>NC_090822.1:14676582-15301582 GCF_000390325.3 Nicotiana tomentosiformis
TTGCATTTCGATGATCACTAGCAATAAGACCACCAGGAAGTCTTTCCCACATCTGCAAAGAGATAATAGCCATAACTCAGTGGAGCAGCAATCAGACCTTCCACTGCAGCAAAAAATAAAGTACATCACGTCACCTCAGATCTGGAATGTCGTCGCCGTTCATTACTCCCACTAGTCCGACTTCCATTTGATGGAAAATTACCTCCAGCCCCCTCATGAAGGGAATTATCGCTGAAGTCCAGCAGTAACCTGTCATGAGATACTACATCGTCTGAATAATCATTTGGAAAACGAAAATTCCGAGGATCAGCACGCCTCCTAGGACTTCTCCTTGAAAAAGAATCCCAAAAAAGTCTTCTACTATTCCGTCTTGCTTCGCGACTAGTTATTTCAGCAGGACTATTAGAGAAAACATTGGGAGAGACATTCGCCATATCAACGTGAAGTGCACTTCCATCTCTTAAACTCTCTTCCCTTTCTGACACCAGAAACTCGAGACCTGATGATGGTGTATCCTGACGCAAATCATCTCCCGCCAAATGTGGCGTAAGTGAAGAATCCGAAAGAACAGATACAGAACCAGAATCGGAATTATTGAAGATAAGGATTTCATTTGTATGATTTACAACAAAATCTTCACTTGATGAAGACTCTCCGTTTCCGTGATACAATGGACTGCTAGAACGAGAGGACCCAGCAAATATTTGAGAGACATCTCCATTCGCTGTAGTATCAACACTATTTACAACATCATTTTCTGCCCTTTTGTTTAAAGAAAGTGGATAGGGAAATGGTCTGTCGTCTCGAGACGTACTAGCAGTTTCACAACCTGTACTTCCAGGTCGATATCGAGTGACTAATTCCATGTCTTTGGTTGAGTTTTCTCTTCGGTTACCTCCCTGAACATTAGCATCTCCAGATGCAGATTTTTCACTATTTACCAAATTGCTCGCAGATGAAGCTCCACGTTCAGCTCGAGAGGGAATAAAATCAGCTGACGGGTCCTTCTCAGAGTTTTGGAGCTTTCCTTTGTCAGCGTGTTCTGCAGAATCCACCAGCAATTCAGCTGGATCATCTTCCATCTACAGATTAACAAATATAAAATATGAATTGAATTTAAACACCTAAAGTACCTAACTCTACGTCAAACTTCTCGTTTAAGATATCTAAGCACATGGCCCAAACGGTCATGTAGCTTTAAACAAAATGAGAAATACAAGAACCCCAGATATCAGTTCATTGCCTGATAAATACATTCATCTTTCAATGGACAAAAGAGCATGAGGCCAAATGCTAGAAGCTGAAATTTGAAATAAATTCATCTATCAATGGATAAAAGGGTCTATCGGAAACAACCTCTTTACCTTCATAAAGTCTCTGCGTACACATTACCCTCCCCATACCCCACGTCACGTGTGGGATTTCACTGGGTTTGTTGCTGTTGTTGATTCAATGGATAAAAGAGCATGAGGCCACATACTAGAAGCTGAAATTTGAACATGGTCTCCAAGGGTTCCACCCACTTCATTGACCGCTAACCCACACCCTCGGATGCCAATTCTCATAATAATATTTTATTATCCAAAACATAGTATCAATTTCTTTAGACCATTTTTCCTTTTGCGCATGTCATCCAATTTTATGGGATGTTCTCAAAGGGACCAAAACATCTGACTATGATGTTTTTTTTTTGACTGTATCATCTGACTATGATGTACTTTTAAGGAACTGAATAGAAATGCAACAAAACAAGCCCTATAAATCAATTAAATCTCATAATATGAAATCAAGCATTAAAGGGCAACTAAAATCAAAATCAAAATCCCGGGGTCTATCAAGATATTCATAACAATCACATACAAAAATGTTGCTTCATAAATAGCAAAAAGCAATAAAAATCAAATCTTGAAATTGCATTTAATAAAATAATCAAAAGGGGTTACCTTTTTTTCTTCTATTTTCAGCAATAAAAAACAAATCTTGAAATTGCATACCTCAATGGCTGAGCGAGAGGATGAAGCCCCACATATGAAAATGGATGAAAATGTGTATTTGGTGCGATTTGGGCGACTTGGGTGTGACCCCAAACGGCTACTGCTTGAACCCATTAGACTCAACCACCCCTTCTCTTCTTCCTCAAGAGAGAGAGAAATAGAAATAGATATAGATATAACAGATAGAGAGAGAGAAAGAGAGAAGATGGAAAGTCACTCTCCCATTCAAGTTCTTGAAAATCAAGAATCCATTTTTATTAATTATTTTTTCCTCTTTGTTATGTTCTGTGATGTGGTTTTTTCTAGAGGGAACAATGTTTTGTTTGTATGACAAGGTGATGACTTGTTGCTTTCAAATTGATTTGTGGTTAAGACCTAATATTGAATGTGATGGTTGTAATTAATTCTTGTGGTATGTTTTTTCGTACAAGAATTCTTGTGGTATGTTACCTATTATAAAGTCTTGTCTTATTTGACTTGTTTTGTATAGCTTCCAAAATTTAGAAATGCTATGCTAGGACAAGTAATAAGTTGACTAGTTTGAGTTCAAATTCATCAAATTATTGTATTGTTGAATTTTTTTTGTAAATTAACCATTATATTGAAATAAGACCACCAATCATTTCTCTCCTTTGAGACTAAAGCCTAGTTGTTATACAGTCAAATATCTTTATAACAACCGCGTTTGTTTATAAAAAATTGAATACTATATTGAAGTGTTTTATAGAGGACATAGTATAACATAAGAGTTCGGTTCCGAAACAAACTTGACTTTTATAATGAATGATTGTTATATAGGGTTGATGTTATAAAAAGTTCTAATAGTAGATATCAAACCTTATTAACTTAAATTGTTACATGTGCCTAGTGGAACAACTAGTCACCAATACATAGCGTTTACATAATATGATCCAATCAAAACCGCATGAGCAACTTGGAGCTAGTGTTACTCGTGTATTTGCTCCTTGTGAGATTGATAGGATGATTGCTTTAGCTAGAGCCCTAATCCTCTTTGTCATCACAACAACAATAACGACAACAACAAATTCAGTATAATCTAACAAGCGGGGTCTGGAGATACTAGTGAATATGCAGCCTTACCCTTACCTTATGCAGATAGAAATGTTATTTCCGATAGACCCTCAGCTCCAAGCAAGCATGTAAAATCACAACATTATAGAGAATATATATAGTTGTGTACAAGTTAGGGAAGCATAACAACAGCAAGATAGTAGAACAATCAAAACACAAGCAACATTAGGTAGTTAGAATTCTAAGAATATGAAAATACTATAATAACGCTAGTACTACTGGAATGAAAGGAAAGACGCTCAACTACTTCTAGCCTTCTATCTAATCCTCGCCCTCAACACTGACCTATCAAGGATCATGTCTTGGGTAAGTTGAAGATGCGCCATGTCCTGCCTAATTACCACTTTCCAATATTTGTTTGGCCTACCTATTCCTCTCCTCAGACCCACTCCCATCAATCTCTCACACCTCCTCAACTGGGATATCTGAACATCTCATCTTCGCATGCTCGAACTATATCAACCTCTGACGAGCTCGAAACACACACTTAAATTATGCTCGCTAATCAAATATAGTATAGTATAATCTCGTATCCACAAGAATTGGATTTAAATAGTATTCTCGTAGTTTCAAGCTTGATTACTATCCAATATGATCAACAATTGAGACTTATATGATTTCTAGCTTAAATTAACTAAGAGCCTAAAGCTATTGACTAGTGATAATTGAAACAATGAATAAGCAAAGAAAGTTATCAGTGGGAGAATATAGGGTTTTGATAGGATAGGTGCAAGATAAATGTTTGTGATATAACTCTAGATAATTCACTTTTAATATTCAAGTGAGTCTCTCGAATTCACTCAATTATTAGTTCAAACGTTCAGCAAAAACTCATTTCTCAATTAAGTTTTAACCACACAAGATGAACCAATTTAAGCACCTAAAGATGTGTAAGAATGCGTAATGGATTGGTCTTTAGGAGATCCTCTCTCGACTATCCTCCTAACTAGGTTTAATCAACAATTCAACTAGCCTCTTTCAATTACTAAGAAGAATTAATGAACTCAACCAACAATATAATGCAAAGATATCACAAGTAATGCCTCTCTCGATTACATGAACTAGTGAATATAGATGCAACAATTAAATCATTCAAAAATACTTCAATACATAAAACTAGAGTTATAATCCACAAACAATCACCAATACACCAAATCCATCAAAACCTAAAGGAACTTACACCATAGATATGGAGAAATTAATCACAAATATAGGAAAACATAAATTCGATCCAAACTCGAGTCCTGAGCGAGGAAGAAATGATGAAATCATTGTGCTTGTGTTCTTCCCACTCCTCCTTAGCCTCCTTAGGTCGAATATGTGTCAAAAGTCCAGAAAATAATATTTTTCCATGTATTTATACCAAGCAGGGTCGGGCCCAAACGAAATCACCATTTCCTAGATGAAATAGGAAAACTTGCAAACTTAATATTTTTCATGCGTCGCACTATGCTACGCCCAGTTCGTCGCATCTGTGCAATTTTATCGGTCGTAAACTCTCTCAACTTAGCTTGTCTGACAGAATTTTGTACTGATACTACGCACTATGCCATGCACTATGCCTAGCATTAGTGTATTTTTCTGTCATACCCAAAAATTACAAGTCTCTGAACTTCTCAAATTTCCGACGCACATTTGCACTGATGCGTCGCACAGTGCTACGCATGGTGCATCACATTAGTGCATTTCCTTAGAGTGTTGCTTCTTCCTTGATTTTTGACATCCAGAAATGATCCTCGACTCCCGAACACGATCCCGGCTTAATCCTTGGCTTTTACTCAGACTTCAAAGCTCTAATTATTTAATTTAGCTCCACAACATCTATATAATTCGGAATCATTCTTACAAGGCATAAAATATGCAATAAGTGCAAAATAATACTAATTAAAGCTTAAAACAAGTAAAGTGTAGTAAATTAGAGTGCGATAAGCGACTAAATTCGAGATTATAGCCTATCTTCGACACCCCACACTTAAACCATTACTCGTCCTCGAGCAATCAGACTACACTTCATATAGATACGACCTTTTTAAACAACTCTCCTAACTCATCATACTAAGAATATTTAAAATAAATTAAGCACAATATCGTAACATCCTCACCTCAAGAATTGACTCACAAGCACCACGCATTATTTATAACCTACTCACTTACTCTAACATAGAGGTAAACTGCATTACCTTTTCTTCGTGAATCAAATGCCCCCACACAACAATGGGGAGTAGTTCCACACACAATCAAATTTAAGAATAATTAGGAACTCAAGATAGAAAAAATTCGCTCACTCTCAGAAATAACATTAATGTGCCACAAGAGACGTACCATAAGTTTGCCCGTAGTGTAATACTCTACTAATTGAGCTCATTCAGACAAGGATCAAGTAGGACTTTAACTGGTTGTAATGTAGGTTACGGGACGAGTAGGATACATTTAGATATAAGAGTGACCACACCTCCCTAAGCACTTTGATACATACAATTAACCATTCAAAATCTCACACTTATGTCAAACCATAACTCCATATTCACATCAATATATATTAACTCCCTACGTCTTTAAGCACAGATACATCAAGAGTTACCACTATCAAGGAATATTTTTCCCAATCATACATTTTTTTTTCTTTTTCAATTCAAATGGCTCTTAATTTTTTTAAAACAGTGCACATTTTCCCTTATTTCAGTAGTTCCACTCAAAAGCCAAACCAACCGCCCCACACTTCAACTTTTGCAAAGTTCATATCAAATTCAAGTGCTCACGAGAGATAAAAGGTTCAAATAGATGGTCAATTCAAACAAATGGGTAGGGCTTGTAATATGGTTGCCAAAGAAATAAGATTACAGGCTCAATGGGGTTAACTAAGATACATAACAATTAGGTGGGTAAAAGAATATAAAATGCCTATATCACTTCCAAGACTGAATAAAACTACTATTTTGCTTTGCAAATACACGGGTCAAGTTCTAGACATCAAATGCAATGCATAGAATAACACAAAACCTCACACCCACATGGCACATAACTCACTGAGTATTGGATTATCAAGACACTCTAGTCAAAGCAGTTAAGCAAAGTTAAGATCATATAATTTAAGGTACTTACATAAGAGTAAAAAACTAAGCCTAAACGTCAAAATTAAAGCACTTACTTTTCTCAAGGCATAATAGAGTCAAGAAATATAGCCTTCCATTCAAATCATGACACAAGGTTTCCTACTATTCTAAAAAAATAAAAACTAACTACACCTGGTTCAAATAAAACCCTTAAAAAAGAATCGCGGCCCAAAGAATAACCAAGGAGAAATTAATACACTTCCTAATAAAAGAAAAAAAATGTCTTTTTCTTTCGACTTTACTCCCTCAAAAAAACCGCCGAATGATATCCATCGTCGGGAAAAATAAAAAAAATTCAAAATTTTATGTTTTTTTTTCAATTTTCCAACTACTACAACTAACAAAACTAATACATATACATATAATATACAATTATCCCCCACCCCACACTTTAAGTTGTGGCATGTCCCCATGACATACAATTAAAAAGTATAAGGTAAATGAAACTTCCTTGAACATCTAGTCGGGGTCTGAGTCGAAGTCGGGCTCCATTCCTCGCCTTCGGACTAATGCGCACATCCATGTAGACAGCTTCTTCTTGGCCTTTTTGTGGTACACCTCACACGTATCTTTCTTGCTCACTACAACCTTTTCCTTTGAGCCCTTCACTTTTCACACAACACTGGCAACTATTTTTTTCTTTTGTACCCTCTTTACTACATTCATATCAAAAGTCATCGTCTCCTTACGCACTCTAAGCATGAGTTTTCTCTCGTGTATATCTAGTATAGCTCTACCTATTGCTATTAAAGGTCTTCCTATTATGAGGGGGACCTCCTTGTTCTCCTCCATATTTACCACTATAAAATCTACAGGAAATACGAACTTATCCACCCGAACTAATTCATTTTCCACTATCCCCTCGGGTATTAAGGTCGTTTGGTCTAACAGCTCCAAAGATATTGGCACCGACCTTATCTCTCCAATCTCCTTCTCCAGTTTTCTATAAATAGGTAGAGGCATTAAGTTAATTGATGCACCAGAATCACATAAAGACTTATCAAAATTTATAGTCCATAATGAGCAAGGTATAGTAAAACTCCCTGAATCTCCACACTTTTGTGGGAGTTTGTTTTGCAATATCGCGCTGCAATACTTTGTGAGCTTGACCACCGAGGTCTCTTCTATATTCCCCTTCTTTGTAAGGATCTCCTTCACAAATTTGGCATAAGCAGGCATTTGTGAGAGCACTTCTATAAATGGTAAGTTTACATGAACATGTTTCAGCACATCCAGAAATCTCTCAAATTGCTTATCCAGCTTTTCTCTATATAGCTTTTGGGGAAAAGGTAAAGCAAGCATATGCTCGCTCTTCTCAGGTTCCTCCCTTCTCGATTTTTCTTCTTTTTTTTTTCTTCATGTGTTCTTCTTCTTCTTCTCAGTTTTCATCGGGCCTTTCTTATTTTTATCAACATAATTCTCTAGTTTTTCCCCACTTTCTTTTTCAAGTATCACCTCTTTTTGGATCGGGGTGAGATCTTTCAACACTTGCCCACTTCTTAGAGTTACAACATTCACTGTTTCTTTGGGATCCTTTCAAGTTTCAACGGGGAGAATACCTGGAACCCTCTCAGATAATATTATTGCAATATGTTCCACTTGTCTCTCCAGGTTTTGCAAACCAGTGCCCAATTCTTTGATAGTTGCTCCATGAGCGTCCAGCCTATCATATGTTTTGATAATAAAAGCCTTCATTAGATCCTCTAGACCAGGTTGAATGTGTTGTTGAGGCTAAAATTGTTGCCTCTGCTGATTTTGGTATGCTGGAGCTCCTTGTCCCTGAGGTCTAGAGTTATTTTGCTGCCAAGCATTCGCAGTACCTCCAGGTGAACTCCATGAAAAATCGGAGTGCCTCTGACCCATTGCATTGAAATTATAGTTTCCCACAAAATTTACTTCCTCAGTTGAGGCTTGACACTCATGAGTAGAGTGTCATCTTCCATATATATCACAAGCTACGTGAGGCTCACTTTGTATCGAGGCTAAGGTCAACTTACTTATCTCTTTGGACATAGCATCAAGCTATACCTGCACAAATGTGTTAGCATCAACATGGTGAACACCAGTTGATCTTCATCCTTCCACACTCTCAGAGGGCCATTGATTTGCATCTTCAGATAACTCATCAAGAATTGTAACTATCTCATCTGGAGTCTTCTTTTTCAACGAGCCTCCAGCTGCATTGCTCAATGTTTTACGTGAGGCCGGTGTCAATCCATCCCAAAAGTCCTCGAGTTGCATTCAAAGTTCAATTCCTCTATGTTGATACTTTCGAACAATCTCCTTAGACCTCTCACATGCTTCAGTATATTTCTGGCAGAAGTTATGGATTTCTCTTCTAAACATGCCTTTTTTAGCCGAGGAGAAATATTTATCAAGGAATTTTTTGGTCATCTCCTCCCATGTTGTAATCGAACCTGTGGGCAAGATTCGAAGCCACTGCTTTGCATCATCTTTAAGAGAAAAGGGGAATGCCCTTAAATACACCGCATATTGTGACACACCATTGTATTAAAATATGTCCATAATCTCCTCGAAGTCAATTAAATGTGTGTTTAGATCTTCGTTTGGATTCCCTCTGAAGACACAACAATTCTAAAGGGTTTGAAGCAACCCCTGCTTTAACTCGAAATTGTTTGTTGTAATTGGAGGTGGTCTCACACTTGATAATCCTTGATTGTAGATTAATCTAGCATAATCTCCAAGTGGTCTCCTAGGCATGGGAGTTATATTTTCGAACTGGTCTGCACCCAAGGGTTAATTTTGAGCAATTCTATGACCCTTCTCTTCTTCGTAGATAATCTGTGCAACTTTAATAGCTGCTTTTTCAGCATCCCGTGCAGCTTGTTCTCGTCGTTGGGATGCTTCTCTCACAGCCAAATCTACATTATCCTCTACGTTTTCAGCCATAAATTCTTTGGTTGAGGATTGCCCATCCTTTCTAACGTCTCGGTGAGATTTATTTCCTTCCTCAACTGTCATAGTTGTTTTTCTTTCTCAGGCTCGTATGATAGCACTTCTTTCGCAGAAGCTTGAGTCATGCACCAACCTACACCTATAACTTGCGCACAGTCAACGAACACCAAACATAAAAAGGAAAAAATAAAATAAAAAGAAAAAATCCTGAATTAGCACTACAAACTATTTCAAACACTATTGATTGCCAATCCCAGACAATGACACCAAAATTTGACAAGCTTGAGACACACACTTAAATTATATTCGCTAATTAAATATAGTATAATATAATATCGTATCCACAGAGATTGGATTTAAATAGTATTATCGTAGTTTCTAGCTTGATTACTATCCAAGATGATCAACAATTGAGATTTATATGATTTCTAACTAAAATTAACTAAGAGTCTAAAGCTAATGACTAATGATAATCGAAACAAGAAATAAGCAAAGAAAGTTATCAGTGGGAGAATATAGGGTTTTGATAGGATATGTACAAGATAAGTGTTTGGGATCTAACTCTAGATAATTCACTTCTAATGTTCAAGTGAGTCTCTCGAATTCACTCAATTATTAGTTCAAACGTTCAGCAAAAATTTCGCTCTCAATTAAGTTTTAAACTCACAAGATGAACCAATTAAGCACGTGAAGATATGCAAGAATGCGTAGTGGAATGGACTTTAGGAGAACCTCTCTCGATTATCCTCATAACTAGGTTTAATCAATAGTTCAACTAGCCTCTTTCGATTACTAAGAATAATTAATGAACTCAACTAATAATATAATGCAAAGATATCATAAGTTATGCCTCTCTCGATTACATGAACTAGTGAATATAGATGCAACAATTAAATCATCCAAAAAATACTTCAATACATAAAACTAGAGTTATAATCTACAAACAATCATCAATACACCAAATCCATCAAACCCTGAAGGAACTTACACCATAGATACAGAGAAATTCATCACAAATAAAATTAAAGTATAGGAAAACATAAATTCGATCCAAACTAGGGTCTTGAGTGAGGAAGGAATGATGAAATCCCTGTGCTTGTGTTCTTCCCACTCATCCTTAGCCTCATTAGGTTGAATATGTGTCAAAATTTCATAAAATTTTTGCATGTATTTATACCAAGTAGGGTTGAGCCCAAACGAAATCAACCTTTCCTAGCCGAAATAGAAAAACTTGCAAACTTAATGCTTTTCATGCGTCACACTATGCTACGCCCAGTGCGTTGCATTAGTACAATTTTCTAGGTCCTAAACTCTCTGAACATAGCTTGTCTGACAGAATTTACTACTAATGCTACACACTATGCCACGCACTATGCCTAGCATTAGTGTATTTTTCTATCAGACCCAAAAATTATAAGTCTCTGAACTTCTCAAATTTCTGACGCACATTTGCGTTAATGCGTCGCATAATGCTATGCATGGTGTGTCGCATTAGTGCATTTCCTTAGAGTGTTGTTTCTTCCTTGATTTTTGACGTCAATAAGTGATCCTCGACCCCCGAACACGATCCCGGCTTAATCCCTTGGGCTTTTACTCAGACTCCAAAGCTCCAATTATTTGATTTAGCTCCACAATATCTACATAACTCGGAATCATTCCTACAAGGCATAAAATATGCAATAAGTGCAAAACATTACCAATTAAAACTTAAAACAAGTAAAGTGCAGTAAATTAGAGTGGAATAAACGACTAAAATACGAGAGTATAGTCTACCATCAACCTCACTTATCGCATCTTGTCCACTATGGATGTCACACTTACCTTGTCCCGAATATATTCATTCCTAACTTATGTCTCTCCTGGTATACCCACACATCCTTCCCAACATCCTCATTTCTTTTACTTTCATCTTTTGGTCATGAGAGTTCTTGAATGGCCAACACTCAGTCACATACAACATAGTTAATCTAACCATATATTGTGTAGAACTTACCTCTTAGTCTTGGTGGCACGTTCTTATTCTAGAAGATATCGAATGCTAGCCTTCATTTTATCCAACCTGCTCCAATACAATATGTGACATCATCGTCGGTTTCTCTATTGCCTTGAACTACTGACCCAAGGTACTTGAAACTATATTCTTATGGATGACTTGTGAATCCAACCTCACTTCAATATCAGCTTCCTAAGTAACGTCACATAAAAGGATTATTGAATACCTAAATATTACTATTATAAGTAAATAATAATCAATAATAAGGACAAATAAAGGTAACCTAATTACAATCATAAGTGAGTCGCATATAGACTACTAAGGAAATGAACGTTAGACCTAACTCAATCTCAAAACCTAGCTCATGAGGTAGGAGTCCACATAGGAACCGGAGCATGGATAATATTATATGAGGGTCCAACATTGGTTAACCAAGAATTGGAATGAGTTTGGCTCTAATACCGTGATAATTAATATTGTTTAAGTCTATACAAGGAGACTAAATCTCCTTATCCCATCACTGATGTAGGACTCAACAACCCCCTACCCCTTCCAACATACCTAGACATGCCAACTGAAGCGTTGACAATACAATATGGACCTTCAACCATTTACAAAAAATATGGGGAAAGGAGAAGGAATGAGAGAACATAGTAGCGCAGAAAACAATAACACCGATAATATATTCAATAACTATCTAATAAGGTTTTCAACATTCCACACATGAATATGTACTTAATCAAGGACATTAGATACATGGGGCGTGAAACTTAGGCAAGAGATCTTTTGACCTCCACACTGTCATTGCTATCAATTAATTGACAACCATGACACTAGCACAAAGAGATTTTAACTGGATTCAAATAATCCCCTTCGTTACATGACTTCTTCTTCATATAGATAGATATAGGATCTATGGGGCAATTACTTAGAAGTACATTTTGTGTTACAGTCCTTCCTATATGATAGAAAAGGATCCCATGATCCTGAATCGATCTTACCTGAGATTGCAAATCCCAAGTTTGTCTATGAAGAGCGGATCTAATTGTATTAGTATTTGTAATTGATTTATTCTGTGTAATACTAATCGATAGGACCTCATTGGTAAGTGCTACAAGATCTCGTGCATTGGAACCCACTGAGAAAGAAATCCAACAGGGCAAAAATATTATAGATGCAAGATAGAAAAGAGGAGTGAATGCTTTTTTTTTGCCATTTTTTCATCTGTGAATTGTTAATCAACTCATTCGTACACTCTATGCAATCAAATATTTCTTACACACATGAGTTTTATACAAAGTATCAGACTAATGAATCTATTCTTTGTAATTTTGTGGTTAGTCTTTGAATCTAGAAAGAATCCAGAAAAAGTTAAGAATTCACTTCGAATGAAGAAATTCAGAATATTATTTTGTGATACTGATATCTCAATTTCTCAAAATACTCCAATTGGTACACGCAATAAATAGGCTAATTCAACGACCCTTTGTTCAATTTCTCGTGGAGTCAAATTCTCATCCGTACGAGTCAAGGTAATGGATCCATGGCCTCGGATGTCTATCTGATAGAGTTACTACCTATATAAAATAGGTATCAATTTAGATCCAATTTGCTCAAGTTTGTAAAGGTGGCAATGAAATAATTGCGCACATCTTCTGTGAATGTACAATTTTTGGGATTCAATTGGCTGGCACTCAACCCTTTCAGACAACACCTTGCACTGGTTAGATTACTATAAATATGCTCAAATCCCCTTCCTCAATAATTTTCTTGGTTGGGTCTGATTTATTTTCATATGTAATATGGAATATCTTGAATAATAGAAATTTTAATAATCATAACAATACATGCTTTGAATTTTCCACCAAAAATATCACAAATCAAGGACTTAAAGTTCAAGTTACCTCCTACTACTGGACAACCATTTCCATTAAAAAGGAAATAATAGTTATATGGAAAATCCACAAAAATGCCGCGCGAGGCCTAGGTAACGCCCACAGTGACAATAATATGGTTTGTAATGCTTCCAAACTTGTTGTTTAATATTATTGGGACCAAAAATATTTCAATAGTCAACATTTTCAACAAAATAAATCAAGTGATTGCAGTAATTTCTTCCACCTTAGGAGACTGTTCAGTTATTAAAGAAATACAGTCGGCGATCTAAGTCTTGAGATTCGGAAGTGGTACACTATTTTGACGACAACAAGATATGCAACCAACTAAAATAGGAAGTGGTACATTATTTTTTTGTATGTGATTCAGCAATCCCAGAGTTAGCGAACAAAAACACAGTAAGGTAGGTGGACAATGTAAATCATATCCTAATCAATCTACGCCGGAAAATTACTGATAAGAGGAGCAATTCAAACTAATTAGTACATTAAAACATGATTGAACAACTACCAAATGTGCAGATTGACGCACATAATGTGCATCTTATCATTCTCAAGCATATAGTGGAGAAATCTTATTTCTCAATAGAATATAGTATACAAAGATATCAATTTTGGAAAGTAAGCAAGTAGGTATTAGCTTACGACAAAAGAACATCCTTTAAGCATTCTTAGCAATGTCGGTCGAGGCTTATTTTTAGGAAAACTTCTACTGAATCTAAACTTCATTACATATTTATATTCAAACTAAACACATAAAATCTTTATCTTTAAGAACAATATATGGTACATCAACATACAGATTAAAAATAAATTTCGTACAAATTTAATGCAAATTTGAATATCTACAACAACATACATAGTAAAAATAAATTTCATACAACTAATTATATATTATACAATTTATTTACAACTTATCTACAACTTTCATGCATTATTTCTACCCAGTTAAATATAACTACCATATCATACAACTTAAATATAATTTTTATATAAATTTTATGCAATTTGTCTTTTGTATATTTTGTATCTGATATATACATAGTAAAAACAAATTTTATACAACTAATTATATATTATACAACTTATTTACAACTTATTTATAACTTATCTATAACTTTCATACATTATTTTTATCCAGTTAAATACAACTACAACATCATACAACTTAAATATAATTTTTATATAATATGTCTTTTGTATATATTTTTTTATCTGATTTGTATATATTTTGTCTGTGGTGTGTGTTTCTTCCTCTCTAAAATTCCAATCAAAACTTGCCCTCTTAATACAATTTTGATACATATCAACAACTTTACAACTATTCAAGATAGTATTGATAACTTAAATACAAATTTTATACAACGATTCATACATTATACAACTATTTTTCAACTTTCATACAATATTCCAATAAAAAATATATATAACTACAATATAATACAATTTACATAAAATTATAATACAACTTTACTACAATTTTGTAAGTATATTGTATGTCGTGTGTTCTTCTTCTTCTTCTTCTTCTTCGACGGGTTTCAATATGTAATTCAACTAAAATCAAGTCTAATCATCACCAAAATACCCTCAAAATTGAGATATAAATTTCAAACAATATTTCCAATTATTTGCAACAATACCCAATTCAAATAAATAATGGTGTTTGAAAACCCAAATTCGATTTAAAAGCTTCAAAACTTTTTAATGGATGTCAATGGTGGAGAGTCAAACACCTTTAAAATTTATTGGTTGACAATTTCAATTTGAACACCAACTGTGCAACATGAAAGAAAATTGCTAAGTTAAAACGATTGAAATCCATTGATGAACTCCATTAAAACTCTATACGACAAGAAAACATAAAAAATAAAGAACATCAAATGAAGAAAAATCGGGGAAAAAAAACAGAAAAGGAGAGTAGAGAGACGGAGAGAGAGTGTGAGCAAGTATAAAGAGATAAGGAAATAACTTATATTCCTTATTCAATTCCTAATATAAAGGGATATTCATTTAAAACTTATTTGTATATAATTGGTAAATTATATATGATCATGTAATTAAATTGAAACTTGAGTAGGGAGGGTAATAAGGTTTCAAATAGTGATAGGAAGGTAAAAATTCCTATATTATTTCTACTACAATCGCTCAACTTAAATATAAGACTACATTTTTCATCATAACTCATAGTCATGGGGTCAGTTTGGTTGCAATGCGGGATATCCATGTGATTAACAATCTTAATTCTTAAGATTATAATTCTGGATTGTTATCTCATATTCAATGTAGGACAGTTAACACTATCAATTTGGTATAAAAAGATTAGTTAATATTCATTAACAAACATAAAATAAATACAATCCCAAATTTTATCCCCAAATAATAATGGGGTATTATCACTTTTACCCCGCTCCAGAAACTATTTACATTTGGTGGCCGAAAAAATGTATAAAATTTGTATAATTTTTGTATATAACATATAGAACGTATATATACACAAAAAAATATATAAATTATATATATTTTTTCTACTATTATTTTTACAGCGGCTATACAATGTCATTTTTTAAATTATTTATAATCCTAATCTCCATAACCAAACGATACCTAGTGTAATTAATATTCAGGGTCACACCCGATTCATTTTGGGCTTTTGGGTCCAAGGCGGTTCCAAATCCAGTTAAGGCCCATTTTATAGCACTGAATTCCAACATTACAAGCGTTCACTTTGCAGCTGCTTGAAAACTGCTTGAACCACCGCTGCTTTGCTGCCGTCGTCCGCCGTTTGTCTCCGGCAGAGTTCTTCGAGTTAAAGGTACACTTTTCTTCTTCTTCTTCTTCTTCTTCTTCTTCTTCTTCCTACAACTTGTGCGTTACTCATTACTCATCCCTCCCGTTCGCCGCATTTCATCGCTTTTAAACCCTATGTTTTAGCTGCTAACAGTATTCCCTATTTGATGTTCAAATCTAGCAATATCTGGTAAAAATAGCTTCTTAAGCTTGTTATTTTATGAGTTAAAAGGATCAAAATTTCGGAAACTATTTTTCTCCTTATTGTTAGCGTGATGGTTGATAAAAGCTTAGAACAAGAAGAAGCAAACAGAAAAATTGATTGTGGTTTCTATTCTTCTGTCGGTCCCATTCTCTGCATTTTATCGCTTTAAAACCCTATGTTTTAGCTGCCAAGTGCCAACAATATTCACTATTTGTAGTTTTAAACTTTTAAGAAATAGTTTAAGCTTTGTATGTGTCTTATACTTTGTTCGTTTGCACTATAATTGTATGCATTAAGGGTGTAAAAAGTATTTACACAATTAGGTCATTTTAAGGTAATCAAGAGTGGGAAGGTCCAGGGATCGAGTCTTAGTTTCTTCCCTTTCATGTATATTTTTTATATTTTTTTTTTAATAATCCATTTCCTTATAAAAAAAAGGTAATTATAGGTAAATATGTATGATATTCATTAATTCATAACCTAGTAAAAATAGTAACTAACCTATTATCGCATATAGTGTAAAATATACAAGATTAATTGGTAACCTAGTAAAAATGGTAAATTGGTTCTATTATCACGGGTTAAAAGTCACTAACAGTGTTAACAATCTCTACATTGTCATTGCATATAACTTAAATTTGTCTTAGA
Source organism: Nicotiana tomentosiformis (assembly GCF_000390325.3). Classification (NCBI taxonomy): domain Eukaryota; kingdom Viridiplantae; phylum Streptophyta; class Magnoliopsida; order Solanales; family Solanaceae; genus Nicotiana; species Nicotiana tomentosiformis. The sequence continues at coordinate 14,693,226 of NC_090822.1, forward strand.
ATAACAAAATTAACAATAAAATAGTTTGATAAGACGTTTTGGGAACTTTGTTCTGATAAGTTGACCTGTGCATAAATGCTCCATTACATGGCTTGTTTTGGTGAAATTGTGTTTTTTCTGCCGTTGGTTTTTGTTTGATTTAGTTGAATAATTAATAAGATGGGTGATTATTTTGTTTAATCAGGTAGTAAAGAGCCATGGATGAAAGTTTATATGATGAATTTGGGAACTATATAGGTCCTGAAATTGAGTCTGATCAGGAAAGTGATAGGGAAGAGGAAGACGAGGAGCTCCCCGAGAGAAGTGATGATGAGAGGGCTGCATCTGATGGCGAGCAGCCTGGTGCATCGAATGGATGGCTGGCCACTCAAGAGGATGTTGACATGGATAACCAAGTTGTCCTTGCTGAAGACAAGAAATACTACCCAACAGCCGAAGAGGTTTACGGTGAAGAGGTCGAGACATTGGTGATGGATGAAGATGAACAGCCTCTTGAAATGCCGATAATTAAACCGGTGAAGAATCTCAAGTTTGAACTTGGGGTAAAGGATTCGTCCACCTATGTTTCGACTCAATTTCTCTTAGGTCTGATGTCGAACCCAGCATTGGTTAGAAATGTTGCTTTAGTGGGACACGTACATCATGGGAAGACTTTGTTTATGGATATGCTGGTGGAGCAAACCCACCATATATCTACTTTTGATCAGAATAGTGAGAAGCATATGAGGTATACAGACACAAGAATAGATGAGCAAGAAAGGAGGATATCAATTAAGTCTGTCCCTATGTCACTCGTCCTGGAAGACAGCAATTCAAAGTCTTACCTCTGCAACATTATGGATGCTCCTGGTCATGTCAACTTCTCGGATGAGATGACAGCTGCTTTGAGACTTTCTGATGGTGCAGTTTTGATTGTTGATGCTGTTGAAGGAGTGATGGTAAGTTCCTTCTTATTTCTACTATTAATCCACTTGCAGACATACAGGACGGGTGATTATCACTCTGTCTTGATGTAAGCTGCTAAACCTGTGTGTGTTTTCTGGGAAGCTTTGCAGTTTAAGCAGATGTATCATCAAAGGTTTGGGGATCATACGGGGGATGGGTGGGGTTTAGTTGGATTCGGTTAATCAGGTAGACGAGCTGGGTGGGGCAGTTGTCCCGTTTCTTCTTTCGATTTATTTTTTAAAAGCTGTATTCCTATCATTGAGTTCTATGTGGACTTTATCTTGTATATGCGCACTGGATAGCTAGACCATTTACAATTGTTGCTTGTGTCATGAGTGACAGGTAAATACAGAAAGGGCCATTCGGCATGCGATTCAAGAACGTATTCCTATTGTTCTTGTGATTAACAAGGTATCTTGTCTATTACATAAAACTAGTGAAAATATTAAGTGTCTTGTAATGTTGAGATACAGTTGATTTTCCTCTAATAATTTTTATTGTCCTTTTAGGTTGACAGATTGATAACTGAGCTTAAATTGCCTCCAAAGGACGCCTACTTCAAATTAAAACACATAATTGAAGCTGTCAACAATCAAGTTACAGCTGCCTCGTCCATAGCTGGAAATGCACAAGTTTTCGATCCTGCGTTAGGGAATGTCTGCTTTGCAAGTGCAACAGCAGGATGGTCGTTCACACTGCAGTCATTTGCCAAACTGTATGTTAAGCTTCATGGAGTTGCATTTGATGCCAACAAGTTTGCTTCGCGGCTTTGGGGGGACTTCTACTTTGATTCTGACACAAGAAGTTTCAAGAAGAAACCGCCTGCAAGTGGGGTCGAAAGATCTTTTGTGCAGTTCGTTCTTGAACCTCTTTACAAAATCTATAGCCAAGTGATTGGAGAGCACAAGAAGAGTGTTGAAGCAACCCTGGCAGAACTTGGTGTGACGCTTAGCAATGCAGCTTATCGTCTAAATGTAAGGCCTCTGCTGAGGCTGGCTTGCAGTGCTGTTTTTGGCTCTGCCACTGGGTTTACTGACATGTTGGTTCATCACATTCCTTCTGCTAAAGCTGCTGCAGCTAGGAAAGTGGAGCACATATACACGGGTCCAAAGGATTCAGCAATTTACAAAGCAATGGAAGATTGTGACTCCGCTGGCCCTTTGATGGTTAATGTGACCAAGCTGTATCCCAAATCAGATTGTAGTGTTTTTGATGCTTTTGGTAGGGTTTACAGCGGGGAAATAATGACAGGGCAGACAGTACGCGTTTTGGGAGAGGGCTATTCACCTGATGATGAGGAGGATATGACTGTAAAAGAAGTCACAAAGCTGTGGGTATATCAAGCTCGATACAGGATACCCATAAGTAAGGCTCCTCCAGGTGCTTGGGTGCTGATTGAAGGAGTGGATGCTTCAATCATGAAAACTGCTACTCTTTGTAACGCGGAATTTGACGAGGATGTGTACATATTCCGGCCCCTTCAGTTCAATACTCTTCCCGTGGTGAAAACAGCAACTGAGCCTTTGAATCCTAGCGAGTTGCCCAAAATGGTGGAGGGGCTTAGGAAAATCAGCAAGAGTTATCCTCTTGCAATCACAAAGGTTGAAGAGTCTGGTGAACACACAATATTGGGTACTGGTGAATTGTACCTAGATTCCATAATGAAGGACCTTAGGGAGCTTTACTCCGAGGTGGAAGTGAAGGTGCTTTATAACTCTCTCTTCATACATTCACCTTTGTCAGTTCTCTGCTTGTTTCAGGACAAATGCAAACTTTATTGACATTAAGGATTCATTTGTTAAACTTGACTGATCTCGAGGTGCATTTTCGTTGTGTGTGCAATATTCAGGTGGCTGATCCAGTTGTTTCATTCTGCGAAACTGTAGTGGAGTCGTCTTCAATGAAATGTTTTGCTGAAACACCTAATAAGAAAAATAAAATTACCATGGTGAGACAGTTCGTTAATTTTTAGATCTGTGCAAGCTGAGAAAATTGTTTCCCTCCTTGCTCACTTATATTGCTTGTAGATTGCGGAACCATTAGAGAGAGGACTTGCTGAGGACATCGAGAACAGTGTTGTAAGCATAGATTGGCCTAGAAAGAAACTTGGTGACTTTTTTCAAACCAAATATGACTGGGATCTGCTTGCTGCACGATCTATTTGGGCATTTGGACCTGATAAGCAGGTCAGGGTTGCATTGGCTTAGATGCTTTACCACTTGGTTATTTTGAACATTTGCTAATGGATTGCTTCTATTGTTTAGTTGAACATAAGTTTTCTGTTTTGACACTTCAAATGTATTTGCAGGGACCTAACATCTTATTGGATGATACACTCTCCAGTGAAGTGGACAAGAGCTTGTTGAATGCCGTTAAAGATTCTATTGTTCAGGGGTAACTTGAATTGCTTAGTTTTATGCTTTCTTTCCTTCCTGAGATATTGGACTAACAAAATTTTAACAGGTTTCAATGGGGAGCTCGGGAAGGACCCCTATGTGATGAGCCCATTAGAAATGTTAAATTCAAAATAGTTGATGCAAAGATTGCACCTGAGCCAATTAATCGTGGAACAGGTCAGATTATTCCAACTGCACGACGTGTAACCTACTCTTCTTTCCTTATGGCGACACCCAGGCTTATGGAACCTGTGTATTATGTGGAGGTATAACCCGTGTGTCTGAAGTTAGTCCTTTTTTTTTGGGTATCGTTTGGAGCACACTTTGGTGAATGCATTTATGATAAATTGTTTATTATGTTCTTCAGATCACCATATAAGAAAAGAAAGGAAAAAGGGGTTTAGAACTGGACCTATAAGCTGTATAAAACACATTATTTTACCTATTAGAGCTGCTAAGCTATACCCATTTATATTATGCAAAAAATTAACAGTGAAACTGTCACGACAGGATATTAGTAATGTTCTTGCTGGTGTTTTTACTATGTACAAATGATGAGATAAGTACATTGTTAAGTCTTAGTTAGGTTCAATTATTTACAGAAATAGGGATGACATTTGAACAAAAAGATAGATTTTAAGATGTTTTCTTATGTGAAACTGGGGCTAACTTTCTGGTGTCTTGATTCAGATCCAAACACCCATGGATTGTCTCTCTGCTATATACACCGTGTTGTCTCGCAGGCGTGGACATGTTACTGCTGATGTTCCTCAACCTGGGACACCTGCCTACATCGTCAAGGTTTGATTTCGAAATATAGATAGCACCCTGGATTTTTTATATAATCTTTTCATGTTATAACATCAGGTTTTCTCATATGCACACTTCTTCCTTCTCCAGGCATTTTTACCTGTTATCGAGTCCTTTGGTTTCGAAACCGACTTGAGGTATCACACCCAAGGGCAGGCGTTTTGTCTTTCAGTGTTTGATCATTGGGCTATTGTTCCTGGAGATCCTCTTGACAAGAGCATCGTTTTACGACCACTAGAGCCTGCCCCAATTCAGCATCTGGCTCGTGAGTTCATGGTGAAGACAAGGCGTAGAAAGGTATACATTCTAGCAGGGTTAATTTGAGATTATTTACTCTTCAGGTTTCTTGAACAACACTTGATTTGAAGTGGTGCTTGCCCCCTTCCAGGTGTCTCTTGTTCCCTCTTCTATTATGATCTTGGCGCAAGCCCCCTTCCTCATATCCCTTGTTTCCCATTTAAGGCTTCAACTCTCATCTTTTTCGTTTTTTTTAAAAACACAAAAATAAGGGGAATGTGGTAATCTAAGCTGGACTGACAGGCCCTTACAAAAAGTAGCTATTTAGCTCTATTGACCAAGAGTATTGTCTTAAATGATGGATCTATCCCTTTTCTTTTAGGGAATGAGTGAAGACGTTAGCATCAACAAATTCTTTGATGAGGCTATGATGGTGGAGCTTGCGCAGCAGGATGCAGATCTTCACCTGCAGATGATGTAGATATCACATAGTTGAGGTGGTTTTGTATGTCATGTAGCCGACAGCCTCTTGAAAGATGTTGTAGATTACTGGTTCTTGAATCATCATATGTAATAGTCTAGTACAAATTTGGCATACCAGGATCATGAATAGTTCCTGCGTAACTCTCCCTTTGAGCTCATCTATTTGTTGGGATAATCCCTTGCTCTAACATTCGAGTATTTGTGGTGGTTTCCTTTCCGTCAAAGGGTAGGTTCTCGCATGACTGGCATTGAGTATGAGATTTCTGTAAGCTCAGGTGCATTGAATTACTGGGCACTTGTTCAAGTTCTTACTTTATCCTCTTTTAGCACGTTCTTTGGATTCTATGTAGCCTAAAGGTTGAACTCATTTTAGCTTTGGCAGAAGTTCCTTTTTTATTTTAGGTGAATTTTGTAACATTTGATCCCAGTTTTACAGGATGAGAGTCTCATATTTGGTTAACTATGTAAGCTAAAGATCGAAGATTATATGAAAATTCACTGCTAGATAACTTGTTTACTACACGAAAATGTTATAAATTAATTACCACTAGTTTTCTCATGAGGACTCAGTTTGATTATCCTAATTTTTTTTTGTTTGATGATATTCAGACTTCAAGCTAGGAAATGAGATTGTACAATAAGAACAATTTTTCGTGGTTAAACCAAGCAATCTTTCTCCTCATTTTTTTATTTCATTTCCTTTAAAGTTTTCACATTTTTCTTTGTTTCTTCCTATCATGGTTAACATTCAATTGGTCACCAGAGTCGTAGGAATGGATGGATTTAGACAAGTTGGAGCTTTTCAGGGTTACACATTTATGGATTTCGTAGAGTAAAGATTATATGGCAACTAAAATTACCAATTCCAATATGCAATATACAATAATGTCATATTAATCCAAGTCCTCAAAATTGAGATTCAAAATCCTAATTGATATTAAGCCAAAGATGCCTTAGCATACCCGTTTTCTTGCTCGTGAGGCAGACCTATGAGTAACCTTGAGGGGTCACCAAAACCCGTAAACTTCGGCAACAATCTTGTATATGTATGTGTATACCTTGAAAATGGTTAATTCAAATCACTTCTTGAATACTAAAAACTTTTAGGGGTACTGGTTGAGCAGAATACTGGTGCCCCCATCACGTTAAAATCCATCACGTTAAAATCCTGAGTCCGCCTCTGCTCGTCAGTGCAATTGTTTGAAACAAAGGGTAGCTTGAAAAAGCAAAGCGAGCCTAAAGTACACTCTTATGGAGGCGCATGCATAAAGATTTAGAACTCTTAACACATTCACAACCAAGAGATGCAGCATTACACAAACTTTGCTATGACACCAAAAAGGTTGGAACATAACCAACAATCAATTTTGTCTCACCAGAAGGTGAGATTCAGTTGAGTTCCCTTTGGTCGGGGAACCATACAATTGAAGAATAGATTAATTTATGTACAAAAATTTGTCTCCATAATTTGCTTGTTTCCCTCAAGCTTTATTTCATCTTGCACTTGGACTAAATGGGAGAATTACAAGGAAGAAAATAAGTTTACCTCTGATGTATTTACAAAGTTGTCCAGAAGTAACCAATTAATCGTCATTATCGCTGTTGTTTAAGTGGATATGCAGCAGGCAGCCAAAAAATTGATATAGTAAACTGCAGCTCTAGCCTTCAAGTAAAGATCTTAGATTCTCAAGCCCTTCAGCGGAAATACTTTTCCTTATTTTTGATCTTTGAAAAACAACTGGAGGTGGAGGCTCCGCGTGAAAACATACCATGACTACTGTTAAGTTGTCTATGGCACCGCGCTTTTTGGCCTCGTCTACTATTTCCTTGCAGCATAACTTCACATTGTTATGCTCTTGCAATCTCCGACGAGCAAAATCCACAGCATTTTGGCTTCGGAAAACATCCCAAATTCCATCACTACCGATAATCAGGAACTCGTCTTCCTTTGTCAACGTCAGCAATTTCAGTTCAGGTTCAGCGCTCAATGGCCCGCCCTTTTCAACCTCCTTCAGTCCTTTAATGTGCCAGTTACCTAATGCCCGGCTCACGCCTAGCTGTCCATTCAAGTAGCCATCATCAACAAATCCTCCCACGGACTCGATACGAGTTCTTTCACTAATACAACAAGGTCTGTGGTCCTTTGACATTTCTATAGCAAGTCCATGTCGAGATACAACTGCTCGACAGTCACCAGCATTTGCCACAAGTAGTGATCTGTTCATGAGAAAACACATCAGTATAGAGAATCGATAATATACTAATCTTAGAACATAGAATTCTGAATGTAGCGTAATTAGATTAATGTGCAAGGGGACAAATGATATTATAAAGCTAAAAAAACGATGCATCTCAAATGTCAGCTCACAAGTGTAACTCGCAATTTGATATTTCGAAAAAGTTAATGGTACACCTTGCTGAAGAAATAATATTCTCACCAAGTACCCGCTACTTAGATAGGAATAAGTGAATAACAAAAAGCTCAACCATACTCCAGACTCTCTGTCGTTTTACAATTGAAACATAAATTCAACAACATAAAAAAAGAAAAGATAGTGAATGGAACAAATCAAAAACAAGATAAAAAGGATTATGCATGGGAATAAATTACCTTCCAAATATCATTGCAGTGAGTGCAGTAGTGCCTGAGGACAAGGCTGAATCAAGAGAGCATGACTTGGCAAAGGCAGCATCTGTCTCTACGAAAGATCTTGTGACCACTTTCTCAAGTTCCAATGGAAAATCAGCATCCTCAACAATGATCCTTGGTAAGTAGTCACGAACAAATTGTGATGCTCCCTTCCCACCATGTCCATCAAAGACCTGTCATAAGAACCGTTTGCATTAGACATCTAAGATATAAGAATATCAAATAGAAGAAACTCCCGAGTATGGTAGATAACATGGCTTATAACCTCTTTCCCTCACTCGCTCTAATCCCCTCCCCCTCTCTATGCTCCCCCTCCCTTCTCGTACAACAACAATAACAACTACGCCTAAATCCCAAACAAGTTGGGGTCGGCGATATGAATCCTCATTCCTTTCATTAAGCTCAACTCATATCATCATCATTAGCAAAATCAAATAAAAGTGCAAGTAAAAAAAGATAAATATATATAAATTATAATAATAATACTAAAGTTCTCTACCAAGTCTAAAATCTGTTCCCCAGTGGCGAAGCCAGGATTTTCACTAAGGGGTGTCAAAATATAAGAAATTAAATACACCAAAAAATCAAGGGGAGTCAACGTATAGTAAATATACATAAAACAAAAAAATTTATCTAACAATACAGAGAAAACAATTACGCATGGTCCTAAGTAGAAATAAGATATGAATTTCAGGCGGAAGTAGTTGAATTAGGGGTGCTCTACCTACTGCTGTTCAATAGTACATTTACAAGACTCCTAATAAATGAAGGACAACACATTAATAATACCATGGTGCATTTGGTCAGATTATACTCCAAATTTTTTTTAAGGGTATTATCATGCTTCAACTTTGGAGAGAGGTAGTCTCTTCAGTTCTTTTGTGGTTCCTTGTAATGTCATTGTCTGATATGCAACTAGTTTGAAGAGCTCTAAACATAAGTTGTCACCTAAGCTTTTCATACTTTACTTTGATAAGCAGCTATGGCTTTTCTTCTGTTTTGCAATAGCATGAAGGAAGCACCTATATGGTGAAGAGATGTGCGCCATCTCACAACTCTGACGATCAGAGACCTTCTCTAGTTTGTGTCCAATCTCTAGTGTTATTCTATTTTACTATTCTTTCTTTAGCCTGTATCACATGATTCCAGAAAGACCGGAGATGACATCAAATTCACATGGAAACATTTTAAATTCGGAAATATCCAGCTTTGCTACTGCACATCTATTTCATTTTTTAGTCTTGCACAGAAGACTCTCTCCCTTTGGTTGGAGGAAGCAGTAAAAGTGCTGGCAATTTGGCAAATTTTCAAGATCTACAGAAATCGTCTAGGCTTGCCCTATAAAATAGATGGTCCTACACATGTCAGCATACTTCCGATGTTCACAGAGAAAGAGCTATGCTAAACTTCACTGAGAGTTAAATTCGGTCTACAAGTTAATTGAGTATAGTCAAGAATGACATGTGTGATTTCCAATGAGGTTAAAGAACTTACTCCATAGAAGGAAATAGCTTCCTCACCAAGTATATTATGGCCAAAATTCTTAGCTAGATCCACAATACAGATGTGAGTGTCTTCCATGTCAAGACGACCTCCAATATCAGACCAATCTCCAGACCTAAGGGTCGGGAGGAAGTTATTAAAGAGTATCTGTTTCCTATCTGCAATAGTTGTGTCTTCCGAAATACTTTCCAGCTGCAGAAAAGGAAAGAAATTAATTAAAGTGAAGTGCAAACAACAATTAGCTTAGATGATATGAAAACAGAAGTGAGCTTCAGTGCAAGTTCTCTGTTTAGGAAGCTATGCACCGAGATTGTACAGCATGATTATGAAATAAACTACGTGAATTTGTTCGAACCAAAAAATCAATGCTAATGCAAACTATAATTCATTTGCTACATATGTCAACAAACGCCCATTTATGGGATCAAACTGGGTTTGTTGTTGTTGTTGTTGTTGTATATGCCAACAAACGAAAAGACTCCAGGACGGACCATACGAAACACATCTTGAAATTGATTTTTCAGAAGACAATGATTGAAAATTATCATCAGGCAATTTCCAAATCCACAAAAAAGGGGAAAACATAAAAACACCAAGTATTTAAAAACCCACCATCTAACAGAAGACAGTGGTAGAAACACACACATACACACAAAGGTGGATGGAGCCTAGTTTACGACAGTTCAACTGAACCCAGTATTTAATTACTAAAATATCAACAAATACAAAATTTTGGCCATATAATTTCGAAAGTGCAACGGGTTTAATAGTAAAAACTCAAAGATTAAAAAAAACAAGTTTAAATTATGGATCAAACAGTACTTGAGCATAAAATTTCAGCCTGATATTTAACGAAAACATACCAATAACCATAGCTTTATAGTACTGTCCTAAGGCATAATAAGTACACCATAAAAATCGAATCTTTAAACAGTATCAACAAAAGTCCAAATTAACCAGCATTTATGACAATAAAAACTACTACTACAAATCAACATCCATATGCAAATCAACAAAGCCTTCCCCAATAACCCAAAAAAGAATATAATTAATACTACCTAAAAAAACTGGGAAAAAAATATAAGCAAATATTACACCATAAAAATCAAATCTTTAAACAGTATCAACCAAACTTCAAATTAAACCAACATTTATGACACTAAAAACTACTAATACCAATAAGAACAAAATTAATACTACCTAAAAAACTGGAAAAAGTAATAGGTATAAGCAAATATTACAATTAAAAATAAAAATAAAAAGTAAATCCTTACTGGGAATGAGTTTCTCATCACAGAATGGCTAGAAGTTGTAATTTTTTCATAATTCTCAATCTGGGTATGTTGTAATTCAGCTTCAGTAAGCAAAGATTGGTTCTTGAAATTGTTATCAGTCTTTGAAATGTTCAAATTCTCCATACCCTCATTCACTTGTTCTGAGTCTTGAATGCACATGTTAGTTGGTTTTAACACAATTTAATTGGGGAAAAAGGAAACAAGAAAAGAAGAGTATAAAAAGATAGAATATTTAGACGACGAAGAAGAAATGGTTTGTTTTATTATCACTTTATTTATGTTGAGCAAGTTGTCGGAAGTTGAAAGGAAGCAAAGTAGAGGAAGTGAATATAGTGTGGAATTTGTGACTGAAAGAGAAGGTTCTTGGGAATATGTGATTATGGATTTCTTCAAATAATAAGTTGCAATTTACTAACTTAAGACCTTTTTTTTTGGCATAGTACAATATAAAATAGATAATTTTGGATTTAAGTTATAGTCCTTTATATCCATATTAATTATTGTGCTAACTAAATATATTTGATCCAAAATAATTATCATCTTAGAAAATTAAGATATGATTAATTACTTTTTTTCTTATTTTACCTTAGTATTAAATGTTCTTGAAAGTAAAATATTGACTACATACCATAGAAAACCTAAAAGTAAAGAGTTTAATTAAGGTTATAATAGTCAAAAAGGTCTCTTATTAATAGTTACTTAATTATGAAGTTTTTTATTTATGTTATAAGCATACACAGAATTTAGAATTTGAGATTTTAAATTCAGAATTCTATCCTATTCTATCTAATTTAATAAGTTTAAAATTAATTATTTATAATGATTTATTGAGTTTCTGTGTACACATAAGTTTAAGCCAAAATTATTGAAGTATCTATAATTAGATCTGCATAATAAGATAATTTAATGTACATTAGATAATTAGTTGCTATTTTTATCAAATAACCTATTAATTACAATATACTTATTATAAATTTATTTGTTTAAAAAATAATATACAAATACTTTTTATAATAGCAATACATACCATTCCAGATTTTTCTCAAGAGGAAAAGCGTGGCTATAGCGGTGAAACAAAAGAATTTTTCTTTATGTGCTTTTTTTGTGGAGATTTTTAGGTCTAGATATTTTTTATTTTTTGTCGGTTCATACCAACTTACCAGAAACATCGGGACATTTAATTAGTACCTTATTTTCCAATTAAAAAACTAGACTTTTGTTAACACCGGTATACGTGTTTTTGTTTTTATTAAATGATGAGAGAGAACTTCCAAAACAATGATCAATATGTCATAGTTTGCATGCAGCAATTTGTTTATCTCCACAAGACAAAAAAGAATTTAGTTAGATATTAAATAAAGTAAAAAATCATCCTTCAAAATAAAATTATATAATAACAAAAAAACAGAGTGGAAAAGAAGAATTTACAAGTGGGAGGGAAAGGAATGAGATACGTGGTATTCTGCTGAGAAAAAACGTGGTAAATTCAATTGCACAACAAAATAGATTTTAAGAAATTCTGAACCTATACAAATAATTGCGACCAACATTTTTTCCACACGTAAAACACGTTATTAATTTATTTAAAACCAGAACAAAAAAAAAATAAGGAGAAGAAAAGTTAGGCAGTAGGTTTTTGTAGTCATAGGGTGCAAATTTCTATAGTAATCAGACTCTTCTCTTCTAATTTCGTAGAAAATAAGTGGAATTTTCTTATTTATTTTTAATGTTTAATAAGTAAGTAGAAAAATTGTCTCAAAAGTATTTTTTCAATGTCAAGTGAATATCATCTAAATGCCTATAAGCCCCTTCGCCATCTCTCAATTATTGTAGCAATGAGACGATTGGAAGATTATTTGATTGTATTTTTTTGACTTACAACTCGAAAGTATAGGGCTATACCAATAATAGAAAGGGCACTGCAAATTCTCAAAAAAATATAGAACAGGTACACCCCCCCCCCCCCCAAAAAAAAAAAAAATCATGAAGTTAAAAATTGGTAACCCAAAGTCAAATCAAACTTTTAGGAAATAATGGAGGTTTATCCCTTTTGAAAGATGTAAAGTACTACAAGTTAGCAAAAGAGTCAAATTAGTATACTTATTAAAAAAAAACCTAGATCTAGTCAGAAAGCAATAATTCTAAAATTAGAAGCATTAGTTAAAAATGAAGATAAATGGAGAAGAAGTAGTCAGAAAGCAGTCTCTAAGAAAATTACAAAAGAAAAGCATATAAGCTTAAGTATGCATACATTTTTTCTAGATAAATATGCATACAATGATAACACATTTCTTTTTTGTGACTCGTCTATGTATTGTGCAAAGGAAACTGTAGTACATTAAGTTGAACTACTAAATTGGTTTGGAAAAAGTTTGGGACCCAAAAGTCGAACGAATAATTGATAGATAATCCAAGCTATACTCGTGTTTTTTTTCCTTTCAAAACCATTAGGTGTTTGATGAGTAGTTGGATCCTTTTTCGTATTAGCAATGAAGTTTAACCTATAAATATTATCTTTTTTTTACACTACCAGATCACCTGATAATTCATTATATTTGGATTTGCAAAAATATGTATCTTGCAGACCTTTATCAGTCGTTAAGTGATATGTATATGCTCACTTTAATTAATAAAGTATATGTCACGTCCCAAACTAACCCCTATACGTGATTGACACCCAACTAATACCACGTGCCATTTAACCATTTACACAAACACTGAGAGAAAAATAAGTTCAAGTTTAAAAATATTATTAATAGTTAAAGACGAAATAATTATCAACCAATACCTTAGTCAATTGATAGAAAGACCAATGATCACTCAAATAATAAAACTATAGCCCAAATCCCACACTAAGATCATGGAGCATCTAACAGAGTAACATGAGTTTAACTAGCGGGTATGCAAACCCCAAAGAGCAGTGTGATGACCCGATATGTCATCTTTAAATTTAACATTCAATTCTGTGCTCCGAGACCTCGAATAGCACCATTTAGCATTCTTCGATTTGCGTGCACAGTCAGTATATTTTTTCGGAAAGCTTTTATGTGAAAAATTGATAAAAATATAAAATAGTACTTTAAAACTCACTTAAGTTGACTTCGGTCAACATTTTGAGCAAACGACCCAGATCGATGTTTTGACGGTTCCGATAGGTCCGTATCGTAATTTGAGACTTGGGCGTATGTCCGGAATTTAATTTGGAGGTCCCTAACTCGAGTTATCGCCATTTATTGAAAATTAGAAGTTTGAAAGCTTAAAGATTTTAAAGTTTGACCACAAATTGACTTTTATTGATATAGGGCTCGGATTACGATTCCGAAAGTTGGAATAGCGCCGCTATATCGTTTGGACTTACATGCAAAAATTTAGGTCATTCCGGCTGTTTTGACGTGTTTCAGCGCGAGTTTTAGAATTGAAATTTTTATAAATTCATTAAGTTCGAATCGAGGTGCGAATTGTAGTTTTGATATTTTTCGACGTGATTTGGGACCCCGAGTAGGTCCGTATGATATTTTAGGACTTGTCGGTATATTTGGTAGAGGTCCCGAGGGCTTCGGGTGGATTCCGGATGGTTAACGGGTTAAAATGTGGACTTAAGGAAAAATCTGAAATTTTGGCCTTCTAGTGCAATCGCACATGGGGATTTTTGACCGCAGGTGCGAGCTCGCAGAAGCGCCTAATCCATCGCAGATGCGGAGCGGAGGAAGGGAGGCCAGTGATCGCAGAAGCGGACAACTCCTTCGCAGAAGCGTGTCCGCAGAAGCGAGCCAGCGCGCAGAAGCGACAACCATCCTGAATGCACCGCATAAGCGAAAATCCCTGGACAGAATAAAATCGAAGGAGTCTAAGATTTTTCTCATTTTTCGGACCTTTCAAGTACGGGTTGGTGCGATTTTTGAGCGAAAATTCACGGAAAAACTTGAGATAAGTCACTTGTGATCTTTATTAGTCAATAATATTGAATTATCATTGAGTATTCCGACTAAATTACGTGTTTTTGAGGTGAAATTCGAGAATTTGGGCCCAGGGATTTGAAAATAAGATTTGGGGATTTGAAGGTCGAGTTGAAGTCGGAATTTGGTAAAATATATATGGTTGGACTTGTGGTTGAATGGACGTTCACATTTGTAACTTTTGTCGAGTTTCGAGACGTGAGCCCCACTGTTGATTTTTGAATTGAATTTCGGATTTTAATTGAAAAATTTAGTATTTTCATATAGAATTGGTTTCTATAATTCGTGTTGAGTATATTGAATTGTTTGTGACTAGATTCGAGGCATTCAGACACCAATTCGCGAGGCAAAGGTTTATTGGAATCTTGAGTTGGTTGCAAAGCGAAGTAAGTGTCGTGGTTAACCTTGACTTGAGGGAGTAAGACTTGTTTGTCTATTTGCTACGTAATTTAATGTGCAGGTACAACGTATATGTGAGGTGACGAGTACTTATGCGTTGTGGTTGAGTCAAAGTATGCGGGTAGAATTTGTTCATTGTGAATAATTGCCTATTTAATTAAGATATTCCTGCTTAAGTTTATTATTATTATTATTATTATTATTATTATTATTATTATTATTATTATTATTATTATTATTATTATTATTATTATTATTATTATTATTATTTATTTGATCAATTTTCATGAAATTATTGCTAATTTAATTATTGTTAAATATTTTAGAAGGTGAGATCGATATTCTGGTATTGAATTGATTGATAAGTATAGATCCCCGTATTTAAATACTCTTCCCAATTTATATTATCATTTTCATGGTAAGGAAGAGTGTAAAAGCACGAAGAGTGATGCCGTACCATTTATACTATTTATATTATTATTTTCATGGTAAGGAAGAGTGTAAAAGCACGAAGGGTGATGCCGTGCCATTTATACTATTTATATTGTTATTGTCATGGTGAGGAAGAGTGTAAAAGCACGAAGGGTGTTGCGGAAGAGTGTAAAAGTACGAAGGGTGATGCCGTGCCATTTATACTATTTATATTGTTATTGTCATGGTGAGGAAGAGTGTAAAAGCACGAAGGGTGTTGCCGTGTCATTTTTATATTATTATTTATTGATTTATAAAGTGAGGAAGAGAGTCAAAGCACGAAGGGTGATGCTGTGCCATTTAAATTATTTATTCATCATATTGTGGCAAGAAAGAGAGTTAAAGCACGAAGGGTGGTGCCGTGCCATTCATATTATTTATTTATCATTTCATGGGAAGAATGAGAGTGAAAGCACGAAGGGTGGTGCCGTGCCATTTTTATATTTCAGCTATCTATTTTGTTGTTGGTGCATTATTTGGCGGCTACATGACACTTCCCTAACTGAAATATTTATACCATTTCCCTTCACATGTTCCCTCCCAAAATTATAAAATTTGTTAATTACTATGTTCAATATTGCTTCATATATGTATATACTTGCACATGTTGTTTACGTATGTGTCTTGTCATAGCCTCGTCACTACTTCGTCGAGGTTAGACTCGACACTTACGGAGTACATGGGGTCAGTTGTACTCATACTACACTTTGCACTTCTTGTGCAGATTTTGGAGTTGGTTCCAGTGGCGTACCATAGACTTGCTCGGATTCAGCTACCCAGAGGAGACTTGAGGTATAACTGCACAACGTCTGCAGTTCTGAAGTCCCCTTCTACTTTATCTTAGATGTGTATTATCTTTCAAACAGCTTGAATTTTATTCAGACCTTTATTTGTATAATTATAGTAGCTCGTACACTTGTGACACCAGATTCGGGGTATTTGGATGATTCAGTTGTTAAGGTCTTCCACACTTTATTTCAGTAATTGACTTCCGTTTAATTTGATCTTTTTAAAAAAATAAAAATAAATGGTTAAGATTATTCTAACATTGGCTTGCCTAGCAAGTGAAATGTTAGGCGCCATCACGTTCCCGAAGGAGGTAATTTCGGGTCGTGACAAGTTGGTATCAGATCACTAGATTACTTAGGTCTCACGAGTCACGAGAAAGCTTGGTAGAGTTTGAAGGATCGGTACGGAGACGTCTGTACTTATCTTCCAGAGGCTATGAAGTTTAGGAATAATATCACTTCTTTCTTATTCTGTCGTGCGATTTTATTTTGTCATCGATGATTGAATCATTCTATTATTATTCTCTCGCAGATGGCAAGAACACACACTACATCTACCGCCGGACACGAGCCAGAGCCCCCGGTGGTGACTATGACCAGGGGTAGAGGCCGAGGCCGAGGTCGCACCAGAGGCCGAGGTAGAGGCAGAGGTAGAGCTCCGTCTAGAGCTCGAGCAGCAATACTTGTTGTAGAGCCTCATGTGGATTTGGAAGCGGAGGTTCCAGCTCAGACTGTACCTGTTGAATCAGTTTAGGTCCCAGAAGGATTCATAGCTACTCCAGTGCTTCAGGATGCTCTAGTACGTTTGATGAGCCTTATAGAGGGTGTGGCCCAGAATGGTACATTTCCAGTGGCACCAGCTGTCTCACAGGCTGGGAGAGGAGTGCAGACTCCCACTACTCCCGC
Organism: Nicotiana tomentosiformis; assembly: GCF_000390325.3. Taxonomy (NCBI): domain Eukaryota; kingdom Viridiplantae; phylum Streptophyta; class Magnoliopsida; order Solanales; family Solanaceae; genus Nicotiana; species Nicotiana tomentosiformis. Next base: position 14,710,065 of record NC_090822.1, read on the forward strand.
TCCGGAGTACATGGCTCCCCAGTATCAGGATCCAGCAGCCCCGCGAGTTAGGGTAATTCAACCGGTGGTTGCTGCACAGGCCAGTGATAGGCCCGCCATGTCTTCTAAGGCTTTATTGAGGTTGAACAAGTTTACTAAGCTCTTTCCAGTTCACTTAAGTGGTGTACCTTCTGAGGACCCACAAGATTATCTTGACCGCTTCCATAAGGTACTGCGGAACATGGGTATAGTCGAGACCAATGGGGTGGATTTTGCTGCGTTTCGGATGACGGGTTCCGCCAAAAGGTGGTGGATAGATTATATGTTGACCAGACCAGCTGGGTTGCCTGCACTTACCTGGGATCAGTTCTCTCAGCTATTTCTAGAGAAATACCTCCCTGTCACATTGAGAGAGGATTACCGTAGGCAGTTTGAGTGTCTCCTGCAGGGCAATATGATTGTTACTCAATACGAGACCCGTTTTGCTGATCTAGCATAGCCATGCTACTATCTTTCTCCCTACTGAGAGGGAGAGGGTGAGGAGATTCATTGAGGGACTCACTTACCTTATCAGGCTTCATATGGCAAAGGAGACAGGAAGTGATATTTCCTTTCAGGCGGCTGCAAATGTTGCAAGACGGATAGAGATGGTTCTTGCTCAGGAAAGGGGACATGTGTCTGATAAGAGACCTCGACAGTTCGGTGGGTTCAGTAGTACCTCATCTGGAGGCAGGGGTAGTGTTGGTAGGGGCCAACCTCCCAGGTCGTTACAGTCAGCACTCCAGGCATCTCATGGTACTTCAGGGAGCCGTGGTCCTATTGTGTCTCATCCTGACCAGTTAGCTTACAGTGCACCACCAGCTCCTATTAGTGCACCTCCGATCCAAAGTCACTAGAGTGGTTATCTAGGTCGACATGGCCAGTGTCAGGGTCAGCAGTCAGAACAACTGAGGGCTTGTTATACTTGTGGGGACCTTAGGCACGTTGCTAGATTTTGCCCGAGGTCTCAGGGCAGAATGCAGTAATAGGGTTCTCGTGCTATGATTCCAGCACCAGCTGTTCCGCCACCAGCCCAACCAGTTAGGGGCAGGGGTCATACAACTAAAAGTGGAGGTCAGGTCGTTAGAAGTGGAGGCTAGCAAGTCAGAGGCCGTCCCAGAGATGTAGCTCCGAGTAGTGGGGCCCAGCCCCGATTTTATGCTTTTTCAGCTAGGCCTGAGGCCGAGTCATCTAATGCCATGATCACATGTATTGTTCCATTTTGCCATAGAGATGCTTCAGTTCTATTTGATCTGAGATCTACTTATTCCTATGTGTCCTCCTATTTTGCTTCATATCTAGTTGTGCCTCGTGATTCTCTGAGTGCTTCTGTGTGTGTGTCGACATCGATGGGAGATTATGTTGTGGTAGATCATGTATATCGTTCGTGTGTGGTTACTATTGGGAGCCTTGAGACTAGCATGGATCTTCTACTTCTTGATACGGTAGATTTTGATGTCATCTTGGGTATGGATTGACTGTCACCTTATCATGCTATATTGGATTGTCACGCCAAAACGGTGACCTTAGCCATGCCAGGGTTGCCTCAATTAGAGTGGAAAATGATTCCTGGCCATTCTACCAGTAGGGTTATCTCTTATGTGAAGGCTCGACGTATGGTCGAGAAGGGCTATCTAACTTATTTGGCTCATATTCGCAAATGTAGTGCGGATGTTCCTTCTATGGATTCAGTCCCAGTTGTCCGTGAGTTTCCAGATATATTTCCTACAGATTTGCCGGGGATGCCACCCGATAGAGATATTGACTTCTGTATTGATTTGGCTCCGGGCACCCAACCCATTTATATTCCACCATATCGTATGGCCCCGCCGGAGCTAAATGAATTGAAGGAACATTTACAAGACTTACTTAACCAGGGATTCATTAGACCTAGCGTATCGCCCTGGGGTGCACCAGTGTTATTTGTAAAGAAGAAAGATGGTTCAATGCAGATGTGTATAGATTATCAGTAGTTGAACAAAGCTACTATCAAGAACAAGTATCCGTTGCCAAGAATTGATGACTTATTCGATTAGCTTTAGGGTGCCAAGGTATTTTCAAAGATCGGTTTGAGGTCTGGTTACCATCAGTTGAAGATTAGGGCATCCGATGTCCCTAAGGCAACTTTTCGGACTCGGTATGGGCATTACGAATTCCTAGTGATGTCATTTGGGCTGACAACAATATTTATGGATTTGATGAATCGGGTATTCAAGCCCTATTTGGATTCTTTTGTGGTTGTATTCATTGATGATATCTTGATTTACTCCAGCAGTCGAGAGGAGCATGAACAACATCTTCGGATTGTGCTTTAGACTTTGAAGAATAATCAGTTATATGCCAAATTTTTAGAATGCGAATTTTGGTTAGACTCAGTTGCCTTTTGGGGCATGTTGTATCAGCAGAAGGCATAAAAGTAGATTCTAAGAAGATTGAGGGAGTTCAGAATACTCCTTGACCTACTTCAGCTATAGAGATCCAGAGTTTCCTGGGTTTGGCTGGTTATTATCGCCTGTTTGTGGAGGGATTTTCATCCATAACATCCCTATTGACCAAATTGACCTAGAAGGGTACCCCATTCAGATGGTCAGACGAGTGTAAGTTGAGCTTTCAGAAGCTCAAGACTACTTTTACTACGACACCAGTGTTGGTAGTGCCCACAGGTTCAGAATCTTATATGGTATATTGTGATGCATCTTGCATTGGGCTTAGTGCAATATTAATGCAAGATGGTAGAGTGATTACATATGCATCGCGATAGTTGAAAGTTCATGAGAAGAATTACCATGTTCATGACTTAGAATTGGCAGCCATTGTTCATGCGTTGAAGATTTGGAGGCATTACCTTTACGGTGTCTCGTGTGAGGTATTCACTGATCATCGTAGCCTACAGTATCTCTTCAAACAAAAAGATCTCAATTTGAGGAAGAGAAAATGGTTGGAGCTGTTGAAAGACTATGATATACCTATTTTGTATCACCTCGGAAAGGCCAATGTGGTGGTTGATGCTTTGAGTAGAAAGGCTGTGAGTATGGGCAGCCTTGCGTATATTCCGATTGGTAAGAGGCCGTTTGCTGCAGATGTTCAGTATTATGTTTCATAGTCCAGTCGGGTTCTAGCTTGTACAGTCGCTCGGTCTTCCTTGTATGAGCGCATCAGAGAGCGACAATATGATGATCCTCATTTGCTTGTCCTTAAGGACACAGTGCGACACGGTGGTGCTAAGAAGGTTTCTATGGGGGAAGATAAAGTTATGCGGATGCAGGGTCGTATTTGTGTGCCTAATGTGGATGGGCTTCGTGAATTAATTCTTGAGGAGGCCCACAGTTCCCAGTATTCTATTCATCCGGGTGCCGCCAAAATGTATCAAGATTTGCGGAAACATTATTGGTTAAGGAGAATGAAGAAGGATATAGTTACATATGTAGCTCAGTGTCTAAATTGTCAGTAAGTCAAGTACGAGCATCAGAGACCTGGTGGTTTGCTTCAGAAATTAGAAATTCATGAGTGGAAGTGGGAGCGTGTCACTCTGGATTTTGTTGTTGGGTTCCCATGAACTCAGAGAAAGTTCGACGCAGTATGGGTCATTGTGGACAGGTTGACCAAGTCAGCACATTTCATTGCAGTAGCAGTTACCTATTCTTCAGAGTGGTTAGCGGACATTTACATCCGCGAGATTGTCCGCCTTCACGGTGTGCCCGTGTCTATCATTTCTGATCGAGGTACACAGTTCACCTCGCAGTTTGGAGGGCTGTACAGCATGAGTTAGGAACGTGGGTTGAGTTGATTACAACATTTCATCCTCAGGCGGACGGACAATCCGAGCGCACTATTCAAATATTGGAGGATATGCTTCACGCTTGTGTTATGGATTTCAAAGGTTCTTGGGATCGATTCTTGTCACTAGCAAAGTTTGCCTATAATAAAAGCTATCAGTTGAGCATTCAGATGGATCCATATGAAGCATTATACAGGAGGCGATGGCATTCGCCAGTTAGCTGGTTTGAACCGGGAGAGGCTCGATTGTTGGGCACCGATTTGGTACAGGTTGCCTTGGATAAGGTCAAGATTATTCAGGATCGACCATAACTCAATCTAGACAAAAGCGTTATGCCGACTTTAAAGTTCTTGATGTTGCATTCATGGTTGGAGAAAGAGTATTGCTCCGGGTTTCACCTATGAAGGGTGTAATGAGGTTCGGAAAGAAGGGCAAGTTAAGCCTTAGGTATATCAGATTCTTTGAAATTCTTGAAAGGGTGGGTGAAGTAGCCTACAAGCTTGCATTACCACCTAGTTTATCAGCAGTTCATTTGGTGTTCCATGTGTCTATGTTCCGAAAATATCATGATGATCCGTCCCATGTGTTAGATTTCAGTTCAGTCCAATTGGACAAGGATTTGACTTATAAGGAGGAGCCAATAGCTATTCTAGACCGGCAGGTCCGACAATTGAGGTCTAAGAGTTATCCATCAGTTCGAGTATAATGGAGAAGTCAGCCGGTTGAAGCATCTACCTGGGAGTCCGACTCGGACATGCGGAGTAGATATCCATACCTTTTCACCAGCCCAGGTACTTTTTCTAATTCCGTTCGAGGGCGAACTTTTGTTTTAGAGGTGGAGAATGTGATGATCCGATAGATCATCTTTAAATTTAACATTCAATTCTATGCTCCGAGACCTTGAATAGCACCATTTAGCATTCCTTGACTTGCGTGCGCAATCCATATATTTTTCCGAAAAGCTTTTATATGAAAAATTGATAAAAATGTGAAATAGTGATTTAAAACTCACTTAAGTTGACTTCGGTCAACATTTTGAGCAAACGGATCTGGATCAGTATTTTGACGGTCTAGGTAGGTCCGTATTGTAATTTGGGACTTGGGAGTATGCCCAGAATTTAATTTGGAGATCCCTAGCTCAAGTTATTACCATTTATTGAAAATTGAATGTTTGAAAGCTTAAAGATTTCAAAATTTGACCACAAATTGAGTTTTATTGATATCGGGCTCGGATTTCGATTTTGAAAGTTGGAATAGCTCCGTTATGTCATTTGGGACTTACATGCAAAAATTTAGGTCATTTCGGACTGTTTTGACGTGTTTCGGCGCGAGTTTTAGAATTGAAATTTTCATAAATTTATTAAGTTCGAATCAAGGTGCGAATTATAGTTTTGACGTTGTTCGACGTGATTTGAGACCCCGAGTAGGTCCGTATGATATTTTAGGACTTGTTGGTATATTTGGTAGAGGTCCCGAGGGCCTCAGGTGGATTTCGTATGTTTAACGGGTTAAAATTTGGACTTATGGAAAAATCTAAAATTTTGGCCTTCTGGTGCAATCGCACCTGCGGATTTTTGACCGCAGATGCAAGCTCGCAGAAGCACCTAATCTATCGCAAATGCAGAGCGGAGGAAAGGCAGCCAGTGATCGCAGAAGCAGACAACTCCTTTGTAGAAGCGTGTCCGCAAAAGCTAGCCAGCGCGCTGAAGCGACAGCCATCCTCGCATCTGCGAGACCGCAGATGCGGCCAAATGCACCACAGAAGCGAAAATCCCTGGACAGAATAAAATCAAAGGAGCCTGAGATTTTTCTCATTTTTGGACCTTTCAAGTACGAGTTAGGGCGATTTTTGAGCGAGAATTCATGGAAAAACTTGAGGTAAGTCAAGTCAATAATATTGAATTATCATTGAGTATTCCGACTAGATTATGTATTTTTGAGGTGAAATTCGAGGATTTGGGCCGAGGGATTTGAAAATAAGATTTGGGGATTTGAAGGTCGAGTTGATGTCAAAATTTGGTAAAATTTATATGGTTGGACTCGTGGTTGAATGAGCGTTCACATTTGTAACTTTTGTCGAGTTTCGAGACATGGGCTTCACTGTTGATTTTTGAATTGAATTTCAGATTTTAATTGGAAAATTTAGTATTTTCATATAGAATTGATTTCTATAATTCGTGTTGAGTATATTGAATTGTTTGTGACTATATTCGAGGCATTCAGACACCAATTCGCGATGCAAAGGTTTATTGGAATCTTGAGTTAGTTGCAAAGCGAGGTAAGTGTCGTGGTTAACCTTGACTTGAGGGAGTAAGACTTGTTTGTCTATTTGCTACGTAATTTAATATGCGGGTACAACGTATATGTGAGGTGACGAGTACTTATGCGTTGTGGTTGAGTCTAAGTATGCGGGTGGAATTTGTTCATTGTGAATAATTGCCTATTTAATTAAGATATTCCGGCTTAAGTTTATTATTATTTATTTGATCATTTTTCATGAAATTATTGCTAATTTAATTATTGTTAAATATTTTGGAAGGTGAGGTCGGTATTTTGGTATTGAATTGATTGATAAGTATAGATCCCCGCATTTAAATACTATTCCGAATTTATATTATCATTTTCATGGTAAGGAAGAGTGTAAAAGCATGAAGGGTGATGCCGAGCCATTTATACTATTTATATTATTATTTTCATGGTAAGGAAGAGTGTAAAATCACGAAGGGTAATGCCGTGCCATTTATACTATTTATATTATTATTTTCATGGTGAAGAAGAGTATAAAAGCACGAAGGGTGTTGCCGTGCCATTTTCATATTATATTATTTATTGATTTATAAAGAGAGGAAGAGAGTCAAAGCATGAATGGTGATGTCGTGCCATTTAAATTATTGATTCATCATACTGTGGCAAGAAAGAGAGTTAAAACACGAAGGGTGATGCTGTGTCATTCATATTATTTATTTATCATTTCATGGGAAGAATGAGAGTAAAAGCACGAAGGTGGCGCCGTGCCATTTTTATATGTCAGCTACCTATTTTGTTGCTGGTGCATTATTTGGCGGCTACATGACACTTCCCTAACTGAAATATTTATACCATTTCCCTTCACATGTTCCCTCCCAAAATTATAAAATTTGTTAATTACTATGTTCAATATTGCTTCATATATGTATATACTTGCACATGTTGTTTACGTATGTGTCTTGTCATAGCCTCGTCACTACTTCGTCGAGGTTAGACTCGACACTTACGGAGTACATGGGGTCAGTTGTACTCATACTACACTTTGCACTTCTTGTGCAGATTTTGGAGTTGGTCCCAACGGCGTACCATAGACTTGCTCGGTTGAGGTATAATTGCACAACGTCCACAGTTCTGAAGTCCCCTTCTACTTTATCTTAGCTGTGTATTATCTTTCAAACAACTTAAATTTTATTCAGACCTTTATTTGTATTATTCTAGTAGCTCGTGTACTTGTGACACCAGATTCGGGGTATTTGGATGATTCGGTTATTATGGTCTTCCGCACTTTATTTCAGTAATTGACTTCCATTTAATTTGTTCTTTTTTTTAATAAAATAAATGGTTAAGATTATTCTAACGCTGGCTTGCCTAGCAAGTGAAATTTTAGGCGCCATCACATCCCCGAAGGTTGAAATTTTGGGTCGTGACAAGTTGGTATTAGAGCACTAGGTTACTTAGGTCTCATGAGTCACGAGCAAGCTTATTAGAGTCTGAAGGATCGGTACGGAGACGTCTGTACTTATCTTTCAGAGGCTATGAAGTTTTGGAACAATATCACTTCTTTCTTTTTCTGTCGTACGATTTTATTCTGTCATCGATGATTGAATCATTCTATTCTTATTCTCTCACAGATGGCAAGAACACACACTACATCTACTGCCAGACATGAGCCAGAGCCCCTGGTGGCGACTATGACTAGGGGTAGAGGCCGAGGCCAAGGTCGCGCCAGAGGCCGAGGTAGAGGCTGAGGTAGAGCTCAGTCTAGAGCTCGAGCAGCAACACCTGTTGTAGAGCCTCAGGTGGATTTGGAAGCGGAGGTTCCAGCTCAGACTATACCTGTTGAATCAGTTTAGGTCCCGGAAGGATTCATAGCTACTCCAGTGCTTCAGGACGCTCTAGTACGTTTGGTGAGCCTTATGGAGGGTGTGGCCCAGAATGGTACATTTCCAGTGGCCCTAGCTGTCTCACAGGCTGGGGGAAGAGTGCAGACTCCCACTACTCCCGCTCCGAAGCACATGGCTCCCCAGTATCAGGATCCATCAGTCTCGCGAGTTAGGGTAATTCAGCCGGTGGTTGTGGCACATGCCGGTGATAGGCCCGCCATGTCTTCCGAGGCTTTATTTAGGTTGGACAAGTTTACTAAGCTCTTTCTAGTTCACTTCAGTGGTGTACCTTTTGAGGACCCACAAGATTATCTTGACCACTTCCATGAGGTGCTGCGAAACATGGGTATAGTCGAGACCAATGGGGTAGATTTTGCTATGTTTTGGATGACAGGTTCCGCCAAGAGGTGGTGGAGAAATTATATGTTGACCAAGCCAGCTGGGTTGCCTGCACTTACCTGGGATCAGTTCTCTCAGCTATTTCTAGAAAAGTACCTCCCTGTCACAGTGAGAGAGGTTTACCGCTGGCAATTTGAGCGTCTCCAGTAGGGCAGTATGATTGTTACTTAGTACGAGACCCATTTTGCTGATCTAGCATGCCATACTACTATCTTGCTCCCTACTGAGAGGGAGAGGGTGAGGAGATTCATTGAGGGACTCACTTACCCTATCAGGCTTCATATGGCCAAGGAGACCAGAAGTGATATTGCCTTGCAGGCGGCTGCAAATGTTGCAAGATGGATAGAGATGGTTCTTGCTCAGGAAAGGGGACATGTGTCTGATAAGAGACCTCGACAGTTCGGTGGGTTCAGTAGTGCCTCATTTGGAGGCAGGAGTAATTTTGGTAGGGTCTATCCTCCAAGGTCGTTTTAGTGAGCACTCCAGGTATCTCATGGTGCTTCAGGGAGCCGTGGTCCTATTGTGTCTCATCCTGATCAGTTAGCTTATAGTGCACTACCAGCTCCTATTAGTGAACCTCTGATCCAAAGTCATCAGAGTGGTTATATAGGTCGACATAGCCAGTCCCAGGGTCAGCAGTCACAAAGCTGAGGGCTTGTTATACTTGTGGGGACCTTAGGCACGTTGCTAGATTTTGCCCCAGGTCTCAGGGCAGAATGCAGCAACAGGGTTCTCGTGCTATGATTCCAGCACCAGCTGTTTCGCCACCCGCCCAGCCAGCTAGGGGCAGGGTTCATACAACTAGAGGTGGAGGTCAGGTCGTTAGATGTAGAGGCCAGCCAGTCAGAGACCGTCCCAAAGATGTAGCTCTAAGTAGTGGGGCCCAACCCCGATTTTATGCTTTTCCAGCTAGGCCTGAGGCCGATTCGTCTGATGTCATGATCACATGTATTGTTCCATTTTACCATAGAGATGCTTCAGTTTTATTTGATTCGGTATCTACTTAGTCCTATGTGTCCTCCTATTTTGCTTCATATCTAGTTGTGCCTCGTGATTCTCTGAGTGCTTTTGTGTATGTGTCCACACCGATGGGAGATTATGTTGTGGTAGATCATGTCTATCGTTCGTGTGTGGTTACTATTGAGAGCCTTGAGACTAGCGTGGATCTTCTACTTCTTGATACAGTCGATTTTTGATGTCATCTTGGGTATGGATTGGTTGTCACCCTTTCATGATATATTGGATTGTCACGGCAAAACGGTGACCTTAGCCATGCCAGGGTTGCCTCAATTAGAGTGGAAAAGGATTCCTGGCCATTCTACCAGCAGGGTTATCTCTTATGTGAAGGCTCGACGTATGGTTGAGAAGGGCTGTCTAGCTTATTTTGCTCAATTGGGTATGTGAAGGCTCAACATGCCCCTAGTACGGATGTTCCTTCTATGGATTCAGTCCTAGTTGTCCGTGAGTTTCCAGATTTATTTCCTGCAGATTTGTCGGGGATGCCACTCGACAGAGATATTGATTTCTGTATTGATTTGGCTCCGGGCACCCAACCCATTTCTATTCCACCATATCGTATGGCCCCGCCGGAGCTAAATGAATTGAAGGAACAATTACAAGACTTACTTGACCAGGGATTCATTAGACCTAGCGTCTCACCCTGGGGTGCACCAGTGTTATTTGTAAAGAAGAAAGATGGTTCAATGCGGATGTGTATAGATTATCGGTAGTTGAACAAGGCTAGTATCAAGAACAAGTATCCGTTGCCAAGAATTGATGACTTATTCGTCCAGCTTCAGGGTGCCAAGGTATTTTCAAAGATCATACCATCAGTTGAAGACTAAGGAATCCGATGTCCCTAAGGCATCCTTTTGGACTCGGTATGAGCATTACGAATTCCTAGTGATATCATTTAGGCTGACAAATGCCCCAACAATATTTATGGATTTGATGAACCGGGTATCCTAGCCCTATTTGGATTTTTTTGTGGTTGTATTCATTGATGATATCTTGATTTACTCCAGCAGTCGAAAGGAGCATGAACATCATCTTTGGATTGTGCTTCACACTTTGAAGAATAATCAGTTATATGCCAAATTTTTAAAAATGCGAATTTTGGTTAGACTCAGTTGCCTTTTGGGGCATGTTGTATCGGCAGAAGGCATAAAAGTGGATTCTAAGAAGATTGAGGGAGTTCAGAATACGCCTAGACCTACTTCAGCTACAGAGATCCGGAGTTACCTGGGTTTGACTGGTTATTATCGCCTGTTTGTGGAGGGGTTTTCATCCATAGCATCCTCATTAACCAAATTAACCTAGAAGGGTGCCCCATTCAGATGGTCAGACGAGTGTAAGTTGAGCTTTCAGAAGCTCAAGACTGCTTTGACTACGACACCAGTGTTGGTAGTGCCCACAGGTTCAGGATATTATACGGTATATTATGATGCATCTTGCATTGGGCTTAGTGTAGTATTAATGCAAGATGGTAGAGTGATTGCATATGCGTTGCGGCAATTGACGTTTCATGAGAAGAATTATCATGTTCATGACTTAGAATTGGCAGCCATTATTCATGAGCTGAAGATTTGGAGGCATTACCTTTACGGTGTCTCGTATGAGATATTCACTGATCATCGTAGCCTACAGTATATGCTCAAACAAAATGATCTCAATTTGAGGCAGAGAAGATGGTTGGAACTGTTGAAAGACTAGGATATCCCTTTTTTGTATCACCCCGGAAAGGCCAATGTGGTGGTTGATGCTTTGAGTAGAAAGGCTGTGAGTATGGGTAGCCTTGCGTATATTCCAGTTGGTGAGAGGCCGTTAGCTGCAGATGTTCAGACTTTGACCAATATGTTCGTGAGGTTAGATATTTCAGAGTCCAGTCTGGTTCTAGTTTGCACAATCGCTCGGTCTTTCTTGTATGAGTGCATCATAGAGTGACAATATGATGATCCTCATTTGCTTGTCCTTAAGGACACAGTGCGTCATGGTGGTGCCAAGTAGGTTTCTATGGGGGAAGATAGAGTTATGGGGATGCACGGTTGTATTTGTGTGCCTTATGTGGATGGGCTTTGTGAATTAATTCTTGAGGAGGCCCACAGTTCCCGATATTTTATTCATCCGGGTGCCGCCAAAATGTATCAAGATTTGCGGAAATATTATTGGTGGAGGATAATGAAGAAGGATATAGTTACATATGTAGCTTAGTGTCTAAATTGTCAGCAAGTCAAGTATGAGCATCAGAGACCTGGTGGTTTGCTTCAGAAATTAGAAATTCCTGAGTGGAAGTGGGAGCGTGTCACTATGGATTTTATTATTGGGTTCCCATAGACTCAGAGAAAGTTCGACGCAGTATGGGTCATTGTGGACAGGTTGACCAAGTCAGCACATTTCATTTCAGTAGCAGTTACCTATTCTTCAAAGCGGTTAGCGGACATTTACATCCGCGAGATTGTCCGCCTTCACGGTGTGCCTGTGTATATCATTTCTGATTGAGGTACGCAGTTCACCTCGCACTTTTGGAGGGCTGTACAATATGAGTTAGGCACGTGGGTTGAGTTGATTACAATATTTCATCCTCAGACGGATGGACAATCCGAGCGCACTATTTAAATATTTGAGGATATGCTTCGCGCTTGTGTTATGGATTTCGGAGGTTATTGGGATCGATTATTGCTGCTAGTAGAATTTGCCTATAATAACAACTATTAGTCGAGCATTTATATGGATCCATATAAAGCATTATACGGGAGGCAATGTCGTTCGCCAGTTGGCTGGTTTGAACCGGGAGAGGCTCGATTGTTGGGTACCGATTTGGTAAAGGATGCCTTGGATAAGGTCAAGATTATTCAGGATCAACCACAACTCAATCTAGGCAAACGCGTTATGCTTAGGGATGGGCATAAAATCTGAAAAACCGAATTCCGAACCGGACCAAATTAATTCGGTATTTCGGTATCAGTTTATTCGGTATTTCAGTCTTACTTCGGTATAAGATTTTTAGTTTTTCGGTATTTTGGTACATTCCTCGGTATTGAGGTTTGGAGATTTCGGTATACCGAAATACCGAATTATTTAAGTACACCTTCCTTCACTGCTAGCCCAAGATATCAATTTTCAGCCCAGCATTTCTAACTTGTTAGTTATTACCCTTAGCCAGTAACCAACTGAGACTAAGCCCAACTCCCCAACCTAACATTAGAAATTATTAAAAAAGTAAAGGAACTTCTCACATCTGTTGCTGTTATGCTCATTTATCACTTTATTAGAAATTTTTTATTGATGTGATTTCTAGTATAAATTATTAGAAGTAAAGAAATTAAGAAACTACTCACATTCTATTGTTATGCTCATGTAGTGATTTCTATTAGAAATTATTAGAAGAAGTGAATGTACTGCTCACATTTTGTTGTTGTTATACTCATTATCAAGTAATTAGGAATTTTTAATGAATTAGCTTAGCAGGCACTGTTTAGTTAACAAAGATATAGTACGATACCGAACCGTACCGAAACCGTACCGAACCAAACAAGAAGATACCGAACCGTACCAAACTATTTTGGTACGGTATTTGGTATTCACAATTGATATACCGAATACCGAAATATCGAATCGAAATTTTCAAATACCTTACCGAAATACCGAACGCCCACCCCTAGTTGTACCGACCGTAAAGTTCGTGATGTTGCATTCATGGTTGGAGAAAGAGTATTGCTACGGGTTTCACCTATGAAGGGTGTAATGAGGTTCGGAAAGAAGGAAAAGTTAAGCCTTAGGTATATCAGACCCTTTGAAATTCTTGAAAGGGTGGGTGAAGTAGCCTACATGCTTGCACTACAACCTAGTTTATCAGCAGTTCATCTGGTGTTCCATGTGTCTATATTTCGAAAATATCACGATGATCCGTCCCATGTGTTAGATTTCAGCTCAGTCCAATTGGACAAGGATTTGACTTATAAGGAGGAGTCGGTAGCTATTCTAGACCGGCAGGTCCGACAGTTGAGGTCTAAGAGTTATCCATCAGTTTGAGTATAATGGAGAGGTCAGTCGGTTGAAGCACCTACTCGATAGGTCATTTTTAAATTTAAAATACAATTCTGTGCTCCGAAACCTCGAATAACACCATTTAGCATTCTTCGACTTGCGTGCGCAGTCCGTATATTTTTTCGAAAAACTTTTATGTGAAAAATTGATTAAAATGTGAAATAGTAATTTAAAACTCACTTAAGTTGACTTCGGTTAATATTTTGAGCAAACAGACCCGGATCGGTGTTTTAACGGTCCCAGTAGGTCCGTATCATAGTTTAGGACTTGGGCGTATGCCCGAAATATAGTTTGGAGATCCCTAGCTCAAGTTATCGCCATTTATTGAAAATTGAATGTTTGAAAGCTTAAAGATTTCAAAGTTTGACCATAAAATTGAGTTTTATAGATATCAGGCTCAAATTACGATTCCGAAAGTTGGAATAGCTCCGTTATGTCGTTTGGGACTTACATACAAAAACTTAGGTCATTGCGGACTGTTTTGACGTGTTTCAGCACGAGTTTTAGAATTGAAATTTTCATAAATTCATTAAGTTCGAATCAAGGTGTGAATTGTAGTTTTGACATTGTTCGACGTGATTTGAGACCCCGAGTAGGTCCGTATGATATTTTAGTATTTGTTGGTATATTTGGTATAGGTCCCGAGGGCCTCAGGTGGATTCCGTATGGTTAATGGGTTAAAATTTGGACTTAAGAAAAAACCTGAAATTTTGGCCTTTTGGTGCAATCGCACCTGCAGATTTTTGACCACAGGTGCGAGCTCACAGAAGAGCCTAATCCATCGCAGATACGAAGCGGAGGAAGGGCAGCCAGTGATCGTAGAAGCGGACAACTCCTCCGTAGAAGCGTGTCCGCAGAAGCGAGCCAGCGCGTAGAAGCAACAGCCAACCTCGCATCTGCGAGACCGCAGATGCGGCCAAATGCACCGCAGAAGCGAAAATCCCCGGACAAAATAAAATTGAAGGAGTCCGAGATTTTTCTCATTTTTGTACCTTTCAAGTACGGGTTGGGGCGATATTTGAGCGAGAATTCACGGAAAAATTTGAGGTAAGTCACTTGTGATCTTTATTAGTCAATAATATTGAATTATCATTGAGTATTCCGACTATATTACGTGTTTTGAGGTAAAATTCAAGGATTTGGGCCTAGGGATTTGAAAATAAAATTTGGGGATTTGAAGGTCGAGTTGATGTCGGAATTTGGTAAAATTTATATGGTTAGGCTCGTGGTTGAATGGGCGTTCACATTTGTAACTTTTGTCGACTTTCGATACGTGGGCCCCACTGTTGATTTTTGAATTGAATTTCGAATTTTAATTGGAAAATTTAGTATTTCCATATAGAATTGGTTTCTATAATTCGTGTTGTGTATATTGAATTATTTGTGACTAGATTCGAGGCATTCAGACACCAATTCGCGAGGCAAAGATTTATTGGAATTTTGAGTTGGTTGCAAAGTGAGGTACGTATCGTGGTTAACCTTGACTTGAGGGAGTAAGACTTGTTTGTCTATTTGTTACGTGATTTAATGTGCGGGTACAATGTATATATGAGGTGGCGAGTAATTATGCGTTGTGGTTGAGTCAAAGCATGCGGGTGGAATTTGTTTATTGTGAATAATTGCCTATTTAATTAAGATATTTCTGCTTAAGTTTATTATTGTTTATTTGATCATTTTTTATGAAATTATTGCTAATTTAATTATTGTTGAATATTCTGGAAGGTGAGGTCGGTACTGGTATTAAATTGATTGATAAGTATAAACCCCCGCATTTAAATACTCTTCCGAATTTATATTATCATTTTCATGGTAAGGAAGAGTGTAAAAGCACGAAAGGTGATGCCATGCCATTTATACTATTTATATTATTATTTTCATGGACAAGTGCAAAAGCATGATGGGTGATGCCATACCATTTAAATTATTTATTCATCATACTGTGGCAAGAAAGAGAGTTAAAGCACGAAGGGTGATGCCGTGCCATTCATATTATTTATTTATTATTTCATGGGAAAAATGAGAGTAAAAGCACGAAGGGTGGTGCCGTACCATTTTTATATTTCAGCTACCTATTTTGTTGTTGGTGCATTATTTGGCTGCTACGTGACACTTCCCTGACTGAAAGTTTTATACCATTTTCCTTCACATGTTCCCTCCAAAATTTATAAAATTTATTAATTACTGTGTTCAATATTGCTTCGTATATGTATATACTTGCACAGGTTGTTTACGTATGTGTCTTGTCATAGCCTCGTCACCACTTCGTCGAGGTTAGGCTCGACACTTACGGAGTACATGGGGTCGGTTGTACTCATACTACACTCTGCATTTCTTGTGCAGATTTTGGAGTTGGTCCCAGCGGCGTACCATAGACTTGCTCGGATTCAGCTACCTAGAGGAGACTTAAGGTATAACTGCACAACGTCCGCAGTTCTGAAGTCCCCTTCTACTTTATCTTAGCTGTGTATTATCTTTCAAACAGCTTGAATTTTATTCAGACCTTTATTTGTATTATTCTAGTTGCTCGTGCACTTGTGACACTAGATTCAGGGATGTATTTGGATGATTCAGTTGTTATGGTCTTCCGCACTTTTTTTCAGTAATTGACTTTCGTTTAATTTGATTTGTTTAAAAAATATTTAAAATTATTCTAACGTTGGCTTGCCTAGCAAGTGAAATGTTAGGCGCTATCATGGTCCCGAAGAAGGAAATTTTGGGTCGTGACAGGAATTGTTAACACGACTAGACAAAGCTGAAACGGAAGCCTCCACGAATAATGCGGTGGCTCACCTCAGCAATAGGATCCACTCGAATGAACTCGTCAGCGATTAGCTCTATCTCCCGCTAGTATTTGCACAGAGATATATATAAGGAGTGAGTTATACATAAATATAACCCAGTAAGATTCTCGACCCGTCACTTTGAATACCTTTGGAATAAGTATTATAAAATACAAACACACCACAACAAGAACGATATAATAAATACTATAATTACACAATAACTCAATATGTATGTATCAACAGAGTTAATAAGAGTTAACCAACAAGAGTACACATATCTTAATACAGTACACACTAAGGACTTGTCAACTGTAGTGAAAGAAATTAACCAACACCTCTACGAGTCCACAACGGCACCACAAGGCCTCAAATGTGTAATAGAGCATACACAATGCTCACTGAAGTATACACAATGCTCCAAATATATTAAGAAGCATACACAATGCTCTGGTGATGTACAAAGGCATACACAATGCCTCATGGCGCACAACCGTATCAAATCATCAAATCCAAAATCATGGCTTACAACCGTATCAAACTATCAAACTCAATATCATGGCTCACAACCCTATCACACCATCAAACAACTTATAAAATAATTTTTAAATATTTTTTATAAAATAATATATTCGCAGCTAGTCAAAGACCACCGATCTTTCAAGCACACGCTTCTCCCAATACATGGACCAGACAGATAAAAATATATTTTTCAAGACATGTTTTGAAAAGCAAGTATCAAAGCTTAAAGTCTCACTTACTTCGCTAACACGAAGTTCCCCAACCTTGCAACATCTAGAACACCAACCAAATAACCTCCAATGACCTCAATCTATCCAAAATATTACTCTCTCCGGTCCACAATAAGTGATTTTTTGGCTGTTTTTATACGAATTAAAAAATTCACCCTTTAACATTAATTAGTAATAAAATTGAACCATATTAACCTTTACTATCTCTTCAAATAAACACTCCTAACACATACTTCAATACTATTTACTCCAAGGGTAATGTAGGAAAACAATAATTAATTCATTCTTGAAATCTTAAAAAATCAGATATTTTAGACCACAAAAAAAAGGTCAAAAAATCACTTATTGTGGATCCGAAGAAGTAATTAACAATATCAATTATACTGCTCGAGGTCAAACCTCAATTTTCCTAACTTTCAAACTTAGAGCTAAACTTTCTTAATACCACAATCCAATTCGCTATTAAATATGTGCATTCAACATATTGGTATTCATCTCCACGAGAATGATAATCATCGGGGATAACTAACTAATAACTTTGCCTCAAAATTAATCGCTTTTATTGCTACAACAAATCCAATAGTAATCAACTACTATATTTTCGGAAAATATATTTGGCCACACTAAGAACGGCCCAAATATCCAAAATAGGGGTATTATGGTAACTTCGCACGGCTTTTGAGGGTATAATGGATATTTGTGCATATTCTTTTTCCATATATACCCTTTAGCAAATTTCTTTTAATTTAATTTTATTCAAATAATTCTCTCTCACTAGTTTAATTGTCTTACCTTCCCAAGACGCATGCTACATCATTTTCCATAAAGTACATATACATATACTATACTAATTAAACGAAATACACTAGAATATACATATACTATACCAATTAAACGAATACACTAAAATATACACATAATATACTAGAGGAAATACGTATAAAAATTAATTAAACTACTGATATTTATCTTGCATTGGTCACTTTCTTACCCTGAACACTTAATATATAGTGCTTCACCTAAGAAGCTTTCCGGTCCCCATTTTTCTATCTTTGTTTTCTCCTTCTTCATCTCTTATCTTTCTTAGGGTTAGATTAAGGAATGGGGGACGGGAAGAGGAACAAAGCTTCGAAAGTCTATGTTGTATTTCGTGGTAAGAGGCCTGGATTACACAACTCTTGGCATCAGTGTGCTCCTATGGTTACTAGTGTCAAGGGTAGCATCTTCAAGGCCTTCAAATCGTATGATGAAGCCATTGCAGAGTTCAATGAGTTTAGAAATGGATCTCAAGCTGATAATATATCAGCATCGAAGGTATATGTGGTATTTCGTGGTAAAAGGTTTGGATTATACAACTCTTGGTGTGAGTGTGCTCCTATGGTTATAGGTTTCAAAGGAAGTATCTTCAAGTCTTATAAATCTTATGATGAAGCCATAGCAGCATTCAATGAATTTCAAGAAGAAAATGTTGACAGTGAAGAACCATCTTCAAGTTCGTTTGTAGATGAAAGTGATGTAGGGGTTGAAGGTGACAATGGAGCAAGTGTTATATCATTTGTGTTGTTAACTTGAATATTTGTAGGGATAAAGATATCAAAAAATTATTCAGTTTGATTATTAATAAGAGTATTTTTCCCCTTATGAACTGAATGTTTTGTCTATATTGTTGGATCTTAATAGAAAAGTTTAGTTCTAAGTGCCAAAGTGTTATCATCTACTGACTAGATGTTAAGTAGTTATAAGCGTTAGATTCATTTTGCATCTGTTTTAATCCTTACTACATTGTTTCATGATATTCATCAGATTTTGGACACTGTCTAAAATGTTAGATGAACTTTTCACATTTGTTTGATTCTGAAAAATTGTAGTAATGTCAGGTTTTGGATACTGTTTGTTTCATCTCTAAAAATCTACTTCTTTGGACAAGAACTTGACAAGAACTTGGGAAGTTTGCTTCATATATTTTGTCTATATATATAAGTTTCTTGACAATATATTTTTCTACTATCCAAGGTTGGTGTAAAAACAAAAAAGATTAAACGATCCCTGGTTGGTGTAAAAACCTATTGTCCAAGGTTAATTCAAACAATCCCTAATTCCTACTGTCCAAGGTTGGTGTAAAAATCTTTTTTTCCTTTAAAAGATTCAACTATATTCAAGTTCAATGTGCTATATTAATTTGGCAAAAAATTGGCCACCTTTAAAGGACTTAATTAATCTTTACAAATGTTACTCTTAGTACTTTCATTGCATTAGGCATCAAACGAACAATTGCAATATTGAAGACAATACGACTGTTTTGTTAACTTGAATCAAACGATCATAAAACAAAAAAGATTCAATGATATAATAATAATAATAGTTTCATTAATATGAACCTTCATAACATCACCAAAACATAATAAGATCAATAAAAATATCAACATAAGGGGTAGACAACTTCATAGACTAAAAAACATCACCATAAGCAAAAAGACAACTTGAGATAAAACTTCGTAATGCATGGACTACTCAATATTCTGGGTCACAGAAAGAGACTTGGTGGTCTTGGAGGCGGATTCGGTATCACTAGTGATAACAATGATAGAATTTCTCTTAGATCCATTCTGGAGGGATGGTGTGGGCATATCGTCAAGCATAGTATAGAGTGAAGTTAGAGGATGCTCCTCCAACATCACACTTTTTAGGTAATCAATGCTTGAGTCACGAACCACCCTCTCAAGCAATTCATTAACCTCACGCTTCAGCTTAGTAAAGTCACCTTAAGATCTTGGTACAAAATATTATGACTAACGGGTAAACCATGGAGTGGTTGTTTAACAACTTTCTTGGTCGGAGTCCTATCCATCGTTATGCTTAGATGTAGTAGTAGTTTCAGTTTTATTGTAGGGTTAGCACATTTTTCGAAAAATATATAGGGAGAGTTATAATACCTATTCCACTTCCCAATAAGACTTAAAGTCTCTTTGTAGAGACCCTATGCAACCATTACACTTCCCAGTAGCCATATCTGCTCCTCCATATGGATATTACACATCCCAGCAGCCACTTCCACTCCTCGATGCATCCATTACACTTCCCAGTAGGCCCTTCCACTCCTCCATGCAACCATTACACTTTCAGTAGTCAATTTCACTCCTCTATGCACCATTACACTCCTCCATGCAACCATTACTCTCCTCCATGAATACAATTAATTAAAGAAGCTTGTCTTTATCCATCCGCCTATACAGATTTTGGATTTTATTTTAAACTTCTGCCATATAGTGGCAGTGCACTTCATAGGTTTTATCTCATAGTCTTAACCTTAGAAGACTTGAGTAATCCATGTAAAGATTATTTGATCCTTGTTTAGGTTTAGGTTTAAGTTTATGTTTTGGTGGTTGAATTTAAATTAATAACGGATCGGTCTCCAAAATTTTGTATTGGTAAACACAATTTTTGATTTTTCGTGTTGATTTTTTCACTTCTCTATGAGCAAATTAATGTCGATTTTTAAAATATTTTTTAGAAAAAATAATCTTCATAGTCTTGTTCTTGGTTGTAAAATGATAAAAAAGAAGAGTGGGACTTCTGCACTAAATATATATTAAATGATTTCCAATTTTAATTGGCTATTTTTTAAACCGGTAGTCTTCTTAAAATAGATAAATATAATAATAATAAATGGAAAAAACACAAACAATATTATGAGGAACAATCATATTAATCCATAAACATGTTTACTTTGATCCATTTGAAGTAAGTACATATAACTAAAGAGAAGCACATATCAAGCTAAGCATTAGGTTATCCTAGCACTTCAATAGAGAAGATCACAGCCCCTGATGTAGCCTCAAATAGCTCAAAGAGAAGAACACTCCCTTTCTTCAGATTATTGTCGATAATAAATTATTTCCACCCATTAACGAGTCTTCTCCGAACACCACTTGTGAGAGTCACAACCCACTCCTTCCCATTACATCGAAGCATTATTTTAACCGAAATAGGAGGAAGATATACACAAATACTCTTTGGAAGAAACTGCAAGAACATAATGTAAAGATAGGGTTCAGGGTTCATTGCTAGTTGGGATAATCAACAGTTATCAAATCATGAAAATTTAAGAAAACAATATTACCAGATAATCACGCTTAATGTACGATCTGGGCACGTTCATCCGAAACCATGGATAGAATTCATCTTCAATCCATCCGTTAGCATTCATGTTTAGAGTATCGATTTTGTTCGGAGAATTGAAAATGTTGTTCTTGTGTTTAAAAGATATATAAAGAGTCAAAACTTTCAATTTCCCTCCAATCATATTTTTACTTTTTCCTTTGTTTCCCTACGAAAAATGTATTTGATATTTTAGTCCAAAAATGTCATCTTGTTTTCCCTCCTAATAAAGAAGCTAGAATACATTTTAGTCCTAAAATTTAATCATGTTTTCCATTTTATTATAATTAAGATTATCAATAAAAATATATAGAATTATATATTGACTATTATATAAATAGGCCGATATGTATGACCTTAATGAATGAAATTATATAAACGTCTATTATATAAACGGTCAATATTACTATAAAGCGTAATGATCTAATTAGCATAGGTTATATGACTACAACCTTATTAGTCAATGGGCTTATATGGTTGCTATAGGCCGATACGTATGACCTTAATATAAACGGCTATTATATAAACAGTCAATATTACTATGAAGCGCAAGGATCTAATTAACATAGGTTATATGACTACAACCTTATTAGTCAATGGACTTATATGGTTGCTATAGGCCGATACGTGTGACCTTAATATAAACGGCTATTATATAAACGGTCAATATTATTATGAAGCGCAGCGATCTAATTAGCATAGGTTATATGACTACAACCTTATTAGTCAATGGATTTATATGGTTGCTATAGGCCGATACGTATGACCTTAATATAAACGGCTATTATATAAACGATCAATATTACTATGAAGTGCAACGATATAATTAGCATAGGTTATATGACTATAACCTTATTAGTCAATGGACTTATATGGTTGCTATAGGCCGATACGTATGACCTTAATATAAACGGCTATTACATAAACGGTCAATATTACTATGAAGCGCAACGATCTAATTAGCATAGGTTATATGACTACAACCTTATTAGTCAATGGACTTATATGGTTGCTATAGGCCGATACGTATGACCTAAATATAAACGGCTATTATATAGACGGTCAATATTACTATGAAACGCAACGATCTAATTAGCATAGGTTATATGACTACAACCTTATTAGTCAATGGACTTATATGGTTGCTATAGGCCGATACGTATGACCTTAATATAAACGACTATTATATAAACGGTCAATATTACTATGAATCACAACGATATAATTAGCATAGGATATATGACTACAACCTTATTAGTCAATGGACTTATATGGTTGCTATAGGCCGATACGTATGACCTTAATATAAACGGCTATTATATAAACGGTCAATATTACTATGAAGCACAACTATATAATTAGCATAGGTTATATGACTACAACCTTATTAGTCAATGGACTTATATGGTTGCTATAGGCCGATACGTATGACCTTAATATAAACGGCTATTACATAAACGATCAATATTACTATGAAGCGCAATGATCTAATTAGCATAGGTTATATGACTACAACCTTATTAGTCAATGGACTTATATGGTTGCTATAGGCCTATACATATGACCTTAATATAAACGGCTATTATATAAACGATCAATATTAGTTTAAAGCGCAACGATATAATTAGCATAGGTTATATGACTACAACCTTATTAGTCAAAGGACTTATATGGTTGCTATAGGTCGATACGTATGACCTTAATATAAATGACTATTACATAAACGGTCAATATTACTATGAAGCGCAATGATCTAATTAGCATAGGTTATATGACTACAACCTTATTAGTCAATGGACTTATATGGTTGCTATAGGCCGATACGTATGGCCTTAATATAAACAGCTATTACATAAACGGTCAATATTACTATGAAGCGCAACGATCTAATTAGCATAGGTTATATGACTACAACCTTATTAGTCAATGGACTTATATTGTTGCTATAGGCCGATACGTATGACCTTAATATAAACGGCTATTATATAAACGATCAATATTACTATGAAGCGCAACGATCTAATTAGCATAGGTTATATGACTACAACCTTATTAGTCAATGGACTTATATGGTTGCTATAGGCCGATACATATGACCTTAATATAAACGGCTATTACATAAACGCTTAATATTACTATGAAGCGCAACGATCTAATTAGCATAGGTTATATGACTACAACCTTATTAGTCAATGGACTTATATGGTTGCTATAGGCCTATACATATGACCTTAATATAAATGGCTATTATATAAACGGTCAATATTACTATGAAGCGCAACGATCTAATTAGCATAGGTTATATGACTACAACCTTATTAGTCAATGGACTTATATGGTTGCTATAGGTCGATACGTATGACCTTAATATAAATGGCTATTATATAAACGGTCAATATTACTATGAATCACAACGATATAATTAGCATAGGATATGTGACTACAACCTTATTAGTCAATGGACTTATATGGTTGCTATAGGCCGATATGTATGACCTTAATATAAACGGCTAATATATAAACGGTCAATATTACTATGAAGTGCAACGATCTAAATAGCATAGGTTATATGACTATAACCTTATTAGTCAATGGACTTATATGGTTGCTATAGGCCGATACATATGACCTTAATATAAACTGCTATTACATAAACGAACTTATATTAGTCAATTACATAAACAGACTTATAAACGGACTTATATTAGTCAATGGACTTATATTAGTCAATTATTTTTTTGGTGAAATAGAAAGATAGAATCAGGAGAGAGTACTAAGAAAGAGAGGAGGAACAGATATGGGGACTGATTTTGCATAGGGAAGTTAAATGGGTAGGTTTTGTATTCAAAGAGGAACGGTTACAATGCAACTAATAAAATTCAATGCAACTAATACCAATAACTTGAAAGTCCAGCAAGAAATTAAATATACTTCTAGAATGCATACACAACGATTGGGAATAAGAAGGGTATATGGTTGCAGAAGATATATATGTTCACATACTCAAACCTAAAGACCTAAAACACACTCACATACTCAAACCCTAAACTATGGACACCTCTCCCTCTACCAAACGAGCCCTATCTTACTCTTCTACTAGCAATGATGCCATGTATTACTCTTCTACTAGCAGTGATAATGAAGAAGAGAATCCTCCAATATTTGAAGTGGTTATGACTGATTCATACATCAACTACAACGATCTGATAAATTATTATGTCCTTTAAACTTTATTTCTTTAAATGTTACAATAATTTCTTGAGTTAATCCTAAATGAATTTTTCTTTTACATAAAATACTTTTGTTTCTTATACCTTAACTCTAGAAAATATATGTGCACCAGTATTGTATATCTTGATTCAGTTTTATATTTTCCGAAACTTAATAGTAATATTTTTTTAAAGTATATTCCAAGAAAAATTTACAAGCATCTTCCTCCAACAGTAGAACACGCGTTGCTTCACTATCGTGGCAAAGAGTGGTACGTAAATATGAGCGTCGGTGATCAAAGAAGGTTCAAGGTAGGCTGAAGACTTTTTGTTTTGGAGAATTATATCAAGCGAGGTTTCGTCGTCAAATTTATGTTGGTTGATGTTTTACCACTGCGTGTTGTCTTCAATGTTTAAGTGAAGGGAGAAGAAACTTCATACGGTTGAAATTGATTAGTTTCTAGGATGTATTTGTGTGATTTATCCTTTTATTATTTTTTATTTTCATGTACGTTGCTTTAGTTATGGTTGTTGTGCTTTATTCTGTTGAAGTATTATATTATGAAATTTCAATCTTCATATTGGTCTTCTTTACTATAATATTTGCCTTTTAATTAACATTCAAAAAAATCGAAATGGAATAATTAGTGATCATGTATTGGAAGAGTAAATGCATCATAAGGGAAGTTAAATAGGTTGGTATGTTATTAATGTAGTGTAAGAGTAAATGCTACATACGGAAGTTAAATAGGTTGGTTTTGTGAGTAAAGAGGAACGGTTGGGAAGAAGAATAGCAGCAGTTATTCAACTGGGAAGAAGAATGGTCGCAGTTAATGCGTCCTCTTCTACTGGGAAGAAGAAGGGTCGCAGTTAATGCAATAGGTGTATCAATTGATGCATTGAGGTAGACTACTCTTCAGTTAATGCAATAGGTGTATCAATATAATGCAGCTACCTAGCATTAGGCTAAGGTATGACAAGGAAAACTTTTTTGTAAGCTAAGGTGTATTTTAAGTTTATAGTATGCAATGTATTGTAATTGGAGGTTAGGCCAAGCCCCCCTCCAAATATTGTTTTTGTCGGAAGTTGAATATATCCCAGCCCAGGTATTGAAGGGCATTTTAAAAAAAAAAGTCCTCTAAATTAAAAGCAAGTAACAATAAAATAAAGTATTTAACAATGACAATTATAATACCACACGTTTAAACTTATTACAAAACAAAGTCAATAAATTCAATAAAAATCTATCTCAAATCAAATTAAATAAGTTTCAAACTTAAATCATCTCAAACTAAACGGTCAAGTCTTCTACTTTCCAGTTTGCTTCATCCTTTAGATCAGGCAAGCTACTCTGTGATGGTACTGTTGCATCATCTTGCTGTAATTAGAGTAAATAAGACTAATAAGAAATGTATTTACCCAAAAAAAATAAAATAATTAATCAAATTTGTTACTTCTACCACCACCTCTACCACCTCCTCTAGCATGGCCTCTACCACGGCCTCTACCATCACCTTTACCACCACTTCTACCACCACATCTACTACTACTTCTACCACCACCTCTACCTCTCATGTTACCTCTAACTCCACTTTCAGTACCTGTTTGTGAACTTCTAAAGTATGAATCAATTCTCCCTCTATATCTATTCAATCTTGGACGTCCACGAGAAGTTACGTATCTAGGATCTCTTATATTTATTCCTTCACCCTCACCCTCACCCTCACCCACACCATCATGTGTATCTTCCAAATCCCAATTTGGAACTATCATATCATCATCCCAATTCAAAAGGTCATGTTCCAATCTGTTCAAATCATACTTAATATATTGCCTCATCACTTCAGTGTCCAATGCAATATCACAAACCCGTTCAAAATGCTTTAATAGTTCCCTGTACATCATGTATTCATAAGTCATACGTGGGTAACCTCCTAGAAAGAAACGTTTCAAGTACGGACGAACAACATCTTTTCTCCACCTTTTCAATATATACCTCTCATTAACGTTTTTAATCCTCTTATGAGACAACACCTTAAATATGGCAGCATATAATACCTCTTGTTTCAAATCACTTGCAGCTGCAACTTAGATATTCGCCAATAGGTGTATATTCAACCGTGAATACAAATGGATCTCTAGTATTAAAACTCATGAGTGAAGAATCTGTTATAATGTATTTCTCCACTCCAGGGTTTGCTTGATGATCTTCAGGGGTGCTGATTTCACAATGGAACAGTTTCCTTAACTGTACTTGAAAAAATTTAAACACTTCACGAGTATAACATGCTTGAAGTTTTTCCTCCTATGTGAATTCAGACAAACATTTTGGTTCAAAGCACCTCGACCTATATTCAGCTTCCAATTCTTTCTTGAACTTAGCTCTTATGGCTAATTCATATTGCTGAACAAATAGCTTCAAAGTGCTTTGGCGGGTGATAAATCCATCAAAGAAAGCATGCATTCCTTCACTTCTTTGTGTGAACAACATCCCAGCCCAAAAGTGGTCATTTAGGTATATAGGAAACCATTTTTCCTTCTCCAAATAAAGCTTATAATATCAATCCCTTCCATCTAAGTTATATTTTGCAATATAATCAGTCCATCTTCTCTCAAACTCAGCAACGTTAATGCTATCAAGGACTAAAGCCTTAAATTCTGCCTTTGAAATCTTACCATCAAGAACTCCGCTTAACTTCATAGGCAACTTTGCGAATATGTGCCATATACAATATCTATATACCGTATTTGGCATCAATGCATTGATGGCAGCCTTAATAGTATCACATTGGTCAGTCATGATAGCTAATGGACAAACATTGTTTAGAGCCCCAAGCCATGTAGAGAGCACCATTTTGTAACTTGTTATATCCTCACTAGACATAAGAGCACATCCCAAAAGTATGGACTGCCTATGCTGATTGACACCAACAAATGAAGCAAATGGCATATTGTATCGATTCACAAGGTATGTGTTATCAAGGAATATTACATCATGGAACTCCTCATATGCAACCTTAGAGTGTGAATGAACCCATACAACATTACGAAGTCGACCAAAACTATCCACATCTACATAGTAGTAAAATTCCCTATCTTTTTGCCGCATGTCACTGAAGAACTTGAGTAATGATTGTGCGTCCCCTTCTTGCAACTGAAGCTTTCTACTCTTCAAAATATACTTTCTACAATCCTTTGGTGTACAACCCAGATTTTCGGGGCTACCAGCAAGTACTTCAGCGACTCTTATATTTTTTGAGGGTCTTAAGCCAACAATATCTTTGGCTACAATAGTTCTCTTAAGAGACTTACTAAGCGATCTGTGTCCAGCCATCAATCGCGATAGTGTTGGTTCCAATTGATGATTATATTTTTTAACCACCTTTGAAACACGCCATGAACCATTCTCCTCCAAAATTCTATTTATTCTAGCACGACAGTTCCTCATCTTGGTAACATGCTTATTCCTTGGTTTCTTAGACCTATCACAACCATATTGCACATGCCTAACAATATCACTACCTTTTTTGTTTGATGTTCTTTTGACAATGCAAAACCCTGATAATCTTGCATGTTCTTTGTAAAAATCAAACATAATATCCTTATTACTGAACCGCATCCTAGTAATTGTACCAATTACTAGATCTTCTTCATTGAACTCATTAGATATTTCCATGTCCTCTCAACCTTCTCCCTCTTCCTCTAAATAATGGTCGTCGTCGTCGTTGTCGTCAACATGATCTTCTCCATCATTGAAGTTGCCGTCTGAATCAATGTTGACCGACTCATCTTCATTCATCAAATTGTCGTCCGAATTCAACCCCAATGATATGTGTAATGTATTCCTTAGTTGCTCCGACCTAGTTTCTAGGCTGTTATTCGGGTTTAATGGCTCCAAACTAGTTTCTAGGTTAGCATTCATGTTTAGGTTAGGGGAAGGGTGGTGAATTATGTGGTTAATAAAAGCTCTCTTAACATAAGTATATGGTATAACAAGGTATACCGTATAAATGAAAAAAATAATATTATGGATACATACTAGACTTTTGATCTTCCCATCCGTATAAATTGTATTTTAAAAAAAAAACGTAATAGTATAGGTATACATATACGAAGGCTTTTGATCTTCCCATGCATGAAAGAATGATGATTTATGGGATCAATATTTTGGGATAATCAATAGTTATAAACTAATTTTGGAGGAAAAAATGGCTATTAAGCCAAATCTGAAATGAAGGGCTTTACTGGTATTTCACCAGTGTGGCCATCGTTGGGCCACGGTGAGTTTGGCCAAATAGCGGCACTCTTATATTTTCCTAACAGCAGTTATTATCTCAATTGAATAGCGACGTGGAACTATGAGTGGTATCATCAAGTTACTGCCAAGAAATTAAGCAAAATGACTGCTTCCGTTTTCTTCGGAAATTTTGAAAGAAAGACCACAACCGTTGTCCCAATTATTAGCATACCATTGTAAGGAGATTAAATAATAACCCTTCTGCAATTTATAATCATGTACACATAAGTTGATGGAGGTACATTTATATAACTTTTCCTCCACAAAAAAATTTCCCTCATTATTGTCTTAGTTATTATGTCTATTAATTATAGTATAATTATTGATTCCCACATCTTACGATGTCATCCTTGCTATTGATATGAAAAAGGCATAGCAAAATAACTATTCCCTCCGCCTCATATTATTATGTGTCGTATTTCTCTTTTCACTACTAGAAATTCGGTCAAAACTGACCGCGGCAAACTGACCGATTTCGGTCGGTCAAAAAACCGACTGAAGTCGGTCGGTATTTTAAAATATTTTATTTTTACGAAACCGACCAACTACGGTCGATTTGTTTTTATGCAAAAATGCGGGAAATTATTTTGGCGTCCCGCAAAATTTATTATTTTAAGAAACCGACCAACTTTGGTCGGTTTTTCATATAAAATAAATTAAAATTAATATTCAAAAAATCGACAGAAATCATTTGGTTATATCAGTCGGTCATTTTAAAAAACCTACCGATTTCAGTGGGTAAATTTATATTTTTAATAAAATCGACCGAAATCGGTTGGTTATTTTCGCGCGAAAATATAATTAAAGAGTACAAATAAAATAAAAGATATTCTTAAACCAAAATGTACTAATGGTCTAGTGGTAGAATAGTATCCTGGCACAATGCATTTTTTAATTCTTAAACCAAAATGTACCAATTGGACGCTTGTGAAATTTTATTGACCGACCGAAATCGGTCGAAAATTATGACGAACTTCGGTCACTATTTATTACCGACCAGCCTAATTTCGACGAATTAAAGTCGGTCAAAAATTGGTCATTTTTTCAGTTTTTTGACCGATTTCGGTCGGTATTTCTGGACGGATTTAGGCAGTTTTCTAGTAGTGTTTGCACGCCCCTTAAGAAATATTAATTAGGGAAGGGGTTAGACTATTCTACCCTTATTTATATCTTAAGCTATAATCTCTCTTTATTGAATATTTATTCTATTTATGTGTTATTTCTATCTTCAAGAACAATTATTACTAAGGGTAAAAAAGAAAAAAAAATTAATTTTGTCTTGAATTTCTAAAGTAATAAATAATTTGAGATAACTAATTTTAGTAACGATAACTATTAATATGAGACGGAGAGAGTAGTACCTGGAGCGTTCTTTCTTCAACAAGTAGACACAGCAATGAAAATAACTCAAATAGCTTGCTTCTCTGCCGCCGTCAAATTCCCTACCCAAATTCCCTTTTAACTCCTATTAGTATTAGAACCCGTGCGATGCGCGGATAATATTTGAAAAATATTAATTATGTCCAACGATAGTCTGACTTTGTTTAGCATATTAAATCATATTATTTTAACAAAATCGAGAATTTTGTATCTTAATGCAGTGTACTCAAAAACAAAATAATGAAATTAAAGAAAACTAATTACATAGTCATTAATTGACTATTGTATTTCTTATTTTAATTTATTACCTTTTTGGATATTTCATATTATTACATTGATATAAAAGTTTCTATTAATGGCTTAGTATCCTTGTCCATTACCATTTTATATATCATCGATATATATTTTTCTTTCTCCTATTTCTTTAATTTTTAAAATTTTATTATATTGCTAATATTTTTTTTAAATATTTAAATATATAAATAATAATTTTGTATTTCATTATTTTATTTTATTTTTAAATATGAATATCCTAGCATTTTCTCTATCCCCCGTTTTGTATATTTGTTATACTATGATATATTGGTTTTCCTTATATATTCTTTTATCTAATGTTTTAATAATTTTTTATTTTGTATTATGTCAATTAAAAAAATATTTTTTCTTCTATTTTATTTTAATTATTAAAAAATTTCTATATGAGAAATTTCATTATATGTCTAATACTTTACTATGTTGCTCAAAAAATTTATTATTCAATATTTTTATTTTTGACTTTACTTATTGAGATTCGAGTTATGTAATATTATCCATTGTATGTTGTTGCTTATCACAAATCAAAAATAATTTCTTATCAAAAACTAAAATAAGTCTTATTCTTTCAACCTTTTAAACCATGTTAGTTCGTTGTTGCATTATGCAATACTTAGTCTAACTCTTAAATTTAATTTGTTTTCACACTCTTATTTTATAGCTAGAAATTCATTCATTATGTAAAATTCAATCGGTTGAGAAGGTTAAAAAAGGGTAAAAAGTAGAAGAAAATTAGGTAAAGCTATGACAGAACAACGCAAAATAATTTTTATTTAAAAGTAGTTTGACCTTTCTTTTTGTAGATGTACAATAATTTTGTAACTGTTGAAGTACTACTATTTAAATAATAAAAAAAGTAGTAAAAATAAATAAATATTATGAATAATTGTACTCCTGTTATACCAAATAAATAACGTTCTTTTATTTGCAAAAGCAAAAAAATTACACAAAAAGGTTTGAAGATAAGCAAATAAGAATTAAGTCATAGTAAAGACGAATTACAAACTCAATTCGACATCTTTTCTATACATAGATGGATCTGCCTTGCTTTCTCATTCCCGGAAAGAAGAGTATATACACATGAGTTTAAGCTCATACTCCCTAAAATCTCTCCTAAGAATATTCTAAAAATATCATATTCCTATAATATATCATATAATATCACATCTCTAACAAATATAGACACACAATATATGATTACTATATTTACAATTTTACACATTTACAGATCATATCTATAAGGTCCACTAAATTTAAAAAAAAAAAAAAAAATAATATATATATATATATATATATATATATATATATATATATATATATATATATATATATATAAAATCAATAAGGTTCGCTAAATTTCTTTTGGCACGGCATCACCTTTCGTACTTTTACACTCTATGAAAATGGCATGGCATCACCCTTCGTGCTTTTACACTCACAAATGGCACGGCAATACCCTTCGTGCTTTTACACTCACAAATAGCACGTCAACACTCTTCGTGCTTTTATACTCACAAATGGCACGGCAACACCCTTCGTGCTTTTACACTCTTCCTTACTATGACAATGATATTATGAATAATTAAAATGACACGGCATCACCCTTCGTGCTTTTACACTCTTCCTTACCATAAAAATAATAATATAAATTCGGAAGAGTATTTAAATACGGGGATATACACTTATCAATCAATTCAATACCAGAATACCGACTTCACCTTCCAAAATATTCAGCAATAATTAAATGAATAATAATTTCACGACTAATGATCAAATAATCAATAATAAACTTAACCAAAAATATCTTAATTAAATAGATAATTATTCACAATAAATAAATTTTACCCGCATGCTTTGACTCAACCACAACGCATAAGTACTCGTCACCTCACATATACGTTGTAACCGCACATTAAATCATGTAGCAAATAGACAAATAAGTCCTACTCCCTCAAGTCAAGGTTAACCACAACACTTACCTCACTTGCAACCAAATTTAAGAATCCAATAAACCTTTGCCTCGCGAATTCGTGTCCGAAATCTTCAAACCTAGTCATAAACAATTCACTATACTCAATACAAATCGTAGGAATTAATTCCAAATGAATTTACTAATTTTCTCAATTAAAATTCAAAATTCATCTCAAAAATCAACAGTGGGGCCCATGTCTCGAATCTCGGAAAAACTTACGAAATGCGAACACCCATTTCGAGATGCGTCCAACCATACAAAAATTACTAAATTTCGATGTCAAATGGACTTTCAAATCTAAATTTTTCGTTTTTGAAAAGTTTTAATAAAATTTCAATTTCTTGCATCTAAATCCGAAATAAGTGATGAATATAGACATGAATTTATGAAATATAAATACTTTTGGTTATAGAATACTCACCCAATTCAAAATCGTGAAAAACCCCTTTGGAATCGCCAAAATCCGAGACTTAAAATGTATAAAAATGAGAAAAATCTCAGACTCTTCGATTTATACACTGCCTAGGCATTTTAGCACCTGCGGTGCCTGGGCTCGCACCTTCGCATCCGCTTTTGTGGAAGGAGTTTCGCTTCTGCGAACCTCACTTGCCCAGCCTTCGCTTCTGCGATGCTTAGGGCCGAATTTGCGGCCGCGCTTTTGCGCAAAAATGGCCACACCTGCGATGATCCCAGGCTAGCCCAATCCCGCATCTGTGATGGAAGGCTCGCTTCTGCGAGCTCGCACCTGCGATGGAAACTCCGCCGTTACATCAGATGGCAGAAACTTTCAGATTTCGTTCTAAGTCCAAATTCGATTCGTTAACCCTCCGAAACTCACCCGAGGCCCCCGGGACCTCAACCAAATATACCAACAAGTCCTAAAGCATAACACGGACTTACTCGGGGTCTCAAATCACATCAAATAACATCGAAATTACAATTCACATCTCAATTCGAACTTTTGAGTTTCAAACTTTTCAATTTACAAAACTTGTACCGAAATATGTTAAATGAATCCAGAATGACTTCAAATTTGGCACACAAGTCATAAATGACATAATAGAGCTATTCAAATTTTCGGAATCGGATTCCGACCCCGATTTTAAAAGATCAAATCCGTGGTCAAACTTTTGAAAATCTTTAGCCTTTAAATTACTAGTTTCCGTTAAATGGTCATAACTTGAGTTAGGAACCTCCAAATTAAATTGCGGGCATACGCCCAAGTCCCAAATCACGTTACGGACCTACCGGAACTGTCAAAATACTGATCCAGGTTTGTTTGCTCAAAATGTTGACCAAAGTCAACTCAATTGAGTTTTAAGGCTCTATTTCACATTTTAATCCATTTTCACATAAAAACTTTCCGAAAAATTATACGGACTACACACGCAAGTCGAGGAATGATAAATAGTACTTTTCGAGGTCTTAAAATACATAATTAATTATTAAATTTAAAGATGACCTTTTGAGTTATCACAATATCGGACACAAATAAGGCTAGATACAACAAAGCTTGTACTGCTTTTTATTATTTATTTTTCAAATATAGAATCATTATTTGAACTTAAAAGGAATGTGTAAGATACAAAATAAAAATTTAATTGATTCTCTCTAAAAAAGGATACCTACCATAACTTAATTATACACAAAACTTTAATTAAATATACCTACAATAATGTATATTGTACATAAATAAGGTTAAATACAAATCTTGTACTAAATAAGCTACTTTATGTTATTTAGTTTTTGAATTAAAATCTATAATAAATAATATAATATAGTTCTGATTAGTCAACAGACGTCAAATATATTTTCTATCATAATTAAAAAAACAATTCTTATCAACTACTACTTTAATTAATTATGTTTTCATTTATAATTTTAAATTATCATTGTTGTCTTAAAATTGCCAAGTGGCTTTATTTTAACTTGCCACTTGGTTTAACCACACTGCAAACTACCCAACCTTTAATATAATATAGATAGATATTTTAATTAATTATGTTTCCATTTATAATTTCAAATTATCATTGTTGTCTTAAAATTGCCAAGTGGCTTCATTTTAGCTTGCCACTTGGCTTAACCACATTGCAAACTACCCAACTTTTAATATAATATAGATATAGAAAATTTTGATAATATTTTTAAGTATTGTAAATTTACTCTATTTTATTTTCTAAACTTATGATTTATAAATATCCTCACATTATCTCTAATTTATTTTTATTATTCAATATTTTTATTTTTTGATATTATCTATTAGACTTGAGTTACGTGGATTTATCCATATTATGACTTTTCTTATCACAATATAAAAATATTTCTCATCTCAAATTTAAATAAGTTTTACCCTTTTTGTCTATGATAAAACAAATCTGAATTTTTATTTTTTCTCTATTTATTCTTTATTTTTGATATTATATTATTCAATACCTAATATTATTACATTGTCATGTGAATTTTTATTAGCTTGTTTGAATTTAATAACTATTTCTACCACACTCATTATAATATAATATAGATAAAAATTAAATAACTTCCTCATCTCAAATTCAAATAATTTTTATCATTCTATTTTCTAAATTGGATCGCATTTTCAAAAAATTATGTTATTCTTTCAAACTTAAACTAACTGCACTCAATTCAAATATTAATCATACAAAAATATTTTCTTAATTGTTTGAACACATTATATCTAAATGTTGTAGTAATATTTACGTATAAAATATTCATTTGCCCGATTTATCAATATTAATATGACTTTATTATTCCTGTTATTAAAATAATTTTTACTGATTATTTTTTTTCTTACCTTATAAATAATTTTTATACTTTATGTAAGATCTTATTTTGCTGCTTGAATTTATTTAATTTTTAAACTCAATAAATCTGAATATCTTAAGTAAAATTTAGTTTTATTTATATTTTAACTTACTCCAAAGTATAAATAGTCATAGGCTATCTCAATTTACGTATTTCTATATTTTTTATTTTTTCTATTATAATTTTTAATTAATTTTTTACCTCCATATTTCTAGCTAATATAGAAAAAAATCTATGAGTGGATCAATATATAGATATAGATACCAATATACATATAAATATAGATATATAGATTAGATTTGTCTAAGATCTGTTTAGATTATGTATAAAATTTATTAAACTACTTCCATTAATTATGTTTCCATTAATATTTTCTAATTATTAATGTCGTCCTAAAATTGCCAAGTGGTTTCATTTTAGCTTTCTATATTTGTTATTTTTTTCTATTATAGTTTTTTAATTAATTTTTTACCTCCATATTTCTAGCTAATATAGAAGAAAATCTATGAGTGAGTCAATATATAGTTATAGATACCAATATATATATATATATATATATATATATATATATATATATATATATATATAGATTAGATTTGTCTAAGATCTATTTAGATTATGTATAAGATTCATTAAACTGCTTCCATTAATTATATTTTCATTTATAATTTTTAATTATTAATGTTATCCTAAAATTACCAAGTGATTTCATTGTAGCTTGCTACTTGGCTTAACCACAATACATACTACCATCTTTTTAATATAATAAAGATTTTTTCTTTGTTGGACTCTTTATAATAAACAAGACCTTAGAACTTCTGGAACGTGAGGTGAGTTATGCCCACTATTTGTTTTTTAATTATTGACCACCCAACCAAGTTAACTAATTTACCACCCATCATATATGTCATTAATTTTTGGTCCACTAATAAATTAATTAGTACACTATCTTATATATAATAATAAAAAAATTCCTTCCACTAGTTTAGTATTTGACCCAATAGTTATAAATAATAATTAATTCTCCAATCCCATTATTAATAGGATATAATTAATTTTAGGTTATTACAGTATCTAATTTAATTATTTAATTTAGCATAAACATTAAGAGCAGATAGTGTTTTTCCGAAAATGACATTATTTGTTTATTTTGTCCCTCTTCCTATCAACATCCCGTGCCAGTCACGCAATAGTTAATAGTCTTAACCTAAACGATACCAAGAAAATTGTTTATCACTTGATAGTTAACTATTTTCACAATTGAAAACTCAAGAAGTGCATTAGAACGTGTTAAGAAATCTACTCTTAAACTTTAATTTTTCCTAAAATTTATGCAACAACCCCTGAGTATGACATTAACCTTAATTTTGCTCCAACTAAGAAGGGAAATTGTAATAAGGTCACCAACAAGGTGTGATAGAGTGATAAGTATCAATTTATTCGATCCCTGAGTGTAAAGTCGTCTTTGCTAGGGAGCACTTTATCTCCAATGTGAGACTTTCTATTTCATGTGTCATTATTCTTTAATTAATCCTTATTCTTTAATTAGTCGTTTAAAAAGAATGACATCTTTTTATCTTCCTTTTATTTTTGCCCTTAATTATATACTTTTATATCACAAATATCTCATAATATGTTTAAAACTTAAAATATAAATTTTCTTTCTTCTTAAACTCCATAACAAATTAAACTACATCAAATAAATTAAATTGATAGACAAACAAATAATGAATTTCTATACTATTTCATAAAAGGTTACACGTATTTATTGTTGTTTTGAAAAAATGGAATTCGAAGGATCTAGAGAAATAGTTTGCCCATCCAAATAAGGAGTGATGATGGATTAAGAGACTAGAGAAATCCAAACTTGCCATTAAATCCTTCCAATGGGTAGTGTGAAAGCAATAGATATGATGTAACATATGATTACCTCCATTTTCAATGGAGTATTATTGGGCCATTGACATTTTCATTGACATTTTGGGAGTCTTGGAGCAACGGTAATCGATAAAGTTATCTCTGTATGACATGTAAGTCTTGGGTTTGAGTCGTGAGAATAATCACTAACACTTGCATTACGATAGATTGTCTATATCATTGAGGTGCGTCCCTTCTTCGGACACTGCATAGATGCGCCTCTTGAATATTGACACTTTAGGGCATTTCACTTGGGTGAAATAGAAGAGACATGATGTTTTATTTTCCCTCCGATGATGTAATGTAATGACATTAGATTTCTCCTTTTTGGTGCTTTTTGGAACCAAAAAGAAAAAGATAGTGAATCAAAGTTTAATATTTTGTTTCATATCTTGTCCTTAGAAAATCTCTTTCATGTTCGATGGTCCATGACACAGTATAGTTATTGATTGTGACGTACAAGTTGCAATATTGGGTCACTTTCAATAAGAGGCGTCCATTAAATAAAATTACTTGATATTCTGTTGGTAAGAATTTTTACTTTAATTTACGTATGAATTATGCTAGAGAGTAATTGAAAAATTATAACTGTTTCCCTGATTGCAATAATGTTACTCCCTTCATTTCTTTTTACTAGTTCCTTATACTAAAATGACTTTTCTTTTTTACTTATTCATTTTAGCAAATTATATAAAGTAAATATTTTTTAGGGATATATAAACCTTTAGAAAACTAATATATGAAGCGAAGTAGATTAACTAATTGTCTTGTGTTCATCATATATACCAACAAAGAAAGATAATTGGTAGCCACTGGATATGAAGAATGGGCAGGGTCACTAGCAACAAAATGTTGACTAGCTGAATTAATTCCTTTTTTTTTTTTCTTCTTCTGTCAAGTGTGAGTTGTAACTACCTGATCTATTTTCATAATCTTTTCTTTTTCTCAGTGTATACGGGTAAAACCGAGGGTAACATATATCCCGATTTCCCGCCGGGTCGAACGAAGCGAAGACATGACTGCATGGGATCAGAATCGAAGCCAGGGACTTCTCGTACCGGGAGCGAACAAAGTGCTCACCACTGGCCTGGCAAGACAACACTCCCCGGACCCGGGGCGAGCTCCTGAACCTCGGAAAGCACTACGAACGGTTGCACACGACTAACAGAAAACCGTGATATCCGCGCCCAACCGGATGTCCAGCGCGAATCTCGCCCGACGTAGGTAGCATATTAGTAATTGACGAGAAAGAAGGATTATTTTTACCTTTTTTAGAGTTGTACTAGGGATGAAACTCTCCTACTATATAAAGGGAAAACTTTTTCATTCAAGACATATTGGAACACGCGTATCAAAGCAATATAAACTTGTTTCTCTGCTTTATAGTTATTAAGAATTCCTTGTTTTAATCATAGTTCTTCGTATACATTTGGCTCCGAATCGAGGGTCCGGTCGAGGGTGGAACTATTGTTAAGCTAAAATCCGAACTTGGACTTAACGTCACAACTGGTTTGATTATTTATTTTATCTTTGATTCATTCATCTAACTTTCTTGATTACTTGTGTTGAATCAATCCACGTATCCTTAAAACCACGTACAAATTTAATTGTTATCCAATTTTAGGGTAAATACTCAGATCAGTGCAACTTGTTTGAAGTTATCAAACAAGTTGAAGTATTTGAATGTTTTAATATTATTATTATTATTATAACTTTTTTTCTCTTTATAATCATTATAAGCATCTTATTTGAATATTTTTTTAAAACAAGAATAAGCAGGTTGAGGAGCAAAAAAGCTGAACTTGACCTAATGCCATTTAGGGGATCAAAAGCCAAAATAAGCAATCTTCGTTTAGCTAGGGGTGTAAATGGATATCTGAAAATCGACTAAACCGACCGAACCGTACCACACCGAACCGATTTTTAGATTTTTTGTTAAGAAATCGTAGATTTTTATATAAATCTATAATCGCACCGATAATTAGGGTAGATTTTTTATTTTATAAAAATAAACCGAAAAAATACCGAACCGTACCGAATAAATTTTACATGTGAAAAATATATTATCTAGTAAGTTTAAAATTAATAGTGCATTAAAATTTTCTTTGGGAATTGAAATTATAAAAACTATTACAAGCCAACAAGTAATTAAACTCAAAATACTAATTCCTAAAATCTATTATGCTACATCTACTTAAACTAAGTTATTTTAAATATCTTTATTAGCAAGATACTAAGTATTCTAGCGATAATGAGTAGCAAATTACAATGTATTGAATATGTTTTCTTTCATATAATTTAGATTTATCTTTTTGAATATTTAATCTTTTATAGACTTTATTCTTGTGTCCCAACTTGATTAATATTTTTCCACTCATGTGATTTATATTTTCTTTGTCTTTGCTTGGTTTCTTTTACGTTGATGTACAATAGTTGATGGATCTATACTCTAGCCATCTTTCATTTTTATTAATTCATCACCCTTTAAACAGTAAAAATGACTAGAGAATTTTACTAAATTTTATAAAAGAACGTATATTATTGCATTCTACTTCTACCGTTGAATTTTACATGATATTTAAAAAAATATCGAAAATTAACCGAACCGTACCGATACCGAACAGAAATCGACATGATTATGACGGTTTCGAAAAGTCTAATTTTGGTTATATATAATAGAATACTCGAAAAATTGGTATGATATAAATTTTATAAAATAATCGGGCGAACCGAACCATTGACACCCCTACGTTTAGCTAAGGAATCTAGAGAGTGCATACAAAAATATTACGCGATACCTTTTAAGTGACACGCATGAAGTAAAAAATAGTAACTTAGCTTACTATATTTTATAAATACTAGTATTTGAAAATACTAAAGTAATAATTTAAAACTTACGCTTGAATGAAAAAAAAAAACACATTTAAAATTAAACTAAATTTAGTAAAATAGATTTAACTTATTAAAATTACGAACGAGGAATCTCTTTTGGTTGCTTGAATTCGAGGCTGACACATATTTGAATGGTGGAAAAGAGCATATCATTGGATTTTCGGCGTGGCCTAATTTTGTCCAATGATCTTTAGGATCCAAACCTTCATAAAAAAGAATCAAACAGAAAGATATTAAGTTCAGTGAAGATTCTCTCTTTTACGTCATTAATTAGTAAAGGCTCCCCTCACGCCCCCACCCCTCTCCACATTTTGGTTAATATGATTCAATAATAGTAATGTTTGAGAAGTTTTTAAGTTATGCACAACAATAAAAAGTCCTACTTTAAATTTACATGATAATTAAAAAGTCATATATATGATTTTTGTAAGTTTCCCAAAAATAAAATGACAAAAAATTACTTTGAAATCATTTTTCTTTACTTCCTGCAAATTGCTGAAAAATCCTTAATTTTTCAGAGGTCGAAGCACATAGAGCTATTCTAGGACTGAGGTCCAATGGGCCCATACCTTAAATTTGGGCCATTTTCTCCTCAGCCACAATATCTCCACAATAGTCCCGTACGAATATGGTTATAGTCAACCTCTTTGTAGCAACATCTTTCTATAATAACATCTTTCTATAACAACACTTTATTATAATAGTCAAGTTTTTATTGAAATTGATTTTTTATGTTATATTTTACCTCTTTGTGATAGCTTTTTTACTTTTAGCAACAACATCCATTTTTGTATTAGTATGCTCTTTGTAAAATACTTGTCTATAATGGTCATGTAGTATCTCTAAGATTACAACAATAAGTCTAGAGATTTTGACCAAATATGAAAGTGTTGATGAGAATCTCAACCTACTGCAACTTTTACTGAGATAGAAGATTCAACTGTTAAGTTCTTAGATTTCTTTCAAGGGAAAGCTATCAAATATCCTTTGCTAAAAATTTGGACATAAATCTTCGTCACTTTAAGTGTTATATCACTATTAAAAAACTAGCATCTATAAAAGAAGATACCATTATAGAGTTCTACCATCAATCTTGAAAGAATTTAAATTTAATTAAGTAGCTTTAAAATGTGTGCATTAGGGTTTATTAAATATGTGTATATTTAGTTGTAAATCTATTAATAATGTATTAGCTTTTTTAATATTTAATTATTAAAATATACATATCTTTTGAGATTTTGAATTTGAATAATTTTCTTATCTTTTATATGTAATACTAAAAACGAAAAACTTGATTTTTAGATAATTTTTGTCTACAACAGATAGGTAATATTTGAACGTCAAATATTATTGTAGGTGTATATTAACCATTCACCGTAAAAGCCAAAAATTATCGGAACCAACTAAGCTATTATATAGAGTATATGAATATTCGGAAGGGTTTTTCCTTTACTTGTTAGAGAAAAATAGTACTTAACAAAATTTACTCATTCGTGTTGACCTTAGAGTTACTCTTCCGCGCTGAAAACCCAAAACAAAAAACAAGCGTTTACTTCAAACGCCAAAAAGCTAATGGCAGATATACCCGACGAAATCACAATGATTATATTTTGGAATTTACCAGAATTACTAATTACGGGATAAAACACTAAAATTATAAAGATGTTCTTGTTCAAGCCTCTTCGCCTAAAAAATTCAATGTTAAAATTGCAAATAAAAATTTAGCCCAAATTATTTAATGTAAACCAAACATATAATTTATATTATACTTTAGTCCAATAAAATAAATATCTAGTAATAAAAGTATATTTACTAAATAATTCTACTATTATTTAATCCTCCTATTATAATTTGAACCCACAAGTTTATAAATAGGGCAATATAAACGCAGGGTACTCTTCCAAATCCCAGAAAAAAAAACATCTACTTAAAAAAACTGATGGCAGATATACCCGACGAAATTACTATCATCATTCTCTCGAATTTACCAGTAAAATCGCTCTTGCGATTCAAGTGTGTTTCTGAGTCATGGCGTTCTTTGATTTCAAGTCCAACATTTGAGCTCTCGAATCATCGACGAGAAAGAGCTATAACCGTGACGTATACACACTATTCAGTGTTGACAAGATGGTCTTTTGAGGAGAATTATAGACCCTTGTTCCGCTTCATAAACGAACAACTCACTTTGGAAGAGCTAAATTGTCCTTTAAAGGAAAAGGGTGGTGAGATTTCTGTGCCTTCTATAGATAATTGTATGTTTCGGGGTTCTTGTCATGGTCTTATACTTTTAAATTTCAAGCGACACCTTTTCTTGTGGAATCCTGCTACTCAATCTTGTACCAAAGTGCTTGACATTGACGACTTGACATTAAGAAAATATGGCAGTTTTATTACAACCGCTGCGTCCTGGGGACTTTGTTTTGACTCTTCCAAGAATGATTACAAGGTTGTGATGTTTATATACGACTCGGTTGCAATTGCTAGTCTTAAAACCAAGGAATGGAGGCGAGTCAAATTACCTTATGATGTCTGCTCTATGCATTCTGATGCTTGGATTACATTGCATGGACGATTGCATGGACGACTTCACTCTAAGACGGTAAGGCTCGATAAGAACAACGACCCCAAAGTAATTTGTTTTGATCCTATTACTGAAAAGTTCCATATGTTTCCAGTCCCTAAAGTCTAATTATCGAGGAGTTGGTTTAGATAATGTTATAGTTGGTTTAGGCGTTTTAGATGAATGTCTTTGTATGACTTGTCTGAAATCTTATAAGGGTTTTGAGATACTGATCATGAAGGAATATGGAGTAAAGGAATCGTGGACACCCTTATTTTTCATAAAGGATTTAGGAATAGGTCTTCTTTTTGGACTTGCAGCGCCTTTTATCGTGACAGAGAATGGAAAATTAGCTTTGATAATACGCGAACGAGATAGTCAGAGAATTGTTATATACAATCCTAAGGATGATAATATGCGAGACATTGTTGTCCACGGAAAGACATACTTATTTACATCTGTTATTACATATGTGGAAAGCTTGAGTTCGCCCGAAGGATACTACTAGCTAGGTATCTGTGCCTGAATAGCTGAGCAATACCACAATCAACAGTACGGATTCCAACTCTTGAAGCAAGTATCGTATCTAGTACTATATAGGTAGTTGTGCATTTATCCTTTTCTTCCCGATAGCATTGATATTATTCTCTTACTTTCTTATACATAGTATCGATATTATTTTCTTACTTTCTTATACTTACATCTTTATTACTGCAAGTTGTTTCTTTGCTTCAGCTTTCTTTTTATCTTGTTGTTGTTAGTATTGCTTCAGTAATGCTGGGATTATACTTTTTCTGAGCCGATGATCTATCCGAAACAGTCTTTCTACCTTCACAAAGTAGGGGTAGGACTTCATACACAGTATACCCTCCCCATCATACTGGATTTATTGTTACTGTTTTTTTTTTTTTTTTGGCGAAGAAAAAAATATTATGACATTCCTGTCTCCTATTCACAAAACTGCAAAAAAAAACTATAAACTAGCTTCCTAATTTGTGTAAGTATTCTATCCATGCTCTATCTTTAAATCTCTGTCTCCTATTTACAATATCATGTACTCGATGTTTTACATTCCTGCTTGACTTGAATAGACACAGTTTGTGGTCTGGGAACCCTATGATGCCACAGTATATTACTTTAATTTATATGCTTGGATAGCAATAACTTTGATAAAAGTCATACACAGAAAGATCTATCAAGGAGGACTGCAGCATACGCAGAGTTTTCTTTTTGATATACAGAACATATAATATCTTGTCATATACATCTATAATGTATTCCTTGATATACATGTAAAGGTGTAGATAATTTACCAAGGAGTCTTGTTATAATAATACCTTCATTTGTGACATGAATAGATTTTCTATTAATGCACTTTGAACTTGTTAGTGCAACGTAACTGTAGTTGAAATATTGATACACCAATCAATACATTTGCAGCATTATCACAAAGGATTAGAGAACTTCTTATTTACTATGTTTTCCTAATAAATTAAACCTTTCGGTTGTTCTGTTTCCTTAAAGATTTGATGCAATTATATGAATCGTATAGGTATAAGGAGTTCATTCAACATGGGAAATGGAATACACTACTAGAAATCCAGTAAATTTCGTTCGGCGGCTACTGACTGACTTTGGTCGGTCCAAAAAAGCGACCATTTTTCCGTCTAGCGCAGACGGAAACTACCCAAAAAATATTTTAATTTTTTTTAAATGACATACCGACAAAAGATGGTCGGTAATAATTGGCGCAATTACCCCGAAAAATATTACCGACCGAAATCGGTAGGTAAATTGGTCAAACATTTGACCGCAATGGTCAGACTTGCTTAGTCAAAGCACTTTTTGTTTACCGACCAACATCAGTCGGTTAACTGGTCCCACATTTTTAAATTTTAATAATTAAATTATTATTTAAAATATTTTATAAAATTTATAGTTCAAGTTACTGACCAAAGTCGGTCGGTTATTACAAGAGGACCTTTTACCGACAAACTTTGATCGGTAACTGTAATTTCTGAAAACTAACCGACCAATGTCGGTCCATTTATAGGTGAAATATGACCACATTAAAATTTACTATAAATAATATACATGTAATCCATGTGCCACTTCATTTTGTAATACAAACAATGAATGCACTAACAGATACTATAATAAGCTATATATAGTTAAAGTAGTACAACGAAGTGTGTGTGTGTCTATATATATAGCCACATCTAAGTATGCGAAGCCCTAGGGCTAGATTATCGATTTTTTTAGGGGGAGAAGCAATAATCTAATTAGTATATATAATTGATCATCGTCCACATTAGAGCGACGTCTGAGGGTATGATGATGTGCATGGTGGCTTTGATTTTGGAGATAGAAACGGATGAGGAATGTCTCTGCTGGAATTTGCTAGAGCATTTGATTTTGTGATAACAAGCTCGAGTTTCCCGAAGAAAAGGGAGCACTTGGTCACCTTCCGGAGCTCGGTGGCCGAGACTCAGATTAATTATTTACTCTCCAGAAAGTCCGATAGAGGT
Source organism: Nicotiana tomentosiformis (assembly GCF_000390325.3). Taxonomy (NCBI): domain Eukaryota; kingdom Viridiplantae; phylum Streptophyta; class Magnoliopsida; order Solanales; family Solanaceae; genus Nicotiana; species Nicotiana tomentosiformis. The sequence goes on from NC_090822.1 coordinate 14,755,016, forward strand.
CTTTGCATGGATTGCAAGGTCATCCTGAGTGAGAACCTCTCGACCCTTCATAGGATCCTGGTCATGGACCTTGAGATCACGAGGAAGAGGGTGATGTATAGCCAACATAGGATAGAGTGGGGAGCCTTGACGGAAGCTAAAGTGCAGGAGTTGGAGGTCAAGTTGGTGACTATTGGGGGCTTGGAGGAGTAGTGGAGACGCAAGCACTATGTGGACCACGACTGCACAGTGCATTAGGGAATCCGCGAGAGAAGTATTAGGCGTCTCAAAGGGTCACTCTGGTGGTGGAATAGAGAGGTTCAAGGAAAAGTGAAAATCAAGAAAGCAGTGTATCTGAAGCTAGTAGAAAGTGTAGACGAGGAGGAGAAGAGGGCGAATATGGAGCATTATAAGTTGGCTAAGAAAGAGGCAAAGCTAGCAGTTACGGCGGCCAAGACTGCAACTTTTAGTCGTTTGTATGAGGAACTCGAGGGCTGAGGTGGGGATAAGAGATTGTTCAGGTTAGCCAAGGCACGAGAAAGGAAGGCGCGTGACTTGGACCAGGTGAAGTGCATCAAGGACGAAAAAGGTAGAGTTTGTTGGATGAGGGGATTATCCCTCAGAGATGGAAGATCTACTTCCATAGTCTCTTGAACGAGGAGGGGGACAAGAGCATTGTACTGGGTAATTTGGAACTCTTTGGGAGTCGTTGTGACTTTGGGTATTGTTGGCAGATTAGAGTTGATGAAGTTGAGGGGGCTATGCGTAAGATGAGCAGGGGCAAAACGACCGGGCCGGATGAAATCCCGGTGGAGTTTTGGAAGAGCGCGAGCAAGGCAGGCTTGGAGTAACTCACTAGGTTATTTAATGCCATTTTTAGAACGAAGAAGATGCTTGAAGAGTGGAGGTGGAGCACGATGGTTCCTGTATACAATAACAAGGGTGATATCCAAAATTACAATAATTATCGGGGTATCAAGCTGCTTAGCCATACTATGAAAGTCTGGGAGAGAGTGGTAGAGCTAAAGGTGAGGAGGTGTGTATCTATTTCTGTGAACCAGTTTGGATTTATGCCGGGGCGTTCGACTACAGAAGCCATCCACCTGGTTAGGTAATTGATGGAGCAGTATAGGGAGAGAAAGAAGGACTTGCATATGGTATTCATCGACTTAGAAAAGATTTATGATAAAGTTCCGAGGGAGGTTTTATAGAGATGTTTGGAGGATAGAGGTGTACATGTTGCCTACGTCAGGTTGATTAAGGACATATATAATGGAGTAAAGACCCGAGTGAGGATGGTGGGTGGGGACTCAGACCATTTTTCGGTTAGGGTGAAGAGGTGTGTGTCTATTTCTGAGAACCAGTTTGGGTTTATGCTGGGGCGTTCGACTACAGAAACCATCCACCTAGTTAGGAGATTGATGGAGCAGTATAGGGAGAGAAAGAAGGACTTGCATATGGTGTTCATCGACATAGAAAAGGTGTACGATAAAGTTCCGAGGGAGGTTTTGTGGAGATGTTTGGAGGCTAGAGGTGTACCTGTTGCCTACGTCAGGTTGATTAAGGACATGTATAATGGAGTAAATACCCGAGTGAGGATGGCGGGTGGGGACTCGGACTATTTTTCGGTTATGATGGGGTTGCATTAGGGGTTTGCACTCAGCCATTTTTTGTTTGCTCTGGTGATAGACATACTAACGCGCCACATCCAAGGGGAGGTGCCGTGGTGCATGTTATTTGCAGATGATATTGTATTGATTTGCGAGATGCGAGCTGGTTTGAAGGCGCAATTAGAGGAATGGAGGCAGACCATGGAATCTAAAAGTTTCAAGTTGAGCAGGACCAAGACAGAATACTTGGAGTGTAAGTTCAGTGGCGAGACTCAAGGAGGGGAAGGGGAGGTGAAGCTGGACTCACAGGTCATCCCTAGGCGAGGGAGGTTTAAGTAACTTGGGTCTATTATTTAGGGGGATGGGGAGATTGATAAAGATGTCACACATCGTATTGTGGCGGGATGGATGAAATAGAGACTCGCTTAAGGTATTTTGTGTGATAAGAAGGTGCCACCGAAACTTAAGGGTAAGTTCTACATAGTGGTGGTCAGACCAACGATGTTGTATGGGGCTGAGTATTGGCCAGTCAACATCGCTCATGTCCAGAAGATGAAGTTAGCGGAGATGAGTATGTTGAGATAAATGTGCGGGCAAACTAGGTTAGATAGGATAAGAAATGAGGTTATTCACGACAAGGTGGGTGTGTCCCCTATTGAGGACAAGATGCGGGAAGCGCGACTTATGTGGTTTGGTCATGTGAGGAGGAGGTGTACAAATGCCCCGGTGAGGAGGTATGAGAGGTTGACATTGGAGGGCCTATGGAGAGGTAGAGGTAGGCCAAAGAAGAGGTGGGGGGGAGGGGGAGGTGATTAGGCAAGACATGGCACAACTTCAGCTGACCGAGGACATGATCCTTGATAGGAAGGTATGGATGTCGAGGATTAGGGTAGTTGAGTAGGTAGTATAGAGTGTTCATAACAGTAGTATTGACACGCAGTCTCGCTTTCTGTTGGTAGTAAAATTTTATGCCTAACCGTTGTTTTCTTTCATTGTTGATCACCTTACTGTCTTGTTGTTTTTATTCTGCTTTTATATGGATTTTTGGTACTGTCCCTTCTTGTCTATATTTTCATTAATGTGGTGCTTATGCTTTCCTGAGCCGAGGGTCTATTGGAAACAACCTCTCTATCTTCACAAGGTAGGGGTAATGTCTGCGTACACACTACCCTCCCCAGACCCCACAGTGTGGGATAATACTGGGTATGTTATTGTTGTTGTTGTAATTGATCATCATCAAATATAGCTATTTGAATAATGATTAAACTGATTCATCGACTTATAACTTAGAAATTAAAATTAACTTAGATGAATCGATGAATATTAAAAACAAAACGTCTCGACTTATATCGAATAATCTATATCATGCATTATTAGTTATGAACGAATGAAATATAGAATAATACAAAACTTCTTTGACATGTATATATGTATCATAAATTAAATGTAATGACCCGACCGGTCGTTTTGAGTATTTATACTTCGCTCGGTGGTTTGAGGGCATGATTAGCTCCGTATAATATATTATGACTTGTGTGTATCGTCGGTTTCTGTTTTCGGCTGATTCAGAATTAGTTTGGAAGCATAAATTTCATGTTTGAAGCTTTAAGTTGGAAGAGTTGACCAAGTTTGAATTTTAAGTATTTGACTTTGGATCATAATTTTGATGGTTCCGTTAGGTATGGATGGTGATTTTGGACTTGGGCGTATGCCCAGATTTGCAGTTGGATATTTCTAGAAGGTTTCAGTACTATTTGGCAAAATTTGGAAATTTGAAGGTTTGGAATGTTCATAAGTTTGACCGGGAGTTGTACTTTAATGATATCGGGTTCAAATTATATTTTTGGAAATTGGAATAGTTTCGTTATGTCATTTGGTACTTGTGTGCAAAATTTGATTTCATTCTGAGTTGATTTGATATGGTTCGGCACTAGATTTGAAAATAGAAAGTTCAAAAGTTCATTGAGTTTGATTCAAGGTGTGATTCATTGTTTCGCCGATGTTATGTGTGATTTGAGGCCTCGATTAAGTCCGTGTTATGTATTGCAACTTGTTGGCGTGTTTGGACGGGGCCCCGAAGGTCTCAGGTGAGTTTCAGATGGGTTTCGGCTCATTTTGGCACTGCTGTGTTTGGCTAATTTCAGGTGTTTCAGTTCTTCATTGCGCTTGCGTGTAGGAGGCCACGATCGCGTAAGGTATTATGAGAGTTGGGTGATTTATTCATCGCGTTCACGTATGTCATGTCGTGTTCACAGAGCTTTGGTCTGTTTGGGGGTCACGTTCGCATGGTCTTTATCGCGATTGCATAAGGCATTTTGTTTTGGCGCTAGAGTTTATTCTTCGCGATCACGATGGGTATGTCTGTTCAGTGGATTATAAGTACTCTATTTCGAATGTTTCGAGCATTTTATCATATTTTGAGCCATGGAGCTTGGATTGAGGTGATATTTGAGACAATTTTCACCACATGGAATGGGATAAGTGTTTTCTACTCGGTATTGATTTTATTCCGTGATTCCATCTTTGTTTTTGGCATTTGATTGATGATTTCAAAAGAGAAATTAGGGGCTTTGGTCTAAACCTTCATAAAGTGAATTTTTGAGTTTTGAACATCAATTTAGAGTCGGATTTGAGTGGAACTAGTATAGTTGGACTAGTAATTGAATGAGTTGTTAGATTTTGTGAGTTTTGTTGGGTTCCGAGGTGCGAGTCCGGGTTTGAATTTTTTATTGACTTTGGTATTTTGATTAAATATTCACCCTTTATCGATTGGGTTTATTTCCTTTGACATTATTTGATTTTCTTGAGTTGCTTTTGGCTAGTTTTGAGCCGCTCAGAAGTCGGTACGCGCGGGATGAATTTTCTAGAGTATTATTTGGCTTGCTTGAGATTGGATTTGGCTTGTTCGAGGTAAGTAACATATCTAAGCTTGGATTTGAGGGTATTTAACATTGGGAACTATATTATAATAGATGTATTGAGGTGACACACATGCTAGGTGACGAGCATGTGGGCGTGCACCGAGGAAATCATGATTCTAGTTGACTATTAGACTATGGCCAGACTTGTTTTGCTGTTATATTTTGTTACATCCATGTTCTCCATACTTGTTTGATTATATGAGCTGTGAATCATGTTAAAAAGCATGTTCAGACTATGCACTTATTTGGTTGAGACCTAATGAAGGTATTTCTGTTGTTTTGAGTTATCTGTTATAACTGTAATTATATACTCAGTCATGATTCTTCATTTGCATATCATATCTCAATCTCTGTTCATCACTCATTGCTACATCACATGTTATCGTTATTTGGGCTGAGTGGTACGGGATTGTGAGCTTTTGAGACTTGAGAGATGGATGACTAAGGTGGGCCCGAGAGCTGTATTGTGAGTGATATTTATGGGATAGGGATGCAAGCCGCAATAGTGATATTTCTGGATCGGGCTGCGCGCCGCAGCAGTAAAATTTATGGGATCGGGCTACACGCAACAACAGTTATTATGGGATCGGATTGCACGCCGCAACATGCCATATTGGCTTTATTAGCGCTTGGGCAGGATCCGCCCCTTTGGAGTCTGATATACCAGTAGTGAGCGTAGGTACAGAGTTCCAAGTGATTTAGTGTCGAGTGCCGAGTGATTGAGCGTATACAGTGATTGAGGGTGAGACAGTGAGATTGAGTACTCTAAGAGTGTGAGTACATGAGTTTATCACTGTGGTGCATTACATTTGACATGCATACTTGGCATGTAGGCAGAGAGTATGGATCGGGCTGCGCGCCGCAGCAGTGAAATTTATGGGATCGGGCTACACGCAACAACAGTTATTATGGGATCGGATTGTACGCCGCAACATACCATATTGGCTTTATTAGCGCTTGGGCAGGATCCGCCCCTCTGGAGTCTGATATACCAGTAGTGAGCGTAGGTACCGAGTTCCGAGTGATTTAGTGTCGAGTGCCGAGTGATTGAGCGTATACAGTGATTGAGGGTGAGACAATGAGATTGAGTACTCTAAGAGTGTGAGTACATGAGTTTATCACTGTGGTGCATTACATTTGACATGCATACTTGGCATGTAGGCAGAGAGATGCATTTCTTCATGCTAAATGGTATTGTAACATTCATGACTTCACATGCACATTGATATGTAGGCATAGAGATGTACTTTCCTCATGCTATCTGAGAATGAAATATCTTATCTGTTATTGAAAGTTTTTGGGAAAAATCACAATTTTCTAATTTACTCATATTTTAGTGATTTCGGTGAAAGATTTAGATTTTTTCGTTATACCTGAAAAGTATGTCTATTTTCTGTAATTGTGAACGAGCATCGCATCACATCTTTGAGTTATTACTTGTACTGCTTTTATTATATTGTTACGAGTTGTTCTTGGCTATTGGTGTTGGACTCTGACCGTTGTCCAAGCTCGTCACTGCTTTCAACCTAAGGTTAGGTTTGTTACTTATTGAGTACATGAGTCGGTGTACTCATACTTGTCACGACCCAAAATCCCACCACATGCGTCTTGATGGCACTTAGTCTCTAAAACTAAGTAAGCCGATTTTCATTACATTTCGAAGCCATTTTTTTAAAACATATAATTAAATATTAATGTCAAAAACAACAGCGGAACAAATATGAATATATCGACCTTCCAAGATTGGTCGTACCGAGTCACGAACTCTGACTGAATACATGGAATGATCTCAAGGATCGAATATTCAATACTGTTTGATTAATAATTAACAGTACAATAAAATGAAAAGACTTCAAGGGCCTGCGACGACCAAGCAGCTCTACCTTGAATCCTTGTGATCACACTTTAACTCTGTCTGAGTCCAATAGCTCCAATACATGGCTCTGCACAAAAATGTACAGAAGTGTAGTATGAGTACACCACAGTCGGTACCCATTAAGTATCAAGACTAACCTCAGTGGAGTAGAGACGAGGTACAGTCAAGACACCCACTAGTCTAATTACCTGTGCAATATAGTATACAAAATAATAGGAAATAAATAATAATAAGGGCAACACAAATCAACCAATGATATGCCCGGTATGGCAACAAGAATACAATAAATATCTTTCAATAAATATCTTTCACATATAATTCTTCCAAATAACTCTCCTTTAAATATAATTTTCTCAAATAAATATCCTTCAAATATAATTCTTTCAATAAATCTTTTTCAAATATAATTTTCTCAATAGATATCTTTCACATACAATTCCTTCAAATACTACTTTTTGAATAAAAATAATATCAAATAAATAGTTTGAATATAATTCTTTCAATTAAAAGTCACCATGTGACACCTCATTTCATAATCATAAAAATACGGGTCTCAACCCTTTTCATATTTTCACGGCACTTCGTGCCCATAATTAAATCATCATATTTCCTCGGCACCTCGTGCCCATTTTTCATATCATATATGCACGGACAGTTCACGTGCCAATAATAAAAACCATCATATTTTCCCCGGCACTTCGTGCCCACATTTCATATCTCAATCGCACAGACAATTCACATGCCAATATCATCATTATTTACTCACGGCACCTCGTGCCCACATTTCTTTTCATAATCTGCCTGGCAATAGCCACATGCTCCCAATTTCAACATAAATCAGACTATTATCAATTTACCAACAACAAAATAAATTACACATAGTATAAAAATAAACACAAGGAAAATCACAACATCGCATAAAATTACCAATGCAACCACTCCACATCATCATATATTATCCCTGACAATAGCCACCCTTATCTCTCCTATAGCCACCCTTATCACTCCTATAATAGCCTCCCATATCCCTCCGCCCTGACAATATCAATAGCCACCCTTATCGCTCTTATTGCCACCCTTATATTTCTTATAGCCACCCTTATCGCTCCGCCCAGACAATATTCCAACACACATAACAACAGTGAAATGCCACCCTTATACCCACAAAATATCAACAATGAAATGTCACCCTTATGTCCTTAAAATAATAACTCAAATAACACAACAATTTACACGAAATATTATCACGGTAACATATAAAATCAATTCATATGACGATTTTCCCAATGGCCACAACCAATTCCAAAGATATAACAAAATCAATTAATTTCACAACAAATAGCCCAAGGTTCCTCACAATGTGTATAAAATCTCAAAATTAATCAACAAAGATAGAAAATAATAAGCATGGGGCAACGCCTTCATTAATCCAAATTTAGATAACTATTTAACACTTATTTTTAAGCTTACTTAATTAATTATTTGCATAGGTAAAATCCATAATGAAATTAAATTCCAAGAAATATCAAACCTTCGAACTCACGGAATTCACATAAATATACAAGTTATAATTACATCGAATTGTCGTATAAAAACAAGTTCAATAAATGTGCTTCGAGGCATGGCAATTAGATGATTAAATATATGCCCACAATTATCCAATTTACTACACAATATGCCTAAGACTTTAACTCAATAAATTTTGCACATATAAGCCCAAGTACGTACTCGTCACCTCGCGTACACGACTTTTCACATTTCACAAATGGCACATAAGACTCGATGCCTAAGGGATAATTCCCTCACTCGAGGTTAGTCAAGGCACTTACCTTTTTGAAGTTATGCCGATATTCCAAAATCGCCTTCTTGCTTGAATTGACCTCCAGACTGCCCAAATCTATTCAAATCAGTTGTATAACTTCATTAAAATTCATCGAAAATAATTTTGGATTTTAAAACGTCGACTTAAATTTCATGAAAAGTCGATAAAAGTTAATGCAGGACCCGGCTCTCGGAACCCGACATAAATTTTATAAATCCGAACATCCATTCCGATACGAGTTCAACCATACCAATTTTACTCAAATCCGACATCAACTCGACCCTTAAATCTCCAAATTAAACCAAGAGGGTTTTTCATAATTTTCCAACTCAATTCACCAATTAAATATTAAAAACAACCATGGATTTGGGTGATTTAACCCATATTGAGTTAAGAACACTTACCACGTTGTTTTCCTTGAAACACTCTAGGAAATCGCCTCTTCCCGAGCTCCAATCCGTCAAAATGGAAAATGGTACGAAGTCCCATTTTCAGAACTTAAACTCACTGCCCAGGCTTTTCTTTTCGCGAACGCGGCCACTGCCTCGCGTTCGCGAAGCATAATTTTCGTTCTTCCCAAATTCCTCCTTCGCGAACGCGACATCTACCTCGCGTTCGCGAAGCACAATTGCTTCTGTCCCAAAATCCTTCTACGCGAACGCGATCAACCTCTCATGATCGTGGACCTTTACTGACCTCTCTCATCGCGAACGCGAACTCACCTCTCGCGTTCGCGATGCACACCCTGTCCACTCTTTGCGAACGCGTCCTTATCTTCGCGAATGGGAAGAACAAATATTTCCAATCTCTCAGTTCTTCTTCCTGAACGCGAGGCTCCACTCGCGAACGCGATGAAAAAAATTAGATGGTGCATCAGAAAAATTCCAGCAGAGTTCCAAGTCCAAAATCCAACCTGTTAACCATCCGAAACTTTCCCGAGGCCCCCGGGACCTCAACCAAATATACCAACAGGTCCTAAAACATCATACGAACTTAGTCGAGTTCTCAAATCACGTCAAACAATATCAAAACGATGAATCACACCTCAAATCAAAATCTATGAACTTTGAACTTTCAAATTCCATATCTTGTGCTGAACCACATCAAATCAATCCGGAATGACTTCAAATTTTGCACACAAGTCATAATTGATATAAAGAAGCTATTCAAATTTACAGAATCGGATTCCAGCCCCGATATCAAAAGGTCAACCCTCCGGTCAAATTTCCCAAAAATTCCTCTTCCACCATTTGAAGCCTAATTCCACTACATACCTCCAAATAATTTTTCGGACACGCTCCTAAGTCCATAATCACCATACAGAGCTATTGACATCATCAAAATTCCATTTCGGAATTGTTTGCTCAAAAGTCAATTATCCGGTCAACTCTTTCCATTTAAGCTTCTAAATAAGGATTGTTCTTTTAATTTAATTCTGAATATTCAGTAATTCAAACTCGACCACACCCGCGGGTCATAATACATATTGCGAAGCTGCTCGAGACCATAAGTCACTGAACGGGGAGTTAATTCTTAAAAACAAAAAGCCGGGTCATTACATTCTCCACCTCTTAAACAAACGTTCGTCCTCGAACGTGCTAAGAATTATTCTGAGGTTACCAAATTGATGATTTTACTTTTATACATATACTCACGGTTGATCCCACGTTGCCGCGTTTGAGATAAACCCGACAACCCCATCTCAATTGAGATTATTTCTTTTATCCATATTTGTAAACTTTAAGACCAAATTTCTTACACTCCAAACATTTTCAAAAAGTACGATTTTTCACATCAACGCACAGTATTAGTCTCAACTGGCTATAGCAACTCATGCCTACACACACATCAACTTATCAGAAATTTTGGTAGAGTCCGGGCCCATCCACCTGCCAGAGTAACACCAAAATAACTCCTACCAACACATCCACAACCCCACAAAGCACCACAATGTATATAACAATAACACTAATCTCAGCATTACAAACACTGCATCATCATAATGATATCAGAACATGAAGCATATCATACGTATGCCCATCACCACATCTCTGGTCTTAAAAGTTGTTCATAATTAATTCCAGCATCATCCATTAATCTCATATTAACTAACACCTCATTTCGAATCTTCACAATAATGACAACAGAATGTGAGGCATGAAGACCTCATAACTATTTACCCGACTTAACGAATCACATTTAATGCCACTTGGGCACTCACCTCGTAGGCTAAAACTCAATAATTACAACACAATTATGGCACAGAAATACATAAAGGAATTATCACATAAGCCTATCAGGCATAACTCTCTATTAGTACTATAGTACAAATTAAACTTCACAAAGGGAGAATTTAAACTCATAAATATTTCACATCATATAAAAATGAGAGGATCTCGTCCTCAACTCCGAATCACAAGTAATTTGCACATTGTGGCAACTGAAATTTTCAATTTCCTTTCTTTCTTCTTTTCAATAATTTCCATAAATAATTTTCATAACACATAATGAACCCTCATACCGATAGGGAATATAATTCATAAAATTGGAATCAATTATTCCTAAACACATCAAACCTACTGCAATGAATAATAAAAATTACTTTTGGAGTTATAGCCCTCAATGGTGACCAAGAATAAAAATGACAGACACGGGTTCACATCTTCAAATCTCCCAACAGGGATAAACATATAAGTGGGTCACAAAATTACGAAGCTCACCCATAAGCAGAGCATAATAGGAGGTCTCACCTCAATATTCAGATCCCAATCGAATTAAGGGAAAATATTCTTTTATAACAAATCGGGATCGTACCTGTAACGACACCATCTGGTGTATTGGCCTCAACCAAATCATAGAGATTATATCAACGGGTCGGGCCAACACCTCTTAGGCACCCTCTACCCGTATGTCCTTCACCCCTAACTGGTTGTGCATGTGAAGTAGTAGCTACACTGGGGCCCATAGTCTGAGTGTTCTGATAAAATCCACCCCTCCCAAGTCTGGGACAATCTCTCATAATGTGCCTAATGTCACCACACTCATAACAGCTCCTCTGAGGTCACGACTGCTCGTACTGAGTCTGTGCTAGATAACTGGAATAAAAACTGTAATAATATCGTGTCAGTGGTGCACTATAAGAATTTACTAGAGCACCCCGAGTAATCTGATGTGCAGACTGAGCTGGCCGACTGCTCGAGCCTCCGCTATAATGGGTCCTAGCTGAAGAGTAAAATCCACTGAACCCTCCAGAGCTTCGAGACCTTTTGGCCTCCTTAGACTCCCTTTCCTCGCCTAGAACACCCTCAATTTTCCTCGCAATCTCCACTACTTCTTGAAATGGAGTGTCAGTTTGCAACTCTCGAGCCATGCATATTTTAATATCATAATCGAGCCCTTCAAAGAATCTGCGGACCCGCTCTCTGACTGTAGGAACCAAGATATGTGCATGACGGGATAACTCACTGAACCAGATAGCATATTCTGACACTGTCATAGTGCCCTGATGCAACCGTTCAAACTCTGTGCACCACGCATCTCGGAGAGTCTAGGGAACAAATTCTTTCAAGAACATTTTCGAAAATTGGGCCCAAGTTGGTGGTGTTGCATCGGCTGGTCTACCTTCTTCATAGATTTGCCACCACTGATACGCTGCGCCTGATAGTTGAAATGTAGTAAAGGCAACTCCACTCACTTCCACAATACCCATGGTGCAGAGAATACGGTGATAATTTTCTAGAAATCCTTGGGCATCCTCTGTATCTGTGCCACTGAAAGTAGGTGGACTATACCTCTTAAACCTCTCAAGTCTCTTTTGTTTTTCTTCTGATGCCTCTGACCTGACCTCAGGCCAAACCGAAATAACAGGTTGTACCGGTATTACACCCGAAACCTGACCAATGTGAACCTGCTGCTCTGGAGTTGTGGTAGGAGTATGAGCTACTCCCCCAATCTGCAAAATATTTGGTGCAACAGAGATCAATCCCGCCTGAGTTAATATACCAAACATACTCAAGAACTGTGCTAAAGTCTCCTGAAGTCCGGGGGTAACAACAAGTGTTTCTGGTACCTGTCCCCCAACTGGAGCTACTAGCGGCTCCTCAACTGTTGTTCTGACAGCTGCTCTAGTCATGGCACATGCCCTTTCTCGACCTCTACCTCGGCCACGGCCTCTTGAAGCCCTAGCAGTATGTGCAGATGCCTGCTCAGCTAACTCGGTAGCACGTGTCCTCACCATCTGTGAGAGAATAGGGATACAAAGGCTCAAATTCCAAATTCAACAAATTCTGCACGACAGGAATGAAAGAAGTGGAAATTTCCTAACAGTTCTATAGCCTCTCGAAGATAAGTACAGAGGTCTCCATACCAATCCGCAAGACTCTACAAGACTCGTTCGTGACTTGTAGAACCTATGAACCTAGAGCTCTGATACCAACTTGTCACGACCCAAAATCCCACCACAGGCGTCGTGATGGCACTTAGTCTCTAAGACTAAGTAAACCGAATTTCACTACATTGCGAAGCCATTTTTAAAAAAAACATATAATTAAATATTAATGTCAAAACCAACAGCGGAATAAATATGAATATATCGACCTTCCAAGACTGGTAGTACTGAGTCACGAACTCTAACTGAATAAATGGAATGATCTCAAGGATCGAATACTCAATACTATTTAATTAATAATTAACAGTACAATAAAATAAAAAAAACTTCAAGGGACTACGACGACCAAGCAGCTCTACCTTGAATCCTTGCGATCACCATTTAACTCAGTCTGAGTCCAATAGCTCCAATACCTAGCTCTGCACAAAAATGGGCAGAAGTGTAGTATGAGTACACCATGGTCGGTACCTAGTAAGTATCAAGACTAACCTCAGTGGAGTAGAGACGAGGTACAGTCAAGATACTCACTAGTCTAATTACCTGTGCAATATAGTATACAAAATAATAGGAAATAAATAATAATAAGGGCAACACAAATCAACCAGTGATATGCCCGGCATGACAACAAGAACACTATTAATATTACTCAACAAATAATAAATGCAATTACACCCAATCAAACCAAGTTCTTCAAATTTAGATAATTATATTAACACTTCTTCTTAAGCTTATTTACTTAATTATTTGCATAGGTAAAATCCATTATGAAATTAAATTCTAAGAAATATCAAACCATCGAACTCACGAAATTCACATAAATATACAAGTAATAATTACATCGAATTGTCGTATAAAAACAAGTTCAATAAATGTGATTTGAGTCATGTCAATTAGATGATTAAATATATGTCCACAATTATCCAATTTACTACACAATATGCCTAAGACTTTAACTCAATATATTTTGCACATATAAGCCCGGGTACGTACTCGTCACCTCGCGTACACGGCTTTTCACATTTTATAAATGACACATAAGACTCGATGCCTAAGGGGTAATTCCCTCACTCGAGGTTAGGTATGACACTTACCTTTTTGAAGTCATGCCGATATTCCAAAATCGCCTTCTTGCTTGAATTGACCTCCAGACCGCTCAAATCTATTCATATCAGTTGTATAACTTCATTAAAATTCATCGAAAATAATTTCGGATAATAAAACGTCCACTTAAAAATTTATTCCGAATGTTAACAAAAGTTAACGCGGGACCCGCCTCTCGAAACCCGACATAATATGAAATCCGAAAACCCATTCCGATACGAGTTCAACCATAACAATTTTACTCAAATCCGACAATAACTCGACCCTTAAATCTCAAATTAAACCAAGAGGGTTTTTCACAATTTTTTAATTTAATTCACCAATTAAATGTTAAAAACAACCATGGATTCGGGTAATTTAACCAATATTGAGTTAAAAATACTTACCCCTTTGTTTTCCTTGAAACACTCCAAAACATTGCCTCTTCCCGAGCTCCAATCTGTCAAAAATGGAAAATGGGAACGACGTCCCATTTTCAGAACTTAAACTAACTGCCCAGGCTTTTCTTCTTCGCGAACGAGGCCACTGCCTCGCGTTCACAAAGCACAATTTTCATTCTGCCCAAATTCCTCCTTCGCGAATGCGACATCTACCTCGCGTTCGCGAAGCACAATTGCTTCTGTCCCAAAATCCTTCTATGTGAACGCGATCAACCACCCGTGAACGCGGGACTTACTGACCCCTCTTATCGCGAATGCGACCTCACCTCCGCGAACGTGTAGAACAAATGTAGGGGGTCCCCAGTTGCCTCTTCTCTTCTTCGCGAACAAGTAACACCTCTCACGTTCGTGATGCACACCCTGTCCACCCTTTGCGAACGCATCCTTATCTTCGCCAACGTGAAGAACAAATATTGCCAGCCTCTCAGTCCCTCTACGCGAATGCGAGGCTCCACTTGCGAACGTAATGAAGGAAACCAGATGGTGTATCAGAAAAATTCCAGCAGAGTTCCAAGTCCAAAATCCAACCCATTAACCATCCGAAACTTACCCGAGGCCCCCGGGACCTCAACCAAATATACCAACAGGTCCTAAAATATCATACGAACTTAGTCGAATTCTAAAATTGCGTCAAACTACATCAAAACGACGAATCACACCTCAAATCAAAATCTATGAACTTTGAACTTTCAAATTCTATATCTTGTGCCGAAACACATCAAATCAATGCGGAATGACTTCAAATTTTGCACACAAGTCATAGTTGACATAACGAAGCTATTAAAATTTCTAGAATCGGATTTTGGCCCTGATATCAAAAGGTTAACCCTCCGGTCAAACTTCCCAAAACTTCATCTTTCGCCATTTCAAGCCTAATTCCACTACAGACCATCAAATAATATTTCGTACATCCTCCTAAGTCCATAATCACCATATGGAGCTATTGACATCATCAGAATTCTATTCTGGAGTCGTTTGCTTAAAAGTCAACTCTCCGGTCAACTCTTTCCATTTAAGCTTCTAAATAAGGATTGTTCTTTTAATTTAATTCTGAATCTTCATTAAATCAAACTCGACCACACCCGCGGGTCATAATACATATTGCGAAGCTGCTCAAAACCTTAAGTCACTGAACGGGACGTTATTTCCTAAAAATGACAAGTCGGTTCGTTACAATACTACACTGATGTTACTGTGTATGGCGGGAGCTGGAATTGAATATGTTCTTGCGTTTTGGATACAAGTGCCTCTTGTTCTTGGTAGTTTTAGATCTATAAATATATTCATGTATATTTCGAACAGAATATATATTTATTTCAGACTAGCTTTGTAAACTCTAAATCTTATAGTGCCATGACGCAACCGTTCAAACTCTATGCGCCACGCATCTCGGAGAGTCTAGGGAACCAATTCTTTCAAGAACATTTTCGAAAATTGGGCCCAAGTTGGTGGTGTTGCATCGGCTGGTCTACCTTCTTCATAGATTTGCCACCACTGATACGCTGCGCCTGATAGTTGAAATGTAGTAAAGGCAACTTCGCTCACTTCCACAATACCCATGGTGCGGAGAATACAATGACAATTTTCTAGAAATCCTTGGGCATCCTCTATAGCTGTGCCACTGAAAGTAGGTGGACTATACCCCAATCTGTGGTAGGAGTCTGTGCTACTCCCCCAATCTACGAAATATCAACAGAGATCAATCCCGCCTGAGTAATTGTACCAACCATACTCAGGAACTATGCTAAAGTCACTTGAAGTCCGGGGGTAACAACAGGTGTTTTTGGTACCTGTCCCCCCAACTGGAGCTACTAGCGGCTCCTCAACTGCTGTTCTGACAGGTGCTCTAGTCGCGACACGTGCCCTTCCTCGACCTCTACCTCGGCCACGACCTCTTGCAGCCCTAGCAGTATGTGCAGATGCCTGCTCAGCTAACTCAGTAGCACGTGTCCTCACCATCTGTGAGAGAATAGAGATACAAAGGCTCAAATTCCAAATTCAACAAATTTTACACGACGTGAATGAAAGAAGTGGAAATTTCTTAACAGTTCTGTAGCCTCTTGAAGATAAGTACATGTGCCGATCCGAAATTCCCACCTCCGGACCATGATGGCACCTAACATTTCGCTTGCTAGGCAAGCCGACGTTAGAATAAATTTATCCATTTTAAAAATAATTTTTAAATTTATTAATAACAAGGAAGCAAATGCGGAAGCAATTTTGAAATAATCCACAATAATAACGGTGTCTAAATACCATCCCAGAATTGGTTTCACAAGTGCACGAGCTTCTAGAATAAATACAAATAAAGGTCTGAATAAAATAAAGTTGTCTGAAAATAAACACACAGCTAAAATACAATAGACGGGGACTTCAGAACTGCGAACGCCATGCAGTTATACCTCAAGTCTCCTCTGATAGCTGAAATCTGAGCAAGTCTATGGTACGCCGCTGGGACCAACTCAAAAATATGCACAAGAAGTGCAGAGTGTAGTATCAGTACAACCGACCCCATATACTGGTAAGTGCTGAGCCTAACCTCGACGAAGTAGTGATGAGGCTAAGGCGGTTCACTTACATTAACATGTGCGAAATATTAGTAATAACAACAATAATAGGAATAAATTAGGTAATTCATTTATAATAATTGAAGGCAACTCAACAGTCATAACCAATTATCATTTCCATTATTTCTGTTGCAGCGTGCAACCCACTCTCACAATATATTCACATTCAATTCTGTTGCAGCGTGCAACCCGCTCTCACAATATATTCATTTTAATCAAGCCTGTTATGGCGTGCAACCCGATCCTCCAATATTGACTTTTAATAAGTCTGTTACGGCGTGCAACACGATCCTCCAATATTGACTTTTAATAAGTCTGTTGCGTCGTGCAACCCGATCCTCCAATATTGACTTTTAATAATTCTGTTGCGGCGTGCAACCCGATCCTCCAATATTGACTTTTAATAAGTCTGTTGCGACGTGCAACCCGATCCTCCAATATTGACTTTTAATAAGTCTGTTGCGGCATGCAACCCGATCCTCCAATATATTCATTATAATCAATCCTATTGCGGCATGCAACCCGCTCCTCCAACAGTTTCATTTACCAATTCTTATAGAAGAAATTTTCCCAATAAATATAACAATTAATATAAAATTACGAGACAACAAGCACACAATAATTATGGTTTAATTAAGAAGCAAATAATGACAAATAGCAAATTATTATGGAAATCAGGGAGCAAATAGGCAGTTTAATATTTATTATGCTAAATGTCAAATAACAATTAAGTCACATATTTCAAATAGCATGTAACAATTAATGTTGGAATTCAAGAATTTATATTTGCAAAGAATAAGAGAGAAACAATTATTATAATAATTAATTTTTGATTAAAAATAATTTATGATTTTTCAAGTAAGCAGGCAAACAATTAATTTGACGATGTATAGACACTCGTCACCTCGTCTATACGTCGTTTACATGCAATTCACATAACAAACAGTTTAAGGGTTCTATTCCCTCAAGTCAAGGTTAACCCCGACACTTACCTCGCTTTGCAAATTCCAATCAATTATCCAACCACAACTTTTCCTTTTAAA
Organism: Nicotiana tomentosiformis; assembly: GCF_000390325.3. NCBI lineage: Eukaryota > Viridiplantae > Streptophyta > Magnoliopsida > Solanales > Solanaceae > Nicotiana > Nicotiana tomentosiformis. Next base: position 14,772,762 of record NC_090822.1, read on the forward strand.
TTTGCCTCCTAAAGCTTCAAATCTATTCACAAACAATTTAATATATTCAATACTAATCATAGGAATTAATTCCATATGAATTTATAAGTTTTCGGATAAAATCCAAAATTTATTAAAATATTCGGCAATGGGACCCACGTCTCAAATTTCGGAAAAACTCGCGAAATCCAAACACCCGTTCCGATTCGAGTTCAACCATACAAAATTTGTCCAATTCCGATATCAAATGGACCTTCAAATCTTAATTTTTCGTTTTTGAAAAATTTTACACCCGAACTGAAGGATAACTCTTTGACCTCAACTGTCGGACTTGCCGGGCTAGAATAGCCACCGGCTCCTCCTCGTAAGTCAAATCTTTGTCCAATTGGACTGAGTTGAAATCTAACACATGGGACGGATCACAATGATAGTTCCGGAGCATAGACACATGGAACACCGAATGAACCGCTGATAAATTAGGTGGTAATGCAAGCATGTATGCTACTTCACCCACCCTTTCAAGAATTTCAAAGGGTCTGATATACCTAGGGCTCAACTTGCCATTCTTTCCGAACCTCATTACACCTTTCATAGGAAAAACACGGAGCAATATTCGTTCTCCAACCATGAATGCAATATCATGAACTTTACAGTCGGCATAACTTTTTTGCCTAGACTGAGTTGGGCGAAGTCGATCCTGAATAATTTTTACCTTATCCAAGGCATCCTGTACCAAATCGGTACCCATCAACCGAGCCTTTCCCGGTTCAAACCAACCAACTGGCGATCGGCATCGCCTTCCGTATAATGCCTCATATGGAGCCATCTGTATGCTCGACTGGTAGCTATTATTATAAGCAAACTCCGCAAGTGGTAAGAAATGATCCAAGAACCTCCAAAGTCTATAAAACAAGCGCGAAGCATATCTTCCAATATTTGAATAGTGCGTTATGATTGTCTGTCTGTCTGTAGATGAAATGCTGTACTCAACTCCACCCGCATGCCAAACTAACGTTGTACAGCCCTCCAAAAATGTGAGGTAAATTGCGTACCTTGATCTGAAATAATAGATACGGGCACACTGTGAAGGCGGACAATCTCACGAATATAAATTTCAGCTAACTTCTCTAAAGAATAGGTAACTGCCACTGGAATGAAATGGGCTGACTTGATCAACCTGTCCACAATGACCCAAACTGCATCAAATTTTCTCTGAGTTCGTGGGAGCCCAACAACAAAATCCATTGTGATACGCTCCCACTTTCACTCAGGAATCTCTAACTTCTGAAACAAACCACCAGGTCTCTGATGCTCGTACTTAACTTGCTGACAATTCAGACACCGAGCTACATGTGCAACTATATCCTTTTTCATTTTCCTCCACCAATAATGTTGCCGCAAATATTGAAACATTTTAGCGGTACCTGGATGAATAGAATACCTGGAACTGTGTGCCTCTTCAAGAATTAATTCACGAAGCCCATCCACAGTAGGCACACAAATACGGCCCTGCATTCGCAGAACTCCATCTTCACCCACAACAACCTGTTTGGCATCACTGTGCCGTACCGTGTCCTTAAGGACAAGCAAATGAGGATCATCATAATGTCTCTCTCTGATGCGCTTATATAAAGAAGACCGAGCGACTGTGCAAGCTAGAACCCGACTAGGTTCTGAAATATCTAACCTCACGAACTGGTTAGCCAAAGTCTAAACATCTACAGCTAATGGCCTCACACTAATCGGAATATACGCAAGACTGCCCATACTCACAGCCTTTCTACTCAAAGCATCGGCCACCACATTGGCCTTTCCGGGGTGATACAAAATGGTGATATCATAGTCTTTCAACAACTCCAACCATCTTCTATGCCTCAAATTAAGATCTTTTTGTTTGAACATATACTGAAGGCTACAATGATCAGTAAATACCTCACACGAGACACCGCAGAGGTAATGCCTCCAAATCTTCAGCGCATAAATAATGGCTGCCCATTCTAAGTCATGAACAGGATAATTCTTCTCGTGAACTTTTAACTGACGCGACGCATATGCAATTACCTTGCCATCATGCATTAATACTGCTCCAAGCCCAATGTGAGATGCGTCACAATATACCGTATACGATCCTGAACCTGTGGGTAATACCAATACTGGCGTCGTAGTCAAAGCGGTCTTGAGCTTCTGAAAGCTCAACTCACACTCGTCTGACCATCTGAATGGAACACCCTTCTGGGTTAGTCTGGTCAATGTGCTTGCCATAGATGAAAACCCATCCATGAACCGACGATAATAACCTGCCAAACCCAGGAAAAGTCTGGATCTCTGTAACCGAAGTAGGTCTAGGCTAATTCTGAACAGCCTCAATCTTCTTAGGATCCACATTTTTGCCTTCTGCCGATACAACATGTACCAAAAAGCAACTGAGTCTAACCAAAACTCACATTTTGAAAATTTGGCATATAACTGATTATTCTTCAAGGTGTGAAGCACACTTCGAAGATGCTGCTCGTGCTCCTCTCGACTGCTGGAGTAAATCAAGATATCATCAATGAATACAACCACAAAAGAATCCAAATAAGGCTTGAACACCCGATTCATCAAATCCATAAATGCTGCTGGAGCATTTGTCAACCCAAATGACATAACTAGGAACTCGTAATGCCCATACCGAGTCCGAAAAGCTGTCTTAGGGACATCAGATGCCCTAATCTTCAACTGATGGTAACCAGATCTCAAATCAATTTTCAAAAATACCTTGGCACCCTGAAGCTGATCAAATAATTCATCAATTCTTGGCAGCAGATATTTGTTTTTGATAGTGGCCTTGTTCAACTGCCGATAGTCTATACACATCCGCATCGAGCCATCTTTTTTCTTTACAAATAATAATGGTGCACCCCAGGGCGCGACACTGGGTCTAATGAAACCCTGATCAAGCAAGGCTTGTAACTGCTCTTTCAATTCAATCAACTCTGGCGGGGCCATACGGTATGGTGGAATAGAAATGGGCTGAGTGCCCGGAGCCAAATCAATACAGAAGTCAATATCTTTGTCGGGTGGAATCCCTGGCATATCTATAGCAAATACTTCTGAAAATTCACGAACAACTGGTACTGAGTCCATAGAAGCCAAATAGGCTAGATACCCTTTCTCTACCATATGCCGAGCTTTCATATAAGAAATAACCCTGCTGGCAGAATGGCCAGGAGTTCCTTTCCACTCTAATCGAGGTAACCCCGACATAGCTAGGGTCACTGTCTTGGCATGATAGTACAATATAGCTTGATAAGGAGACAGCCAATCCATACCCAAGATGACATCAAAATCTACCATATCAAGAAGTAGAAGATCCACACTAGTTTCAAGATTACCAATAGTAACCACACACGAACGGTAGACATGATTTGCCACCACAGAGTCTCCCATCGGTGTAGATACACACACAAAAACACTCAGAGAATCACAAGGCACAACCAAATATGAAGCAAAATAGGAGGACACATAGGAATAAGTAGATCCTGGATCAAAGAGAACTGAATCATCTCTATGGAAAACTAGAATAATACCTGTGATCACAACATCAGATGACTCGGCCTCAGGCCTAGCTGGAAAAGCATAAAATCAGGGCTGGGCCCCACCACTCTGAACTGCATCTCTGGGATGGCCTCTAACTGGCTGGCCTCCACCTCTAACGGTATGACCTCCACCTCTAATGGCCTGACCTCCACCTCTAACTGCCTGACCCCTACCTCTAGCTGGCTAAGCAGGCGGTGAAGCAACCGGTGCCGGTATGATGGAACGAAAATCTTGTCGAGATCTGTTACTCGCCAATCTAGGGAAATACCTCCTGATGTGACCAATGTTCCCACATTCATAACACCCATCCTGATGTCGTGGCTGCTGAAGCTGAAGCTGACCCAGATAGGCCGGATAACCACTGTAGTAACTCTGGAGTGGTGGTTCACTGATAGAAGCTGAATGTGCACTGAATACTGGCTACCCAGAGTAAGGTATAATAAGACCGTGACTCCCTGAAGCACCGGGAGATACATGAAGTGCTGAATGAAACGGTCTGGGAGGATGACCCCTACCAAAATTACCTCTGCCTCCAGATGAGGCACCGCTTAAACCACCGAACTGACGAGGCCTCTTATCAGACCTTTGCCCTCTCTCCTGCCCAAGAACCATCTTGATCCTCCTAACGACATTAGAAGCTGCCTGAAAAGAAATCTCACCTCTGGTCTCCTTGGCCATTTGAAGTCTGATAGGGTGAGTGAGTCCCTCAATGAACCTCCTCACTCTCTCTCTCCCTCAGTAGGTAGTAAAAGGAGAGCATGACGGGCCAAATACACAAAACGAGACTCATACTAAGTAACAGTCATACTACCCTGCTGTAGACGTTCAAATTGCTTGCGGAATTCCTCTCTTAGTGTGATAGGGAGGAACTTCTCCAGAAATAGCTGAGAGAACTGTTCCCAAGTAAGTGCAGGCGATCCGACTGGTCGGGTCAATGTGTAATCTCTCCACCACCTCTTGGCGGAACCCGTCATCTGGAATACAGCAGAATCAACCCTATCGGTCTCAACTATACCCATGTTCCGCTGCACCTCATGGCAGCGTTCAAGATAATCCTGTGGGTCCTCAGAAGGTGTACCGCTGAAGTGAACTGGAAAGATCTTAGTGAACTTATCCAGTCACAATAAGGCCTCAAAATACATGGCGGGCCTATCACCGGTCTGTGCCGCAACAACTGGCTAAACTACCCCAACTGGCGGGGCTGCTGGAGCCTGATTCTGGGGAGCCATTTACTATGGAGCGGGAGTAGTGGTAGTTTGTGCTCCTCCCCCAGCCTGTGAGATGGCTGGTTCCACTGGAAATGTACCATTCTGGGCCATACCCTCCATAAGACTCACCAATCAGACTAGAGCGTCCTGAAGCACTGGAGTGGCTATGAATCCTTCTAGGACCTGAACTGTTCCAACTGGTACATTCTGAACTGGTACCTCCTCTTGAAGGTCTATCTAAGGGTTTTTAACAGGTGCAGCTGCTCGAGCTCTAGACTGAGCTCTACCTCAGCCTCTAGTACGACCTCGACCTCTACCCCTGGCCATAGTTGCCACCGGGGTTTCTGGTCCAAGTCCATCGGTAAAGGTATTACGCATTCTCACCATCTGTGAGAGAATAAGAGTAGAATGGTTCAATCATAGATGATAGAATAAAATTGCACGACAGAATAAGAAAGAAGTGATATTTTTCCTAAACTTCATAACCTCTGAGAGATAAGTACAGACGTCTCCGTACCGATCCTTCAGACTCTACTAAGCTTGCTCATGACTTGTGAGACCTATGTAACCTAGTGCTCTGATACCAACTGTCACTACCCGAAATTCCCACCTCCGGACCGTGATGGCGCCTAACATTTCGCTTGCTAGGTAAGCCAACGTTAGAATAACATTATCCATTTTCAAAACAATTTTTAAATTTATTAATAACAAGGAAGCAAATGCGGAAGCAATTTTGAAATAACCACAATAATAACTGTGTAAATACTATCCCAGAATTGGTGTCACAAGTGCACGAGCTTCTAGAATAAATACAAATAAAGGTCTGAATAAAATAAAGCTGCTTGGAAATAAACACACAGCTAAAATACAATAGACGGGGACCTCAGAACTACGAACGCCATGCAGTTATACCTCATGTTTCCTCTGATGGCTGAAATCCGAGCAAGTCTATGGTACGCCACTGGGACCAACTCCAAAATCTGCACAAGAAGTGTAGAGTGTAGTATCAGTACAACCGACCCCATGTACTGGTAAGTGCTGAGCCTAACCTCGACGAAGTAGTGACGAGGCTAAGGCGGTTCACTTACATTAACATGTACGCAATATTAGTAATAACAACAATAATAGGAATAAATCAGGTAATTCATTTATAATAATTGAAGGCAACTCAACAGTTATAACCAATTATCATTTTCATTATTTCTGTTGCAGCGTGCAACCCGCTCTCACAATATATTCACATTCAATTCTGTTGTAGCGTGCAACCCGCTCTCACAATATATTCATTTTAATCAAGTGCGGCGTGTATCCCGATCCTCCAATATTGACTTTTAATAAGTCTGTTGCGGCGTGTAACCCGATCCTCCAATATTGACTTTTAATAAGTCTGTTGCGGCGTGCAACCTGATCCTCCAATATATTCATTATAATCAATCCTGTTGCGGCGTGCAACCCGCTCCTCCGACAGTTTCATTTACCAATTCTTATGGAAGAAATTTTCCCAATTAATGTAATAATTAATATAAAATTACGAGACAACAAGCATACAATAATTATGGTTTAATTATTAAGCAAACAATGACAAATAGCAAATTATTATGCAAATCAGGGAGCAAATAGGCAGTTTAATATTTATTATGCTAAATTACAAATAACAATTAAGGCACATATTTCAAATAGCATGTAACAATTAATGCAGGAATTCAAGAATTTATATTTGCAAAGAATAAGAGAGAAATAATTATTATAATAATTAATTTATGATTAAAAATAATTTATGATTTTTCAAGTAAGCAGGTAAACAATTAATTTGACGACGTATAGACACTCGTAACCTCGCCTATACGTCGTTTACATGTAATTCACATAACAAACAGTTTAAGGGTTCTATTCCCACAAGCCAAGGTTAACCCCGACACTTATCTCGCTTTGCAAATTCCAATCAATTATCCAACCACAACTTTTCCTTTTAAATTTGCCTCCGAAAGCTTCAAATCTATTCACAAACAATTCAATATATTCAATACTAATCATAGGAATTAATTCCATATGAATTTATAAATTTTCCGGATAAAATCCAAAATTCATTAAAATATTCGGCAGTGGGACCCACGTCTCAAATCCCGAAAAAAAACTCACGAAATCCGAACACCCGTTACGATACGAGTTCAACCATATAAAATTTGTCCAATTCCGATATCAAATGGACCTTCAAATCTTAATTTTTTGTTTTTGGAAAGTTTTACAAAAATTTCAATTTCTTCCATCTAAATCCGAAATAAATGATGAATATAGACATGTATTTGTGAAATATAATCACTTTATGATAAAGAACACTTACCCAGTTCAAAGTCGTGAAAATCCCCCTTGAAATCGCCCAAATCCGAGACTTAAAACTCAAAAATGAGTAAAAATGTCGGACTCTTCGATTTATACACTGCCCAGGCATTTTCGCACCTGCGGTGCCCGGGCTCGCACATGCGAGCTCGCAATTGCGAGAAAAATCTTGCATCTGATGAAAAGGGGCTGCCAGGCGAGGTTCCGCATCTTCGGACAAAATATCGCACCTGCGACGTCCGCTTCTACGCAAAAGGGCCGCACCTGCGAAGACCGCATCTGCGATCGAATGCTCGCTTCTGCGAGCTCGTACCTGCGGTCAAAACTCCGCAGGTGCGATTATCATAGAAGGCAAAAATACAAATTTTGTTTAAGTCCAATTCTTGATCCGATTTTAATTCGTTTCACTCTCGGGGTACTTGGGACCCAGTTCGAATATACCAACAAGTCCCATAACATAATACAGACTGATTCGGGGTTTAAAATCACGTCAAACAACACTAAATTTATAATTCACACCCCGATATGAACTTTGAGTTTTACAACTTTTAATTTGCAAATCTCGTGCCAAAACATATTAAATAAATCCAGAATGACTTCAAATTTGGCACACAAGTCATAAATGACATAACAGAGCTGTTCAAATTTCTAGAATCGGATTCCAGCTCCGATATCAAAAGTCAATCCCGCAATCAAATATGGAATATTTAGCCTTTAAATTACTAGTTCCGTTAAATGGTCATAACTTGAGATAGGGACTTCCAAATTAAATTTCGGGTATACGCCCATGTCCCAAATCACGATACGGAGCTACCGGAACTGTCAAAATACTAATCCGGGTCCGTTTGCTAAAAATGTTGACCAAAGTCAACTCACTTAAATTTTAAAGCTCCATTTCACATTTTAATTCATTTTTCACATGAAAACTTTCCGGAAAATTGTACGGACTACGCACGTAAGTCGAGGAATGATAAATGGTACTTTTTGAGGTCTTAGAACACATAATTACTTATTAAATTTAAAGATGACATTTTGGGTCATCACACTTCCCGAGCTCCAATCCGTTAAAAATGGAAAATGGGACGAAGTCCTATTTTCAGAACTTAAACTCACTGCCCAGGCTTTTTCTTCTTCGCAAATACGGCCATTGCCTCGCGTTCGCGAAGCACAATTTTCGTTATGTCCAAATTTCTCCTTCGCGAATGCCGCATCTACCTCGCGTTCGCGAAGCACAATTGCTTTTGTCCCAAAATCCTTCTACGCGAATGCGATCAACCACTCGCGAACACGGACCTTTACTGACCCCTCTCATCGCGAAGGTGACCTCACCTCCGCGAACGTGTAGAACAAATGTAGGGGTCCCTAGTTGCCTCTTCTCTTCTTCGTGAACGCGTAACACCTCTCGCGTTCGCGATGCACACCCTGTACACCCTTCGCGAATGCCTCTTTATCTTCGCGAATGCCTCCTTATCTTCGCAAACGTGAAGAACAAATATTGCCAGCCTCTCAGTTCCTCTTCGCGAATGCGAGGCTCAACACGGGAGCGCGATGAAGGAAACCAGATGGTGCATCAAAAAAATTCCAATAGAGTTCCAAGTCCAAAATCCAATCCGTTAACCATCCGAAACTTACTCAAGGCCCCGGGAGCTCAACCAAATATACCGACATGTCCTAAAATATCATACGCACTTAGTCAAATTCTCAAATCATGTCAAACAACATCAAAACGACGAATCGTACCTCAAATCAAAATCTATATCTTGTGCCGAAACACATCAAATCAATCCGGAATGACTTCAAATTTTGCACACAGATCATAATTGATATAATGAAGCTATTCAATTTTCCAGAATCGGATTCCGGCCCAGATATTAAAAAGTCAACCCCCTGGTCAAACTTCCCAAAATTTCATCTTTCGCCATTTCAAGCCTAATTCCACTACAGACCTCCAAATAATTTTTCGGACATGCTCCTAAGTCCATAATCACCATACGGATCTATTGACAATATCAAAATTCCATTCCGGAGTTGTTTTCTCAAAAGACAACTCTTCAGTTAACTCTTTTCATTTAAGCTTCTAAATAAGGATTGTTCTTTTAATTTAATTCCGAATCTTCAGTAAATCAAACTCGACCACACCCTGTGGGTCATAATACATATTACGAAGCTTTTCGAGACCTTAAGTCTCTGAACGGGGCATTAATTCTTAAAAATGACAAGTCGGGTCGTTACAGTTGTAATCGTTGGAGTTAAGGCTATCCCCCCCCTTATTTTTGAAGATAAATACAAGAAAAATTGGCATCCTATAACAACACATAACAGGAATTAGAAATTGTTTAGCCTTATATTAGATTTGGCAAAGATAGCCCCAAACAATTGGCATTATATAGCCAAATCTTAAAAAAACTACTCTCTTTTATATCCTCTTTAAAAAACAACTACACGTTTATTTTGCAAAAATTCTTCTTCATCTCTTTTATATTCTCTCTTCTTCTATTACTACTCTTTTCTCTCATAGTTTAGCAAAAATTCTTGCAAATTATGCAAAAAAAATCAGTGGGATGAAAAGGTAAGGTTGATCTCACATCAGAGAAAATCATAAGCAAAAACTAAGAGAGAAAAAATATATTTCAACTTTGTTTTTCTTCTCTCTTCTTTTTTTGGTTGGATTGAATGAGTTGGTATGATTGCAATTAGTTGAAAATACCTAAACGAGGGTATATACAAAATTTGAGCAAGATTAGCAAAAACTAAGATAGAAAAAATATATTTCAACTTCGTTTTTCTTCTCTCTTCCTTTTTTTGTTTGGATTGAATGAGTGGGTGTGATTGAAATCGGTTGAAAATGCCTAAACAAGGCTATATACAAAATTTGAGCAAGATTAGAAGTGATTTAGACTGGTTTCAGGTAAAATATCAGACCTAAAAATCCAACTGCAACATGTGTATATCACGTTGTATATGATGTACATCAGTGTATATCACACACAAGTTTTAAGAACGTCTGTGTATATCACTTTGTATATCGTGTATACAATATAATTTGTTTATGGACGCCCATGTATATCACATTGTATTTCGTATATATAACATAGTTTCATGGATATACACTGACACACATAATATACATGAGATATCACTGATGTACATAGAGATATGCACGGGTTACAATAGGGGATACACATGTGGAGTCGTCTTGAACTTGAGTTTTCAATCTGAAATGTGTTATACAAAGAAGGAAAATAAATTTTTAATAATTTTTTTGATAACACAAATTTTCATGGATATACACAGACACACATTATATACATGAGATATCACTAATGTACATAGAGATATACACGGGTTACAATAGGGGATACACATGTGGAGTCGTCTTGAACTTGAGTTTTCAATCTGAAATGTGTTATACAAAGAAGGAAAATAAAAGTTTAATAAATTATTTTGATATACACATTATTATTATATTATACACTATGATATACAAATAATATAATTATTAATTATTGATCAAAAAAGGATTTTTTTTTGATATAGCATGTTTAAGCAAGTTCTAAAATATAAAAATAATAAATATAATTGCGGGAGTAAATAATATTTTGGTATACAAAGAAAATTAATTTTTGATATACACAAAGAAGAAAAATAAACTTATGATATCTATTTTGGTATACACATGTCTGATGTGCTATACACTGGGATATACAAATAATACAATATTTTTATTGTGATATACATTGATATAAAGGTAGCAATAACTATATATATAATTTTATATTATCGATATACAAAGAATAATATTATTTATATACAAAGAATGAAAATAAAATTTTAATATACATGTTGATATAGACAAAGAAGAAGAAAAAAGTTGTGATATGCATATTATTATTGTGATATACATTTATTGGCTATTTGATGCCAATATCTATAATTAGGGCTCTTTTCTGCCAATTATATGAGTTTATTGTTATACCATGCCAAAACCCCTAAATACAACACCCCCAATGAAGTCTGGGAATTTATATTTAAAAAAAAAAAGTTTTCATCTCTCAAAATAAAAAATAAAAATGGAACTTTGCTTCTTAGTGCTTCTGTTTGATTTATTGCTTTCCAGCTATTTTTAGTCCAACATTTTCACCCTCAACGGAGGGAAGGTTTCATGTTGGTCTAAAGAGCATGAATAAAGTGCTAAAAAGCATCTTGTCAATTTTGGATTGTCACGTTGAAGATGAAGGGAAAATAGAGTGAAGTGCTACACTGCTACTCCCTCCACCAATTTGCTTTACACTTTTTGGAGGTCAGTTTTAGAAATTTTTGAAACTAGCTAAATGGATTGGGTTGATTATATTTTTCTAAAATTTTAATATTCACGTTTTGATTATTGTATATTGTACCTAAACAAGATTTACAAGAGATGCCAAAAAGATCTCTTGTGAAAAGTGATACCGATTGGTAAACTATGTAGTTAAAAATTGGTAACATTGAGGAAAAGCGATACAGATTGAAACTTTTAAAAGTGGTGGTATATGTTATAACTTATAATGTTACTAATTCTTTACGGCTTGTCTACCGTTTAAATTTCCCAAAAACAAAATGACAAGAACTTTTGACTTTGAAAGTTTGCCCATTAGTCAGGTGACATGTTGCAAAGGTCAAAAAATCAAGACAAACATCTTTTTGTTATAATAAAAATCAAATTACGGTGAATGTCTACACTTCCTCCATGATCTTCTCAAATGCTTAATGACATATCCAATGACATATTTATATGCTTAATGACATATTCAATGACATATTTTTCTTCACTTTTTATGCCTATATAAAGGCCTTGTAATAGATAGGAAGAAACACACAATTGAAGAAAAAATAAGAATCTCTTCTCTCTTTCTCTTTATATCTCTTAGCTTGTTTTTCCTTGTTCTATATTGTTACTTTGAGCTATATTTCATAACACGTTATCAGCACGAAGTCTCTAACCTCAAAGTTGAATTCCACTTCTATGTTACAGGCACGTCTTTCAGCTACAGCAACAAGTCCTAGCTTTAAACCAGATAAGTTTATACCAATATTTGGAATAAGCAATGGTCTGGTTATTAGAAAATTAGAATTTACGTGGCTGCTAAAGATGTCACCTTGTTAAATTTTCATGAACTAAATGATAGGTGGCATGCGGTATACTTAATAATCTACAAAATTTAATGCATGCTTATGGTTTTACTTTATAATACAATTTTAGTATACTAGTATAATGATTATACATTAGTTTACTGTCAAATATAATATTATAATAATTATAATAATACTTGTAACTATTTTATTTTAATAAGATAAAATATTAGTACATGAAGTATGTACTACACCAAATTTTCATTGATGATCATTCTTATCAAATTAACATATTGAATCATTTCTATATGGAAAGCATATAGTAGTAGATAGTAGATAGAGATTTGTCCCCTATTTTTATTTTTTGATTTCCTGATTAACCTAAAGGTTCTGCTATATCTTTTTATTTTTTTAGAGAGCATAATACTTAGTTTCCACAAAAGTGCATGGTAACTAGTACTACTATATTATTCTATTTGATACATTATTTTTCTTTAATGTTTTGGTCATATCACTTTCATCTCGAAGTAAGCTTATTGCAGCAAATATCACAAGTGAATTTTCAATATTATTTTGTATTTTCATATATATGTTTGACATTAATTACTTAGTTGATTTGAGTATACGAAAGTCTATTGTTGAGAATTATATCCAAATGACATTATGAAGAGTTTAAATCAAGAGGTAAGCATTTCCTTCGTATTTGAAATTATTTTTGTCATTTGCTATTAATGATATTAACTTCAATGAGTTCAAGTCGCAATGCACCATGAGGGTAAGACATCAGGATCAAGTCCTGATGTTCTATGATGATAAGAGTTGGATTTGAGTCCCAATTCATTATGGCCTAACATGCCTTTATATTGGTAAGACATTGGGTTTGAGTCTCACTATACCATATTGATGATATAATGATGACTAAAGAAAAATAATATATTTTTCATGAAAAGGCATGAATATTGCCCCACTTGATTTGCTCCATTCTTGAAGTGAATGTGGTAGCGGCGCATAATTAGTCTAAATGAAGACAAGTGATTGTATAATGAACATGGGCATTCCAAATATCAAAATAATAATAATCATCATCACTATGAGGAAAACAATAAGGGTTCTCAAAATAGTCCTTCAAAATGTGAAGGCAATGTTTACCATCAAATTGGTATGAAAAATAATAAAGCACGCCGTTGATTATGATCTATTCTTTGAAGAGAATGTGACTAGTGATAGGCATTGAGAATGCAGACCCATTCCTAAAGGTGAATGTAGCAATATGTGATAAACGTAATGAATAAAGACATGCAATGCATGATTAGATGAATACCACACAACTCACCTCTAAGGGAGGTTTGAGTGAAATAAAGAGAATAAATATTATTGTGTGGTTACATGAATATGTCATTGGTTGCGTACATGTGATACACCAAATAATATTTTGTTGTGCCTTATAAAAGGTTATTAAAGGCAAAATTAAAGCAAGAAATGATTTTGTTTATGATGATTTTGACCATGACAATTTATTATAATATAATTTTCTCCGTGAAGGAGATATTTACCATATGAATGGTGTGACAAAAGATCTTGTACCACAACAGTTGTTAAGAGCTCCGAAAAAATTAATTTGTTACTACTCAGATGAATAAAATTATTCACGCCATTGATATTGTAAAGTCTCAAAAGAAACTATTTGAGTTTCAAATGTATAAGTCAAAGTGGTTGGCATATTGAGACTATAAATGAAATGAATATTGAATATCTTCATATTTCTATAATCATAACGGGTAAATACAAAAGATTACTCGGTTTTCTTTCTATTTGCACTACACAAATATAAGCATGATGATGGAATCATATGTCACAAGTAAACTAGAGGTTTACTGAAACAAATATTAGTTAGCATGATCGGTTGACCATCTCGGTTCAATTATGATACGAGAAATTAATTGAGAATTACATTGACATATATTGAAGAAATATAAGATTCTTCAAGAATTCTCTTGTGCTGCTTATTCTCATGATCTACCAGTTAAGGTTGGGATTGAATCCCTTGATTTCTGGAACGAATAAAAAGTGATAAATATATGGGCTCAGTCACCTGTCATGTGGACCGTTTACTATTATATGACTTTAATAGATGCATCTATTCTATGGTCACATATGCATTTGTTATCAACTTGCAGTTTGACTTTTGCAAGATTGATTGCTCAAATTATTAGAGCACAGTTCCAGAATATAAATTATGATGATTTATCTTAATAATAATGGTTTAAATCCAAGTTGGTTTAGCAGAAATTGTATGCGTCCAATTATAGCTAAACCATTGGTTATGAGAATAAAACTGCCAAAATAAAATTTGGTATGTGATGTATTATTTAATATACAACAACACTTGTACGCATCTAACTAAGTTATGATAAGTTCTCCCTATCACAATCGATTCAGGGTCAGGAAGCAAATAATTTCCATCTAGAAATATGAATGTGCTATATGATTTATTTATTCCACCACAATGCACAAAGATTGATCCCCAAATAAGGCTAGGGATATGTGTTGGTGATCCCAACAATAGGGGGAGAAAATGGGCTGCTGAAAAAGTAATGCATGTAATGAATTATTATGAGTACATCTAGATCCTCATACGAGAAAATGTGAACTTGACGTTCAAGTGATAATTTATTTGCAAACTATTGCCAGGCGTATTTGTTGACCCAAAGATAAATATCATATTCAGCTGCTAATGCTCCAAAGAAAATAAAGTTCATAATGAATAAAATCTATGGCATGCATGAAGCATAATAGACTAATCGGTTCCAAAGATAAAACTCCTTGAAGAAGGAGAGGAGCAAATGTTCAAGAAGGTCATAATAAGGAGTCAAGTGCTCTAGAAGAACACCACGACATAACACTTCATAAGACCTCATGGGAGAAGCTCAGGTACCTAAAAATAATGAGATAAAGTGTAACGACCGGACTTGCCGTTATAAGAATTTATGCCCCGTTCAGTGACTTAAGGTCTCGAGCAGCCTCGTAATATGTATTATTATCCGCGTGTGTGGTCGAGTTTGATTTACGGATGATTCTGAGTGATTTGGGACACTTAATCCCTAAAACGAAAGCTTAAGTCTTAGAATTTTGACCGTAGTCGAAACTGTGTGAAGACGACTCCAGAATGGAGCTTCATCGGTTTTGTTAGCTCCGTTGGATGATTTTGTACTTAGGAGCATGTCCGGACTGTGAATCCTACGTCTGTAGCCGATTAAGGCTTGAAATGGCGAAAGTCGAATTTTTTGAGAATTGGACCGGAAATGGACTTTTTGATATCGGGGTTGGAATCCGATTCCGGAAGTTGGAGTAGGTCCATAATGTGAATGATGACTTGTGTGCAAAATTTGAAGTCATTGCGGATTGATTTGATGTGTTTCGGCACAAGTTATACAATTTGAAAGTTCAAAGTTCATAGATTTTGATTTGGGGTGCGATTCATTGTTTTAATGTTGTTTGAGGTGATTTGAGAATTCAACTACGTTTCTATGATGTTTTAGGATTTGTTGGTATATTTGGTTGAGGTCCCGGGGTCCTCGGGTGTGTTTCGAGGTGGTTTCGGATCATTTTAGACTGTTTCGGAACTGCTGTATCTCGTCTCTGACTTCCTTCTTCACAAACACAAAGAGAGTCACGCGAATGCGAAGAGGAGTTTTGAGGTTGCTGGGATTTGGCCTTCGCGAATGCGAAGTAGGGCTCGCAAACGCGAAGATATGCCTGAAGAACTTACGCGAATGCAATGGGCTAGTCGCGAACGCGTAGAAGGAAGGACGGGCCTGGGCCTGGAGTCATCAGCCTTCGCGAATGAGAAACTTCAATCGCGAAAGAGAAGCAGTAGGACTTGAGTGCATCGCGAACGCGAAGCAGTAGGACTTGAATGCATCGCGAACGCAAGAGCTTGAACACGAACGCGAACGCGATGATATGCATGGCAGGCCTTCACGAACGTGACGCTGGTCACGCGAACGCGAAGAAGAATTTGAGGCAGCGAGTTTTTGGCCATCGCGAATGCGAGACAGAGGTCGCGAACGCGAAGAAGGCCTTTCTGGGCAGAATTAAAAGTCCCAAAAATGGGGGTTTGAGTTCATAACTCAAAATCTAATTGAAAGCTCGGTAGAAGGAGTTTTTTGGAGAGATTCTTGTGTGGGTGTTTGGGGAAAGTGATTCTTATCCAGTTTTGATTAATTTCGATGATTATGTATTTGAATCCATCATTTAATTCGGATTTAATGGAGGAAAATGAAGATTTTTGTAAAATCTTCAAAAATTAAAAATTTAAGATTTGGAAGTCGAGTTGTTATTGGAATTCGATAATATTGGTATGGTTGAACTCGTATCGGAAAGGATGTTCGGATTTCATGAAAATGATGTCGGGTTCCGAGAGGCGAGCCCCACGTTGACTTTTGTTGACTTTTTTGGAATAAACTTTTAAGTTAACGTATTATTATCCGGAATTGTTTCCGATAAACTTTAATGAAGTTATACAATTAATTTTGATAGATTTGAGTTATCCGGAGGTCAATTCAAGCAAGAAGGCTATTTTGGAAAATCGGCCTAACTTCAGAAAAGTAAGTGTCTTGCTTAACCTCGAGTGGGGGAATTACCCCTTAGGCATTGAGTCTTATGTGCCATTTGTCAAATGTGAAAATCCGTATACGCAAGGTGACGAGTGCGTACTCGGGCTTATACGTGCAAAATTCATTGAATTAAAATCTTGGGCATTATTGTGTAGTAAATTAGGAAATAGTGAAAAATTATTAAATCATTTGTTTGCCATGCCTAAATCCTTATTGTTGAATTTGTTTTTATATGATAATTTGATGTGATTGTTACATGAAATATTTATGAAATTTCGTGAGTATTGTTGGTTTCATATTTCTTGGAAATTAATTCTAATAAGAAATTTCGTGTGCAAATAATTAATTTAAGCGAGCTTAAGAATAAGTGTTAATATAATTATCTAAATTTGCATTAATGAAGGTTTTACTTTATGCTGAATAATTTCTATCTCTATTGATTGTTTTGGGTATTATATATATTGTGTGGAGCCTTGGGCTATTTGTTGTGTAATTAATTGATTTTGTTATATCTTTGGAATTTGGTTGTGTCCATTGGGCACATTGTGATATAAATTGATTTTATTATATTGTCGTGTTAATTTCCCGTGAAAATTATTGTGTTGAGTTATTATTTTGGGGACATAAGGGTGGCATTTCACCGTTGGTATTATGTGGATATAAGGGTGGCATTTCACTGCTGTTGTGTTTGTTGGAATATTATCTGGGCTGAGCGATAAGGATGGCTATAGGAGCGACAAGGGTGGCAATAGGAGCGATAAGGGTGGCTATTGATATTGTGTGGGCGGAGCGATAAGGGTGGCTATAGGAGTGATAAGGGTGGAAATATGAGCGATAAGGGTGGCTATTGTCAGGGACGATATGTGATGATGTGGGGTTGTGGTGTTGATAATTTTTATGTGATGTTGTGATTTTCTTGTGTTTATTTTTATACCTTGTGCAATTTGTCTTGTTGTTGGTAAATTGATAACAATCCGATTTATGTTGAAATTGAGATCCTGTGGCTATTGCCAGGCGGATTATAAAATGAAATGTGGGCACGAGGTGCTGTGAGTAAATAATGAGGATATTTGGCACGTGAATTGTCCGTGCAGTTATGATATGAAATGTGGGCACGAGGTGCTGTGATGAAATGATAATAATAATTGGCACGCGAATTATCCGTGCAGTTGTGATATGAAATGAGGGCACGAGGTGCCGGGAAAATATAATGATTTAATTATGGGCACGAGGTTCCATGGAAATATGAAAATGTGCTGAGACCCGTGTTTACGAAAAAAATATGAAAATGGGCTGAGACCAGCATTTTTATGATTATGAAATGAGGTGTGACAGGGTGACTTTTTAATTGAAAGAATTATATTTAAAATATTTATTTGGAACGATTTTTACTTAGAAAGTATTATATGAAAGAATTGTATTTGAAAGATATTTATTTCAGAAAATTATATTTGAAAGGATTTATTGAAAAAATTATATTTGAAAAATAAATATTTGAGAAAATTATATTTGAAAGAGAGTTATCTGGAATAATTATATGTGAAAGATATTTATTTGAAGGGCTTATTTAATTGGGTGTAATTATGTTTATTAGTTGTTGAGTGATATTACTGGTATTCTTGTTGTCTGTTGTGCATATCACTAGTTGTTTTTATCATGCCATTATTAATATTTATTTCCTATTATTTTGCATAGGTTATTAGACTAATGAGTGTCTTGACTGTACCTCGTCTCTACTCCACTGAGGTTAGTCTTGATACTTACTGGGTACTGACCGTGGTGTACTCATACTATACTTCTGCACATTTTTGTGCAGAGCCAGGTATTGTAGATATCGGACTTGAGCAGAGTTAAAGCGCGATCGTAAGGATTCAAGGTAGAGCTGCTTGGCCGTCGCAGTCCCTTTGGAGTCTTTTCATTTCATTGTACTGTTAATTTGTAATCAAACAATATTGTATATTCGGTCCTTGTGATTATTTCATATATTCAGTTAGAGTTCGTGACTCAGTACTACCAGTCTTGGGAGGTTGTATATTGTAATTATTTCCGCTGTTAATTATTTAATTAAAACAAATGGCTTCAAAAGGTAATCGAAATCGGCTTACCTAGTCTTAGAGGCTAGGTGCCATCATGATGCCTGAGGTGGGATTTTAGGTCGTGACAAGTTGTTATTAGATCTCTAGGTTCAAAGGTTCTACGAGTAACGAACGAGTCTACTTGAGTCTTGCGGATCGGTACAGAGACGTCTGTATTTATCTTTGAGAGGCTACATAAATGTTAGGAAATTTCTATTTCTTTCATTCCTGTCGTGCAAAATTTGTTGAATTTGGAATTTGAACCTTTGTATCTCCATTCTCTCACAGATGGTGAGGACACGTGCTACTGGGTTAGCTGAGCAGGCATCCACACGTACTGCCCGGGCTGCAAGAGGCCGGGGCCGAGGTAGAGGTCGAGGAAGGGCATATGCTGCGACTAGAGCACCTGTCAGAACAACAGTTGAGGAACAACTAGTAGCTCCAGTTGGGGGACATGTACCAGAAGCACCTGTTGTTACCCCAGGACTTTAGGAGACTTTAGCACAGTTCCTGAGTATGTTTGGTACATTAACTCAGGTTGGATTGATCTCTATTGCACCAAACATTCCGCAGATTGGGGGAGTGGCTCAGACTCTTACCACAACTCCAGAGCAGCAGGTTCATGTTGGACAGGTTCCGGGTGTAGTACTGGTATAACCTGTTATTCCGGTTTGGCCTGAGGTCAGGCCCGAGGCATCAGAAGAAGAACAAAAGAGACTTGAAAGGTTTAAGAACTATGATCCACCAACTTTCAGTGGCACAGCTACAGAGGATGTCCAAGGATTTCTGGTAAATTGTCATTGTATTCTCCGCACCATGGGTATTGTGGAAGTGAGCAGAGTTTCCTTTACTACATTTCAACTGTCAGGCGCAGCGTATCAGGGGTGGCAAATCTATGAAGAAGGTAGACCAGCCGATGCCACACTACTAACTTTGGATCAATTTTCGGAAATGTTCTTGAAAGGGTTTGTTCCCCAGACTCTCAGAGATGCGTGGCGCACCGAGTTTGAATGGTTATGTCAGGGCACTATGACAGTGTCAGAATATGCTATCAGGTTCGGTGAGTTAGCCCGTCATGCACCTATCTTAGTTCCTACAATTAGAGAACGGGTCCACAGATTCATCGAGGGGCTCGATTATGATATTAAAATATGCATGGCTCGAGAGTTGCAAACTGATGCTCCATTTCAACAAGTAGTGGAGATTGCAAGGAAGATTGAGGGTGTTTTAGGTGAGAAAAGGGAGTCTAAAGAGGCCAAAAAGTTTCGAAGATCTGGGGGTTCAATGGATTTTCCTATTTAGAGCAGACGGTCAGATCAGTCCGCACATCAAATTACTCGGGGTGCTCCAGTTTATAGTGCACCACCGACACGAGATTCTTACAGTGGTTATTCCAGTTATTCAGTACAGACTCAGTAATTGTAGCCGCGACCTCAGAGGGATTGTTATGAGTGTGGTGATACTAGGCATATCATGAGAGATTGTCCTAGATTTGGGAGGGGTGGATTTCATCATAACACTCCAGCTAAAAGCTTTATTCCAGCTGATACTCCACGTGCACAGTCAGCTAGAGGTGAAGGACAGGCGGGTAGTGGGTGCCTAAGAGGTTGAGGCCTGACCCATTGATATAATCGTTATGTTTTGGCTGAGACCAATACACGAGATGGTGTTGTTACAGGTACGATCCTGATTTTATTATTAAAGGATTTTTTCCTTAATTTGATTCGGTTCTGAATATTGAGTTGAGTCCTCCTATTATGCTCCACTTATGGGTGAGCTTTGTAAATTTATGATCCACTTATATGTTTATCCCTGTGGGGAGATTTAAAGATGTGAGCCCGTGTATGTAATTTTATTTTTGGTACACCATTGAGGGATATAAGCCCAAAAGTAATTTTTATTATTCATTACATCGACTTTAATGTGTTTCGGAATAATTGATTCCAATTTTTATGAATTATATTCCCTACTGGTATGAGGGTTTATTATATGTTGTGAAAATTATTTATGAAATATATTGAAAAGAAGAAAGAAGAAATTGAAAATTTCAGTTGGCACAATGTGCAACATACTTGTGATTCGGAGTTGAGGATGAGATCCTCGCATTTTTTTACATGATGTGAAATATTTAAACTGGGTTGTAAGCTGCGATGGAAGTTATGTAAGGACGAGATCCTTGTGGTGAAATATTTTTGAGTTTCAAAATTTTCCCTTTGTGAAATTTAATTGTACATTAGTATTAATATGGAGTCATGCCTGTTAGGCTTATTTGATAATTCTTGTATATTTTTTCTGTGCATATTCAGCCATTTTCGTGCTGTAAATATTGAGTTTTAACCTATGAGATGAGTGCCCAGGTGGTGTTAAATGTGACTCATTAATCCGAGTAAGCAATCATGAGGTCTTCATGCCTCACATTCTATTGTCAGTGTTGTGAAAATTTGAAATGAGGTGGTGGTTAATATGAAATTAATTGATGATGCTGGAATTAATTATGAACAACTTTTAAGACTAGAGATGTGATAATGAGCATACATATGATGTGTTTCATGTCGTGATATCATTATGATAATGCCGTGCTTGTAATGCTGAGATTGGTGTTATTGATATATACCATGTGGTATTTTGTTGGGTTGTGGATGTGTTGTTAGGAGTTGTTTTGGTGTTACTCTAGTAGGTGGATAGGCCCAATTATAGGGGAGACTCTGCCAAAATTTATGAAAACTTTGAGAGTTAGTAAAATTTGAAGGATTGAGAATTGCAAAGGAAGAGATAAATATGTTATGTGTTTGAGGGCGAATGATCCTAAGCGGGGGAAGAGTGTAGCAACCCAGAGAAAGTTTTGAAGTACTTCTAAACTATCAAAAAAGTTGATGTGTACTTAGGCACGAGTTGCTATAGCCAGTTGTGACTAATACCGCGCGTCGAAGTAAAAATTAGGCATTTTGGAAATGATTGGAAAGTTAGGGATTTTGCTTTAAAGATTACAAGAACGGAGAAAAGAAATAATTTTAAATGAGATGGTGTTGTCGGGCTTATCTCAAATGCAGTAACGTGGGATCAACCGTGAGTATATGTGTAAATGTAAAATCATCAATTTGGTAACCGCAGAATAATTCTTAGCACATTTGAGGACGAACGTTTGTTTAAGAGGTGGAGAAGGTAACGACCCTACTTGTCGTTTTAAGAATTTACGCCCCGTTTAGTGACTTAAGGTCTCGAACAGCCTCGCAATATGTATTATGACTCGCGTGTGTGGCCAAGTTTGATTTACGGATGATTCAGAGTGATTTGGGACACTTAGTCCCTAAGACGAAAGCTTAAGTCTTAGAATTTTGACCGTAGTCAGAACTGTGTGAAGAAGACACCAGAATGGAGTTCTGTCGGTTCCTTTAGCTCTGTTGGGTGATTTTGGACTTAGGAGCGTGCCTGGATTGTGAATATGAGGTCTGTAGCCGATTAAGGCTTGAAATAGCGAAAGTTGAATATTTGGAGAATTGGACTGGAAGTGGACTTTTTGATATCGGGGTCGGAATCCGATTTCGGAAGTTGGAGTAGGTCCATAATGTCAATTATGACTTGTGTGCAAAATTTGAAGTCATTCCGGATTGATTTGATGTGTTTCGGCACAAGTTATAGAATTTGAAAGTTCAAAGTTCATAGATTTTGATTTGGTGTGTGATTCGTCGTTTTGATGTTGTTTGAGGTGATTTGAGAATTCAACTAAGTTTCTATGATGTTTTAGGACTTGTTGGTGTATTTGGTTGAGGTCCTGGGGGCCTCGGGTGTGTTTCGAATCATTTCGGGCTGTTTCGGAACTGTTGTATCTCGTATCTGACTTCCTTCTTCGCGAACGCAAAGAGAGTCACGCGAACGCGAAGAGGAGTTTTGAGGCTGCTGGGATTTGGCCTTCATGAACGTGAAGGAGGGCTCGCGAACGCGAAGGTATGCCTGAAGAACCTATGCGAACACGAGGGGCCAGTCGCGAATGCGTAGAAGGAAGGAGGGGACTGGGCCTGGAGTCATCAGCCTTCGTGAACGCGAAGCAGTAGGACTTGAGTGCATCGCAAATGCGAGAGGTTGAACGCGAACACGAACGCGATGATATGCATGGCAGGCCTTCGCGAACGCGACACTGGTAACGCGAACGCGAAGAAGAATTTGAGGCAACGAGTTTTTGTCCTTCAAGAACCTGAGACAGATGTCGCGAACGGGAAGAAGGCCTATGTGGGCAGAATTAAAAGTCCCAAAAACGGGGGTTTGAGTTCATAACTCAAAATCTAATTGGGAGCTTGATAGAGGGCGTTTTTTGGAGAGATTCTTGCGTGGGTGTTTGGGGTAAGTGATTCTTGTCCAGTTTTGATTAATTTCCATGATTATGTCTTTGAATACATCATTTAATTCAGATTTAATGGAGGAAAATCAAGATTTTTGTAGAATCTTCCAAAAACGAAAATTTAAGATTTGGAAGTCGAGTTGTTATTGGAATTCGATAAAATTAGTATGGTTGAACTCGTATCGGAATGGGTGTTCGGATTTCATGGAAATGATGTCGGGTTCCGAGGGGCAAGCCACGCGTTGATGCTTGTTGACTTTTTTGGAATAAATTTTTTTAAGTCGACGTATTATTATCCAAAATGTTTTTCGATGAAATTTAATGAAGTTATACAATTAATTTGGATAAATTGAGATGTCCGGAGGTCAATTCAAACAAGAAGGCTGTTTTGGAATATCGGCTTAACTTCAAAAAGGTAAGTGTCTTGCTTAACCTCGAGTGGGGGAATTACCCCTCAGGCATTGAGTCTTATGTGCCATTTGTGAAATGTGAAAATCCGTATACGCGAGGTGACGAGTACTCGGGCCTATACGTGCAAAATTCATTGAATTAAAGTCTTAGGCATTATTGTGTAGTAAATTGGGAAATTGTGAAAAATTATTAAATCATATTTTTGCCATGCCTAAATCCTTATTGTTGAATTTGTTTTTATATGATAATTTGATGCGATTGTTACATAAAATATTTATGAAATTTTCTGAGTATTGTTGGTTTAATATTTCTTGGAAATTAATTCTAATATGAATTTTCGTGTGCAAATAATTAATTTAAGCGAGCTTAAGATAAGTGTTAATATAATTATCTAAATTTGCATTAATGAAGGTTTTGCTTTATGCTGAATAATTTCTATCTCTATTGATTGTTTTTGGGTGTTATATATATTCTGTGGAACCTTGGGCTATTTGTTGTGAAATTAATTAATTTTGTTATATCTTTGGAATTTGGTTGTGGCCATTGGGCAAATTGTGATATAAATTGATTTTATTATATTTTCTTGTTAATTTTCCGTGTAAATTATTGTGTTGAGTTATTATTTTGGGGACATAAGGGTGGCATATTACCGTTAATATTATGTGGATATAAGGGTGGCATTTCACTGTTGTTGTGTTTGTTGGAATATTGTCTGGGCGGAGCGATAAGGATGGCTATAGGAGCGATAAGGGTGGCTATTGATATTATGTGGGCGGAGCGCTAAGGGTGGCTATAGGAGTGATAAGGGTGGCAATATGAGCGATAAGGGTGGCTATTGTCATGGACGATATGTGATGATGTGGGTTTGTGGTGTTGATAATTTTCATGTGATGTTGTGATTTTCTTGTGTTTATTTTTATACCTTGTGCAATTTGTCTTGTTGTTGGTAAATTGATAACAATCTGATTTATGTTGAAATTGAGAGCATGCGGCTATTGCCAGGCGGATTATAAAATAAAATGTGGGCACGAGGTGCCGTAAGTAAATAATGAGGATATTTGGCACGTGAATTGTCCGTGCAGTTGTGATATGAAATGTGGGCACGAGGTGCTGTGATGAAATGATAATAATAATTGGCACGCGAATTATCCGTGCAGTTGTGATATGAAATGAGGGCACGGGGTGACGGGAAAATATGATTATTTGATTATGGACACGAGATGCCGTGAAAATATGAAAATGGAATGAGACCCGTGTTTACGAAAAAATATGAAAATGGGTTAAGACCCGTATTTTTATGATTATGAAATGTGGTGTCACATGGTGACTTTTTAATTGAAAGAATTATATTCAAAATATTTATTTGGAAGGATTTTTACTTAGAAAGTATTATATGAAAGAATTGTATTTGAAAGATATTTATTTGAGGAAATTATATTTGAAAGGATGTATTGAAAGAATTATATTTGAAAAATATTTATTTGAGAAAATTATATTTTAAATAGAGTTATCTGGAAGAATTATACGTGAAAGGCATTTATTTGAAGGGCTTGATTTAATTGGGTGTAATTGTCTTTATTAATTGTTGAGTGATATTAATGGTATTCTTGTTGTCTGTTGTGCATATCACTAGTTGTTTTATCCTGCTCTTATTATTATTTATTTTCTATTATTTTGTATATTATATTGTACAGGTTATTAGACTAGTGAGTGTCTTGACTGTATCTCGTCTCTATTCCACTAAGGTTAGTCTTGATACTTACTGGGTACCGACCGTGGTGTACTCATACTACACTTCTGCATATTGTTGTGTAGAGCTAGGTATTAGAGATATCGTACTTGAGCCGAGTTAAAGCGCGATCGTAAGGATTCAATGTAGAGCTGCTTGGCCGTCGTAGTCCCTTGGAGTCTTTTTATTTCATTGTACTGTTAATTTGTAATCAAACAGTATTGTATATTCGGTCCTTGTGATCATTCCATGTATTCAGTTAGATTTCGTGACTCAGTACTACCAGTATTGGGAAGTATTGTGTTGTAATTATTTCTGCTATTACTTATTTAATTAAAAAACAATGGCTTCAAAAGGTTATCTAAATCGGCTTACCTAGACTTAGAGACTAGGTACCATCACGACGCCTGTGGTGGGATTTTGCGTCGTGACATAAAGAGATCTCAATAACTCATGTCTTTATTGGGTAATAATAGAACCGATATAAAATGAACGTCGGCGATATTGTTAATATAATGTAGCGCTCAATAATATTAATATTGACGAGGATCTTGATCTCAAATATGTCATGAAATTTGGGCAGATAAATGATTGGCCAAATGAAAAATACGCAATGAAAATTGATTTCACCTGAAAAATATGAAGTTGGACGGATAGTCCCAACACCTGAAAGTATAAAGCAGTGGAGGTATAAATGTGTCATTGTGCGAAAAAAGGTCAAGTCGATAGACAGTTGTATTACAAGAAGATTTGTAAATATTCTGGCATTGATTATATAGAGACATATTCTCCTGTGGTAGATGCAGTCATTTCAGGTTTTAATCTGGCAATATATGAAAAACGTGATATACGTATAATGGAAATCATTGAAGGATTTAAATTGTTCAGAAGCATATTAAGGTTTCCAAAAAATTTATTAAATAAAGCTTCAAAAATCCTTGTGTCTGAGTGAGTACCTGTTGAAAGAAGGGTACAAGAATGATTTAATTTGTCCTTGTGTCTTTATAAAAAGATCTGGATCTAAATTTGTTATAATCGTCATGTATGTTGATGATTTAAATATCATTGGAACTCCTAGGGAGCTTCCTAAAGCAATAGACTACTTAAAGAAAGAATTTGAAATGAAAGATCTTGGAAAGACAAAATTTTGTCTTGGTCTACAAATTGAGTATATGAAAGATGGAATTTTTCTCCATCAATCAACTTACACTAAAAAGATTTTAAAGCGATTCTATATGGATAAAGCACATCCATTGAGTACCCCGACGGTTGTGAGATCACTCGATAAAAATAAAGATCCATTCCGACCTCATGAAAATAATGAAGAGCTTCTTGGTCCCGAAGTACCATATCTTAGTGTAATTGATACACTAATGTATCTTTCTAACATTACAAGGCCTGACATAACTTTTTCAGTTAATGTCTTAATAAGATATTTCTCTACTCCTACAAGGAGACATTGGAAACACATATTGCGGTATCTAAAAGGGACTACTGATATGTTTATGGAAATGATTGCAATCCCGATCTTGTTGGTTATGCCAATGCTGGGTATTTATCTGACCCACATAAG
Organism: Nicotiana tomentosiformis; assembly: GCF_000390325.3. Taxonomy (NCBI): domain Eukaryota; kingdom Viridiplantae; phylum Streptophyta; class Magnoliopsida; order Solanales; family Solanaceae; genus Nicotiana; species Nicotiana tomentosiformis. Next base: position 14,799,714 of record NC_090822.1, read on the forward strand.
GCTCGATCTCAAAAAGATTATATGTTTACATGTGGAGGCACTGCCATATCTTAGCGATCGACTAAGCAATTAATCGTGGCTACTTTATCTAATCATGCTAAGATAATTGCTATTCATGAAGCAAGTCGAGAATGTATATGGTTGGGGTCTATAATACATCTTATTAGAGACAAATATGGTTTGAAGTATGGCAAACTACCCACAATTTTGTATGAAGACAATGCAGCATGCATAACCCAATTGAATGGAGGATTCATAAAAGGAGATAGGACAAAGCACATTTCACAAAAGTTATTTTTCATACATGAACTTCAAAAGAACTGTGATATCAATGGGCAACATATTCGTTCAAGTGATAATATGACTGATTTGTTCACCAAATTTCTACCGACGTCAACCTTTAAGAAATTAGTGTACAAGATTGGGATGTGAAGGCTCAAGGATATGAATTGATGCTCTCATCGGGGGGGGGGGAGGGGGAGAGGTTAATATACGTTGTACTCTTTTTTCCTTACACGGTTTTGTCCCACTGGGTTTTTCTTGAAGGTTTTTAACGAGGCAACCAAAAGGTGTATTTCTAAACATGTGTACTCTTTTTCCTTCACTATGATTTTTTTCCATGGTTTTTTTTCTAATAAGGTTTTAACGAGGCACATTATCTATGGACATCCAGGGGGGGAGGGGAGGGGAGGGAGGGAGGTGTTATAAGAAAAATTAAATTATGGTGGATGTCTACTCTTCCTCCATGATCTTCTCAAATGTTTAATGACATATTCAATGATATATTTCTATGCTTAATGACATATTTTTCTTCACTTTTCATGCCTATATAAATTCCTTGTAATAGATAGGAAGAAACACATAATTGAAGAAGAAATAAGAATCTATTCTCTCTTTCTCTCTATATCTCTTAACTTATTTTTTTCTTGTTCTATATTATTACTTTGAACTATATTTCATAACAATTTAAGGTTATTTGTGAAGTTCACCTACTGAAAAATTATTCAATCCTCCAAGATGCCGAAGCCCACTAGAGCTATTATAGGACTCAAGTCCAATGGGCCCATGCCTTAGATTGGGGCCGTTTTCTCCGCACCCACAATATGACTATGAATATGATCATAAAATTGCACGGCATGCCCCCGGATGCAGCTGGTCTTAGCGGAATATCCCCGGTTTTTACGGTCTAGGCAAAATGTCCTTGTTTTTACTTGAATACCATAGTTCTTCAATATTTAAAACTTTAAATTCTTGTTTGGTGGTGAAAAGCAGAAGGTTAATGATTTATTGTTGTCAAAATTATTTGAATGTTGATAATTTATGCTTAAATTTTAGTTTAAACATTAATTTAATAATTTAATATAAAAAGCTCAAAACTCCATTGTTGGACCTTAGAAAGTATTGAAGAAGACAAAGTGGGTCTTTTTGATTTGGTATTAATTGACTAGATTGGTAGATGGAGGTTGTTTGTGTTGGTTTTGAAGCTTTAATTTGTTTTAAATTTGAGATCATTTGGAGAAAATTTGGGATGGTTTGATCGAAATTTAAGTTGCTAATTCAAAGAATACTTTGTTAAAACAACACAAAAAAATTATGCTAATCAGGTAAATTTCGATGAACAACTTAACAGAAAGGTAGAGTAAATATATCATAAAACTCTACCAATCAGATAGAGAAATTCATTAAGAGCAAAATCATGCCAATCTAGTAGACATTTATGAATAACTTAATAAATAAGTAGAGTAAATATTGTATAAACTTTACCAATCCGGGAGCAAAACACTGAAGTGTAATAACTGAGTGCGGATCTGGGAGTCATTTTTTAAATAATGTCAATTATAAGGACATTTGGCTAAGATCCTTACGGGGCCATTCCTGTCAATACCCGAATATGAATATGAATATGAATATGAGTACGATTATATATTTATATGAATATTCGGAGTGATTTTTACTTTTCGAGATATTAGCTAGGAGTACCTATTTTTAGAGAACAAAAAAACTACAAGAGAATTTAACTCCTAATCACGTTGATCCTTAGGGTTATTTTTTCTTCCACAAAACTAAAAACCCTAGCGGTTTAATGGTGGAAAATATTAACGCAGCTCTTCCACTCTGAAAACCCAAAAAAAGCTAATGGCAGATGAACACAAGGAAATCACTATCAATACTCTCTCGAATTTACCAGCGAAATCTCTCTTACGATTCAAGTGTGTTTCTAAGTTATGGTGTTCTTGGATTTCATGTACAAACTTCCAGCTCTCGAATTATCGACGAGAAAGAGCGATATATACACAACGGTACTATTCTCAAGAGAATATTATACCCTCATTCGGGTTAGTAAACCAACAACTCAATGTGGAAAAACTCAATTATCCTTTCTCGAAAAATAATGAGATTGTAGGATTGCATAGAAGTGTTCATAACACGCAGCGGAAGACAATAACAATCCTAGGCAGAACTTTTTATATTTAAAATTTATTTATATGTCAAAGATCGGATCTAAGACGTACCTGGTGAAGAGAGTCTCGTTTTAAATTTCTTCGATAGTGCGAAGACTCCATGCGTATCCACACCGAGACTGATCCTTGCTATTAACTTTTTGATCAATGAAATCCAGCGAACAAATTGAATAAAAATATTATGTTGAAAATTTTCTCAAAAATCTCAACTCAAAGGTAGAAGAACAAGAAATAATTTTCTTGTACTAGTATTTTCTATCTTGGCTTTGTATTGCACTATTATTTTCTCAAAGCAATTTTTTTCTCAAAATAACTCTCTTGATTTTTACATGACTTTACAATATGTGTAAGATCTATATCACCCTAATTCTTAATTAGGACTCACACATATATATACACATAATTTTCATTGGAAATACAAATCACATACTTTATGGTAAATATTTTAAAAAACATATAACTCATTTATGGAATTCAATTCTAAATTGAATTCTACAACTTAGTCATACCTCTAAAATAAAAACATGTAACTCATTTATGGAATTCAATTCTAAATTAAATTCTATAACTTAGTCAACATTTTAAAATAAAAACATGTAACTCATTTATGAAATTCAATTCTAAATTGAATTCCACAATTTAGTCATACTTTTAAAATAAAAACATGTAACTCATTTATGGAATTCAATTCTAAATTGAATTCTACAACTTAGTCAACATTTTAAAATAAAAACATGTAACTCATTTATGAAATTCAATTCTAAATTGAATTCCACAATTTAGTCATACTTTTAAAATAAAAATATGTAACTCATTTATGGAATTTAATTCTAAATTGAATTCTACAACTTAGTCAACATTTTAAAATAAAAATATGTAACTCATTTATGAAATTCAATTCTAAATTGAATTCTACAAATATTAATTATAATTACCAAAGGCATATATATATATATATATATATATGTAATTTAATTTTCTTATTTAAAATAAAAAACTTCAACTTGTCCTCAATATTAATTATATCCTCTGTGCTAGCAAAGAATATAATAATATTTTATTTGGACTAAGAACTAAATTTATTTGACTAATTAAATTCTTTAAATTAATTATCAAATAATAAAGTAATTAATCCTTTAGCAAAGATCATAACACCCGTTAGTGTGTGACCCTATAGGTTCAATACTAAACCGGTAGTAAATTGATCACATCAATATACTAATCAAGGGTGGCGTCTAGCAACACTCTTTAACGACCGGATAGCATGAAGTATACAATTTACTCTCAAGAACCAGAAGAATAATGTATTAATTCCTTTTGTCCTTATAACTCTGGGTCACCCTAGGATATGGTTCAACTGTCAAATCCTAATAGGCGGCCGACTATGTGTTCATGTCAAAATTAATCGACCATTGAATGACCTAAGAACCTCTTTTCTTCTTTCATTCAATCGCCCTGGCCAAGGTCTTAATTTGGTCGGTTATAATTTATGACAACATAGAGCTTAAACTCATTACCAAGAGTTGATAGATTCCATCTTGATCAATCACTAATTCTACAAGTATTTAATCGTACCCAATATCTTTCAACTATCGCCCTAGGGCCATAAGTGTCTAGTATCAAAGCACAATAAATAACTTGTCAATTACTATGATGATATCAGGTCAAAGGAAACTCTTAGATCACATTCTTCAAGAGATATTGACAGTTTATGGTAATTCTAACCATTAAGAATTATCCAATGAATCGGTTCAATGATCATATCTCTATATGCATTTTCTATTTATGTTATTTAGTTAATGGGATCCACTAATCTTTATCCCATAAAGACGATCATATAAATATTGATCTAACCGGATTACTAATGTCCAAATTAATAATCCTACGATCAAAAACAAAATTTGGATTAAATTGTAAGAGACGTTACTCTCATTATCATGATCTCCATCATGATGACAAGTCTCAAAATTTAATCAAGTACCTTATTAAATGAATCAAGCAATTAGTAATAACTATGAGAAACGAATATCAAATGCCATATATTTTTATATCAAATAACATCCACAAAAATATATTCAAATCATCAAATATGAGATTAGATCTAGGGCATATCTAATATATCTCTAACAATCTCCCATTTGCACTAGAGCCAATTGCTCTTGTACTTTATTCCCAATTTCCACTTGTGCTTGTCAAACTCCTTTAATCCAAGTGCTTTAGTGAATGGGTTTGCAGCATATTCCTTTCTATCAACCTTTTGAATTTTGACGTCTCCACGTTCAATGATCTCTCTTATCAAGTGATACCTTCGCAGGACGTGTTTGGATTTCTGATGTGATCTTGGTTCTTTTGCTTGATCAATGGCTCCAGTATTGTCACACAATAATGTAACTGCACCTTCTATTGAAGGAACCACACCAAGTTCATTTAAGAACTTTTTCATCCATACAGCTTCCTTAGCAGCTTCACTAGCTACTATATATTCTGCTTCAGTCACTGAATTAGCTACTGTAGCTTGTTTGGAACTTTTCCAACTCACTGTCCCACCATTTAAGGTGAATACATAACGAGAAATAGATTTGCTATCATCCCTATTTGAAGAGAAACTTGCATCAGTATAACCTTCAAGTTTCAACTCAGAATCTCCATAAATGAGGAATTCGTCTTTAGTACTTCTTAAGTACTTAAGAATGGCCTTCACCACCTTCCAATGTTCCTCACCAGGATTTTTCTGATATCGGCTAGTCACTCCTAGTGCATAAGCCACATCAGGACGTGTACATGTCATGGTATACATGATAGCTCCCACTGCACTAGCGTATGGGATCCTACTCATGCGTTCTCTCTCGTCAAGTGTTTTAGGACAATCCTCCATGCCGAGAGTAATTCCAGTGCCTATCGGTAGATAGCCTCTTTTGGAATTATCCATGTTATACCTCTTTAAGATGTTATCAATGTACAAGGACTGGGAAAGCCCAAGCAGCTTCCTAGATCTATCTCTATAGATCTTTATTCCCAATATATAAGCTGCTTCTCCCAAGTCTTTCATGGAGAACTGTTCAGATAACAAAATCTTGGTACTTTGCAACGCCGGTATATCATTTCCTATGAGCAATATATTATCAACATAAAGTATTAAGAATATAATTGTGCTCCCACTAACCTTTCTGTACACACAAGGTTCTTCTTCGCATTTAAAAAAATTGAACTTTTCAATTGTCTTGTTAAAGCGAATATTCCAACTTCGAGAAGCTTGCTTTAGTCCATAAATGGATCTTTGTAGCTTGCAAATTTTATTATGATCAGACGGAGATGTGAAACATTCAGGTTGTGTCATATACACATACTCTTCTATCTCACCATTAAGGAAAGCTGTTTTCACATCTATTTGCCATATTTCATAATTATAGTAGGCTGCTATAGCAAGAAAAATCCGAACTGATTTGAGCATTGCCACGTGAGAGAAAGTTTCGTCATAGTCGACTCCTTCTTTCTAACGATAATCCTTGGCAACAAGACGGGCTTTGTAGGTCTCTACCTTTCCGTCTACTCCAATATTTTTCTTAAAAACCCATTTACAACCTATAGGTTTTATATCCTTTGAAGGTTCAACTAAAGTCCATAATTTATTTTCTTTCATGGATTCCATTTCGGATTCCATGGCCTTTTGCCATTTCTCATAATTAGAACTTTGTATAGCCTCTTCATAGGTCTTAGGGTCATCATCATTATGATCAAACTCATTTGATACAACATCTTGTACCATTAGATTTAATCTAGTTAGTACATGACGTTCTCGTGTAGACCTTCTAAGAGGTGCTTGTACAACTTGTTCACCTTGTACTGGATTTGGTTGTTGTTCAATTTGGTTTGGAACTGGTTTATTAACCTGTTCTTGAACTACATTTAGTTCTTGAACTTCAACCGTTGAAGATGGCAACTTCCTTGTAAACTTCGAAAAATCCAATAAAGGTTCTTCAACTTGTATCTCATGATCTTGATCTTGTCTTGATTCATTAGTTTCTTGAACTTCATCAAGTTCTATTTCTCCACTATAATTTCCTTCCAAAAGAAATTCCCTTTCCAAAAAGGTTGCTCCTCTAGCCACAAACACTTTATAGTCAGAAGGGTGATAAAAATAATATCCCATTGTTTCTTTGGGATACCCAATGAACCTACACTTATCAGATCTTGAGTTAAGTTTATCAGATTGAAATCTCTTAACATAAGCTGGACAACCCCAAACTTTAATATGCTTAAGATTAGGTGTACGTCCTTTCTATATCTCATATGGTGTTATAGAGACTGACTTAGTGGGAACTTTATTAAGTAAGTATGTTGCTGCTTCCAAATCATATCCCCATAAATGTATTGGAAGATCAGTGAACCCCATCATAGATCTCACCATATCTAATAAGGTTCGATTTCTCCTTTCAGACACACCATTGTGTTGTGGTGTTCCTGGAGGTGTCCACTGTGAGAGAATCCCATTCTCTTTGAGATACCTAGTAAAATTTTTACTAAGATATTCTCCACCTCTATCAGGCCTTGGTAGTTTAATACTTTTACCAGTCTGTTTCTCAACTTCACTACGGAACCGTTTGAACATTTCAAAAGATTCAAATTTGTGTTTCATAAGATACACAAATCCATCTCTTGACATATCATCAGTGAAGGTGATGAAATAAGAATATCCATCTCTAGCTTGAATGTTCATGGGCCCACAAATATTTGTATGAATTAGTCCCAATAATTCAGTAGCTCTTTTTTCACTTCCTGTAAATGGAGATTTGGTCATTTTTCCTTTGAGACAAGATTCACAAGTTGGATATGATTCAAAACCATACTTGTCAAGGTACCCTTCATTGTACAACTTGTTAATTCTTTTCTATCCTATATGACCAAGTCTACAATGCCAAAGGTATGTATGATTTATTTGATCATCTCTTTTCCTCTTAAGACTTGAAACCTGCATAATCGAATTAGCATTCATATTAGGTAAGACATAAACATCATGTTGGAGATATCCATTCACATATAAATTATCACCATAATAAATAGAGCAAATACCATTGCCTATGTTAATGCGAAACCCACGCTTGTCCAACATAGAAGCTGAAATTATGTTCGAAACAAATTTAGGAAAATAATAACAATCATCTAACATAAGTACTTTGCCCAAAAGCATTATTAAAGAAATTGATCCTAGAGCTATGGCCGAAACTTTTGCACCATTTCCAACTTGTAGATTAACTTCTTGTCAAGACCCAAAATCTCAACCTGTCGTGATGGTGCCTATCTCGATACTAGGCAAGCCGATAATTTCGATAAACTACAATTTCTCTTAAGTTTGAAAATATAATAATTTAATACAATACAAAATCCCATAAATACTGACATGAACACTCCCCAAAATCTGGTGTCACTGAGTACATGAGCATCTAATATGGATACAATTCTGGAACATAAGGTCTATAATAGTCTAAGACCAAAATACAGTAAACAAGGAGATAGGGAAAGAGAGACAAGGTCTGCGAAACACGACAGCTACCTCTGACTCTCCTGAAAATCAACTGCGCGAAATGATCAATACCCGCTATGTCCGGGAATACTTGGATCTGCACACGAAGTGCAGGGTGTAGTATGAGTACAACCAACTCAGCAAGTAACAATAATAACTAAGGAACTGAAGATAATGACGAGCTACACAGTTACACTTCACTTTCAGTAATTTCAGCAAAGAATAGACATGCTTTCAAATCCAGCATTTTAAGTCAAATCAATTTTATACAATTCAATTTTATGTAATCCGGATATAAAATCTTTCAGAGATTTCAGGACAATGACAGATAGCAATTAAGTGCAATAACAAATGCAAAGCAAGTATAGCCTCTCAGGAAACAGTCACCCAACTCATCACTCGACTCTCAGCCCTCAACACTCACAGTCAATGGGTACCTGCGCTCACTGGGGGTGTACAAACTCCGGAGGGGCTCCTACATCCCAAGCGCCATAATCTGCACGAATAACTCACGTGCTATAATATCCTGCACAGACAACTCACGTGCATAATATCCTTACCTCACCGACAGGTCCTCGACCTTACTCAGACCTCAACCTCTCTAGTCTCACGGGCTCTCAAAAATCACAAAGATCAACCCAAACAAAGATAACATAACGCATCAACAAATATCAAGAAAGACTGAGGTATGATACGCAAGTAAAATCATGACTAAGCACAAGATAAAAATTAGCAATTGATTCAATAAGTAACGTGCCCTCTGTGGGCCCAGTGGTACTATCCCATAGCCTAAGCATGATTTATAGTCAAATTTCTTCAACACATAGAGAGCATATAGCTAACAACAAATTATTCAACTTTACAGTTTCACGGGACGGACCAAGTCACAATTCCCTTGGTGCACGCCTACACGCCCGTCACCTAGCATGTGCGTCACCTCCAAAATAATCACATGACACAAAATTTCGGGGTTTCATACCCTCAGGACCAGATTTAAAATTGTTACTTACCTCAGAGCGTGAAATTTTTTACTCTATTATGCCTTTGCCTCACAAATCGGCCTCCGAATGCCTCGAATCTAGTCACAAATAATTCGTTTTAGTCAATAAAATTTATTGGCATTAATTCCATAAGAAAATGCTAATTTTCCATAAATATCTGAATTTTAGCTCAAACATCGCCTGTGGGGCCCACATCTCGGAACTCGACAAAAGTTACAAAATTCGGAAGCCCATTCAACCACGAGTCTAACCATATTAATTTTATCAAAATCCGACCCCAACTCAACCCTCAAATCCTCAATTTAAACGAAGAGGGTTTTCAAACTTTTCCAACTTAATTCACCAATTAAATGATAAAAACAACCATGCATTCGTGTAATTTAACCAATATTGAGTTAAGAACACTTACCCCATTGTTTTCCTTGAAAGACTCCCGAAAATCGCTTCTTACCTGAGCTCAAATCCGTCAAAAACTGAAAATGGGATGAAGCCCCATTTTCAGAACGTAAACTCTATGTCCAGACCTATCTTCTTCGCGAACGCGATAGGTCCTTCGCGTTCGCGAAGCACAACTCGATTGCCAACAAATTTAACCCTTCGCGAACGCGACCGTTGATTCGTGAACGCTAAGCTTTACCAGCTTAGACCTTCGCGAACGCAATCGCCACCTCGCGAACGCGTAGAACAAGGACCCGGGGGTCCCCAATGTCCTCACTCCTTTCGCAAACGCGACACCTCTCACACGTTCGCGATGCACACATAGACCATACCTTCGCGTTCGCATCCTCCCCTTCGCGTACGCGAAGAACAAAACCTCACACTCATAAAACACTCTTCGCGAACGCGAGGGCCCACTCGTGAACGCAAAAGAGAAAAGCCGAAAAATGCAGCAGATATCAGCAATCTCACCAAGGCGAAAAATGATCCGTTAACCATCCAAAACTCACCCAAGCCCTTCGGGACCTCAATGAAATATACCAACAAGTCCTAAAACATCATACGGACTTAGTCAAACCTCAAATCACCTCAAACAACGCTACAACCATGAATTACACCCCAATTCAAGCCTAATGAACTTTGAAATTTCTAATTTCTACAAACGACTCCGGAACCTACCAAATTACGTCTGTTTTACCTCAAATTTTGCGCACAAGTTATAAATGACATAACAGAGGTATTCCATTTTCAGAATCGGATTCCAACCCCGATATCAAAAAGTCAAACTTCCCAAAAATTCAACTTTCGGTATTTCAAGCCTAATTCCTCTACGGACCTCCAAATAATATTCCGGACACGCTCTTAAGCCCAAAATCACCATACGGAGCTATTGGAATCACGAAAATTAAAATTCGAGGTCGTTTACACATTGGCCCATATCTGATCCACTTTTCTAACTTAAATGTTCAATTATGAGACGAAGTGTCTTATTTCACTCCGAATTCCTTCCGGACCCGAACCTACTAACCCGGTAAGTCATAAAATAACTATAAAGAATAAATTGAGCAGTAAATGGGCGAACGGGGTTATAATACTCAAAACGACCGGTCGGGTCGTTATATTCTCCCCTTCTTAAATAAACGTTCGTCCTCGAACGGATTTAGAACAGTATCTGGAGTCTCAAATAAGTGTGGATATTTGCTCCACATCTTCTACTTAATCTTCCAAGTAGCTTCTCCGGCTGGCTTGCCTCTCCACTGCACCTTCACTGATGCTATGTTCTTTGACCTCAGCTTTCTAACCTGCCGGTCTAAAATAGCGACCGGTTCTATGTCATAAGTCAAATTACCGTCCAGTTGTACTGTACTGAAATCCAGACTATGAGACGGATCCCCGACATACTTTCGGAGTATGGATACATGGAACACTGGATGAACACCTGATAGACTAGGTGAAAAAGCAAGTTCATAAGCCACCTCTCCAATTTTTTTAATTATCTCAAAAGGCCCAATATACTGAGGGCTCAACTTGCCCTTCTTCCCGAACCTCAACACACCCTTCATGGGTGAAATCTTGAGCATAACCTTCTCCCCCACCATGTGAACAACATCAAGAACCTTCTTATCGGCATAACTCTTCTGTCTATACTGTGCTGTGGAAAGCTGTTCCTAAATCACTTTGACCTTCTCTAAAGCATCCTGAACCAAGTCAGTACCCAATAGCCTAACTTCAACCGGATCAAACAAACCATCGGAGATCGGCACCGTCTCCCATACAAAGCTTCATACAGAGCCATCTAAATGTTTGATTGATAGCTATTATTGTAAGCAAACTCCGCGAGTGGCAGAAATTGATCCCAAGAACCCCCAAAATCAATGACACAAGCACATAACATATCTGAATAATGCGCTTGGACTGTCCGTCCTTCTGAGAGTGAAATGTTGTACTCAACTGAACCTATGTGCCTAATTCTCACTGCACTGCCCTCCAAAACTGTGAGGTAAACTGCGTACCCTAATTTGAAATAATGGACACCGGCACACTGTGTAGGCAAAAAATCTCGCGAATATATATCCCAACCAACTGCTCCAAAGAATAATTTGTACCGACTGGAATAAAATGTACAGATTTGGTCAACCGGTCTACTATCAGCCAAACAACATCAAACTTTCTCAAAGTCCGTAGGAGTCCAATTATGAAGTCCATGGTAATATGCTCCCACTTCCACTCCGGAATTTCAAGTCTATGTAGAAATCCGCCCAGTCTCTGATGCTCGTACTTTACCTGTTGACAATTTAAACACCGAGATATAAACCCAACCATATCTTTCTTCATTCGCCTCCACCAATAGTGTTCTCTCAAATCCTGATACATCTTCGTGGTGCCTGGATGAATAGAGTACTGTGAACTATGAGCTTCCTGGATAATTAGTTCATGCAAACCATCTACATCAGGCACACATAGCCTGCCCTGCATCCGTAATACACCGTTATCTCCAATAGTGACTTCCTTGGCATCATCATATTGAATCGTGTCCTTAAGGACAAGCAGATGTGGATCATCATACTGGCGCTCTCTGATGTGATCATATAAAGAAGACCGAGAAACCACACATGCCAAAACTCGATTCGGCTCGGAAACATCCAATCTAACAAACTGATTAGCCAAGTCCTGAATATCCAAGGCTAAAGGCCTCTCTGCTACCGGTAAGTATGCTAAGCTACCCAAACTCTCCGCCTTACGACTCAAGGCATCGGCCACCACATTGGCCTTTCCGTGATGATAGAGAATGGTGATATCATAATCCTTAAGGAACTCCAACCACCTTCGCTGCCAAAATTTAAGATCATTATGTTTAAACAAGTGTTGTAGACTCCGATGATCGGTATATACCTCACACCGGACACCGTACAAGTAATGCCGCCAAATTTTCAAGGCATGAACAATAGCTGCTAACTCAAGTTTGTGGACTGGATAATTATTCTCATGTACGTTTAACTGTTTGGACGCATATGCAATCATCCTACCGTCTTGCATTAGCACTACACCGAGACCATACGCGATGCGTCACAATACACAGTATAAGACTCTAAACCTGTAGGCAACACCAATACTGGAGTTGTAGTCAAAGTTGTCTTGAGCTTCTGAAAGCTCTCTTCTCATTCATCCGACCACCTGAACGGAGCACCTTTTGGGTCAATTTAGTCATAGGTGATGCAATAGATGAGAAACCCCCCACGAAACGACGATAATAACCGGCCAAGCCGAGAAAACTCCGAATCTCAGTAACTGAGGATGGTCTGGGCCAATTCTGAACTGCCTCTATTTTCTTCAGATCCACCTTAATTCCTTCACTGGACACTATATGTCCCAAGAATGCCACCGAACTAAGCCAGAACTCACACTTAGAGAATTTGGCATAAAGTTTCTCATCTCTCAGCCTCTGTAATATAATACCTAAGTGTTGTGCATGCTCCTCCTGGCTACGCGAGTACACCAGAATATCATCAATAAATCCTACGACAAATAAATCAAGATATGGCTAAAATACACTATTCATCAAATGCATAAATGTTGTTGGGGCATTGGTTAGCCCAAAAGACATCACAAGAAATTCATAGTGGCCATAACGAGTTCTGAATGTCGTCTTCAGAATATCTGAATCCCGAATTTTCAACTGGTGATACCCAGATCTTAAATCAATTTTTGAGAACACCCTCACTCCTTGAAGCTAGTCAAATAAGTCATCAATACACGACAAAGGATATTTATTCTTGATCGTTACTTTGTTCAACTTCCTATAGTCAATGCAGATCCGCATAGTACCATCTTTCTTTTTCACAAACAGAACCGGTGCACCCCAAGGTGACACACTAGGCCTAATAAACCCCTTTTCAAGGAGTTTCTGAGGTTGCTCTTTTAATTCTTTTAACTCAGCTGGTGCCATACGATACAGAGGAATAGAAATAGGCTGAGTGCCCTGCACCAAGTCAATACCGAAATCAATATCCCTGTCGGGTGGCATACCGGCAGGTCTGCATGAAATACTTCTGGAAAGTCTTGCACGACCGGTACTGAATCAATAATAGGAGTATCAATATCAACATCTCTCACAAATGCCAAATATGATAGACATCCCTTTTTAACCATACGTTGGGCCTTCAAATAAGAAATTACCCTGCTAGGAACAAAATCTAGAGAATCTCTCCATTCAACCTTTGGAAACCATGGCATCGTTAACCTCATGATTTTTGCGTGACAGTCCAGAATAACATGACATGGAGACAACCAATCCATACCCAGGATTACATCAAAATTAACCATACCAAGTAATAAGAGATCAGCTTTAGTCTCCAATTTCCCAATAGTCACCACACACGAACGATACACATGGTCCACAGTAATAATATCGCCCACCGGTGTAGATACACAAATAGGTGAAACTAAGGACTCACATCCCATATCTAGGTAATGAGAAAAATACGATGATACATATGAATAAGTGGAACCAGGGTCAAATAATGTAGAAGCCTCCCTGTGGAACACTGAAACAATACTTGTTATCACTGCGTCTGAGGCAACAACAACTGGCCTAGCAGGAAAATCATAGAATCGAGCCTGCCCGCCACCTCATCGGCCTCCCCTTCTTGGGCGACCCCTAGCTACCTGAACCCACCCCGAGCTGGGTGGGTGGGTGATGTAACTGTTGGAGCTGCTGCCGTTGGTCGAGAACTATGCTGTGGAGCCCCACTCAACATCCTAGGACAATCTCTCTTGAAATGACCCAATTCTCCGCACTCAAAACAACCCTTCCTATAACGGAGCTGCAGCTCCTGATAACCCAAAGAATTACCTGTAGAAGCCTGAGCAGACGAGGCATGACGAGAATTCTATGCTGTTAGTGCACTGAATAAAGACTGGCCTAAGTGAGCACTATAAGAACCATGGCTAGCTGATGCACCACGATGAGTTGGATGACTCGCTTGAGCGTGTCTGTAAAAACGGCCCCTACCGCGGTAAAAGTCACCCCCTTGAAGGAACACCGCTGAAATCACTGGAACCATGATGAATCTTAGCCTCCCTCTCAACCCGCTCCTGATTATGAACCATCTCAATCTGACAAGCAATGTCGACAACCTCGTCGAAAGTAGCACCAGACACTCTCTCTCTAGTCATGAGTAAACGCAGTTGAAAAGTGAGGCCATCTATGAATCTCTTGATACTTTCCCTGTCTGTGGGAATTAACCAGATAGCATGACGGGCTGATTCTGAAAATCTTATCTCATATTGTGTCACGGACATATCACCCTAACAAAGCTGCTCAAACTGCCTGTGTAGCTCCTCTCTGCGGGACTGAGGCATGAACTTCTCCAGGAATTGACCAGAGAACTATTGCCAGGTAAGGGATGCTACACCGACCGGCCTACACCTCTCGTAAGACTCCCACCATCTGAAGGCAGTCCTAGAAAATTGAAAAGTAGTGAATGAGACCCCACTGGTCTCTAAACTATCCGTTGTCCGAAGCATCCACTGACACTTATCCAGAAAACCTTGGGCATCCTATAATTCAGTACCGCTAAATGGTGGAGGTCGAAGCCTCTCAAATCTCTCAAGTCTCCTCTGCTCATCATCTGCCATAACAGGAACTACCGGGGCCTGAGCAGCTGCAACCGCCTGGGCTGGTAGTGCCCCTGGTATCTGAAGTCCCTGTACTACCTGGTATGGAGTACAGGCAATGAGGGTATGAGTACCTCCCCCGGCCTGAGAAGCGGCAGGTGCGGCTTGAGCCGAAACCACCTGAGCAAGACCAGTGCAAGCTGCCAATATCTGGGCCAAAGTCTCCTGAAGGCCTGGAATCTCAATGGTCACAGCTGGTGCCTGAGCTGATCCTGTCGGCTCAGCTATATCCGGAATCTGCTCCTGAGCTGGAGCAACTGGTGGTACTACAGGTGTTGGTCCAACTGTGGTACGAGCAACACCTTGACCTCTACCTCGGCCCCGGCCCAGGCCTCTATAGGTGGCACTGGTCGCTGACCGTCCGATCCGGTAGTATGTGTCCTCACCATCTGTAAGAGAATAGAATAGCAAAAATTTAGTTTCTAGAATCAACAAATTCGCATGACAGAATACAAGAAAGTGAAATTTTCCAAAGGGTTATGCAGCCTCTTAAAGATAGGTACAGACGTCTCTGTACCGATCCGTTAGACTCTACTAAACCTGCTCATGACTCGTGAGACCTATGTAACCTAGGCTCTGATACCAACTTATCACGACCCAAAATCCTAGCCTGTCGTGATGGAACCTATCTCGATACTAGGCAAGCTGATAATCTCGATAAACCATAATTTCTCTTAAGTTTGAAAATACAATAATTTAATATAATACAAAATCCCATAAATACTGACACGAACACTCCCCAAAATCTGGTGTCACTGAGTACATGAGCATCTAATATGGATACAAATTTGGAACATAAGGTCTATAATAGTCTAAGACCAAAATACAGTAAACAAAGAGATAGGGAAAGAGAGACAAGGTCTGCGAAACATGACAACTAACTTTGAATCTCCTGAAAATCAACTGCGCGAAATGATCAACACCCGCTATGTCCGGGAATACCTGGATCTGCACACCAAGTGCACAGTGTAGTATGAGTACAACCAACTCAGCAAGTAACAATAATAACTAAGGAACGGAAGATAATGACGAGCTATGCAGTTACAGTTCACTTTCAGTAATTCCAACAAAGAAAAAACTTGCTTTCAAATCTGGCAGTTAAAGTCAAATCAATTTTATACAGTTCAATTTCATGTAATCCGGATATAAAATATTTCAGAGATTTCAGAATAATGACAGATAGCTATCAAGTGCAATAACCAATGCAAAGCAAGTATAGCCTCTCAGGCAACGGTCACTCAACTCATCACTTGGCTCTCAGCCCTCACACTCAAAGGGTACCCGCGCTCACTGGGGGTGTACAGACTCCGGAGGGGCTCCTACATCCCAAGCGCCATAATCTGCACGGATAACTCACGTGCTGCACGGACAACTCAAGTGCTATAATATCCTGCACGGACAACTCACGTGCCATAATATCCTTACCTCACCGACAGGCCCTCGGCCTTACTCGGTCCTCAACCTCTGTAGTCTCACGGACTCTCAAAATCACAAAGATCAACCCAAACAAAGCTAACATAACGCATAAACAAATATCAAGAAAGACTGAGGTATGATACGCAAGTAAAATCATGACCGAGCACAAGATAAAAATTAGTAATTGATTCAATAAGTACCGTGCCCTCTGTGGGTCCAGTAGTACTATCACCTAGCCTAAGCATGATTTCTAACATAATTTATAGTCAAATTTCTTCAACACATAGAGAGCATATAACTAACAACAACTTATTCAACTTTACAGTTTTACGGGACGGACCAAGTCACAATCCCCTTGGTGTACGCCCACACGCCCATCACCTAGTGTGCGTCACCTCCAAAATAATCACATGACACAAAATTCTGGGGTTTCATACCCTCAGGACCAGATTTAAAATTGTTACTTACCTAAGAGCGTGAAATTCTTTACTCTATTATGCCTTTGCCTCGCAAATCAGCCTCCGAATGCCTCGAATCTAGTCACAAATAATTCGTTTCAGTCAATAAAATTTATTGGAATTAATTCCATAAGAAAATGCTAATTTTCCATAAAATTCTGAATTTTAGCTCAAAAATCGCTTGTGGTGCCCACGTCTCGGAATTCGACAAAAGTTATAAAATCCGGAAGCCCATTCAACCACGAGTCTAATCATACCAATTTTATCAAAATTCAACCCCAACTCGACCGTCAAATCTTCAATTTAAACTAAGAGGGTTTTCAAACATTTCCAATTTAATTCACCAATTAAATGATAAAAACAACATGGATTCAGGTAATATAACCAATATTGCGTTAAGAACACTTACCCCATTGTTTTCATTGGAAAACTCCCGAAACTCGCCTCTTCCCGACATTTTCAGAACTTAAACTCTCTGTCCAAACATCTCTTCTTCGCAAACGCGACAGGTCCCTCGCGTTCGCGAAGCACAACTCGACTGTACACATATTTAACCCTTAGCGAACGCGAAGCTTTACCAGCTTAGACCTTCGTGACTGCGACCGCCACCTCGCAAACGCGTAGAACAAGGACACGGGGGTCCCTAATAGCCTCACTCCTCTTCGCGAACGCGATACCTCTCACGCGTTCGCGATGCACACACAAACCATACCTTCGCGTTCGTGTTCGCATCCTCCCCTTCGTGGACGCGAAGAGCAAAACCTCACACTCAGAAAAAATTCTTCGCAAACGTGAGGGCCCACTCGCGAACGCAAAAGAGAAAATCAGAAAAATGAAGCAACAGATATCAGCAATCTCACCAAGGCCAAAAATGATCCGTTAACCATCCAAAACTCACCGAGCCCCTCGGGACCTCAACGAAATATACTAACAAGTCCTAAAATATCATACGGACTTAGTCAAACCCTCAAATCACCTCAAACAACGCTAAAATCATAAATTACACCTCAATTCAAGCCTAATGAACTTCTACAAACGACTTCGGAACCTACCAAATTACGTCCGATTTACCTCAAAATTTGAGCACAATTCATAAATGACATAACTAAGGTATTCCAATTTTCAGAATCGGATTCCGACCCCGATATCACAAAGTCAACCCCCCGGTCAAACTTCCCAAAAATTTAACTTTCGGCATTTCAAGCCTAATTCCTCTATGGACCTCCAAATAATATTTCGGACACGCTCCTAAGCCCAAAATCACCATACAATGCTATTGGAATCATCAAAATTTAAATCTGAGGTCGTTTACACATGGGTCCATATCCGGTCCACTTATCTAACTTAAATTTTTAATTATGAGACTAAGTGTCTCATTTCACTCCGAATTCCTTCCGGACCCGAACCCACTAACCCGGTAAGTCATAAAATAACTATAAATCATAAATTGAGCAGTAAATGGGGGAACTGGGTTATAATACTCAAAATAACCGGCCGGGTCGTTACACTTCTCCTTTCTTTAGTCTCCTACTTGTCTTGAACCCTTGCAACATATTGCAGATGTTATAACCACTGCCAGTATCTAATACCCATAGTGAAAAATTAGTAGTAGCTAAAAAAACCTTAAAAACATTTTTCATTAATGTTTCACCTTGTTTCTTGTCCTTTAGAGTTTCAAGACACTCCTTCAGTTTCTCTTCCAATGCCCTTTCTTCTTATAGCGAAAACATTCGGCATCATATACTGACTACAAGATCAAATCTTCAGAAATATCTTTTCCAATTTTGTACCCCAACTTCTCATATTCTTCTATAAAAGCAATCATATGATTGACAAGGGGTCCAACTAGAGAGTTTTCAATGTCCAACTGTGTATCAACCATCTTCTTAACATATTCAATGATTATTGTTGGATCCATATTCTGATATTTTCTCTGGAGTTCAGAACTCATAGAAGAGAGAATGATACGTTTAATAGCAAGGCATTCTTCCAAGTGTTTATGATAAACCTTGGTGCCTTGAACATCATTCTCTGGTGGGATTATCTTTGCAGGATTATCAATCACATCAATGAGCTTTTCATGCATGAGAAAAATTCTCAAATTTCTATGCCAGTCATCAAAGTTTGGTCTTACCAACTTGTTGGTCTCAAGTATTTCACGCAGTGATATAATAGACATATTGAAAAATCTAAAATATGGAAAAACAAGGCAATAATATAAGAACATATTTACTTATATATCATAAAGACATGTACTTTTATCTAAATGATATTTTCACTAATTATTTTAAACTATTTACCCTCATTATAGTTTAAGAAATCTCTATTTCTTTTAGTGGAGTAAAGAAATCCTTTAACAATATATATGAGCCCCTTGGATGTCAAGTCATTTTTCACGTATATTTTAAAGGTAGGTACTTTTACCAATTGTATCCCCATACAATATCCTTAAATAGCTCTATATCAAATAGTCTCCTCGTAGTGAGGTCGATCCTATTGGCTTAGTTGAGTTCAACCATCATGAAAGCAAAGAACTTATTAAATTTTATACTCCCCCGGGTAGTCCAGGCGTCTATTGTAAAATTAAATAATTCTTCCAATCCACATATCTAATGCAATAAATAATTTTAACATATTCTCGAACTATAAGTCTCCTGGTTGTCAGGCCGCTCCTTATAAAAAAAAAAAAAAATTATTTATTTCGATGGATAGCTTCACAATAAAACATCTTATATTTTAGTATTTAAGAACTCAAATTTTAGTAAGAGGGAATTGTTACTAAAATAATTTTTAACAACATAAATATCAAATCTTTTATAGAATGTGAATTTTGTTCAAGTTGTCTACATGCTTAGTCCTAAATTTACATCACATGTAATAAATAATTCAAAATTATGTAATGAACAAGCACGTGATATAAAAACGAAATTCAACATCTTCTAACATGTTTATCTTATATGTCACATAAAATAATTCATGCTAGAACATTATTATTAATTTATATCTCATAAACTAATAACAATTAAAATAATTGTATAATCTAATAACCTATTATAGATTACCGTCGTATCTTGTACGAAATTTCAAATTCAAGTTACGAACTATCTCAATAGTTTAACTTATATGAATATATATTTTATTCACAATAAAATAATATCACTCCATATGCATTCAAACAATTTGACTATTGCACAAGACACGTGTATTATGGTTTGAACTCTTCAAATATAATCTTAAAATATTTTGTAAATAAATTTTAGACACAATAAACCACGACTTTGATACCACTGTAGGATTGCACAGAGGTGTTCATAACACGCAGCGGAAGATAATAAAAATTCTAGGCATAACTTTTCGTGTTTAAAATTTATTTATATGTCAAAGATCGGATCTAAGACGTACCTAGTGAAGAGGGTCTCGTTTTAAATTTCTTCGATAGTGTGAAGACTCTATGCGTATCCACACCGATACTGATCCTTGCTATCAACTCTTTGTTCAATAAAATCCCGCAAACAAATTGAATGAAAATATTGAGCTGAAAGTTTTCTCAAAAATCTCAACTCAAAGGTAGAAGAACAAGAAATAATTTTCTTGTACTAGTATTTTCTATCTTGGCTTTGTATTGCACAATAACTTTCTCAAAGCAATTATTTTCTCAAGAATAACTCTCTTGGTTTTTACATGACTTTACAATATGTGTAAGATCTATATCACCCTAATTCTTAATTAGGACTCACACATATATATACACATAAATTCCATTGGAAAAACAAATCTCATGCTTTATGGTAAATATTTTAAAAAAAACATGTAACTCATTTATGGGATTCAATTCTATATTGAATTCTAAAACTTAGTGATAGTTTTAAAATAAAAACATGTAACTCATTTATGGAATTCAATTCTAAATTGAATTCTATAACTTAGACAATATTTTAAAATAAAAATATGTAACTCATTTATGAAATTCAATTCTAAATTGAATTCTACAATTTAGTCATACTTTTAAAATAAAAACATGTAACTCATTTATGGAATTCAATTCTAACTTTAATTATACAACTTAGTTAACATTTTAAAATAAAAACATATAACTCATTTATGCAATTCAATTCTAAATTGAATTCTACAAATTAGTCAACATTTTAAAATAAAAACATGTAACTTATTTATGGAATTCAATTGTAAATTGAATTCTACAAATATTAATTATAATTACCAAGTGCATATATATATATATATATATCAACCAAGAGATGTAATTTAATTTTCTTATTTAAAATAGAAAACTTCAACTTGTCCACAATATTAATTATATCCTCTGTGCTAGCAAAGAATATAATAATATTTTATTTGGACTAATAACTAATTTAATTATCAAATAATAAAGTAATTAATCCTTTAGCAAAGATCAGAACACTCGTTAGTGTGCGACTCCATAGGTTCAATACTAAATCGGTAGTAAATTGATCACATCAATATACTAATCATGGGTGGCGTCTAGCAACACTCCTTAACGACCGAATAGCATGAAGTATACAATTTACTCTCAAGAACCTGTAGAAGAATATGTATTAATTTCTTCTGACCTTATAGCTCTGGGTCATCCTAGGATATGGTTCAGCTGTCAAATCCTAATAGGCGGCCGACTATGTGTTCATGTCAAAAATAATCGACCATTGAATGACGTAAGAAACTCTTTTCTTCTTTCATTCAATCGCCCTGACCAAAGTCTTAATTTGGTCGGTTATAATTTATGACAACATGGAGCTTAAACTCATTACCAAGAGTTGACAGATTCCATCTTGATCAATCACTAATTCTACAAGTATTTAATCGTACCCAATATCTTTTCAACTATCGCCCTAGGGCCAGAGGTGTCTGGTATCAAAGCACAATAAATAACTTGTCAATTACTATGATGATATCAGGTCAAAGGAAACTCTTACATCACATTCTTCAAGAGAATATCCTATTGACAGTTTATGTCAATTCTAACCATTAGAAATTATCCAATGAATCGGTTCAATGATCATATCTCTATATGCATAATCTATCTATGTTATTTAGTTAATGAGATCAACTAATCTTTATCCCATAAGGACGATCACATAAATATTGATCTAACCGGATTACTAATGTCCAAATTAATAATTCTACGATCAAGAACAAAATTTGGATTAAATTGTAAGAGACTTTACTCTCATTATCATGATCTCCATCATGATGACAAGTCTCAAAATTTAATCAAGGACCTTATTAAATTAATCAAGCAATTAATAATGACAATGATAAACGAATATCAAATGCCATATATTTTTATATCGAATAACATCCACAAAAATATATTCAAATCATCAAATATGAGATTCGATATAGGGCATATCTCATATAGCCCTAACAGAGATTTCTAATATGCATCCTAGGGAAAGTTGTGCGCTTTGGGGTTCTTGTCATAGTCTTATACTTTTAAATTTATATAGGCACCTTTTCTTGTATAATCCTGCCACCCGATCTTGCACTAAATTTCTTCATATTGACGACTATATATGGGATGGAGGTATTAGATTTGGTGGACTTTGTTTTGACTCCTCCAAAAATGATTACAAGGCTTTGATTTTTAAAAAGGAGTTTGTTGCAATTTTTAGTCTTAAAGGCAAAAAATGGAAGCGAGTCGAATTCTCTTATAATATTCCCTCACTATGTTTTGATGGGTATGAAGGGATTACATTGCATGGACGACTTCACTTTAGGATGAGGGTCAGAAAATCTTATTTTGATAGGAGAAACAGCCAAGAAGTCTACAATTTAATTTATTTTGATCCCATCTTTGAAAAGTTCGATACGTTTCCAATCTGAGTCTAAGTCTGATGAAGAAGAGATTGTTATAACTGGTTTGGGCG
Source organism: Nicotiana tomentosiformis (assembly GCF_000390325.3). Taxonomy (NCBI): domain Eukaryota; kingdom Viridiplantae; phylum Streptophyta; class Magnoliopsida; order Solanales; family Solanaceae; genus Nicotiana; species Nicotiana tomentosiformis. The sequence goes on from NC_090822.1 coordinate 14,822,589, forward strand.
TTTTAAATGAATGTCTTTGTATGACTTGTGAATATTCTTAAGGGTTTTGAGATATTAGTTATGAAGGAATATGGAGTAAAGTAATCGTGGACACCCTTATTTTTCTTAAGGAATTTTCTCTTTTTCGGATTTGTTCTTCCCTTAATAGTGACAGAGAATGGAGAATTAGCTTTGATAGTACGCAACCACAAATGCCAGCAAGTTGTTATATACAATCCTAAGAATGACAATATTCGAGAAATTCTTGTCCACGGAAAGACATACTTATTTATAACATATGTGGAAAGCTTGATCTCGCCAAAGCTGGAGTGAGAAGGAGCACAACAAGTTTGGAAAGCCGATAAGGCTTTCCTAATCCTTTTAGGCTTTGTTAGCATATATGTTTTTTGGTGTGATGGATTTGAGATTTTTAGTTTGATTTCATCCAGAAATTTGCTGCACTTTGAGTTACTCAAGAATAGTGGTAGCTATAGCTTGAATTATGTAAACTTCTTTTAATGCGTGAAATGAAAAAAGAACAGTTTTTTGCCAACTATTAGATAAATTTGATAATTTTTGTAGTTACTTTATTACTTGTCTGTTTTTTGGCAATCTTCGAATTACTGGATCTTTCTTAAGAATGCATGGTGATGACAAAGAATTTTAAGTTTTTTTGCTTAATTTGTGTTGCTATCTCTTCATGGTTTACTGTTATATATATTGGCCTAGAGATTATGGATAGCGTGTGCTTGCCTTACAAACATGTTTAGGATGAAATACGCTATGACACGTGGCCGTCCAAATAAGGGAGATGTGGAACCCAAGACGGAGGAGATGGCTAAAGATCAAAGGCAACTGTTTCGTTTGTCACCGAAAAGAATAATGCCATTAAAGATATGATAAATATTTTTCGTCCGGTAGCATTTAATAGAGAATATTCCAGGGAATTAAGAGTAATTACCCATTACAGGAAATTTGATATTTATGCTCACCGTTACATCTTCATCAACGTCCCTCATAATTGACATTAAAGAAGGGCACGATCCTAGGACCTCTTTCATAGCTATAAATAGTAAGCTTAGTTGTCATTGTATATGACACGAATTTTCTAGCAAACTTACGCTACTTTCTATACAAAGCTCAATACAATCTTATCTTCTTACTTTTTGATTTCATTGATGTTGTGCCAAGAAACCATGTTCCCGTAACTGTTGCTTCTGCAGTTTCGTCTATATCCTAAGGCTAAGTATTGCATAATTCTTCGATTATTTTATTATTTCAGGATCAAATTAATTCATTTATCTAGAAACCACGTATAAATTCAACAGTACCGTTTTATGGGTAAAATAAAACATGACCAAATAGTTAGGTTCATTGCTTTCCCTTCTTTTATACGAGACATGGTTGGTTTCATTCTATACTGAATACATAGATCATTCTTGTGAAAAAAGGACAGGTAAGTGCCCAAAGCTAAGCATCCCGCGTTCTCGTAGTGTTCGGGGAAGGGTTATCCCAAGAGGTGTAATGTAGGCAGACTACCCTGATGCAAGCATCAATGGCTGATTCCACGGCTCGAACCTGTAACCTATAGGTCACATAGAGACAACTTTATCGTTGTTCCAAGGCTCCCTTCACATAGACCATTCTTGTATTTGTCTAAATTTTGATTGGTTAGATAGATCATGTAAAATTAAGAGGTGCTATTTGGGTGTTTTTTTACTGGCTCTTGTTGCTGAGCTCAATGTTGTGCTGTTGTGATAATATTCTGTGTGAATTATTCTGTGATATGGGTTACTGTTAAGCGGCGTATAAGGGTATCATTCCATTATTGACATTATGTGGGCATAAGTGTGGCATTTCACTGTTGTTATGTGTGTTGGGATATTGTCTGGGTTGAGTGATAAGAGAGACTATTATAGGAGCGATAAGGGTGGCTATTGATATTGTCAGGGCGGAGGGATAATGAAGGCTATTATAGGAGTGATAAGGGTGGCTATTGTCAGGGATGATATGTGATGATGTGGGGTTATTATGTTGATGATTTTTATATGATGATGTGGGATTATTGTGTTGACGATTTTTGTGTAATGTTGCGATTCTCCTTGTGTTTATTTTTATATCTTGTGCAACTTGTCTTGTTGTTTCGATAAATTTGATAATAGTCTGATCCATATTGAAATTGTGAGCCTGTGGCTATTGCCGGGCGGATTATGTTATTGGCACGTGATTTGTTCGTGCAGATATGATATGAAATATGGGCACGAGGTGCCGCGGAAATATGATGATTATGATATTGGCACGTGAATTGTCCGTGCAGTTGTGATTTGAGATGTGGGCACGAGGTGCGTGAGTAAATAATAATTGTATTATTGGCACGTGATTTGTCCATGCAGTTATGATAAAAATATGTGCACGAGGTGCCGTGAAAATGTGAAAGTGGGCTGAGACCCGTGTTACGAAAATATGAAAGTGGGCTGAGACCCGTATTTTATGATTATGAAATGAGGTGTTACAAAGTGACTTTTATTTGAAAGAATTATATTCAAAAGACATTTATTTGAAATAAGTATATTCGAAAGGTATTTATTTGAAAGAAATATATTCGGAAGATATTTATTCGAAAAAATTATATGTGAAAGATTTATATTTGAAGGACATGTTTAATTGGTTGTACTTGTGTTCCTTATTCGTTTGAGTAATAATTATGGTATTCTTGTTGCCTTGATGTTTATATCCCTGGTTGATTTTGTTGCAATTGTAGAGTTCCTTGGTCATCGCAGTCCCTTGGAGTCTTTCCACTTTATTGTACTATTAATTATTATTCGAACAGTATTGTATATTCGATCCTTGAGATCATTTCATATATCCAGTTAGAGTTCACGACTCAGTATTACCAGTCTTGGGAGATTGTTTGAATATTTTCGCTGTTGGTTTTGACACTTGTATCAAATTATATGTTTAAAAAAAATGGCTTGAATTGTTGTTATAGTCGGCTTACCTAGTCTTACATACTAAGTGCCATCATGTCGTCTGTGGTGGGATTTTGGGTCGTGACAATATAAGACTCCCCTCTTCTCTCTAAAATGACAGATTTTTGCCTTCAAAACGAGCCCAAGGGCTTTTAATCAAAATAGGATTGGGTAAAAAAAATTAGAAAAATGAAGCCCCGACACAGATTTGCGATCGCATATACGACCACATAATGCTTTTGCGGTCCACAAAATGGACCGCATAATACTCCTCCGAAACTGGGCACTTCTGCCTCACTCTGCTACCAGTCTGCGGTCCGCAAACTAATTCTGATGTCGCATAATGTGCCGCATAACTCCCCTTCGAAAATTTCATGCTGGATATGTGATGGGTTGTGCGGCCCGCGAAATTATTTTGTGGCTGTATATTGGACCGCATAATGGCCCGAAAATTTGCCCAGATTTCTGCTTCAGTCTGCGGCAGATCTGCGGTCCGTAGATCAATTCTGCGACCGTACAAATGCCCTACACTTACAAAAAGTTTCTTCAACTCCCCAACGCATTGTTCAACCCAAAAAAGTTCGAACTGCGGTCTACATTCATCAACACATAAGTCCACTTTGGCACCACAAAACCCCGTATTTTAGGTAAACATTTACGGGACTTTACATCCACATTCATATAGGTCTATCCATCAAGTGTGTTTTGCATCGCAATACACCACCTACAAAAGGCTATGGATTATTGGATTAAGAGTTTAATAAATCAGCCTCACATTCTTTGCAGTCTTGCACTATATACACACACACCAAAGGAAGAGACATAATTTAATAGTGCATATTTGATCAACTAATAACTTGTTATTACCCATATGAACACATTTCATAGTATCTCCAATCACATAGGTTTGGATTACCATCATTATTGGTACATCTCAAATTGGCAAAAGTCTCAACTCCTTGATGTTTCACGTATAAGTCAAAGGATCGGCCAAATCCTCTTTTGACTACACATAATATGTATAAAGAATATCTCTAATCAATTGCTTTATCACAGTATGTATCAAGAGAATGTGTCTATTCTTCCCATTGAAAGATTTATTTTTGTCATGACCCAAAATTACGTGACCGGCACCCAGCACACTATCCGACCCGAGTGAACCAAACCATGTGATGTACTCAATTCATATGCATGAAAACTAATTTAACTGCGGAAGCTCCTTGAAAATCATATATATTTTCAAGTTAAATAATAAAATATTTTTCAATTCAAAATCACACATGACGTCTTTCATGATAATAACAATGAGACTAAGTAAAATAAATATACTTTCATGTATGTCATGTATAATCCCGTTACTACAATCTTTCACAACTATCTATGAAGCCTATATACCAAAGAATAGAACCAACGGTTGGAGTAATTCCAATAAAATAAAATAAGGAAGAACATGATAGCTACCACAAAATAAAAGTGGTGCTTCATAATACCTCGGAAAGAGAGTTATCCTAGCCTGACCACATGCCACATATCATACATCATCCTGAAATATGTAAAGTAAGCAGGGCCCTGGAGGGGGATCCCTAAGGGCTGAGTACACCCCAGCGGTACTCAATAAGTGTCATAGACTCTCTCAAACTTAAGTTCTTGGGAGAAACTTTATAAAAATAATGCACCAATATTTGATATAAAATGATAAGAAATTTTATCAATTGATGACCCTTGTTATTTTAAATAACAACCAAGTGAAATATAACCCACAATATAAACTTTTAAAATATTTACATCAATCCAAGATTTCGAATAAAATCATACAAAATCATTCCATTTACTTTAAGTCATTGAAATCACTTTCGGCTCGTTAGACCTAAACATAAGAAAACCATCGTTACCTTTCACTGGGAGAACTATACTATCCCCGACATAAGAAGGTCAACTAGGTTATGTACCTAGCGACAAGTATCATATACCCTACTTTCTCAAGTCGTCTCATCATAGTGCCATACGAATTGACTCAACCATACTAATAATAGCACAAAATAGTACTCTCTTGAGGGAAAGCACTCTGTCATAGTCTATACCACAAAGTGGCCATCTACGCCTACACCGGCACGTGTAGTTTCATGACAATGAACACGATATATCCGAAGCCAATCTCGGTGAACACAAGTAACTCCCAAAACATTTGATACTTCAAAAACAGATTCATAGCATAGTAGCCTCAAATGATCTATTTTTATCAAATCATAGCATTTATAGAAAATCTAAATCCTTTGAACAAAATTTAAATAAATAACCTTTTACATGCTAAAACCTTTAGCAATTTAACATCAATCTTTAAAAGATACCATAACAACCATTGTGTTCGTCAATTTCCTAAAGAAATACTTTCCACGAAAACTTATCTTTAGCACTCAAATATGTATGCTCTTGTAAATACGTAAGTTTTTATAAAAACTTATAACATTTACCTTGAATGTCATTTTGCCAACAAGATTTAAAATAAAATTTTATAAAACAGTATGACACTACATATGCAACATAATATTTTAATAAATGGAGACATATGTACTTGTTTGTCCCCACAAGTACGAAAGATCATTTGCAAACAGCTTACGTATTAACTCGAAACATACTTTTAGAGAAAATCCCTCAAGAAGAGTAAGTTTTAATCAACTTACCTCACTTTCTCTTTATTAACATTCACAAGATTTCAATCCTCCTCCATCATTCCAATGTTGATTAAAATGCTCAACATCACGAACAAGTCGATATCTACAATTAGATATCCTAATTACTTCAGAATATGACATAAGATATTGATCAACATCTATATATGGCTCATAAGTTGGCTACAAATTTCCAATAACTCAAACCGCCAAATAGTTTTATATGCTAGACCATTCAACTTTATTCTTATGTTTTAATACCCATTCGAAGTCATTAATGATACTACATCAATTGTCCATTGCCGCCAAGTTACTATCCATCATCTTCCATAATCAACACTTGTAAAATATATAATTCGGGTGATTACTTAGTTGATCACTTCCATCTTTTACTAATAAATAATTCCATAGGTTCATTGTATTCAAAATTTTATCGTCAAAATTACCATTCATCTTCTCTCTTATTTTCTCAAAAGTACTATTCATGCCATGAACTAGAGTTTTATAATCAATCTTTCAACCATTAAAACTTGTAAAAAATACTTCTAACTACTCATAATAAACGAGTTTGAAGCCTTGGAATTACCTCAAGTAGATCAATCTTGAAAAATCACAGCTTTGGTGATTTTTGTGTTCTTGAGGATTTGATGATGAAATCTAGTATTTGGATGTAAGAATGATGTTAGAACTCATGTATATTGAGTAAGAATCAACCCAAAACATTATTAACAACTTACCTTAGTTGATTGGACTTGATTTGAGCTCAAAATCATCTCTTCACCATCAAGAACCCTAACCCCCAATACACAAAATACTCTCTTCCCCCGATTTTGTATTTATAAGCCCAGAATTATGGGTTTCGGATGCGGCCCTGGATGCTTCACATCCCCACTTCACTCCTCTTTGAATCTCGGATGCGGACCTGGATGCTATGGAAGCACTTCACTACCAACCTTTCTTTCGGACGCGGCCTCGGATGCTTCGCATCCGCAAACTCCTCCGCCAGCCTTTGGTAATTTGGTCATAGCTTCTTGTAGGAATGTCCAAATGACAAAAGGTTTGAAGCGTTAGAAACTAGACTTGAAGATATTGAATTTGATAGGTTTTATATCACATATCTCTTTATATATATGTAGATTGTCTCGTCCAAAATTTTGTCTTGTGCATTCTTATTTGGAACTTTAGTCTATCATGTAATTTCCAACTTGACTTGGACTTAGGGCTATCCTTAGACCCCACATCACTTATAATATGTCTCGTACACTTATTATCATATCCAATTGATATCCATCATATTAATTGTCCTCATCTGCACACAAAATAATATAATTAGCGTACATCAACTTTCTTAATAGCGCTTAAGTACTTCGAAATTTTTCGGGATACTACATTCTCCCCCACTTAAGAACATTCGTCCTTGAATGTTTTACAAGTCACTTTTAAGAATAGAGTTACCATCATTTGACCTCCAACCATTATGCATAGGCACTTATGACTACATGGGTCTTATACTTTCTTTCCAAAATCTCAACTTACTTATGACCCTCAAAATTTGGCTATCTTTACAAATTCTTAAAAATTTCGGCAGAGTTTCCCTTTGTAATTGGGACTATCCAAAAGATTTAACCTATCCAGAACATGCCCCCACACGGGCCCCAATAACAATATAGCTCAACAATTAGAAATATAGAACATGATGAATTCTTTAGGCCCCACACGACCTTACATATACCATACGTGCATCAAATATATACTTTTGTACTTTGAGTATTTACATACCTGCATACATCTAAATATTAATAATAGCCACTCGACATAGTACCCATATCACTATTTAACATATGTGTAGTCCTTCATCTTGAATACGTCAACTTGTACCTGAAAAGTATCTTCAAGTAAACTAAAATCTCTTTATGATTGGAACGTGTCACGACCCAAAATCTCACCTATCGTGATGACGCCTATCTCAATACTAGGCAAGCCAAAAATCCTAATAAACCACCATTTATTTTTTTAAGTTTGAAAATAAAATAATTAAATTCAGCGGAAGAAATCTCAAAATTTTAAATATATCACTCCCAAAATCTGGTGTCACTGAATACATGAGCATCTAATGTGAATACAATGTTTGACTGATAAAAATCACTGCCTGAAAGTATAGAACAGTACAATAACTAAAGGAAAGAGAGACAACGTTAGCAGAGCCAAGAAGCTACCTTGATAGTTTCCAACTGATTGTACTCTGAGATCTAACAATCTATGTGTTCGAAAGCACCTGGATCTGCACACGAGGTGCAGAGTATAGTATGAGTACAACTAACTCAATAAGTAACAAGACTAGCTTCTGGGCTGAAAGAAATGATGAGCTCCGCAGGTACAGTCCAGTAAAAATAATGGTACATAAATATAGGCATGGTTTCAAGTTCAACAGTAAACTCAGTACAAGTGAAATAGATTAATATTGCATAATATGAGTCATATGACATCTCAGTAGAAAGACCTCAAGTACATACTGGTCACAAATTATCCGATCACTTAGTATTGTTTATGGCCAATCCAGCCCAGGGGTGTTCCAACCCGTATATATATGCACATCGACTGATAATCAGTCATCTAGTACCATATTAGGCCAGTCCAGCCCTGGGATAATTTATCCCTAAATATAAATGATACTGACAAGATCCCTGTCCACATAACTCATTAAAATACAAATAAGGCAAGTCCATGCCCTAGGAAAATCCGTCCCAAATATATATATATATATATATATATATATATAAGCAGTAAGTAAGGCAAGTCCATGCCCTGAGAAGTCTATCCCGAATATCGATGATCATCTACGCTCACTGGGGGTGTGTACAGACTCCGGAGGGGCTCCTTTAGCCAAAGCCTAATACAAAGCCAATATGGCCTACTATAGGCGGGCAGTCCCGATCCGTTTAATAACAAAGCCAATAAGGCCTATTGTAGGGGGGCATACCAGATCCATAAAATAGTAAAGCCTATAAGGCCTGCTGTAGGCGGGCAGCCCCGATCCAGAACAATAATAATGTATAAAGCCATTCTGGCCTGCTGCAGGCAGGCGGCCCCGATCCGTTTAATAATAACATATATAAAGCCAAATGGCCTGCTGTGTTGCGCAGCTCAATCCCATAAATATCCTCACAATGGAAAATTATTACTGAGTGTGAAATGTATATATTAGAATAATTACTTCAACAGCATCACGACCCCATGAGTCCAAAAATATCAGCACATAGCCTAAACATGATCTTTATTACTAGCCTCGGCTTAATTCCTCTATCAAGTGCCACATGTTCAGATAATAACATGATTCTTTAATTTTACTTCTTCATAGGATTTACTCAAGACACACTTTTGGTGGTGCACGTCTACATGTTCGTCACCTTCAACAATTTATATCATACCAAATTTGGGGATTCATACCCTCAGAACCAAGTTTAGAAGTGTTACTTACCTCTAATCGTGTAATTATTTACTCCGCTATTCCTTTGCCTTGTGAATTGGCCTCCAAACGCCTCGAATCACATCAAACAACGCTAAAACCACGAATCGCACCTCAATTCAAGCCTAATGAACTTTGAACTTTCAAATTCTATATATTGTGCCGAAATATATCAAATCAATCCGGAATAACTTCAAATTTTGCACACAAGTCATAAATGACATAACAAAGCTATTCCAATTTCCAGAATTGGATTCCGACCCCGATATCAAAAAGTCAACCCCCCGGTCAAACTTCCCAAAAATTCAACTTTCGGCATTTCAAGCCTAATTCCACTACAGACCTCCAAATAATTTTCCGAACACGCTCCTAAGTCCAAAATCACCATACAGAGCTATTGGAATCATCAAAACTATATTCCGGGGTCGTTTACACATAAGTCACTATCCAGTCAACTATTTCAACTTAAGCTTCCAACATGAAATTTATTCTTCCAAACTAACCCTGAATTACCTTAAAACTAAAACCGACAATTCACACCAGTCATAATACCTCGTAGGAAGTTATTCAACACTTCAAATAGTTGAAAGGAGCGTAAATACTCAAAACGACCGTTTGGGTCGTTACAATCTTCCCCACTTAAATATACGTTCGTCCTCGAACGTGCCAAGAGTTGTTTCCAAGCCATCAAATCATTGTTTCATCTTACCACACACATATACGGGGGTGAACCCCCGTCACCCTATTCCATATAGGCTTGACAACACAATACCACTGAAATCATTGATTTATCTTTGGCCCATAAACCTTGGAAATTAATTTCCATCCTTTATAATTTCTTTCAAGACACAAATCTTACATTGACACACTGTATGAGTTTGAACAAGCTGTATCAAGCCATAACCATAACCACATATATAATCAACTAACATATTACACAACTCGCACGCTCGTAGCACCATTCCTGATCACAATGACTATTCCAAAACCAACCACATACTAGTATTAAACCCATATAGAACCAAACCTCATCCCAAAATCTTCGTACACTGTTGATAATAAAAGAAACACGCGACATTTCATGACCACTTACCAGACCAACAAGTCATAGAGCTCTCTCGTTTCAACCAGAACCATAATCACTTTTTGAGCCGACTTTCAATATTACACTCCTGAATATACCGAAATCAAACCTGATAGTACCCATTCTAGGTCCAATGACCTTATATTACTAAACACAACTGTTCCATAGACATGCCGCACCAATATAACTCAGAGTCACAATTGTGATGCTATAAGCTCATTATATATAGTAGAACCAAGACACACAAATTTAATAACAGTAACCAGCTCTTCTAGAGCTCATATTAACATCACTCGCACGGAAAACTCACGTGCTATAGTATCAATATCTAGACCCGTACGGACAACTTCCGTGCCAATAATATCAGTATATGGATCCGCACGGACAACTCACGTGCCAATAACATAATCTGCCTGGCATGGTCACATGCCTTTAATTCAAGCATAACATACAGGATCAATCAAATAAGTACACATGAAACATCGTAACTGATCACAACTCCAACACTCGCATGGCTATCACATCCTTCATGCACGATCATCGCACTAGGAATATTCCCATAATTCCTCCGTGCCATATAGCAATAATTTGAATATCAGCAGTTTATCAACCAGGTGAGTACATCAACCAATGAACATCCGTAAATCAAAACACAATGCGCCTTTTGAAATGCGCACCCTTCTCAGGGATTACCGAGCAGTTATAACATTTATCTAATTATCTGAAATTGACCATTCTATCTAAAATTCATGATCTTCTTTTCAAGAATGAATTACCACCTTGTACATGCAAATCTTAATCACGTGCCACACACTGCATCTATCATGCCATCAAGTGACAAGCATGGGAATCTCATTATCAACTATGGGTAACCATCAAATTACATACTCGGTCATTCAGTAACCTTCATCTTTCTTCCTTCCAGGAGGAATTCATAATACACAACACGTTCCCTACACCGGTAGAATATATCTGGTTCAACCCATGGTAGAAACCATTAAGAACATTTTGAAATTTATTTGCACATAACCAAGCTATCAGTACTAAATTCCTCTAACTCGACCAAACCACGTAGGTCACCAAAACCCAAGAATATTGCCACCAAAACATCTGTAGAGTCTCACCACGTCATAATTACCCCTATAAATACCACAACCGAAACACCCACTCTAAAAATACCTTATTTGAGTCTAAGGCCGTTTCATTCACCTTCTTAATACCAAAATATAAAATCCATAATGATATACAAAAAATGCAACAAGTCTCGACACCATCCAATTTAAATCTTAGATTTTAGCCATAAACAAATCCGCCAAAAATTCTCTATTGTTACATATTAATCTCGAATCCATTAGAACTTTCTCGAGAGTCACCCCCTTTGTTCAAATCCACATTACACCGCACAAATGGGCCAAAAGACATGTGCCCCATTAGCATAACAACACTCAAGGAAGTAACTCTACCTTAATACCACCTATCAAATTCATACTCCGTGCGCACTACATCATTCACAAATAACAACTCACTCATCCCACGATTTTCATATACTCATAAAGCACATATATAACCCGTATCCAGAAATTTCCTTACTCGAGTCATTCTCGAACTCCACCTCTACATGTCATCAATGATTCCCAAGTATACTTCAGACCAAAACAAAAAAAATAATTTGACACATAACCATGAATTGAACTGTCAATAGCAGGCTCCCCCACTTGGCTCAAAGCCATAGATTAAAATACTTGATAACTCACAATACCCATACTTTATTACTGCCTTAATACTACAGTCAGTTCAACAAAAATTATTCTCAAGCTCAAGACACACCAACCATAAAATACCTCAATCATCCGCTAATGTCGCATTCATTCTCTTAACACTCAAGTCAACTTTCTCAACCAGATTCAAATTCGAGTCTCAATACATACACCCTGCTGGCAGAAAAGAAACTCTAATATTCATATCATAAGGAACACACCTATATAAATTACTCCGCATGAGATAACCCACCTGCTTAGTCTCAAATTGGCATCTTGTTATACCCTTTCGCAGCCACAATTACTATAGAATCACTTAATTTGTCTGAGTACAAACTCATTAACCAGACACGAGAATTTAATTTGCCCCAAAATTTAACAACGTGAAAGATCTTTCAAAACATTCACACTCGAGATTGTACGTCACATCAAAACGAAAATAAAGCACCTAATGGCCTCCCTTTACATTTCAAGGAAACACTTCTCGTCACATTCAAATCATCTTAACACATCTCTTAGTTACATCATACTCATCACAAAGCCATTCCACCGTTCATCGAGCCACAAATTCCACTCGTATGGACATTATCGGACATATGAGTCCTAATGTACAGGTTACAACTGAAACTACTGAGCCTAAGCTGCGGTCTAAATCTAGCCTCAATTCCTTCACACTGGCCCATCACCAAAACACAGAATACACATCTTGAACCTCGTTCATAAAATCATAAGTCGACGATGTACAGCTGATACCGAGCGCTCATGGGCGTTTACGAATGTGTGGAAGGAATTCAAAGAGTTATGTTTCAAGCTGAAGCAATTCCGCACGATAGAATACAAGAAAGTGAAATTTTTCCTAAGGTTTAGGCAGCCTCTTGGAGATAAGTACAAACATCTCTGTACCGATCCGCAAGACTCTACTAAACCTGCTTATGACTCGTGAGACCTATGTTACCTAGAGCTTTGATACGAACTTGTCACGACCCAAAATCTCACTTGTCGTGATGGCGCCTATCTCAATAATAGGCAAGCCAAAAATCCCAATAAACCACAATTTAGTTTTTTAAGTTTGAAAACGAAATAATTAAATTCAGCGAAAGAAATCTCAAAATTTCAAATATATCACTCCCAAAACCCGGTGTCACTGAGTACATGAGCATCTAATGTGAATACAATATTTGACTGATAAAAACCACTGCCTGAAATATAGAATAGTACAATAACTGAAGGAAAGAGAGACAAGGTCTGTGGAGCCAAGCAGCTACCTTGATAGTCCAACTGATAGTACTCTGAAATCTAACAATCTCCGTGTCCGAAAGCACCTGGATCTGCACACGAGGTGCAGAGTGTAGTATGAGTACAACTAACTCAATAAGTAACAAGACTAACTTCTGGGCTGAAAGAAATGATGAGCTCTGCAGGTACAGTCCAGTAAAAATAATGGTACATAAATATAGGCATGCTTTCAAGTTCAACAGTAAACTCAGTACAAGTGAAATAGATTAATACTGCATGATATGAGGCATATGAAATCTCAGTAGAAAGACCTCAAGTACATTCTGGTCACAAATTATCCGGTCACTTAGTACTGTTTATGGCCAATCCAGCCCAGGGGTGTTCCATATATATATATATATGCACATCGACTGATAATCAGTCACCCAGTACTGTATAAGGCCAATCTACCCCTGGGATAATTTATCCCTAAATATAAATGATACTAACAAGATCCATGTCCACATAACTCATTACAATACAAATAAGTAAGGCAAGTCCATGCCCTAGGAAAATTCATCCCAAATATATATATATATATATATATATATATATATATATATATATATATATATATATATATATATATATATATATATAAGCAGTAAGTAAGGAAAATCTATGCCCTGGGAAGTCTATCCTGAATATCGATGATCATCTACGCTCACTGGGGGTGTGTACAGACTCCGGAGGGGCTCCTTCAGCCCAAGCGTAATACAAAGCCAATATGGCCTACTGCAGGCGGGCAGGCTCGATCCGTATAATAACAAATTCTATATGGCCTGCTGCAGGCGGGCAACCCCAATCCATAAAATAGTAAAGCCTATAGGGCCTGCTACAGGCGAGCAGGCCCGATCCAGAACAATAATAATGTATAAAGCCATTCTGGCCTACTGCAGGCGAGCAGCCCTGATCCGTTTAATAATAACATATATAAAGCCAAATGGCATGCTGCGTTGCGCAGCTCAATCCCATAAATATCCTCACAATGGACAATTATTACTGAGTTGTGAAATGTAAATTTTAGAATAATTAATTCAACAGCATCACGACCCCATGGGTCCAAAAATATCGGCACATAGCCTAAACATGATCTTTTTTACTAGACTCAACTTAATTCCTCTATCAAGTGCCACATGTTCAGATAATAACATGATTCTTTAATTTTACTACTTTACAAGATTTATTCAAGACACACTTTTGGTGGTGCACGTCTACATGTTTGTCACCTATTGTGTGTGTCACCTTCAAGAATTTATATCATACCAAATTTGGGGATTCATACCCTCAGAACCAAGTTTAGAAGTGTTACTTACCTCAAACCGTATAATTATTTACTGTTATTCCTTTGCCTTGTGAATTGGCCTCCAAACGCCTCGAATCACATCAAACAACGCTAAAACCACGAATCACACATCAATTCAAGCCTAATGAACTTTGAACTTTCAAATTCTATATATTGTGCCGAAATACATCAAATCAATCCGGAATGACTTCATATTTTGCGCACAAGTCATAAATGACATAATGAAGCTATTCCAATTTCCAGAATTGGATTCCGACCTCGATATCAAAAAGTCAACCCCCTGGTCAAACTTTCCAAAAATTCAACTTTCGGCATCAAGCCTAATTCTACTACAGACCTCCAAATAATTTTCCGGACACGCTCCTAAGTCCAAAATCACCATACGGAGCTATTGGAATCATCAAAACTATATTCCATGGTCGTTTACACATAAGTCACCATCCGGTCAACTATTTCAACTTAAGCTTCCAACATGAAATTTATTCTTCCAAACTAACCCTGAAATACCTTAAAACCAAAACCGACAATTCACACTAGTCATAATACCTCGTAGGAAGTTATTCAAGACTTCAAATAGTTGAAAGGAGCGTAAATGCTCAAAACGACCGTTCGAGTCGTTACGGAACGTTTACAAATTTCACCTTCTTCTCCGTTTTTTTTTGGGTTAGTGTAGAATGACACATTTCCATGCTACCTAAATTCTCAACTTCCTCGAAGCTATGGCTTATGCTTGATGAGAGCAAAACTACATTTCCCACTTGGTACCTGTAAACTTATCCATTCTGACTCATAGTGTCGAAATTTTCTTATAACCAATACTTTTAAATTAGTCTGTTGTCCTTAATATATCTTGTTTCAGGGAAAAGTCTTCCCACTTAAAACTTTTAATATTCACTAATCATCAAAACTATTTTGGAATGTTCTTTTATTCCTTCTAAAGATTAATAAGCTATTTGTCTTAGATTTATCCATCATATGATAATTTCATACCCCCGCTTTCGCTCATACCTTTAGAGCTCATATTAGATCCATAACTTGATAACTATTGTTACCAACAAGTTTTCTCTAAAGATAATTCAACTTAGTTTGAGTTCATGACACTAGTTTTCCACCTACTCGCGGACATCCGTGTTCTAGTTTTATTTCTTAACTTTTACCGATTCCTGGATATCATTGAGTATGTTGTGATATTTTTCTACCAAAAACTTAGGATTTCATTTATTTTCATGAGCACCATAGACATGCTACCGTAGCCCGTAAACTTTCAACAGTCAAAAGTCATCTTTACCATGATGGTACTTGCACCATTTTAGTATTAGTGCTCTTCTTTGAACCCGTGCTTTTTACTAACATACTTTATTTTTGTATAGAAGAGTCTCTTCTCATTCAAGAATTTGCATGTCACGACCCAAATCCTAACCTGTCGTGATGGCACTTATCTCGATACTAGGCAAGCCGATAATCTCAATAAAACCACAATTTCTTTTAAGTCTGAAAATATAATATTTAAATATAATACATAATCCCACAAATACTAATACGAACACTCCCCCAAAATCTAGTGTCACTGTGTACATGAGCAGCTAATATGGATACAAATCAAAAGAAAATGGTCTATAATAGTCTAAGACCAAATACAGTAAACAAGGAGATGGGGAAGGAGAGACAAGGTCTGCGAAACATGGCAGCTACCTCTGAATCTCCGGAAACTTACTTGTGCGAGAAAATCGACACCTGCTATATCCAGAAGCACCTGGATCTGCACACGAAGTGCAGGGTGTAGTATGAGTACAACCAACTTAGGAAGTAACAATTATAAATAAGGAACTGAAGATAGTGACGAGCTATACAATTATAATTCATTTTCAGTAATTACAGCAAAGAATATATATGCTTTCAAATCCGGTAGTTTAAGTCAAATCAATTTTATACAATTCAAGCTCATGTAATACGGATATAGAATCCTTCATAAATTTCACAAAAACAACAGATAGCAACTAAGTGCATCAACCAATGAAAAAAAAGTACAACCTCTCAGGTCAACAATCACTCACTGGGCTCCCAACCCTCAACACTCACACTCAATGGGTACCTATGCTCACTGGGGGTGTACAGACTCTGGAGGGGCTCCTATAGCCCAAGCGCTATAATCTGCACGGATAACTCACGTGCCATAATATAAATATATGGATCCGCACGGCCAACTCACGTGCTATAGTATAATATAAGGATCCGCACGGACGACTCACGTGTTGCACGAACAACTCACGTGCTATGGTATAATATCTCACAATCAGGCCCTCGGCCTCACTCAGTCATAAAGCTCTCCAGTCTCTCGGGCTCTCAATAATCATAAAATCAGCCCATACAACAATGATATAATACATCAATAATGAACAATAGAGATTGAGATAAAATAATCAAGTAAGCTGTGACTGAGTACAAAACAACAATTTAGGCAGATAATTCAACATGTACACGACCTATGTGGGTCCCAACAATACCAATATATAACCTAAACATGGTTTCTAACATGACTTACAGTCAAATTTCCACAACACATAGAAAGCACATAGCTAACAATAATTTATTCAACTTTACAGTTTCCACGGGACGGACCAAGTCAAAATCCCCTTGGTGTACGCCCACACGCCCTTTCACTTAGCATGTGTGTCACCTCCAAAATAATCACATGACAGAAAATGTGGGGTTTCATACCATCAGGACCAGATTTAAAACTGTTACTTACCTCAAACCGTGAAATTCTTTATTCTGCAATGGCTTTTCCTCGTGAATTGGCCTTCAAACTCCTCGAATCTAGCCACAAATAATTCGTTTCAGTCAATAAAATTTATTAGAATTAATTCTATAAGAAAATGCTAATTTTTCATAAACATCCGAAATTTAGCTCAAAAATCGCCCCTGGGGCCCATGTCTCAGAACCCGACTAAAGTTACAAAATCCTAAAGCCCATTCAACCATGAGTATAACCATACCAATTTTACCAAAATCCGATCTCAACTCGACCCTCAAATCTTCAATTTAAACCAAGAGGGTTTTTCTAACTTTTCCAACTTAATTCACCCAAGAAATGATGAAAACAACCATGAATTCGGGTAATTTAACCAATATTTAGTTAAGAACACTTACCCCATTGTTTTTCTTGAAAAACTCCCAAAAATCGTTTCTTCCCGAGCTCAAATCCGTCAAAAAGTCCCATTTTCAGAACGTAAACTCTCTGCCGAGACATTTGCTCTACGCGATCGCGGACAAACACACGCGATCACGAAGCACAATTTTCCACTGGCCAAAAAAGACCCTACATGGTCGCGGTTGTCTTCACGCGATCTCGATGCACAAGATTCCAGCTCTACGCGATCGCATCAGTCTTCACGCGATTGCATAGAGCAAATGCGTGGCCCAACTTCCACTCATGATCCCTTATGCGAATGTGGCCTCTCCCATGCGTTCGCGTAGCACAGACTAGCCCAACCTACGCGATCGCGGTTGACCTCACGTGATCGCATAGAGTAAAATCAACACTAACTCATCAAGCCTACGCAATCGCGGGCATTCTCAGGCGATCGCGTAGAAGGAAATCGGTGACAGAAAACCAGCATTCTTCAGCTGGAAGGCCAAGTCCAAAATTGATCCGTTAACCATCTGAAACTCACTCGATGCCTCTGGGACCTCAACCAAACATACCGTCAAGTCCCATAACATCATACGAACTTAGTCGAACCCTCAAATCACCTCAAACAATGCTAAAACCATGAATCATACCCCAATTAAAACCTAATAAACTTTGAAAATTTAAGTTTCCACAAATGACGCCGGAACCTATAAAATCACGTCCGTATGACCTCAAATTTTGCACACAAGTTATAAATGACATAACAGACCTATTAAAATTTTCAGAATAGGATTTAGACTCTGATATCAAAAAGTCAACTCCCCGGTCAAACTTTTTAAAAATTCTACTTTTGCCATTTCAAGCCTAATTCCTCTACTAACCTCTAAATAATTTTCCGGACACGCTCCTAAGTCCAAAATCAGCATACGGAGCTATTGGAATCATCAAAACTCTATTTTGGGGTTGTTTACACATAAGTCAACATCCGGTCGACTGTTTCAACTTAAGCTTCCAACATGAAATTCATTCTTCCAAGCTAACTCCGAAATACCTTAAAACCAAAACCGACAATTCACACAAGTCATAATACCTCGTAGGAAGTTATTCAAGACTTCAAATAGTTGAAAGGAGCGTAAATGCTCAAAATGATCGGTCGGGTCGTTACAATCTCCCCCACTTAAACATACATTCGTCCTCGAACGTGTCAAGAGTTATTCCTAAGCCTTTAAATTACTGTTCCTCCTTACCATGCACATACCTGGGGGTGATCCCACGTCACCCTATTCTATATTGTCCTGACAACATAACACGATCGAAAATCATTAATTTAACCTTAGCCCCAAACTTGCTGCCCAATTTCTAACACCTAGAATTCTTTCCAAGATCTAAATCTCACACACCGTATAATTCTGAACTAGCTGTATCAAGTCATAGACATAACCCCAGATATAATCACATTACATACTACATAATTCACATGCTCGCCGCACCATTCCCGATCAATGTAATTACTCCAAACCAACCATATACAAGTATTAAACCTTATATCGAGCCAAACCTCATTCTAAAACCTCCGTACACTGCTGATAATAAAAGAAACATGCAGAAATATCAAGACCCCTTATTAGAGCAACAAGTCATGGAGCTCTCTCGCCCTAACCAGAACCATAATCACTTTCTAAGCCGACTTTCAATATTATCCTCCCAAATATACCGTAATCAATCCTGGTAGTACCCACTCTAGGTCCAATGAACTTCTATTATTAAACAGAACTATCCCAGAGACACGCCACATCAATATAAATCAAGCCACAACAGCGCAATCTGTGTACACAAATATGGGAGATGTCTCAAGGAAGAGAATTATATTGCAAATTCAACAAACACCTCTACAACCACAATGTTACAACCAACTCCTCACATTTCGTGAAGAGGAAAACCGTAGGCGCATGTGCACAATTGTAGAGGAAGGAAATTAATGAATTAGATAAATTATCATAGAAATAAAAATTCCCACACACGACACGGACGACTCACATGCCAATAATATGAATCGCCCGACATGGTCACACGCCTCCAGTCCCAGCATATCATACACAAGCAATTAAACAAGTACACTTGTATATGATAATGAAATAAGATTCTCATGCTCCTGGACTGGTATAAATAACACGCCATAGTGTAAGCATGCGCAAAGTCTGCTATCACACTTCAAATCGGCAACACAAAAATAGTAACTACCCCGTTTATTCAAGGGAATTAGCCTCTTTGTAACCTCAAGCGTAGCCTAGATAGTTTTCAACAAAGATACGAACATGAGAAACATTATAACTTTACGCTTAACAATCAACTCTAGGCATATTATAGCCTAAGCATTCTTTCGAGTATGAATTCTTGCCATGATGCTCGCACATTGGCTCAAACCTCACATATATGCACACTTATAGTGCGCAACTATCATAAATAATTAACGCAACTAGTGCCTCCACTGAGTTAAAAATAAAATACTCACCTCAAACAGTTCGCAACCCGAAACAATATACTTGTGAGAACTCCGAGTCTCCAAATTCATCAAACACATGAATCACCGTAACTGATCCCAACTCTAGCACTAGAATGACTAACACATCTTCCATTCACGATCTTCCCATGAGGAATACTTTCATAATTCTTCTGTGCCACATGGCAATAATTTGAATATCAGCAATCTATCAACCAGGTGAGTACTACAATACCAATGAACATCCGTAAGTCAAAACACAATGTGCCTTTTGAAATGCGCACCCTTCTCAGGGATTATCGAGCAGTTATACCATTCATCTAAATATCTAAAACTGACCATTCTGTCCAAAATTCATGATTTTTCTTTCAAGAATGAACTGCCACCTTGTACATGTAAATCTAAATCTGGCACAACACATCACTTCTATCATATGAAAGGCACGAGAATCTCATTATAAACTATGAGTCACCAACAAATTACATACCATATTAGTTAGAAACCTCTCTCTTGCTTCTTTTCAGGGGAAAATCACAATACACAACACGTTCTCCACACCGGTAGAAAATATCCGGTTCAAACCATGGTAGAAACCATCATGAACACTTTGAAATCCATTTGCACATAACCAAGCTATCAGAACTGAATTCCTCTAACTCGACCAAGCCACAGAGGTTGCCAAATCCGAGAGTATTGACACAAAACACCCGTAAATCCTCACCTCATCATAAGAACCAAAAGAACCGATCATACGATTACCGTATTGATCCAGCATGTTACCCATTTGTCCTATTTTCTCCGAGTTTCTTCTAGATTATTCTCAAGTTTCCATTTCTCCTTGTCAGAACACTACTACTTTATCCAAAGCTCGCTACAAGACATAATAACATAAAACTACAGGCCCTAAGGCCCATAAGACATTCTATTCTTCTTAAGCACCTTCATAGATACCCCAACCGTAACACACTCTCTGAAAATACCTTATGAGAATTTAAAATTGTTTCTCTTTCCTTTCTTATACTGAAATGTAGAATCCATAGTCAAATAGAATTACCGCACGTCCCGATACCATCCAATGTAAGTAACTGATTCTAGTGATATACAAATTCGAAAATAATTTTAATTTCCACATATACATTTTGAATCCATTAGAACCCTCTCGATAGTCATCCACTATGCTCAAATCTAATTTACTCCATCCCAAATGGGCCGAAAGACATGTGCTCCTTTAGCACAATCAACACTCAAATAAGTAACCCTTCTTAATACCACCTATCAAATTCATACTCCGTGCGCACTACATCATTCACAAATAACAACTCACTCATCCCACGATTTTTATATACTCATAAAGCGCAATATAACCAGTATTTAAAAATCTCCTTACTCGAGTCATTCTCGAACTCCACCTCTGCAAGTCATCACTGATTTTCAAGTATACTTCAGACCAAAATAAAAATAATTTGACACATAACAATGAATTAAATTGTCAATAGCAGGCTCCCCCCACTTGGCTCAAAGCCATATATTAAAATACTTGATAACTCACAATACCCATACGTTATTACTGCCTTAATACCGTAGTCATTTCAATGAAAATTCTTCTCAAGCTCAAGACCCACCAACCATAAAATACCTCAATCATCCGCTAATCTCGCATTCATTCTCTTAACACTCAAGTCAACTTTCGCAACCAAGTTCAAATTCAAGTCTCAACACATACACCCCGCTGGCAGAAAAGAAACTCTCTATTCACATCATAAGGAAAGCACCTACATCGATTACTGTGCAGGAGATAACCCACCTGCTTAGTCTCAAATTGGAATCTTGTTATACCCTTTCGCAGCCACAATTACTATGAAATCACTTAATCTTTCTAAGTCTAAACTCATTAACCAAACACGAGAATTTAATTTACCCCAAAATTTAATAACGTGAAAGATCTTTCAAAACATTCACACTCGAGACTGTACGTCACATCAAAACGAAAATAAAGCACCCAATGGCCTTCCTTTACATTTCAAGGAAACACTTCTCGTCACATTCAAATCGTCTTAACACATCCCGCAGTTACATCATACTCATCACAAAGCCATTCTACCGCTCATCGAGCCACAAATTCCACTCGTATGGACATTACCGGACATATGAGTCCAAATATACAGGTTACAACTGAAGCTACCTAGCCTAAGCCGCGGTCTAAACCTGGCCTCAAGTCCTCCAAACCGGCCTATCACCGGAACACGGAATACACATATCAAACATCGTTCATGGAATCACAAGTCAGCGATGCACATCTGATACCGAGCGCTCATGTGCGCATACGAATGAGTGGAAGGAATTCAAAGAGTTATGTTTCAAGCTGAATTAATTCTGCATGATAGAATACAAGAAAGTGAAATTTTCCAAAGGGTTCTGTAGTCTCTCGAAGAGAAGTACAGACGTCTCTGTACTGATCCGCAAGACTCTACTAAACCTGCTCATGACTCGTGAGACCTATGTAACCTAGAGCTCTGATACCAACTTGTCATGACCCAAAATCCTAACCTATCGTGATGGCGCCTATCTCGATACTAGGCAAGCCGATAATCTCAATAAAACCATAATTTCTTTTAAGTAAAAATATAATATTTAAATACAATACATAATCCCACAAATACTGATACGAACACTCCCCCAAAATCTGGTGTCACTGAGTACATGAGCATCTAATATGGATACAAATTAGAAGCAAACAGTCTATAATAGTCTAAGACCAAATAGAGTAAACAAGAAGATAGGGAAGAAGAGACAAGGTCTGTAAAACACTCCAGCTACCTCTGAATCTCCGGAAAATCAATTGTGCGAGAAAATCAACAACCGTTATATCCAGAAGTACCTAGATCTGCACACGAAGTGCTGGGTGTAGTATGAGTACAACCAACTCAGCAAATAACAATAATAAATAAGGAACTGAAGATAGTGACGAGCTATACAATTATAATTCATTTTCAATAATTCCAGCAATGAATAGACATGCTTTCAAATCTGGCAGTTTACGTCAAATCAATTTTATACAATTCAAGCTCATGTAATCCGGATATAGAATCCTTCAGAAATTTCACAACAATAACATATAGCAACTAAGTGCATCAACCATGAAAAACAAGTACAACCTCTCAGGACAGCAATCACTCACTGGGCTCCCAGCACTCACACTCAATGGGTACCCACACTCACTAGGGGTGTATAGACTCCGGATGGGCTCCTACAGCCCAAACGCTATAATCTGCATGGACAACTTCCTTCAAATTGTTAGTTAAAATCTCCTCTCAAAAAGCTCCAAAATCGCCCAAGATTGGAAGAAAATGGGCTCAAAATGACTGAGCCCCGATTCTTAACACATTCTGCCCAACAGTCATTTCCGCACCTGCGGAAGGTGTGACGCACCTATAGAAAAGCCTCACAGGTGCGAGCTTAACTTGACTCCCCAGCTTTGCATCTGTGCTCTTCTTCTTGCACCTGCGCGTTCGCAGGTACGCCCGATATTCCGCACCTATGATGGAAGGCCTCCCCTTCCCTTTCCGCTTCTGCGAATAAATCTCGTATATACGAGTGTTGCTCCTGCGAGCATCTGTCGCACCTACGAATGTTGCACTTGCAGCTGGCCAAGCGCATGTGCTATTCTAATAGTAGCTGGGAGCTTCAGTTTTGGCTTCCAATTTCCAACTTGGTCTGAGCCTCGTCCGATTGACACTCGGAGCCCCCAGGACCCCGCCCGAACATACCAACAAGTTTGAAATCATAAAACAGACTCGCTCAAACTTTCAGAACGTGTAAAATAACATCAAATCTAAGAATCATACCCCAAACCAAATTGATTCAAACTTAAGATCTTCAAGTTCTTCAATTTACTTCCAATGCGCCGAAACATACTTAAACTACTCGGAATAACACGAAATTTTGCATGAAAGTCTTAAATCACTATATGAAAATATTCTCAAACTCGGCATTCCAAACAGACTTCAATTACTCCAAAACCTACTCCAAACCAAATTTAAAGAACTTTAAATCTTCAAATAGTTGATTTTCACTATTAAGCACCAAAACGCTCCCGAGTTATCCATATCCCAATTCGAACATACGCCCAAGTCCGAAATCATCATACGAACCTATTGGAACCGTCAAATCTCGATTTTGGGGTCGTTTTTTCAAAATGTTGACCGAATTCAAACTTGGCCTTTTAAGACTAACTTAAGGAACCAAGTGTACCGATTTCAACCCGAACACTTCCAAATCCAGAACCAACCATCCCCGCAAGACATAAAATCAATAAAAGCACATCCGAGGAATTTTATTTTAGAGAACGTGATTCTAAAAGTTAAAATGACCGGTTGGTTCATAACAACGGCGAAAATCATGCCTAATAATAATAATTACACGATACTTTAATATCTTATTGCAGCATGTGAAGCTAATTTGATAAATTGGAAATCATTGGAATAGAAAAAATTAATTATTTCTGCTTGTTAAGGAAATTATTACTGTCCACATAAATCATGTTTAATTAGATATTACCATGTTAATATTATTGACCCATAGTGAGTGTCAAAGTTGACCTCTCTTCACTACTTCTTCGAGATTAGACTTGATACTTACTGGATACACATTGTTTACGTACTCATACTACACTTGCTGCATATTTTTGTGAAAGTACATATATGTCTAGCGGCCTTGTGGGCGCAGAGGTGTAGTTAATGCGGGGACTTAGGTTAGCTGCATTCTATATTACGGTCCGCAGCCAGTAGAGTCTCTTTCAGAGTTATTTATATTTTTTCAATCTAATTTATATTCTGGACAGTTGCTGTATTTGATTTTATATTCCTAATTAATGCTCATGCACTTGTGACACCGAGTTTTGGGATGATTATGAGTTGTTCTGTATTGAAATTGATAAAATATTATTATTTACTTTGTAAATTTCATCTTTTACTATTTAATTGAAGGAAATGTGATTTCAAAAATATTAAAATGAGATCCAAATTAAGTATTTAATTTTGACTTGCCTGACAGCGATGTCCGGTGCCATCACGACCTTGAATGGATTTTTGGGTAATGAAAATAAAACCACCCAAATTCAATTGATTAATTCTCTAATGTTTGGAACTGAGGTGTAATAACCCCTTGTCCTTTAAAGGGAGGGAGAAAAGATTAGTAATGCTCAAAAAGTAAATATTATGTTTTAAGGACATAAAAATATATCACAATTTATTGATTTTTGATTTCTTTACATGTCTTTTTCAAAAAAATAAAATAATTTCACATTTTCAATAATCTATTATTATTTTGAAACTAAAAATATTATTTAAAATGTTTAATTTTAATATATTGATTAATATGTAAATTCAATGTCTTTTACTATCGCGCGAAGCGCGTACAGAGTACTAGTTTATATATATATATATATATATATATATATATATATATATATATATATTCAATACACATCTGAACTAATTTTAGTGCTAATTACCCTCCTAGCTAAACTTGGCAATTTGATAACTTTCGTCCCTTTGAACGCTGACTTGGCAAAGCGTGTCGATAATAATATCTTTTAGTCGCGTGGGAGAGATGAAAAATAAAAAAAAAGTATTAGCTTTCAAGTAGGGTATCTTTTAAGCACTAATTGTCATGTAGTCATATGTAATGGTTCGTGTGTTCTAACTGTATATAATTCTTTACATATTGCACATATTATACCTCAATTTATGATGTTTAATATTTTCTTTTGCAATGACAACTTATTTTACTATGTATTTTTTTTATCAAATATGTAAAATAGGCTTGACTAAAATTAGCAAGATAAAAAGTTTTCGCAAAAATAATGGTGTTTCAAGCATGTATTTCTTTTATTTTTATTTAGATGCAAGATATTTATTTTAATTGTTTAGTTTGTCTGCACCAATTGTGAAAAACAATTTGGCTAAAGCTCCATTATTTTTAACTAGATAAAAAGGTTTTAGCTACAAGAACGGAGCTCAACTTGTGAAAAAGTTTTTATTTGGATGCACCCCCAATTATTTAGCTCTTCGCGAATTTATAAAAGGTATAGAACTCCATTATTTTTTGTCAAATATAATATTTTTTAACCTAAAATAATGAATTTCAATTGTGTATTTTTTGTATTTCATCTTTAGTTGCCATGTTGATTTATTTCAACTGTGTAGTTTTTTGTCATGTTATTATTTCTATGGTTTATGTTAACAGTACCGATGTATTTGTCTATTTTTTATCTCTTTTCGTCTTCTTCAGCCGAGAGTCTTCCTCTCTCTCCTTCGGGGTAGGGGTAAGGTCTGCGTACTCACTACCCTCCCCAAACTCCTCTTGTGGAATTTCACTGAATTATTGTTGTTGTATTAAAAAAATATCATGTGGACAAAAAGTATTCACGTGGCAACGAGTGCATCACACCTCCTTCGGTTGAGGCCGTTCGGCTCCCAGGGGGTGGGGGGGTCGGAGTCTAGCAAACTGTTAGGTTGAGAGGGGTAATTAGGACCAAAACTAGTACAGATGTGTACCTAATAAGAAGCGTCAAAGTTCAGAGAGGTCCCAATATATTATACCTACATATATGTATCTCTTGAATGAAAATTTTGGGTTTTTATGTTTCATTGTCTAAGGATATTGACTATAGGTATTGCTCAAGAATGTCGTCGATTATCAAGAATTGCAAGTTTACTAACTAATCCACTTGACTTTTACTGGTGAAAGTTATTCTTTCTTGGATTCTCTAGACAACCGAAAAAAATTCTTTTTCTTTTTTCTGCTTAATTTGATAATTCCTTTTTGTACGGTTTACTGTTATTTGAAAAAAGCCAAAAAAATTAGAGTTTTCAGCAATGGATGCACCGAGGTAGGGGTGGGCATAGTTTGTGCAAAGTGCAAACCCGAAATCCAAATCAAAATTCGAAATATTACGATTTTAGTGTGAATTGTTAGATTACGGATTGGATTTCAGATTTAATGTTTAAAAATTTTGAATTTTGGATTAAATTTCGGATTTGATACTTTGGATTTTCGAATTTGCAAAAATCTAAAAAAAATTATACTTTAATTTAGCCCTACCCATTAGACACCCATTTTTCATATGCCTGACTACTAATAAGTCTAATACCTTACTCGTTAGACATAAGCTCATATATTCAATACTAATTGCTAACAATATCGTATACCCTACTAAATCGAATATAGAGTTTTCTTCTTTCTCGCCCATGCCAGTTTCCGATTTGTGTGTTTGTCAACACTGAAAAGTGAAGGTGCGTTACTATCTAACTTGACATGGTCTTACTATGTTTAACTTATTAATTCGTAAGGCCTTATTAATGCTTCTATTATATTTTTTTATAATGATTTCATTACTACATAAAAATACTTTATTTGGATGATTGAAGGGGAACCTTGGCGTAACTGGTAAAATTGTTGCTATGTGATCAGGAGGTCACGGGTTCGAGCCGTGGAAACAGCCTCTTGCAGCAATGCAGGGTAAGGCTACATACAATAGACCCTTGTTGTCCGGCCCTTCCCCGGACCTCGTGTATAGTGGGAGCTTAGTGCACCGGGCTGCCCTTTTTAACTTTATTTGGATGATTGTGGTGGGAATGAAGAACTACGAAGGTAATTTAACTTGGATATTCCTTTTCGTAAGACTCAACTTATCGTCTCAAAATCGAAAATTTACAATATCCAATCTGATTATCGGGACACCAAACTTAAAAAAATTGATCCAATTGCATCTTATTTGGATTGAATTTAAATTGTAAATTCTTTAATTCGAAAAAGAAATTCAAATTAAAATTTTCATATCTAATCCGGACTGTCCGAACCGCCACCCCTACCCCCAAGGAATGGACTATAGTAGACTAAGAGTGGTCAGTTGAACACCTTTCACCGAAAAATTATATTTTATATATATATATATATATATATATATATATATATATATATATATATATATATATATATATATATACTAGTTTCTCGGCACGTGCGTTACACGTGTATCCCAAATCATGTAGTATACAACAAACAATCAATTGTTCATGTACTAAAACTAAAAAAGATCAAATATTTAACCTATTTGTACTTTTTCAATATTTTCTTTTTATCTATTCAGATATTATTTATTAGTAAGAGATCCATCATATCTCTTAATATGACGGTCAATATATATATATATATATATATATTAGCTTTAGTGAACGTGTGTTGCACGTGTGCTTAGCGTCAATCAATAAAATATATGTATATGAAGAACATATAAATCAAGTTATCAAATGCTAACTTTAAAAATGTCTACATTAAGTTAATATTTTACGGTAAGTATAGGGAGTTGTCATTTGTTTAAATAAATTCCAAGAAAGAAAATTAATTAATGACAACTCACTCAGAATATATTTTGTCTTCTAATGTTTTATTTTTGTTGTTAAACATTTGTATTTTTAATAATTTGACTCTTAATACTGTACTATAACCGATTTATATGATGAATTTCGTAAAAAATGTCACGACCCAAAATTTATTAAGGCCGTGATGGCGCCAGACACCACTGTCAGGGAAGCCAACATTAAATACTTAATTGGGTTCTCATTTTATTACTTTTGAAATCATATTTTTCTTCAATTTAATAAGTAAAGAATGAGGTTTTACAAAGTAAATAATAATACATTTAACAAATTCAATACATAACATCCCATAATCATCCCAAAACCCGGTTTCACAAGCGCATGAGCATTAACTAGGATTATAAAATAAAATATAGCAACTATCCGGAATACATATTAGACAGAAAAAATATAAATAACTCTGAAGGAGACTCTACTGGCTGCGGATCGTAATATAGAATGCAGCTCACCTAAGTCTCCGCATTAACCACACCTCTGCGCCAACAAGGCCGCTAGACATATATATACTTGCACAAAAATATGCAACAAGTATAGCATGAGTACGTAAACAACGTGTACCCAATAAGTATCAAGTCTAATCTCGAAGAAGTAGTGACGAGAGGTCGATTTTGACACTCACTATGGGTCAATAATATTACAATAGAAACTTGAAAATCCAATATTTTGGGAAATTTGGTGTTCTTGAACTACTTAAAAGATTTTTAGGGATTTTAAAGATTGAAGGATGTTAATACTAGTGTTAATAGGATGTTATTAACTTAAAATATCTAAAATAACTCACCTTGTATTCTTAAGTAGTCTCCAAGGTCGAATCCACCATGAAAGAACCAATCCATAGCTCAAGAAAATCCCCAACAATGGCTGCTGCCTGTGACTGCCTTATATAGGCACATGTACTTAAGCAAGTTGTACCTTACGTTGTGTAGGTTGTACCGCGTATTACAAGTTTTCCCCTAGTGGGCACCTTTTACTAAAACGTCCATAACTCCTTGTAGAAATATTCAAATGACGAATGATTTAAAGCGTTAGAAACTAGACTTGAACACTTTTTATTTTATAGGTTGTCCACCATATAACTCCTTATATATATATATATATATATATATATATATATATATATATATATATATATATATATAGGCATGTTCATCTAAAGTTAGGTTTTGTGTGTACTCAATTGGAACTTTAGTCTATCATGTAATTTCCAACTTGACTTAGACTTAGGGCTCTCCTTAGACCCCACATCACTTATAATATGACTCGTATACTTATTAACATACGAACCTACTGGAACCTTCAAATCCCGATTCCGAGGCCGTTTACTCAAAAATCCAACCTTAGTCAATTCTTTCAACTTAAAGCTTTCGAAATAAGAATTTTCTTTCCAAATCAACTCCGAACTTTCCGAAATTAAATTTCGACCACGCGTACAAGTCATAATACCTGAAGTGAAACTGCTCAGGGCCTCAAACCGCCGAATGATGCGCTAGGGCTCAAAACGACTGGTCGGGTCGTTACATTCTCTCCTACTTAAACATACGTTCGTCCACGAACGTGCAAAGAACTGCTCCGGCATTATCTGAAATCATTGTTTAACACATTGTGCACCTACCCGTGCTACCATAACTTAGTTGAGTTCACTAGCTCGAGCCAGTCTGAAGATTCTTCTTGTTTTTTCTTAGTCAAATAAGCCTTAGAGCCCAATTCCAACGTCCGGAATTCTCTGCCAGGCCTATTTCCATCATCCGAACACCGTATCAATCACTACACGATGCACCAATACATGGTTGCGTACCTTTGCTAAATCCACACAATGCACCGCATAATTCACATGACCATAATAACATCCTCTTATAACAATAGCCAAAATTACACGAATCTGATGCCCACAACACACCTCATGACACATATAAGTCATGCTCCAACTCTTGAAATGCTGCCACGATGGAAGAGATGTGTAGAAATTGATAACCACCTGCCGAATTAACCAATCATGGAGTCTCTCCTCCTGTCAAGGACCATCACCTCATTCTGAACTAAACAACGGTATTTGTTGTTTAATATACCTTATATAAATTTGATTGCAATGATTTCAGGTCCAGTAGTCTCGTCTCACCCAGTATAAGCTACATAGGCAATAAGCCATCTTAAACACTGACCAATATCTCGTATGACGCTAACAATGTGCCAACAGGCTTCAAACTCAAATGTGATACATAAGGAAAAATGAATTCTGGAAAGAACTACTCAACCCGCGTAACTAATTTAACAACTGAAAATATGTCATGAATATTTCTCAGAAAATGCAGACAAAACACACAGGAATAGATATAGGGAACTGTTCTCAACATCACGCTACTTCGGCGTGCAATCCAATTCACATATAATACCGTTGCGGCATGCAACCCGATCCACGCTTAATAATCTAAGGAAAACACACATCGAACAGTAATGCTTATACTCACTAATGTCCAAATATCAACCATAAGCACACCAAGTGCATAATGCAAATCCTGGGGAGACGGGTAGCGTCTTACGCTATAAAACTCGAGCATAACTAAGGTGCGATATATGATCTGCATCTCGAGATCCATCCTGCTCACATAACAGCACCGCTGTGCGGGACCTCAACACGTTGTACAAATAATCAAGCCATCTCACAGCCCACACAGCACTATAAAGTATCACATGAAATGGCTGGCGATGAAATTAACATCCCATGCCTTAATATTCTTCCATAAGGAATGTTATGCCGAATGAACACACCGAGGATGATATAGAGTATACATCCACATTTGGACCCATCAACGAACCTCAAACCGATTCGGATCATACCATGCTTGGGTAAATAATCTCTCAAGGATCCACAATGACCATTATTCTATGACACGCAAGAACAACCGTCAAATCCGGAACAAACTTCCACACCTCACAACCAAATGAACCGAGCGCCCTTCAGGCATAAATTCTCACATGAACGATAGTACCACAATCTTCATACTTGGTTTTAAATATTTATTCAATCAGGTAACTACATGTCACACTTATACAATCTTCTCGTGGGATGCACTCCCACGACCTTCCGCACCAGGTAACCAGTGTGCACCTCCATGTTGTCGGCCATATTAATGCGGTAAAGCAAATCAAGATTCCGCAAATCAGTACACAGAGCCTCTTACACAAGACATCGATCTCAGGTGGCGCTAAAGAAAATACCAGCTTACTCTAAACATCTCAATTCTTCCCTGCTCATCCGAGCTCTAAACATTCTTGAAGACATCAACAGCAACCTTGATCCTCAACTTCCAATTCCCATGCCGCTCACTGCACCTAACATCCCAATACACAAGAGTACAAGAATTGCATCATAACTCCCGAACCACCAATAGGGTACACACTTCCTCGTATATAAACCTTTCATTTAACTCATTTCAGGAGAACCATTTGCCACACGTGACTGAATTCCCATAACCGTAGAAAATACAACCCCACATAGTGTTCTAAACCACCATGTCCCTTACTAGATCCATCTACTCATAACGGGCCATAATAACCGAACACCTCCAAATAAATCAAACTATGGCGGCCGTCAAGCCTTGCACATACCACCACAACCACCTATAAAACTTAACACGTTGAAGGAACTGATCATTGCCACCATCATGTCAATTCAACCATTGCTAACTGATCCAACTTCTTCTAATTTACTCTCGGCTTTCCTTAGAAATAAAATTAGCTCCATTCAAATTATATTGACCCCATTCCACAAGCCCACATTGTCTCAAAACCCATGAACAATCTCATACCCTCCTTGTGCGCACATTTACATCTTCAGTTGGTACACCTATTGTGATAATTCCTCTATGACTCCAAAGTCATTTTCTTCCATTCCTTCAATGATACACCGCACATAGAAGATAACGTAGAGCACTCCAAGTCCCTTTCATAATCTGCTGCAAGAGCTCGATACTTAACCATACTACGTACTCGAAATCCTTAGGCACCGTACTTAAATTTTTTAATCAACTAAGACCGTTATTGAGATCCACTCACTCTGACTTGTTCCCAAACATGACAAACTCCAAGTCCCTGCTAGCACTTGGAAACTTTCTCAAAGAAACATCCGGCATAACTCACTATCCCTGTACATTACATCTACACGACGCATAAACTCTAAGTCTTCCCAAAGCCAGAACTTGAATCGATAAGGACAAAGATATCACACATTCCTCAATTCCTTTCTCAAATTACCACTGATGTTTTCTTTTCTTAGTCGCAATAACCCACTAATACACCGATAACCAGAAACCTCAAAAATAGACAATCATGCAATCCAATTGTAGAAGGTGAGGCTCTCCCACTTAGCTTGAAGATTCAATTACATAACTCTGGAATGCACCAAGACTCCTTTTCCCCCATTGACACAATCTCGCATAATCGACCCACCAAATTCCTCGAAATCCTTATGTTAAACATTACATGAACATTCTGAATCACTAGCCACATTCACATACTTGACCTCTTACTGGATAGTCAGTAAAATTCTTCGTAGAAGCTCCATCAACACCCCGCAACCGCTAATCTGCTTACGGGAGATATCCTACCTGTGAAAATTCCATGCCGACATGCTCCAACAATGCTACACCGAGTACTATTACCATGAAACCAATTAACGATCCTGAGCCCGTGCTTGTTCAACAGCTGTACAAGTCCGTTCACTCCCCGTTGACATCAACTACAGGTGCGACGATACATCCCAACCCGAAGTCATCATTCATTCCACTTGATATCAAAAAAACTCATTTCTGTTGCATCCAATCTTCCCCAGTATAACAACCAACATTCCAAATTAAGTCCATAGACATAGTCACTATCCACCATGAATGCCAAATAACTCCAAACTTTCCTCAAGATGAGTATATATCCTACCCGTAACCCATATGGAACCTTGTCACTCTCCCACTTTGGTCAAACCCGCTCCTTTAAGCAACTACTCGACTTTTGTTTTTCACAATTGGCATTCTAGGAACTTAACCACCACAAGACACCTCCAACATGTCCTTCCTCATCCTCCGCTGCCCAGTTGTTGCCTTAAGTCAAAATCCGTCTCTGTAACACTTGAACCAATAGATCACTACCAACTTTAAACCTCTCCAAAGATCATCCTTCTCAAGCTATCAACACTAGGAACACCGATTCAATCCTGAACCACTGCACACCGTGATTTCTGACAACTGTTTCCCCAACATTAATTCCTAAAACCCCGCCGTGAAGGCTAGTTTAAGAAAACCATAACACCAGAGAACCTTAATGCATTTAATAAGGCGATGACACAACATCACAATTGAAAACTCTATCACGCTCAAAAATATCAAGCCTCATTACTCCATCAACCTCGAACCTGAACATTCTTAGTCCGTGTAATGACCCGACCGGTTGTTTTGATCCTTGGTGCGTAATTCGGCGGTTTGAGGCATTATTTAGCTTTGTTTCGGGTATTATTATTTGTACGCATGGTCGAAATTTAATTTTGGGAGGTTCATAGTTGATTTGGAAAGAAAATTATAAGTTCGAAAGCTTTAAGTTGGAAGAATTGATTGAAGTGTGATTTAGAGTAAACGATGTTGGAATGGATTTGAAAGTTTCAACAAGTTCGTATGATGATTTTGGACTTGGGCGTATGTCCGTGTCAGGTTTTGGATAACCCGGGATTGTTTCAGCGCCTTTGTGGAAGTTGGCATTTTGGAGGAATTTTATCAATTTGGGTTGAAGTACATTTCAATTTTAACGATGACCGTTTTGGATTTCGAGTCTAGGAATAGCTCTGTATAGTGATTCTGGGATTCGGAGGCCTGTAGATCATTTTGGAGTCATTTGGCAAATGTTGGAAATTTGGATAATTTTGAGATGTTTGAGCGGGAGTGGACTTTTTGATATCAGGGTCGGATTCTAATTCCGCAAGTTGGAGGAGGTCCTTAATGTTAATTATGACTTGTGTGCAAAATTTGAGGACAATCGGACTTGATTTGATAGGTTTTGGCATCGATTGTAGAAGTTGAAGTTTCAAAGTTCATTAAGTTTGAATTAGGGTGTGATTCATAATTTCGATGTTGTTTGATGTGATTTGAGGATTTGAGCAGGTCCGTGTTATGTTATGGGATAGGTTGGTGTGATTGGACGAGGTCTCAGAGGCCTCGGGTGTGTTTCGGGGTAGTTTGGGATCAAATTGGAGCTGTTTGGACAGCTGTTTCTGGTGTCTGGTTTCCTTCTTCGCGAATGCGAAGGGAGTTTCGCATTCGGGATGAGGAATTTGAGGGGTTGTTGGTTTGGCCTTCGTGAACGTGAAGCAGTGGACGTGAACACAAAGAAGGATCCGGGCAAGCCTTCCGGAACGCGGCCAAGGCAACACGAACGCGAAAAAGAAAGGAGGAGATGGGTCGGAGGTCATTGGACTTTGCGAACGTGAACGCGAGGCAAGAGCTGGTCAAGCTTACACGAACATGACACATTGGTCGCAAACGCGAAGAAGGAAGGGAGATTGGCCTGGAAGTGCTTAGCCTTCGCGAACACGAGGTATTGGTTGCAAACGCGAAGAGGAATTTTGGGGCACAGTCATTTGGGCTTCACGAACGCGAGGCTTTGGTCGCGAACGCGAAGAAGGGCGGACCTGGGCTGGGCTTAACGTTTTTAAAATGGGGTTTGAGTTTATTTCACCCATTTTTCACACGGCTTAGGCGATTGTTGAGGCTTTTGAAGAGGGGATTTCATCATTAAGCATGAGGTAAGTGATTCCTACTAGTTGTGAGTTACATACAAGATTAATACTTGGATTATATATGGATTTAGACATGAAAATTTGTAGAATTATGGGATTTTGAAGAAAAACCTAGAAATTGGTATTTTTGGATTTTAACAACGAAAATGGCTATGGGATTGGATGGGGATGGTATTTTTGAGTTCTTGAGATTACGGGTAATGATTTCCTCCGAAAATTTTCGAAATCCGGGCATGTGGACCCGTGGTGAATTTTAGGAATATTATCATTATGGAACCGGCTAATTGAATTAATAGCCTCATTTCAAATTATTGAGCATGTACTAATTATTTTGTATAACATTTGGATAGTTTCGGATTTTCGGCACTGAATTGGGATTTTTACACGACATCGTGATCGGAAGTGGGCTTTGAGATAAAGAAAGTCTATTGTCTAACCTCATGAGGGGGAAATTATCCCATAGGTAATTGAATTAATAATTCTTGCTAATTGTGGGGGCTACGTACACACGAGGTGATGAGAGTCTGTGCGTAGCTACTATTAATGCTAAAGTCCGGGTAGTTTAGGACTCAAAGCATGAATTACTTGTATAAATTTTATCCTTTATTTGATTAAATTATTTGATATATATATATATATATTGTGAATTGTTAGGGAAAGATAGAAATGATGAAAATCTCATATGCTTAATTTTCTATTTAAATTAACTGATTGTTAAAATAAATTGTTCATCCTCTCGAATTGATCTTATAATAAATATACTCTCCCTCCGGAGGTACATAAGAAAATGTCTTCCTTTCTTGTGGAGCGGGCCGAATGCCTTAGCAGGATAGATGCATCTACAGATCGTGTCGCACGTCCCTCAACAGTGTACACGACACTCTGGATCGGGTCGTACGACCTCGGCAGAAATCGTGCCTGTTAATATTAAATAAACGATACGTTGATATGTTATTGCATCATGTGAAGTTGATTAATAAATTGGAAATTGTCGCATTTGAAGGAATTTAATTATTTCTGCTGGTTGAAGAAACATTACTGTTAATTCTATAAATCATGTCGATTTAAATATTATTATTGTTATTTTTATTATTATTAATATTATTGACCCTTAGTGAGTGTCAAAGTCGACATCTCATCACTACCTCTTTGAGGTTAGGCTTGATACTTACTGGGTACACGTTGTTTACATACTCATGCTACACTTGCTGCACATTTTTATTGTGTATGCACATATATATCTAGCGGCCTTGTGGGCGCACATGTGTTGTTAAAATGCGGAGACTTAGGTGAGCTACAATTTATATTATGATCCGTAGCCAAGAGAGTCTCTTTCATAGTTAATTATATTTTTGCTTGTCTAATTTGTATTCTGGTGGGCACCGGATTTTGGGAATGAATATGAATTGCTTAGAAATTTAGTTGCTAAACATATTTATCATGTACTTTATGAGTTCTATCTTTACTATTTTATTTTTGAAATTTTGATTTTTAATAGTACTAAAATGGGTAATTAAGTGAAGTATGTATTATTAGCTTGCCTGACAGCGGTGTCCGGTGCCATCACGACCTTTAGTGGACTTTTCTGGCTGTGACAATATGGTATCAGAGCACTAGGTTCACTTAGGTCTCACAAGTCATTAGCGAGTCTAGTAGAGTCTTGCGGATCGGTACAGAGACGTCTGTGCTTATCTTCGAGAGGGTACAAGGTTATTAGGAGCATTTCCCTTCTTGATTCCTATTCGTGTGATTTGATTCCTTTGAGGCTTATGCCTTTGTTTCTTTCCTACTCGATCTTATGCGACGTGTAACACTTGTTATAAATTGGGGATAGAGGAAATTTTAATGGTACTACAGATGTAGTGCAGGATGTTTCTCCCTGCGTAATTAATTGGGCTATTATCGTTGCTTGCGGAAGGCCGCTCTGTTGTTTCAGTTCAGTATCAATACTACCTAAGGTTTTGAGATTAGGCATTGATTGTTATCACATAGTGTTTATGTAATGGTAGAATGCCTGCCTATGTATCAGGGCAGTAAATGACTTGAAAGAAGGTTTTTCTTAGTACATTATTCAGAGGTTCAATGTTTTATTTCCAGCGGAGGAAAGGCAATCAGACTAAGAATGTTCAGGTTTGGGTTGATAGAGTAACGGGATTTGGTATTTTTGAGCGTGGTGGAATTTTCATCTGTGATGTGTTAACGTCGTCCGTGATTTAATGTCTTAAGTTCGCCGATGTTGTGATCTCCTTTGATTTTTCCTTTGGTCTAGGATATTGTGAAATGATGTCGGGGAAGCGGCTGTAAGAGACCGCGAGGTGCAGTGGTTCCAGACCGAAGTGGTGTTCCTAGTATTGACGGCTCTAGGAAAATGATCTTCCAGAAGGATTACGGCTGGTAGCAATTTGTTAGTTCAAGTGTTACAGAAATGGATTTTGATTATATACAATATTTGGGCAGCGAAGGGTGAGGAAGGACATATGGAAGGTGTGTTGTGGTGGTTAAGTTCCTAGAAGGCCAAGTGTGAGAAACAAAAGTCGAGTAGTTTCTTAAAGAAGAGGGTTTGACCAAACTGGGAGAATGACAAGGTAGCATATGGGTTACGGGGTAGGATAACTATACGGCTTGAGGAACGTTTGGAGTGATTTAGGATTCATGATGGATAGTGACTAGGTCTACGGATTTAAGTTGTAATATTGGCTGCTATATTGAGGAAGAATGGGCGTGATAGGAGGGAGTTGCTTAATATGAATACGGATGCAACATGACTTTGGATTGGAATGTATCGTCGAGCCTGTAGTTGATGTCAACGCGGAGTGAACAGACTTGTACAACCGGTGAACAAGCACAGGCTAAGGATGGTTTATTGGTTTCGTGGTAATAGTACTCGGTGCAGCAATGTTGGAGGATGTCAACTGGGAATTTTCACAGGTGGGATATCTCCTGTGAGTAGGTTAGAGGTTGCGTGGTGTTGATGGAGCTTCTACGAAAAGTTTTACTTGTTACCTAGTAAGAGGTCAAGTATGTGAATATGGCTTGTGATTCAGAATGTTCATGAAATGTTTAACATAAGGATTCCGAGGAATTTGGTGGGTCAATTATGCGAGATTATGTAAATGGGGGATAAGGAGTCTTGGTGGGTTCCAGAGTTATGTAATTGTAGCTTCAAGCTAAGTGGGAGAGCCCTACCGTCTACGATTGGATTGCATGGTTATCTACTTTTGAGGTTTCTGGTTATCAGCATATTGATGGGGTATTACTACTAAGGAAAGAGAACATCAATGGTAACATG
Source organism: Nicotiana tomentosiformis (assembly GCF_000390325.3). Taxonomy (NCBI): domain Eukaryota; kingdom Viridiplantae; phylum Streptophyta; class Magnoliopsida; order Solanales; family Solanaceae; genus Nicotiana; species Nicotiana tomentosiformis. Next base: position 14,861,232 of record NC_090822.1, read on the forward strand.
AGCAAAGGATTTGGGGAATGTGTGCCATATTTGGCCTTATCGATTCATGTTCAGTTTTGAGAAGACTCAGGATTTATGCTTCGTATAAAGGTGAATTACAAAGAAAGTGATTCGATCGGGTGCTTATTTGAGAGAGTGTTCAATTGCTAGCAGAGCTTTAGAGTTGATTATATTCGGAACCAGGTCGGAATGGGCGAGTCTCAACATTGGTTCAAGTAGATTCAAAACGTTAAAGTGCGGTGCCTAAGGAGTTCGAGTCTGTAGTATGGTTAAGTATCGAGCTTTTGCAACAGCTTATGAAAAAGGGTTTGGAGTATTCTTTGTTATCTTCGGTCTGTGGTGTAGCATTGGAGGAGTGGGAGAAAAATGACTACGGATTCATAAAGGACAAATCGAAATGGGCGTATCAGTTGAAGATGCGAATGTGTGCACAAGGAGGGTATGAGATGGTTTGTCGGTTTTAAGACACTGTAGGCCCGTGAAATGCAGTCACCCGGGGTGAGTGCAGATTGAGCTCAATATAATTGGAATGGATCTAATGTTATTTCTGAGGAAAAATCTAGGGTAAATTTAGAAGCAGTCGGATTGGTTAGCAACGGTTGAATTGACATGATGGTGGCAATGATCATTTCCTTTAGCACATTGAGTTATGCATGTGAATTGTGGCGGTTCGTGCGAGGCTTGACGACCGCCGTAATTGATTTGATTTGGAGGAATTCAAGTATTTTGGCATGTTATGTGTAGATGGATCCCGGGAGAGTTACGGTGGTTTGGACTACTACTTGAGGTTGGTATTTTTCTGCGGATATAAGAATCCAGTCGCGTATTGCAATGATTCTCCTGAAATGAGTAAGCAAAAAGGTTGTTATTTAATGGAATGTTTGATCTATTAGTGGTTCGGGAGTTATGATGAAATTTTTGTACTCTCGTGTATTGGCATGCAAGGTGCATTGAACAGCATGAGAATTTGAAATTTGAGGATCGAGGTTGCGGATCGATTTTGACAAGAATGTCACAAGCTCGGATGAGCAGGAAAGGATTTATAGGTTTAAAAGAAGCTGGTATTGTCTTCAATGTCACCTGAGATCGGTGTCTTATGTAAAAGGCTTTGCGTATTGATTTGCAGATCCTTGATTCCCTTTTCAGCATTTGTATGGCCGGTGGTATGGATGTGCAGACTTGTGGTCTGGTGCAGAAGGTCGTGGGAGCGTATTCCACGGGATGATTGTATAAGTATGACCTGTAGTCACTTAATTGATCCAAGTATGGAGATTTTGGTACTATCACTAATTTGTGAAATTCTGCCTAAAGGGCGCTCTATTCAGTTGGTTGATAATTGTGAAAGTTTGCTTTGAATTAGATGGTTGTTCTTGGGTGTCATAGGAAAAGGGTCATTGTGGATCCTTAAGAGATTATTTACCCAAGCATGGTATGATCAGAATCAGTTTGAGGTCCGTTGCTAGGTCCAAGTGTGGATGTGTACTCTACACCAGCATGGGTGTGTTCATTCAGCATAGCATTCCTTATGGAAGAATATTCGGGCGTGGGATGTTAATTTCGTTGCCAGCTATTTCATGTAATACTTTATTATTCCATGTGGGCTATGAGACGGCTTGATTATTTGTGCAATGAGTTGAGGTCCAGCACATGGGTAGTATTATGTGAGCAGGATGGCTCTCGAGATGCAGATCATATATCGCACCTTAATGTGATTGAGGTTTATAGCATATTACGCAACCTATCTCCCCAGGATTTGCAGTATTCACTTGGTGTGCTTATAGTTAATATTCAGACATTAGTTTGTATAAGCATTACAGTTTGTTGTGTGTTTTCCTTATATTATTGCGTGTGGATCGGGTCACACGCCGCCACGGGTAACATGATTGGATCAGGTGGCATGCCGCCACGGGTATCGTATGTGAATTGGGTTGCACACCGAAATAGCGTGATGTTAAGCACAGTTCCCTATATCTATTCCTGTGTGTTTTGTCCGCATCTTTCTGAGAAAGATTCATGACATTTTTTGTTTCCTCTTTTCAGTTGTTAAATTAGTTACGCGGGTTGAATAGTTCTTTCCAGAGTTCATTTTTCCTTATGTATCATATTCGAGTTTGTATCACGTTGGCGTATTGTTGGCATCATATGAGATCTTGGTCAGGGTTTGAGGTGGCTTAATTCCGTGTAGTTTATACTGGGTGAGACGAGACTATTGGACCAGAAATCAGTTCAATCAGATTTATATAAGGTATATTAAAGAATAAATATCGCTATTCAGTTCAGAATGAGATAATGGTCCTTGTCAGAAGGAGAAGCTCAATAATTTGTTGACTCGGCAATTGTTTATGAATTTCTACACATTTCGCCCATCGTGGAAGCATTGCAAGAGTTTGAACAAGACTTATATGTATCATGAGATGTGTTGTGGATATCAGATTCATGGAATCTCAGCTATTGTTATCGGGGATGTTAATATGGGCATGTGAATGGTGCGGTGCAAGGTCTAAAATTCAACTAAAGTATGCAATCCTGTATTGGTGCATCGTGTAGTGACTGATACAGTGTTCATAGGTTGGAAACATGCATGGTGGAGAATTCTGGATGTTAGAATTTGGCTCTAAGGCTTATTTGCCTATATAAAAGAGAATATCTTCAGATTTGAACGAGCTAATGTGATCAACTGAGCTGTGATGGAACAGGTAGGTGCACGAGGTGTTAAACAGTAATTTTGCATAACTCTGGAATAGTCCTAAGCATGTTCGAGGACGAACGTATGTTTTAGTGGGAGTGAATGTAACGACCCGATCGGTTGTTTTGAGCCCTGGCGCATCATTCGGCTGTTCGAGGCCTTGTGTAGCTTCGTTTAAGGTATTATGACTTGTACGTGTGGTCGGAATTTAATTTTGGGAGGTTCAGAGGTTATTTGGAAAGAAAATTCTATGTTAGGAAGCTTTAAGTTGGAAGAATTTACTGAAGTGTGATTTTGAGTAAACGACCTCGGAATCGGGATTTGAAGGTTCCAAGCGGTTCATATGATGATTTTGGGTTAGGGCGTACATACAGATTGGGTTTTTGATAACCCGGGAGTGTTTCAGTGCCTATTGTGGAAGTTGGCATTTTTGAGGAATTTTATAAATTTGGGTTGAAATACATTTCAATGTTATCGATGTCCGTTTGGGATTCCGATTCTGGGAATATCTCCGTATAGTAATTATGGTATTGGGAGCACGTCCGGAAGTGGATTCAGAGGTCCGTAGATCATTTTGGAGTCATTTGACGAAAGTTGGAAATTTGGATAATTTTGAGAAGTTTGACATGGAGTGAATTTTTTGATATCGGGGTCGGATTCCTATTCCGGAAGTTGGAGCAGGTCCGTAATGTCAATTATGACCTTGTGTGCAAATTTTGAGGAGAATCGGACGGGATTTGATAGGTTTCGACATCGATTGTAGAAGTTCAAGTTTCAATGTTCATTAAGTTTGAATTAGGGTGTGATTCATGATTTCGATATTGTTTGATATTATTTGAGGCTTCGAGCAGGTCCGTGTTATGTTATGGAACAGGTTGGTGTGCTTGACGGGGTCCCGTGGGCCTCGGGTGTGTTTCGGGGTGGTTTCAGACCAAATTGGAGTTGTGTGGACTGTTGTTGCTGGAGTCTGGTTCCCTTTTTCGCGAACACGAAGGGAGTCCCGCGTTCGCGAAGAGGAATTTGTGGGGCTGTTGGTTTGTCCTTTGCGAACGCAAAGAAGTGGATGTGAACGCAAAGAAGGAGCTGGGCAAGCCTTCGCGAACGCGGCCAAGGCAATGCGAATGCAAAGAAGAAAGGAAGAGATGGGTCCGAGGTCATTGGCCTTCGCGAACGCGAAGTGTGGAACGCGAATGCGAGGCAAGAACTGGTCAAGTTTACGCAAATACGACACAGTGGTCGCGAATGCGAATTTGAGTTCATTTCACTCATTTTTCACACGGGCGCTTTTTGGAGCTTTTGAAGAGGAGATTTCATCATCAAGCATAATAGACTTGTGAGGCTGGATATTTCAGAACTCAACCGAGTTCTTGTATGTGTTGTGGCCCAATCTTCACTATTTGAGCAAATCAAGACTCGCTAGTTTGATGATCGACATCTATTGGTTCTTCGAGAAATGATACTACAAAGTGGTACCAAGGAGGTTACTATCGGCGAAGACGATGTTATGCGATTCCAGGGTCGTCTATGTGTTACTAATGTAAATGGGCTGAGGAAAATGATTCTAGATGAGGCACATAGTTCCAGGTATTCAGTTCATCCGGGTGCCATGAACATGTATCGTGATCTAAGGCAGCATTATTGGTGGCGGCGAATGAAAAAGGACATAGTTGAATATTTAGCTAGGTGCCTAAATTGCCAGCAAGTCAAATATGAGCACTAGAGGCCAGATGGCTTACTTCAGGAGATGACTATACCAGAGTGGAAATGAGAATGCTGTCACGACCCAAAATCCCACCACAGGCATCGTGATGGCACCTAGTCTCTAAGACTAGGTAAGCCGATTTTTTTAAGCAACTATACCACTCGGCAGCACTTGCCTAGTAGCTAATATATAAATAAAATCCCAAAATGGGTCCAAAGCTTACAAGATGTCCAAACCAAAATAGAAGTTTCATGAAGCTACTAGCTATTAAAAATATAGAAAAGCTAAAATTTAATGAACTAGCTATTACAACATAATAAGTTGAACGCTTTCTTCTCCTATCAGTGTATGTGAATCCAATTGTCATTGGCAAATACCAAGCAGCACCTATCAAGCTCTCAACAGGCGCCAAGGTATACTGTCCATAGGCTAAAATGAATTCCAAATATCTCCACCACAGAGTTGAAGCCAGCATAGTCTTCCAAATGTAGCTACTATATGATCTCCATATGCAGTGGACTGATTTTGTCCGAGTATTAATCATGTGTTCACTCATCTAAATTAATGTGTAGAAGAGGAGCCTGGCTTTAGGTATGCTTTTCAAGGCAAAAGCCAGGCTTGAGCTGGCTTTAGGCAGGCTTTGTAGGGCAAAATCCAGGCTTGAGCTGTCTTTAGGTAGGCTTTGCAGGGAAAAAGCCAGGATTGAGTTGGCTTTAGGCAGGCTTTGCAAGGTAAAAGCCAGCCATGAGCTAGATTTATCCAGGCTTTGCAAGGCAAAAGCCAGGCATGAGTTGGCTTTAGGCCGGCTTTGCAAGGCAAAAGCCGGGAATGAGCTGGCTTTAAGCAGGTTTTGCAAGGCAAAGGCCAAGCTTTGAAACTGTGCCTTTTTGTGATCTTGAAAGATCAGATCCTTCCCTACTAGAACCTTTAATGTAGACATCATTCTAAACATTGCTAAACCATCCTCAGATTGAGCATGAAAGCATGCTAATACCACTAAGAAATGATTCAACAATCTCCAGAAATACCATATGATGGGTTCATCATTTTCCTTAGCATTTGGACATATCAGAAGTAGGATAAATTGTACCATCCCACACCTGCTTATCGCATTTTTCTGTACACTATCAAAGCACCCCAAGAATGAGCATGGGACCATGCTAATACCATTGGAAAGTACCTTAATAGCATACTGAATGAGAAAAAGAAACATGCAGGTTTGTGCATAGTCCAATCCTGTGAAGCCATCAGTCTGGGATTCTTCTCTTTGCTATCCTAAACCTAAGGTTAGGTGATTGAGATTTGTCTAGATTGATCAACCTCCTCCCTGCACTAGGTAGTTTAGAGAATGAATGAAACTCAGATGTTCCTGCAAAAGAGAACACAATGTTAGCTATAAAATCCGCCACTGAGTTTCCTTCTCTGAACACATGTTGAAAGATCACATTGAAGTTGTCCTTCATCTTTATAAATTTCTTCACATCTTGTGCAATTACCCAAGGAGGATCTAATTCCCCTTCTATCACCTTCTTCATCACCAATGAATCAGTCTCCAATATGAGAAAGTGAAGATCATGCTCCATACAGTACTCCAACCCTTGAAGAATAGCCTTAGCTTCAGCTACCACATTAGTCGTCACTCCTAGGTCTACTACCCTAGCATACACCACATCACCTTCATCATCCATCATACAAAAGCCTAGGGAGCTAGGTCCAGGATTACCCTTTGAAGCTCTATCAGTATTACATTTGTACCAACCATGAAAAGGAAGCTGCCATGCTACTCTTGTAGTGATCAATATAGGTTTATATCCTTTAAAGTATTGAATCATGTCTGGCCATAACAATGGAATATTAGGCATCCAAGCATACCTCACCCTTGACAGTTGATGCAATGTCCTATTTATCTCATAAATCACCCTATTTTTGGACACCGAACCCCCATGTTTACCTGCAGTTCTTCGCTTCTAAAGCTCCCAAGTGATGATAGTTGGTACTGCTTAAAATAATGGCTTTGATTTTGGACAACACTGAGCATAGCACCAATGCCTTATAATCTGCTTCAATTGAATCAATTGCACAGTAATTCCAGCAGCCCTCATGAACAAGTTCCATACCTTAGAGGCAGTAGGACTTATGACAAATATATGCTCAATGGATTCCTCTTGGGGCAGCTGACAACACCAACACCTAGACATCACCATTTGCCCTTGCCTCCTCCACATGTCATCAGTGGCTATTTTCTGCATCCACAATCTCCACAAGAAGGAGGATATCTTGAATGGCAAACCTTTAATCCACATTAACTTGAATTCCTGATTAGGATCAGCCTTATGCCTTAATATTTTCCAAGCACTGCTAACACTGAACTTGCCTGAAGGAGTTGGCATCCAGTATGGCCTATCCCAATATCCCTCACTGTCTTCGTAATGCACATTTAGCCTTATATGTTCTGCAATTTCCTCATTGAAAGTTTGATCTAGTAGCTGATCATCCCATGCTTCCCATTGCCGCAGTTCTGCCACCTCCTGAAGATCTTCATTAATTGGAAAGTCTTCAGGTAATACGTGATAAAGTGCACCCAATCCAATCCAATTTTCATGCCAAATATTAGTGGTTCCACTCTTAAATTCCTATACGATCTTATGTTCTAGTTCTTCCCTAGCATTCATCATTTGTCTCCAAACATGAGACCCTCCCCTAAAATGCACCATTGTTGGTAGCTCCTTCTTGCAGTACTTATTCCACATGAAATTAGACCAAAAAGATTTTGTGGTCCTAAACCTCCACCATAGTTTAGCAAATAGTTCCCTGGAGACATCATGTAAGGACCTAAAACCTAGGCCCCCTTCCTCTTTAGGAAAGCAAAGATTTTTCCATGAAGCCCATTGTCTGCTTCTCCCTTCTTCCTTTGTGCTCCAAAAGAACCTAGCAAAAGCCTTATGTAGATGCTCCAGGATGTTGTTTGCTTGATCAAGGACTGATAACATATGAACTGGCATACTTTGCAACACACTTAGAGATGAGTGTTGCATTTCCTCCAAATGACAGCAACTTTCCTTTCCATGAATGAAATTTAGCCTTCACCTTCTTGATAAGATTCTCATAATAGTCCTTCCTCCTTCTAGTGTAAAAAATAGGACACCCTAGATATGTGAAGGGGAATTTACCTCTTGTAAATCCTGTAATAGCTCCAACTGCCTGAAACAATCCATTAGCAACATTTGAATGCATGTAGTATGAACTCTTATCTTTGTTGATCATCTGACCTGATTTCTTCTCATAGTTCCCCAACACTGCCATAATCTTGCTCAAGGAGGGAGGATGAGCAGATGCAAAGATTATCGTATCATCAGCATATGCCAAGTGGTTTAAAGAATCAGACCACTTAGGCATTCCAATCCCACATATGACTTATCTTCAAAGAGCTTATTCGAAGACCTGGAAAGTACCTCAAATGACAGAATGAACAATGCTGGAGATAGGGGATCCCCTTGTTTCACACCCCTTGTCGACTTAAAGAACCCTGTGGACTGCCCATTCACCAATAATGAATACCAGTTATTTGACATCAAGTTTCACACCATGTTGATGAAGTGTTCATAAAATCCCATCTTCCTTAGCACATGCAATAAGTACTTCCATGAAACTCTATCATAGGCCTTAGCCATATCAAGCTTGATCACCACTTTATTGGTTTTCCCCATAACCTTATGTCAGTGACAGTTTCTTGAGTCAATAATATCTTCTCAAATGTACTCCTACCCTTTACAAATATGGATTGATTAGGAGATATTAGAGATGGCAAAAAAATCTCCAATCTATCATGTAACACCCTAGACAAGACCTTGTTAATGAAGTTGCTCAAACTAATAGATCTTAAGTCAGAGAAGGTCTCAACTCTAGGTTTCTTGGGCAGCAACACTAGATTGGTGTGAGTGATGGATTTAGGCATTGCAGCTCCTCCATAGAATTGTAGCACCATGTTGTGTATATCAGCACCAATAACATCCCAGCATGTTTGATAAAACAGGCTAGTGAATCCATCAGGACCAGTAGCACTCACCCCACTAAGCTCAAAAACTGCTGCCCTTACTTCTTCAATTGTTGGCAATCTGCTATGTTCCAAATTCTGATCCATAGTGACCATTAAAGGTACATTATTGAGCAAGGAAAATTCAGAAGCATCACCTTCATTTGTGAACTATTTTTGACAGAAGTCCACTGCAGCTGTAGCCAATTGCTCCTGGTCTTCAATCCATACCCCACTGCCACTTTTGATCCTCTTTAGTTGCAATTTCTTTCTTTTTCCATTGACATGATTGTGAAAGAAACTTGTATTCCTATCTCCTTCAGCAAACCAAGTCATCCCAGCTTTTTGCTTCCAATACTGCTCCTCAATGCTCAAGTATTTCTTCAATTCACATTGAGCCTCTTGAAGCACAATCCTATTCTCAGTTGCAGGCTCTTCTTCAAACAACATCTCCTTCACCCTAACAATGTCCTCCAAAATAGGCAATTGCTTGAAGATATCAGCAAATGTTTCCCTACTCCATTTTTAGAGTGTTGCCTTCACCCTCCTGATATTCTGCTTGAACATAAAAAACGGATCCCCTACGAAATCATCTTCCCAATTCCGTCTCACCACATCCATAAATATAGCATGCTTTGTCCAAAAGTTCAAGAATCTGAAAGGCTTGACAAAATTGGTTGTCTACACCCCACGTGTCATTAGCAATGGTGCATGATCTGATCCAGTTCTGATTAGATGCTCGACTTCAATTGTTGGCAACATGTTCTGAAATGGAAAATTCACAAAACTCCTATCCAATCTCTTGAATATACACTCAGCATTGGATCTCCCACTCCAACATGTAAATGGACTTCCTTTGTACCCTTGCTCAAACAAACCACAAGAGTTTACACAAAATGCAAAATCCTCATATTCAGGAGGGTGTACTGGAAGTCCCCCTATTTTTTCATCTTCATGCAATACCACATTGAAATCCCTGCCTACCAACCATGGTAATTCCATATCACTTGCCAAGTAATACAAGTGATACCACAATTTCAACCTCTCAATTGCTGAACATTTTGCATAAACAAATGTCACAATCACGTGCTACCCTAGGTCATGGTGAAACACTATCACAGTCACCTGTTGCTCAGTATCCTCCACTAATTCCCATTCCACCACTGCATCGAAGAACAACCATATTTGCCCATTAATATTTGCATAAGCAGTCTCCATATTCAACCTCCTTCTATATCTATCAATGAGTCCCTTGTTTTGAAAAGGCTCCATCAATGCAACTACACAAAACTTATTCTCCCTATTCATGTTAATCACCCTAGGAAAGGCCTATTGTGTATTCACAGACCTTATATTCCATATTAATGTTTTGATCATCATCATTTAGATAGAGAAGCTACCCTCCTGGACATTATTCTTGAAGGTTATGGTGGATCTTTACTCTGATTCTTCTTAGTTTTCTTACCTCATTTAGCACTAGATGTGGGTGATAAATCCCCTTCCCTAGCCACTTGTTTGAAGTTTTGTGCAGTTGATTCATCATATCCTTCATCCTCCATTGGATTTTGTCTCAATAAGTCTTCATCAATTGGTGTCATATTGTGTGTGAATAAATCATCTAAATGTTGTAGAGGAGTCTTAAGTGGAACATTAAGATGTAGCTGTATAATTTGGTTAGTGCTAGATTCTAAAGGCACTTACTATATTTCCCCAGATGCTCTTGGAACAATTTTCCGCTCATAACCCCGTTCATACTCCTTGAATTGTAGCTCATAGACACTGCCTAGCCCAGGAGTTACTGTAGTAGTCTGCTCTAAATGCACTGTTCCAGTGAGATCACCATCCTTACCATTGCCTGAAATTTGGTCTGAACTCACTATATCATCCCTAATATTCACATTAATATCTCCATCAAGCTTGTTCTCCAATGCATACACCGGATCACCTTCTACATAGGCCAATATCTCTCCAGTTGCACTAAGGTTGGGGTTTACTATAGCTGCCTCATCAGGTGAACCTGGCTTTAGGCCTGGTGTCACCAGCCTAACGCCCGGTGAGCCTCGCTTTAGGCCTGGCGTCGCCAGTCTAACGCCTGGGGAGCATGGCTTTAGGCCGGTAAGCCTAGCTTTAGGCCTGGCGTCGCCTGCCTATCGCCAGGTGAGCTTGGCTTGTTGACCTTCTTCACCTTGACTTCTGTTGTCTTTGTTGTGCCCAGCTGATCATCCTTAACCTCAACTGCATCACTCTATAAGACCTTTGTAGAGTTTACCTCATCAAGATCCTCAATCTGCCCAGAATCATTAAATGTTTGAGATGGAATCTCATGAAAAGATTGGTTTGTCACATTGAGTTGTTTTAGCTCCTTATTACTAGTCCCAAACCTTCTATGAACCCAGTCGATTGGGGATTCCTTATTAGTCCTTTCATCAGTACGTTGATCACTAGGAACACTAGGATCATCTTTAGGAGCTGAAGACTGAATACCATAAGGAATAGGGTTACCATTATGCTCATTTTCCACCACCTTCTCGGCTGCTTCCTTCTTCACACGCTTATGTTCCTCTTGAGTATTGACTTTCTTTTCATTCTCCTGGCCTTTCTTAGCTTGGTTTTCCCCATGTTCCTTGTTCTTACCATTTCTATGATCCTCACCTTTGCCTTCAGTAATTTGTAGAGTAGGCTGATGAACTTCCTTAACCTCTAATGCATTAAACTTGTTCTTGGTTGCAACTTCCTCAACTTTGGCCTTCCCTTTTCCCTTGTCAGCTTCCTTTCCTTGTTTGTTATCAACAATGTGACCCCTATTATCTCTTTGGTATTTGTTCTTACTTGCTTGCATCCATTCCTGCTTGGCATGATTATTAGTAGGCTTACCAACCACCTTTCCACTAGTTAGGACCTTTGTTGAATTTGCAGCAGTCCCAATTGCATCAGAACTCACCACAACTGCCTTCTCCTTGCTTTGTTCCTCAACACCTTCTTCAAATCTCTTGTGTAATTCAGGATGAATTACCCATCATTCTACCTCACTATGCCCCTATTTTTTGCAAGGTTTGCAATATTTTGGCATATAATCATACTTAATCCTGATCCACTTGAACTCTTCTGGTCCAGATTCATCAGCTTCTTCCACAATCTTAATACGATGAGGGAACTTACTTAACAAGTTAACTTCCACCTTCACCTTAGCACAAGTAGGTCTATTCCCATTTTGAGTGGCTAGGTCTACATGTAATGGATTACCAACTGCACGAGCTAAGGAAAATACACATTCCTTCCCAAAGAAATTAGGAGGCAGTTCTAGAAACCTAATCCAAGCAATGGCAATGAGAGTCTCTTCATCTGGTGTCCACCATGGATTCCATTTTGTACAACGCATCTGCCACATGTCTGACTGAGCTTTTAAATAAAAAAGCTAGCTTTGAAAGAAAATGAACATAGTCCTCCAATAAAGACAGCCTAATCAACACATGATTATCTTTAATTAAACCAACTGAGCAATGGCCTTTAATCTCATATTGAATTGGAATCACTTTACGTAATTCACTAATAACAGGCTTCCCATACAAAAATTTCCCAAGAACTGCAAGTAGAAGTTCTTGTTGTACGATAGATTGCTTCACTTCTTGTTTCTTCCACTTCACAACTAGTTCTCCGTGAAGGAACTCAACTGGTTTCAATGGTAGCGTAGCGAAGGTTTGCGTAGGGGCATTAATGGCAGTAGGTTTTAAGAGTTTTGAGTAATACATGGATTGGAGATTGTTGTTTGTTGTCGTAGATGATTGGGCGATGGGCTGCACCGAAGCTTTGACAGCAGTCATCGCAGGAGGATTGGTTGAGTTGGGTGTCAAAATCTTTGAGTAATCTAGAGTTTGTGGATTGATAGTTGGTGTTTTTTGTGGTTGGGCGATGTTGGAGGATGGCAGACCAGCCAGAAAAGATGGCTGGTCGCCGGCCATCGCGGCCATTGAAGCTCAAACTCACAGCTTTCCGCGATGAACAGTGAAGCGATGCTACTGTTCAATACACTGTAGCAGTGAAACAGAAGCGAAATCACTGTTCGCGCAACTGTTTGGCACTATTCACCGCACTATTTTGCACTGAAGCGGTTGTTCGTGCACTATTCACCGCTACAGTGACGACGAAATTTTGAGAGCAAAATTCTAGAGAGAATTTTTCGGGGGGGTCCCTTCTACCTACAGGTAAGTCGATTTCAATTACATTTTGAAGCCATTCTTATTTATTTTAAATAAGTAATGAAAAATAATAGCGGAACAAATATGAACATACAACCTCCCAACACTGGTAGTACTGAGTCACGAACTCTAACTGAATACATAAAATATTCATCAGAACCGAATATACAATACTGTTTGATTAAAAATTAACAGTACAATGAAATGGAAAGACTCCAAGGGACTGCGACGACCAAGCAGCTCTACCTTGAATCCTTACGATACCACTCTAATTCTGTCCGAGTCCGATATCTCCAATACCTGGATCTGCATAAAAATGTACAGAAGTGTAGAATGAGCACACCACAGCGGTGCCCAGTAAGTATCAAGACTAACCTCAATGGAGTAGAGACGAGGTACCATCAAGACACTCACTAGTCTAATAGCCTGTGCAATAAGATATACAAAAAAATAGAAAACAAATAACAAAAAGGGCAACAAGAACATCATTAATAACGCTCAACAATTTGTGAATATAAGTACACCCAATTAAATCAAGTATTTCAAATAAATATCTTTCACATATAATTCTTCCGAATAAAATCTCTTTCAAATATAATTCCTTCAAATATATATCTTTCAAATATTCTTCCTTTAAATAAATCTCTGTCAAATATAATTTATTCAAATAAATACCTTTCGAATGTAATTTTTTTAAATAAATATTTTTGAATAAAAATCCTTCTAAATAAATATTTTGAATATAATTCTTTCAATTAAAAAATCACCATGTGACACTTCATTTCATAATCATACAACTACTGGTCTCAGTCCATTTTTATATTTTTCATAAACACGGGTCTCATCTCACTTTTATATTTCTACGGCACTTCGTGCCTATAATTAAATCATCATATTTTTCCGGCACCTCGTGCCCTCATTTCATATCACAACTACACAGACAATTCACGTGCCAAATATCATTATCAATGCATATAAGATCCACACGATCAATGTATTTCCGATAAAGTAAGTTTAAAATTTTAAAAACAAGTAAGAAAATCAACAAATAAATGAATTTATTTTAGAAATCATTTGGGTGAAGAAAATAACATTTCAATTAAAATGAAGCACCTGATAGTTGCTGATTTGGATGTAAAACTTATAAGAACTAAAGCACACAACAATTCCTTTTATTCAAAACAACTTAACCTTGAAAACTAATAAAGACTAGAACCACAAATCATCAAAGTCTCGTATAAGATCCAAAGCCAACACATTACAACAAGCAATACAAACACATAATAGAATCAAATATTACATCACAGAAGAGCACAACAATTTACCTATCACGAAAATACAAAAATAACCGAAGACAAGTGCAACCACAGAGAATGTCAACAAAGGTACTCCCGAGATACCGTCTTGTATTCCCAATAGTAAATATGCAACAACAACAATGCCCCCAGGCCATCACAAGTCATCACAATTCAATCCCTGACATTGCCCACCTTGTCTCGCCACGTGTGTAATAGTAAATTAAATTTCCGCCTTATCTCGCCACACGTGCATAATAATGTTCTCACCTTGTCTCGCCACATGAGCAACCCCCACCCCCCGCCCATATATATATATATATATATATATATATATATATAGCCCACCTTGTCACGCCACATGTGCATAAATTAATAGTAATAATAGCACGGCAGAAACCTCGTGCAAACACCCAAACATAACTCCCACAATATAACGTGCCAAAATCACATCTCATAAACTGTACCCCAAGTGCTCAGATATTACAACATATCACAGATTGCACATCAAATGCTCAATTATTACAACTTATCACATATTGCACATCAACTGCTCAATTATTACAATTTATCACAAATTGCACATCAAGTGCCCAATTATTACAACTTGCCACAAAAATCAACAATGCCTATTTTTCACAATAAGGAGTACATGGCTCGACCATAATGTGCACGAAAATCTGAACAAATTATCCGGATATGAACAACTCAACAGAATAATATTTCACATAAAAGTCAAGGTGGCAATCACACAAAATCATCATGTAAAACCAATTTCAACAAACAAGGATCTAGGCATGACAAATAGAGGATTTAATAGGTGCTAATAATTTCCAATTTAATACATAAGGGCATCTAAGGATTTTTAATCAATGAAATTTTCAAATATAAACCAAGTACGTACTCGTCACCTTGCGAGCATCGTTTTCAATTACACAATTTGCACATAAGACTCAATGCCTAAGGGGAAATTTCCTCACTCAAGGTTAAGCAAGACACTTACCTTTTTGAAGTTATGAAGGTATTCCAAAATCGCCTTCTTGCTGGAATTGACCTCCGGATAGCTCAAATCTATCCAAATTAATTGCATAACTTCATTAAAATTCACCGAAAATAATTTCGGATAATAATATGTCGACTTAAAATTTTATTCCAAAAAGTTAACAAAAGTCAACGAGAGGCCCGCCCTTCGGAACCCGATAAATTTTTCATGAAATCCGACACCCATTCCGATACGAGTTCAACCATACCAATTTTATCGACTTCCAATAACAACTTGACTTCTAAATCTTAAATTTTCATTTTTGGAATAGTTTACAAAAATCTTGATTTCTTCCATTTAAATCTGAATTAAATGATCAATATAATCATGGATTCATAAAATATAAACACTTTAGGATATAGAACACTCATCCCAACCAAGCTTGTGAAGAATCCCTCCAGAATCGCACAAATCCGAGATCCAAAAATTCCAAAAAGAAATGCCAAAAATGACCAAGATTAATCCTTATGTTTCAGCCCAGTTTTGCACAGCGGGCATTTTAGTCGCACCTGCGAGCTTGCTTTTGCGAGAAAATTCTCGCTTCGGCGATGCCCAATGACCACTGCCCTCGCACTTGCGGAAGAGCTTCCGCTTCTGCGCTCACGCAGGTGCGGAAAATGTTTCGCACCTGCGACCTTTACCCTTCGCACTCCAGGCCGCATCTGCGACCATTTTGTCGCTTTTGCGGTCGCGCACCTACGACCATTTACATCACAGGTGCGATGGTACCTGAACTGGAAAAATTCCAGAATTCCTTCAAGCAAAATTTGGTCCGTTTAACCATCCGAAACTCGCCCGAGGCCCCCGGGACCTCACCCAATTATACCAACATGTCCCAAAATATAATACGAGCTTATTCGAGGCTTGAAACCACGTCAAACAATGCTGAAATTATGAATCGCGCATCGAATCAAATTATAAGTTTTTTAAATATTCCAACTTCTATATTTTGCGCCGAAACGTATCAAATCAAATCGGAATGACTTCAAATTTTGCACACAAGTCATAATTGACTTAATCGAGATATTTCCATTTCCGGAATCGAAATCCGACCTCGTTATCAAATCTGAACATACGCCTAAGTCCAAAATCATCATACGGAGCTATTGCCATCATCGAAATTCCATTCCGGGGTCATTTGCTCAAAAGTCAACTCTCCAGTCAACTCTTTCCATTTAAGCTTCTAAATAGGAATTGTTCTTTTAATTAAATTCCAAATCTTCCAAAAATCAAACTCGACCACATCCGCGGGTCATAATACATATTGTGAAGCTGCTCGAGACCTTAAGTTACTGATCGGGCGTAAATTCTTAAAACGACAAGTCGGGTCGTTGCATTATCCACCTCTTCAACAAACGTTCGTCCTCGAACGTGCTAAGAATTATTTTGAAGTTACCACATTGATGATTTTTCTTTTACCCATATACTCATGGTTGATCCCACACACGGTATTAGTCTCAACTGGCTATAGCAACTCGTGCCTACGCACACATAAACTTTCTTGATAGTGTTGAAGTAGTTCAAAACTTTTCTAGGGTGTTACATTATTCCCTGCTTAGGATCATTCGCTTTCAAACACATAACATAATTTATCTCTTCTTTTGCACGTCTCTATCCCCAAAGTTATTACTAACTCCCAAATGTTTCAGAAATTTTGGCAGAGTCTCCCCTGTAAGTGGGCCTATCCACCTGCCATAGTAACACCAAAATAACTCCTAATAACATATCCACAACCCAACAAAATACCACAAGGTACCAATGGGTTTCGAAGAGTCCTCGATGGTTTTCTACCGCGGTTTGAGATGGATACTTCCTACCTTGGTGAGGAGCATGTCGCATATTGTGATTTTCTCCTGGATGGGATCAAACGGAAGATTTCTTACTGATCATGCATGTAGTTTACTTGTGACTCAGAGTTGATAATGAGATTCTCGTGTTTTCATATGATGACCTAATAGATGCGGTGCATTCCGTGGGGTTGAGATTTACATGTATGAGGTGGCGGTTCAGTTTTGAAGGAAAGGTCATGAATTCTTAGACAAAATGGATGGTTTCAAATGATTAGGTGAATGTTATTACTACTTGTTAATGACTGATAAGGGTGCGCAATTCTGAAGGCGCACTGTATTAGGACTTACGGATGTTGCATTGGTATTGCGGTACTCGCTTGGTTGTTTGACTGGGATATTCAGATTGTTTGCTATATGGCATGGAAGGCTTATAGCAGCATTTCTCGTGAGGATGATTATGTATGAGGGATGTATTAGTTATTAGAGTGGTGGAGTTGGGGATCGGCTATCATGATTCAGGTGTTCTATGGATTTGGAGACTAGGAGTTCTCAAAAGTAGATTGTCTCATGGTTATGGTTAGGTCATTATGGACCTTTGGATGGTTATTTATCTATTTGTGGATGGCCAGGGTTGATTTGGTGGCCCACTGGTAGGCCCCGTGAGGAAGTGTATTCTACACTTGGTCAGATTTGTTGACTTAGAACTGTCACTATTGAGGGGTGTGTCATTCAGTTATAGTTGAGCTTATTTGTATTCTGAGATGTTTTATGTGTTACTCTTCTATGCTGCGAGGGGTTATGATTTGTTGGTTATATGCACACCCGATGCGGTTCTAGATGGGCTTTGTGGCGGAATTCGAGTGAGATAGTTATTGAAGCGCCGAATGGTTCATTGCGCGTGGGATGTGGTCTTTCTGGGTTGTGGCATACTGTCTTTGAGTATGCGAGTTGTGTGGTATATCATGTGATTACGTCATGGGTTATGGTTATGTCTTGATATAGCATGTTCGGACTTATACAGTGTGTGGATGCGAGATTCGAGTCTTATAAGGAAATTCAGATGTTGGGATTGAGTTCCAAGGTTTATAGGCTAAAGTCAACATAATAATCTTCAATTATGTCGTGTGGTTAGGACATCATTGTTTAGGTGACGTGGGTTCACCCCCGGGTATGTGCATGGTGATGTTACACGACGATTTGATGGCTTTGGAATGACACTTGGCACGTTCGAGGATGGACGTATGTTTAAGTGGGGGAGGATGTAACAACCCAGCTAGTCGTTTTGAGAATTTGCATTCCTCTCAGCTATTTGAAGTCTCGAGCTTCATTGTATGATGTATTATGACATGTGTGAATCGCCGTTTTTGGTTTTCAGGTTATTCGGAATCGATTTAGAAGAATCATTCTCAACTAAGAAGCTTTAAGTTGAAAGAGTTGGCCAAGCTTCACTTTTAAGTATTTGACCCCGGATCAAAGTTTTTATGGTTTTGTTAGGTCCGGATGGTGATTTTGGACTTGGGCGTATGCCCGGATTCGCATTTGGATATTTCTAGAAAGTGTCGGCACATTTTGGCAAAAATTAGAAATTTGGAGGTTTGGAAGGTTGAGAGGCTTGACCGAGAGTTGACTTTGGTGATATCGAGTTCGGAATTCGATTCTGGGAGTTGATATAGCTCTGTTGTGTCATTTGTAACTTGCATGCAAAATTTGACGTTATTCCGGGTAGATTTGCTATAATTCGGCGCGAATTGTAGAAGTTGAGAGTTTCTAAGTTCGATTTGATGTGCGATTCGTAGTTTTGATATTGTTTGATACGATTTGAGTCCTCAAGCAGGTCCGCGTTATGTTATGGATTTTTCTGGTATGTTTCGACGGGGTCCCGGGGGCCTCGGGTGTGTTTCGGATGGGCAACGAGCTATTTCTCTGTATTTTTGGACTGCTGGATTATGTCACCTGGTATTCTTCATTGCGTTCGCACCCTTACTTCTGTGTTCGCATAGTGTTATGGTGGCCTCATATACTTTATTCTTCACAGTCGCGAAGAGGCAACCACATTTGTGAAGATTGAAGGATTTATGATTTCTCGTTCGCGTTCTTATTTACACGATCGCGTATAAGGGAAACTGGATGGCCTTAGGCCCTTGTTGTTAGTGATCGCGTGAATACAACTGTGTTCGCGTAGAGAGCTGGAAACAGTGTGTCGCGTTCGCGAAGGAGGTTTGGTTAGATTTCATTATTTTTGTCTCCGCGATCACGAGTGATGTTCCGCAATCGCGATAAGTAAATCACTAGGCATAATATAAGAACTTCATTTCAAGGGTTAGCCATTTTTATCATTTTGGGAGTTGTAGATCTCGTCTTTGGAAGATGTTTCGTGGGGTTTTCAAGAAATACATTTGGGTAAGTGTTCTATACCCGAATCTTATCATATTTCATGAATCCATTGCTATTTTTATTGTTTAATTAGTGAATTATGTTTGGAATTTCGGGGAGATTTGTAAATTCTTTCAAAATGTAAAATGATGATTTGAGGGACGAATTGGTATCGGAATTTGATAATTTTAGTATGATTGAACTCGTATCGGAATGGGTGTTCAGATTTTTTAAATTTTGTCGAGTTTCAAGGTGCGAGCCCGGGGGTCAACTTTGGGGTTGATTTTTAGTTTTTGATAAAGATTGAAACTTTATTATCCGGAATAGTTTTTTATGAGTTTAATTCATGCTTTGAAGTTATTTTGGCTAGATTTGAGCCGTCCGGAGGTTATTTCACTCGAGCGGGTCATTTTAGAGTATCGGTCTAGCTCCTTCGAGGTAAGTGTCTTGCCTAACTTTGTGGGGGGAGGGAACTACCCCTTAGGAATTGAGTTAATTGTACTATCTTGTTATGTGAAAGTCATGTACGCAAGGTGATGAGAGGGTACACGGTCTATATGTGGTAGTTGACCAGTTCAGAGTGTCTAGTCTTTTCCCATGCCTTTAATTGAATTGTCATAACATGTGATATCTCGTTGTTAGTCTACTCTTACATGCTCTATTTGACGTTGTTAGCACTTATTGTACCTCTTACTCGTTATTTGGCCCTTTTATGCCTTAGTTGAAGTTATTGCCTTCCTTATTGTCTTGTTACTTCTTAATTGTTAAATTTCTTCTATGACTCTGTGCTTATTTGCTACATATCCTAATTGTTGTGATTGCATACCTGGTTATCGTGTGCCTTACCTGTCCTGTCATTGTTTTGTAGAGTTTGTTGTATTCCTTTGATTGTTACGTGATTCCTTTGTTGCCCTATATTCATACCCTTGATTGTAGAGATTTTTGTAAATTGAGTTATTGAATTGTTGCTACTGATTTAAATTATTGTACGGGGGATCGGGTTGCACGTCGCAACAGATGAAATAAGGGTGAATAGTATTGTACGGTGGGATCGGGTTGCACGCCGCAACATAGTTTGTTTATTATTATGATATTGATACGGTGGGATCGGGTTGCACGCCGCAACAGGTAAAATAAGGATGAATCAATATGGTGAAATAAGGGTGAATTATGATATTGACTCTGATTATATGGTGGGATCGGGTTGCGCGCCGCAACATATATTTATTTATTAATATTGATATTCACATGGTGGAATAAGGGTGGATAGTTTTGTACGGTAGGATCGGGTTGCGCGCCGTAACACTTTATGTATTTTGTATTCCTTTTTATATTGTTGGCTTCGGTTGTTTCGTACAAGACTCAAACAATTGGTATCTCCGGTTTTTATCTGGTTTCCGTGGATTTTAGTTGCTTCCATTGATTTATTTCCTTGCCGTTGTTTCATAAATTCTCTTCCTAAATACTATTATTTCGGTGAATTGATTTTAAGATGAATTTACTATGCTGAGTCATTACCTCATATCCTGCTGAGTTGTTAGTAATATAGCGATTTTAAATAAAGGAATTAATAACATGCTTACCTTATATGACTTTTAGGTTAAAACTCACCGTTCTATTCAGTATTTTACCATTTCTAATAGTTGTCATGTTTTATCTTAATTGATTTCTCAACTTAATCTCCTTAACCTGTCTGATATTTTTACTTTACTTAAAAAGGAATTTTTATTATGTTTTAATTTAATAAATCCTATATTAAGTTCAGTAGCTTATCCGATGTTGTATTTTATTTAAAAATATTATTTTCTTCACCCGAATGATTTCTAAATAAAACCTATTTTTCTCATTGATTTCCTACTTGGTTCAAAAACTGTAACTTTACCTTACGATACATATATATAAATAAAATCTATGGAATAACCTAAATAGCATTGGTCACGGATATTATGTACCGAGTAGCACGTGAAATTTGTCGTACAAAGTGAGATCGAGAATATGGGCACAAGGTGCCATGTGTGTTAAGGGATTGGAAGTTGTGACTTATGATTTGAGAATACTAGAAGTGAGATTATTGAAATTGTGTATTGGAAATGATTTGATTGGTTGAGTTGACATCGCTTTCCCTATGTGGGCACATTTACACTACATTTGTACCCCGACTATGTGGCTTCTTAATTATTTGGTTATTTCTCGTTGCCATTCGTGTCCCCCTTATCTTTACTTCTGTTTGTGAGTTGAATGTGTTCTGCTATTGGCATTACATTTATATTCCTTCCTTGTTAGCTTTATATCATAACCTACACAGGTTTACATATTCGGTAGGTGTCTTGGCCTGGCCTCGTCACTATTCTATGGTGGTTTGACTCGATACTTACTGGGTACTACTGTGGTATACTCACGCTATGCTTCTGTACATTTTTTGTGCAGAACCAAGTACTTCGAATCGAGCTAATTTTGAGACTTGTGCTTGTTCGTCTGTGTAACGACCCGACCGGTCGTTTTGAGCATTTCCATCCCGTTCAGCAATTTGAAGTCTTGAGTAGCATCGCTTTATGTATTATGACTTATTTGAATCGTCGTTTTGGTTTTCAGGTTATTCATAATTGATTTGGAATAATGATTCTCAATTAAGAAGCTTTAAATTTGAAGAGTTGACCAAGTTTGGATTTTTAGTATTTGACCTCGGATTGGAGTTTTGATGGTTGCATTAACACCGTTGGGTGACTTTGGACTTAGGATCGTGTCCAGATTTTGATTTGGAGGTCCGTAGTTGAATTTGGCTTGAAATGACTAAAGTTGGATTTTTGGAAAGTTTGACCGAGAGTGAACTTTTTGATATCAGATTCGGATTTTGGTTCCGGGAATCAAAATAGCTTTGTTATGTCATTTGGCACTTGTGTGCGAAATTTGGGTTCATTCCGGGTTGATTTGCTATGTTTCGGTACGAGATATGGAATTGAAAAGTTCAAAGTTCATAGTTTTTGATTTGGGGTGATATTCATCTTTGCATGTTGTTATATGTGATTTGAGGCCTCGAGTAAGTCCGAGTTATGTTAGGGGACTTGTTGGTATACTTGGATGGGGTCCTGAGGGGCTCGGGCGTGTTTCGGATTGATTTCAGATCTTTTTTCTTCATGTTTTCACTGCTGGTAGCCTTCTTCGCGATCGCGAAGATTGGCACGCGATCGCGTAGTATATCAGAGGAGTTGGCCTTTTACCTTCATTTCGTTGCGCCAGTGGCATCGCGTTCGCGAGCCTTTGTGAGGTCTGGGCATCGCGTTCGCGCCCTTATGATTGCGTTCATGTAGGGCAGAGATGAGAAGTTGGGACTAGGGAGTATGCCTTCGCGTTCGCAAAGTAGCTTACGCAATCGCGTAAGGTGGAGCTATTGTGAATCACGTTCGCGAGGGCTATGCCGCAAACGCGTAGAGTGTTTTGGTGGTAGGTTATTTTTTTCATCGTGAACGCGATGGGTTTTCCGCTTTCCCATAAGAGAAATGCCTAGGCAGATTATAAAGTACTCTATTTCGAAGGTTTCGACCATTTTTACATTTTTGGAGCTATGGAGCTCGGACTGAGGCGATTCGTGAAGCAATTTTCACCATATGAAATGGGGTAAATGTTCTCTACTCGATTTTGATTATATTTCATGAATCTATCTTCGATTTTGGCTTTTGGTTGATGAATTTTAAAGAGGAAATTGGGGGTTTTAGCCTAAAGTTTCATAATATGAATTTTTGAATTTTGAACATCGATTCGGAGTCGGATTTGAGTGAAACTAGTATGGTTGGACTCGTAATTGAATGGGTTGTCAAATTTTGTAAGTTTTGTTAGGTTCTGAGGTGTGGTTCTGGGTGTGACTTTTGGCCGATTTTGGGTTTTGATTAAGGGTTCGATCTTTATCATTTGAAATTGTTTCTTTAGGCTTCATTTGATGTATTTGAGTTGTTTTTGGCTAGTTTCGAGCCGTTCGGATGTCGGTACGCGCAGGATGGAATTCTTGGAGCATCGTTTGGCTTGCTCGATATTGGAATTTTCTTGTTCAAGATAAGTAACATTTCTAAACTTAGTGTTGAGGGTACGAAACCTCAAATTACGTGTTATGTGATTAGTGTTGAGGTGACGCATATGCTAGGTGATGGGCATGTGGGCGTGCACCGTATAGGTTATGACTCAGTTATTTCTGTGGTACTGTGTAGTTACCTGATCATACTTATAACCATGAAATCCATACATACTTGAGCTATTGAGCTGTGATGCATGTTAGAAACCATGCCTAGGCTGGATGCTTATCTTGTTGGGACCCACTGAGGTCATTTTTGTTGTTGGGCTATCTTCTTTCATTGCGTTACATACTCAGTCATACGCATTCATATGCATATCATATCTCAGTATCTGTTGTCATTTATTGATACATTATATCATTCTTTTGGGCTAGTTTCATGGCATTGTGAGCCCGAGAGACTGGAGAGTTTGATGACTGAGTGAGGCCTAGGGCCTAAGTGAGAGTGATATTATGTGATCGGGCTGCACGCCGCAGCATGTTTGATTACATTTTATGGGATCGGGCTACATACCGCAGCGATATAGCGTTTGGGCTGAATGAGCCCCTTCGGAGTCTGTACGCACCCCTAGTGAGCTCAGTTGATTATATATATGTATATGGATCGGGTTGCATGCCGCAACGATACTTATGGCTATATGTATATGGATCAAGTTGCACGCTACAACGAGCCTTATGGCTATATATATATATATATATATATATGTGTGTGTGTGTGTGTGTGTGGGTGGGTGGGGGGGGATTGGGTTGCACACCACAGCGAGTATTATACAGTGCTGAGTGATTGAGTTTGCTGAGTATTGAGCACGGTAAGATAGAAATGTGAGACAGTCAGATTGAGTACTTTGAGGTGTGAGTACATGAGTTCATCACTAAGAGGCATTGCATTTGACATGCGCACTTGAGATACATGCATATAGATGTATTTCCTTCTGCTGCCCGGTTTTGGTGACATTCATGATTTTACCTCTATCTTCACATATAGGCATAGATATATACTTTCCTCATGCTATCTGGAAATGAAACATTTACCTGTTGAACGGTTTTTGGGAAAAATTACAGTTTTCAAACTTACTCATATTTTCGACGATTTCGGTAAAGGATTTGGGTTTTCATTAATATACTTGAAAAGAGGAACTATTTTCGGGAATTATGAAAAAGCTGAGCATTTTGAATTCTGGGTTACTTCTTTAATTACTTGCTTTACGTTGTTATGAACTATTGTTGGCTATTGGTGTTGGACCCGACCTTTGTTCCAGCTCGTCACTACTTTCAAGCTAAGGTTAGGTTTGTTACTTATTGAGTACATGGGGTCGGTTTTACTCATATTATACTTCTGCACCTTGCGTGCAGATGTTGACTATTGATGATGTTGTGTTCGACGGGAGTTGGATTTGAAGACGTACCTGCGTTCCGGTTGTAGCTGCCTCTTTTCCATGGTAGCCTTAGATTCATAGAACCCTTTTTATGTACTTTTCAAACAAATGATGTATTTACTTCATTTCAGCTTTGTAAACTCTATTCTTAGAAGCTCATGATTTGGACTACCAATTCTTGAGAAATGTATAAGATTCAGTTAACTTCTCTATTTAATTATTTTATTGATTTCATTGGGATTGGATATTTGTTAGTTATCTTACCTAGCGGGTTGGATTAGGTACCATCACAACTAGTTGGAATTTGGATCGTGATAGATTGTATTAGAGCTCTAGGTTCATAGGTTCTATAAGTCATGATCAAGTGTTTAGTAGAGTCTTGCGGATCGGTATGATGACATCCATACCTATCTTCGAGAAGCTAAAGGACATTTAGGCTATACATCCCATCTTTCTTTCCTTATCATGCGGCATTGGTTCACTTGAAGCGTAACTCTTTGAAGTCCTTCCACGCATTCGTATGCGCACATGAGTGCCCGGTATCAGCTATGCATTGATGGCTTGTGATTTTTCCATGGATGAGGTACGATATGTGATTTTGGCATGCTCATGATGGGCCAGTTTAGAGGACTTGAGGTTGGGTTTCGACTATAGCTTGAGCACGGAGATTTCATTTGTGTGAGCTCGTACTTTTTGACTTATATGTCTGGTAGTGTCCCTATTAGTGGAATTTGTGATTTGATGACTATGTGATGAGTATGATGTGACTATGGGATGTGTTTAGATTGTTCGAATGTGACGAGAAGAGTTTTCTTGAGATGTAGAAAGGACTATAGGGTAATTGATTTCCGTCTTGATTAGACGTATAGTCTCGAGTTATGAGTGTATTGGAGGATCTTTCATGTTGTTTAACTGTGGAGCGGATTAGATTCTCCTGTTTTGTTGATGAGTTCAAAATCAGGAAGATTAAGTGATTACATAGTAGTTGTAACTGCGGAAGGGTATAGAGAGATATTAGTTTGAGGCAAAGCAGGTGGGTTATCTCTTGCGGGGGTCCTGAGGTTGCGTGATCCCTATGTTGTTTTGTAGAGAGTTCTCTTTTACCAGTGAATTATATGTGTTGCAATTTGAATTTGGATCGCTTATGGGAGTTGGCTTGACTGTTACTAGGGTAAATGCGAGGTTTTCATATGATTTGAGGTATTAGATGGTTTATGTTACATGATCTTATGAAGGATTTAGTAGAATCTTACTACGGTATTATGGCAGTATGGGGTGTGGCTATTGTAAGTTGTTAGATGCTTTATTCCTTGGCTTTGAGCCAAGTGGGGGAGTCTACTATTGACGAGTTGATTGCACGGTTAGGTGTTGTATTGGTTTCAGTTTGAGGTATACTTATGAATCAGATATGACTTGCAGAGGTTGACTTAGAGGATGAACCGAATAAGGAAATCTCTGGATACTTGTTGCATTACACTTCATGGGTATATGGAAATCATGGAACGATTTGAGTTGTTATTCGTAACGGATGTACTGCGCATGGTGTAGGAATTTGCTCGGTTGCGTTAAGACGGGGTTACTTACTTGGGTATCGGTGTGCTAACGGGACACAGGTCATTCGGTCCATCTGGTCGGTTTAATTAAGATTTGAGCAGAGTGGAAGGCTCTCATGAACGGTTCTAATAGATGCAAGATTTAAATGTAGCAATTGGTAACTTTCAGGATTTGTATATGGCTAGAAATTGAGATTTTCATTGGATGGTGTCGAGACTCGCGGTATGTCTATATCATTGTGGATTATACACTTCAATATCAGGGAGGTGAAGGAAAGTAATTTTAGGTTCACATAAGGTCTCTTCAGAGTGGGCGCATCGGTTGTGGTGCCTTGGGGTGCTTAAGGGGTTATACAATGGTTTATGATCCTTCGGGCGGTGTAGTTTCATGCTAGGGTCTTGGGTGGTGAGTTTTGGTTACGGATCGTGGTACTATGGCAAGGAGGAGTATCAACTTAAAGGTAATTCGGAAGGAACTTGCAGAAATAAGGCAGCTTGATAGTAGGTTGGATCAGCACAGTAATGGA
Source organism: Nicotiana tomentosiformis (assembly GCF_000390325.3). Taxonomy (NCBI): domain Eukaryota; kingdom Viridiplantae; phylum Streptophyta; class Magnoliopsida; order Solanales; family Solanaceae; genus Nicotiana; species Nicotiana tomentosiformis. The sequence continues at coordinate 14,887,868 of NC_090822.1, forward strand.
TTTAATCGGTTCTTTGGGTACTTATGATGCGGCGAGTCGCTACAGGTGTTTCGTGGTAGTGCTCTTGGGTTTTGGTGACCTGCGCTGGTTGAGTTAGAGAGATTTGGTTCTGATAGTTTGGTTATGTGCAAATGGATTCCATAAAGTTTTTAATGGTTTCTACCATGGTTCGAGGTGTATATTTCCTACTGGTGTGTAGAACATGTTTATGTTATGTATTGTGATTTTCTCCTGGATAAGATCAAATGGAAGGTTCCTGGTTAATTGAATAAGTATAATACTTGTGACTCATAGTTAATTTTGAGATTTTCGTATTTTTGTTATATGATGGCATAATAGGTGTGGTGTGGTGTGTAGGATTGATATTTGCATGTGCAAGATCACGATTCGGTTTTGAAAGGAAGGTCCTGAATTCTTAGGCAGCATAGACAATTTCAGATGACTAGGTAAATGATATTACTATTTGGTATTGCTTGATGAGAGTGTACATTTCAGAAGGGGCATTGTGTTTTGATTTATGGATACTTCGTTGGTACTGCGGCACTCTCCTAGTTGATCGATTGCTTATATTCAAATTTTGCTATGTGGCACGAAAGAATTATAGAAGTATTCCTCGTGGAATGATCGTGTATGAGAGATGTGTTAGACCTTCGGGCAGTGAAATTGGGATCAGCTATTGTGATTCGTGTGTCTATGGATTAGGAGACTAAGAGTTCTCAGGAGCAGATTGTTTCATGGTTGTGGACTATGAAGTTGTGGCCAAAGCTATCCAGATGATAGTATGTGTTATGATTCAGTCATTGTGGACTTTCGGAGGGTTATTTATCTATTTGTGGGTGACCAGAGTTGATTTGGGGGTCCATTGGTAGGCCCAATTAGGAGGTGTATTCTACACCGAGCCGGATTGGTTGGCTTTATACTACTATTGTTGAGGGATGTGCCATTCGGTTGTTGTTGAGCTTATTCATGTTCTGAAATAATTTGTGAGTTACTCTGTTGTGCTACGAAGAATTGTGAATTGTGGGTTATATATATATATATATATATATATATATGTGGATCGGGTTGCACGTCGTAACGAGTATTGTACAGTGCTGAGTGATTGAGTGTGCTGAGTATTGAGCACCGTAAGAAAGAAATGTGAGACAGTGAGATTGAGTACTCTAAGAGTGTGAGTAATGAGTTCATAACTGAGAGGCATTGCATTTGACATGCATACTTGAGATACATGCATAGAGATGCATTTCCCTCTACTGCCCGATTTTGGTGACATTCATGATTTTACCTGTATCTTGACATATAGGCATAGAGATGTACTTTCCACATGCTATCTGGAAATGAAACATTTACCTGTTGAAAGGTTTTTGGAAAAAAATACAGTTTTCAAACTTACTCATATTTTCGATGATTTCGGTAAAGGATTTGGGTTTTCACTGATATACTTAAAAAGTGGAACTATTTTCGGGAATTATGAAAAAGCTGAGAATTTTGAATTCCGAGTTACTTCTTTAATTACTTGCTTTATGTTGTTATGAACCGTTGTTGGCTATTGGTATTGGACCTGACCTTTGTTCCAGCTCGTCATTACTTTCAACCTAATGTCAGGTTTATTACTTATTGATGGAGTCGGTTGTACTCATACTACACTTCTGCACCTTGCTTGCAGATGTTGACTGCAGATGTTGTTGTGTTCGACGAGAGCTAGATTTGAAGACGGACCTGCGTTCCGGTTGTAGCTGCCTCTTATTCATGGTAGCCTTAGATTCATACAACCCTATTTATGTACTTTTCAAACAAATGATGTATTTACTTCATTTCAGCTTTGTAAACTCTATTCTTAGAAGCTCATGATTTGGACTACCAGTTCTTGGAAAATGTATAAGATTCAGTTAACTTCTCTATTTAATTGTTTTATGGGGATTGGATAGTTGTTAGTTGGCTTACCTAGCGGGTTGGGTTAGGTGCCATCACGACTAGTTGGAATTTGGGTCATGACAGGCTAGAGGCTTCAAAGTACACTTGCCGGACGCTCGCAGGCTCCTAAGTTACCTTCTGTTGTATTTATTTCCATTGTTTCCTATTAGTCCAAAACAGAGATGTATTCGTTATGTATAATTACTCCTAGAAAGGCTTATGACTTGCACTACCATTTTTGGGATATTGTATCATGTTGAGACTATTGGTTCATGTTTAATAGCTGTTTAGTAGAACCTGTTATCATTTTGGTATGTGTTAGGCCTACCTAGTTTTAGAGATTAGGTGCCATCACGACTCCTTCGGAGGGATTTTGGATCATGACAAGTTGGTATTAGAGCTCTAGGTTCATAGGTGCTAAGAGACATAAGCAGGTTTAGTAGAGTCTTGCAGATCGGTACAAAGACGTATGTACTTATCTTCGAGAGGCTACGGAAACTATTAGGAAACTCCACCTCTTTCATTCCTTATCGTGCGATATTAATTCAGCTCGAAACATATATCTTATGTTCCTTTGCATCCACTAGTGTATCATATTGCGCACTCAATATCAGCTATGCGCCGACGGTTTGTGATGTTATGGATGGGCTACGAGGTAGCCAGGGATGCTCAAACATTGTCTCAACGTGTCGTCCAGACTGAGGATGTAGGGGTATTGAGAGACTATTCAGTTGTTCACATGGGGGTGCAGTGGGTTCTAGCATTTGGTTGATAAGTACGAGCTTGGGAAGGTTTAATTGGTTGACTAATGGTTACGATCGTGGTAGGGTCACGAGGTGGATGTTGATTGAGGATAGATGGTGGTGTTAAAGACTATGTGGTTCGTACGGGATTTCTACTCATTGAAAGGTACATATTAGCATTTGAAGCACTAGAGGGAGCGAGTTTGACAATCATGAGTTTGTGGATCATCGGATGTTGTGTCCTATGGCTTCGCACCAAGTGGGGGAGTTCACTATCGACGAGCATCTTGTAGAGTAAGGTGTTGTATCAGCTTTAGACGGGGATATATGTATACGGTATTGAAAGGTTCCTCGAAATTTGCATATGACTAAGATCTGATATTTGCATGGGATGATGATTGGGGCTTACGGCATTTCTGCGTCATTAATGAATTTACACTTTAGCATTGGAAAGGTTAGAGAAACAACTTCAGATTCACATAAGGTCTCTTCAGAGTGGGTATCTCGGTTGTGGCATTATGGGTTACTTCAGAGGAATACGGTGGTTTATGAGCTTTTGGGCTACGTGGTTCGTGCTAGGATCTCTTATAGTGAGCTTTGGATGAGGATCGTGGTGTTGTGACAAGGAGAAGTGTCACCTGGAAGGCAATTCGGGAGGAACCCGGAGAAATATGACAGCTTGGTAGTATGTTGGATCAATGCAGTAATGGTATGATCGGTTCCTTGGGTACTATTGATGTGGTGAGTCTCTACAGGTGTTTTATGGCAATACTCTTGGATTTGGCAGCCTGCGTGGCTTGGAGAGTTAGAGAGATTCAGTTCTGATGGCTTGTCTATGTACCAATGGGTTTCGAAGAGTCCTCGATGGTTTTCTACCATGGTTTGAGATAAATACTTCTTACCGGCGTGAGGAGCATGTCGTGTATTGTGATTTTCTCCTAGATGGGATCAAACGAAAGATTTCTGACTAATCATTCATATAGTTTACTTATGACTCAGAGTTGATAATGAGGTTCTTGTGTTTTTATATGATGACCTAATAGATGCGGTGCATTCCGTGGGGTTAAGATTTACATGTACGAGGTGGCGGTTCAGTTTTGAAGGAAAGGTCATGTATTCTTAGACAACATGGACGGTTTCAAATGATTAGACGAATTTTATTACTACTTGTTAATGACTGGAAATAGTGCCTAATTCAGAAGACGCATGGTGTTGTGACTTATGGATGCTTTATTATTATTGCGGTACTCGCTTGGTTAGTCGACTGTGGATATTCAGATTTTTCCTATGTGGCATGAAAGGCTTATAGCAGTATTTCTCGTGAGGATGATTATGTATGAGGGATGTATTAGTTATTGGAATAGTGAAGTTGGGGATCATCTATCGTGATTCGGGTGTTCTATGGATTTGGAGACTGGGAGTTCTCAAAAGCAGATTGTCTCGTGGTTGTGGACTGTGAAGATGTGACCAAAGTTAGTCAGATGGTAGTATGTATTATGGTTAGGTCATTGTAGACCATCGAAGGGTTATTTATCTATTTGTGGATGACTAGGGTTGATTTGGGGCCCCATTGGTAGGCCGTATAATGATGTGTAATCTACATCAGGTCAAATTTGTTGACTTAGCACTGTCCCTGTTGAGGGGTGTGTCATTCGGTTAAAGTTGAGCTTGTTCGTATTCTGAGATGTTTTATGTGTTACTCTTCTACGTTGCGAGGGGTTGTGATTTGTTGGTTATATGCGCACTCGATGCGGTTCTGGTTGGGCTTTGCGGCGAAATTCGAGTGAGATGGTTATTGGAGCGCTGAATGGTTGATTGCGCGTAGGCTATGGTATTTTCGGGTTGTGGCATATTGTGCTATTTACTTCTCCATGGTTATGGTCACGCACTACGTGTACTTGATGTCGAATTGCATGTAGTTGTTAATTTTGAGCATTGTGGCTTGAGGTATTTCGTATGGACCGGTGTTGGATGGGTCATGAATTGCAACAGGGCTATGATGGGACATGACTCTTTGCATTAGATTGGTGTGTCGTGATCCTACTGTGTGTGATGGGTTCATAGCGTTGAGATGTAGTGGTGCTTGTTAATCTGATGAGTGGTTATAAGTTTCTATGCGTTGCTTTTATCGTTGGCACTGTGTTGAGGATTTGAACAAGGTTTTATTTGATGAGGTTCATTATCGGTATTGGGTTTGTTTTGAGCAGCTACTGCGATCGAGAATTCTCGCTATGAGTATGCGACTTGTATTGTATGTCATGTAATTACGTCATGGGTTATGGTTATGGCTTGATATAGCGTGTTCGGACTTATACAGTGTGTGGATGTGAGATTCGAGTCTTGTAAGGAATTTTGGATATTAGGATTGAGTTCCAAGGTTTATGGGCTAAGGTCAACATAATAATCTTCAGTTGTGTCATGTGGTCAGGCCTTCATGGTTTGGGTGACGTGGGGTCACCCCCGGGTATGTGCACGATGAGGTTACACGACGATTTAATGGCTTTAGAACGACTCTTGGTACGTTCGAGGATGAACGTATGTTTAAGTGGGGGAGGATGTAACGACCCAGCAGGTCTTTTTGAGCATTTGAATTCCGTTCAGCAATTTGAACTCTCGAGCTGCATCGTATGATGTATTATGACATGTGTGAATCGCCGATTTTGGTTTTCAGGTTATTCAAAATCGATTTAGAAGAATGATTCTCAACTAAGAAGCTTAAATATGAAGAATTGACCAAGCTTGACTTTTGAGTATTTGACCCCGGATTGAAGTTTTTATGATTTCGTTAGAGGTTCATATGGTGATTTTCGACACATTTTGGCAAAAATTGGAAATTTGTAGGTTTGGAAGGTTGAGAGGTTGGACCGGGAGTTGACTTTCTTCATATCGGGTTTGGAATTTGATTCCGGGAGTTGATATAGCTACGTTGTGTCATTTGGAACTTGCATGCAAAATTTGACGTCATTCTGGGTAGATTTGATATGATTCGGTGCGAGTTGTAGAAGTTGAAAGTTCCTAAATTCATTAAGTTTGATTTGATGTGCGATTCGTAGTTTTGATGTTGTTTGATATGATTTGAGGTCTCGAGCAGGTCCGCGTTATGCTATGGAACTTATTGGTATGTTTCGACAAGGTCCCGGGGGCCTCAGGTGTGTTTCGGATGGGCTACAGGCTATTTCTCTGTGTTTTTGGACTGCTGGTTTCTGTCACCTGGTGTTCTTCATCGCGTTCACGCCCTTACTTCTGCATTCGCATAGTGTTATGGTGGCCTCAGATATTTTGTTCTTCGCGATCGCGAAGAGGCGACCGCGTTGGCGAAGAGGCGATCGCTTTCGCGAAGAGGAGACCGCGTTCGCAAAGAGGCGACCGCGTTCGCGAAGGTTGAATGATTTATGTTGTTGCATTCGCGTTCTTTGTTACGCGATCGCGTATAAGGGAAATTGGAAGGCCTCAGGCCCTTGTTGTACGCGATCACGTGAATGCAACCGCGTTCGCGTAGAGAGCTGGAAACAGTGTGTCGTATTCGCGAAGGAGTTTTGGTCAGTTGTCATCATTTTTGTCTCCGCGATCGCGAGTGATGTTCCGCGATCACGATGAGTAAATCACTCGGCAGAATATAAGAACTTCATTTCGAGGGTTAGCGATTTTTATCATTTTGAGAGTTGTAGACCTCGGCTTTGGGAGATTTTTCGTGAGTTTTTCAAGCAATTCATTGGGGTAAGTGTTCTCTACTGGAATCTTATCATATTTCATGAATCCATTGCTATTTTCATTAGTTAATTAGTGAATTAAGTTGGGAATTTGGGAAAAATTTGTAAAAAATTTCAAAATGTAAAATGATGAATTGAGGGACGAATTGGTATCGGAATTTGATAATTTTAGTATGGTTGAACTCGTGTCGGAATGATGTTCAGATTTTTATGAATTTTGTTGGGATCCGAGGTGCGAGCCCAGGTGTTGACTTTTGGGTTAATTTTTAGTTTTTGATAAAGATTGAAGCTTTATTATCTGAAATAGTTTCTTATGAGTTTTATTCATGCTTTGAAGTTATTTTGACTAGATTTGAGCCGTCCGGAGGTTATTTCACTCGAGCGGGTCATTTTAGAGTATCGATCTAGCTCCTTTAAGGTAAGTGTCTTGCCTAACTTTGTGTGAGAGAAACTCCACCTTAGGAATTGAGTTAATTGTACTATCTTGTTATGTGAAAGTCGTGTACGCAAGGTGACGAGTGGGTACACAGTCTATATATGGTAGTTTCTTTCCTTATTGTCTTGTTACCTCTTAATTGTTGAATTTCTTCTATGACTATGTGCTTAACTGCTACATATCCTAATTGTTGTTATTGCATACCTGGTTATCAAGTACCTTACCTGTCCTGTCATTTTTTATAGAGTTTGTTGTATTCCTTTGATTGTTACGTGGTTCCTTTGTTGTCGTGTATTCATAGCCTTGATTGTAGAGATTCTTGTAAATTGAGTTATTGAATTGTTGCTATTGATTTAAATTATTGTACGGGGGATCTGGTTGTACGCCGCAACAGGTAAAATAAGGGTGAATTGTATGGTGAAATAAGGGTGAATAGTATTGTACGGTAGGATCAGGTTGCGCGCCGCAACATATTTTGTTTATTATTATGATATTGATATGGTGGGATCGGGTTGCATGCCGCAACAGGTGAAATAAGGGTAAATTGATATGGTGAAATAAGGATGAATTATAATATTGACTTTGATTATATGATGAGATCGGGTTGCAGGCCGCAAGATATATTTTTTATTTAATACTATTGATATTCACATGGTGGAATAAGGGTGAATAGTATTGTATGGTGGGGTCGGGTTGCGCGCCACAAAAGTTTATGTGTTTTGTATTCCCTATTGTATTGTATTGGCTTCAGTTCTTTCGTGCGAGACTCGGAGAATTTGTATTTCCGATTTTTCGCTGGTTTCCTAGGATTTTAATTGTTGCCATTGATTTATTGCCTTGTCGTCGTTTCCTGAATTCTCTTCTTAAATACTATTATTTCGGTGAATTGTTTTTTAAGAAGAACTTACTACGCTAATTCATTACCTCATATCCTGCTGAGTTGTTAGTAATATAGCGATTTTAAATAAAGAAATTAATAACATGCTTATCATATGTGACTTTTAAGTTAAAACTCGCCGTTCTATTCGGTATTTTACCATTTCTAATAATTGTCATATTTTATCTTAATTGATTTCTCAACTTAATCTCCTTAACCTGTCTGATATTTTTACTTTACTTAAAAAGGAATTTTTATTATGTTTTAATTTAATAAATCCTATATTAAGTTCAGTAGCTTATCTGATGTTGTATTTTATTTTAAAATGTTATTTTCTTCACCTGAATGATTTCTAAATAAAACTTATTTTTCTCATTGATTTTCTACTTGGTTCAAAAACTGTAACTTTACATTACGATACATATATATAAATAAAATCTCTGGAATACCCTAAATAGCATTGGTCATGGATATTATGTACCGAGTAGCACGTGAAATTTTTCGTACAAAGTGACATCGAGAATATGGGCACAAGGTGCCCGGTGTGTTAAGGGATTGAAAGTTGTGACTTATGATATGAGAATACGAGAAGTGAGATTGTTGAAATTGTGTATTGGAAATGATTTGATTGGTTGAATTGACATCGTTTTCCCTACGTGAGCACATTTACACTACATTTGTACCCCGACTATGTGGCTGCTTAATTACTTGGTTATTTCTCGTTGCCATTCCTACCCCCCTTATTTTTACTACTGTTTGTGATTTGAATTCGTTCTGCTATTGGCATTACATTGATATTCCTTCCTTGTTAGCTTTATATCATATCCTGCACAGGTTTACATGTTCGGTAGGTATCTTGACCTGGCCTCGTTACTACTTTATCAAGGTTAGGCTCGATACTTACTGAGTATCACTGTGGTGTATTCATGCTATGCTTCTTCACATTTTTGTGCAGAACCAAGTACTTCAGATCAAGCTGATTTTGAGACATATGCTTGTGCGGCTGGAAACTTCAAGGTACACTTGCCGGACGTTCACAAGCTCCTAAGTCACCTTCTGTTGTATTTATTTCCATTATTTCCTATTAGTCTGGAATAGTGAGAGACAACTAGAAAGAGATATCTTTTAAGTGAGAGAGAATATCAAGGGAGAGATTTTAGGATATGAAAAGTTGTACATAATTGAATTACAAAAGTAAGATTTTGTAACAAAAGTACAGTGCTTTAAATTACTTGGCGAAGTCGAAAACACAATAAATTAGATGTAGAGAGAGAAACACCGGCGATCTTTGAGAAAGGTAGCTAGCCTCGCCGATCAGAATGGCTCACCGTAATAATCTTCATCTCCCTACACAATCACCTCTTCCAATTGACACTATGGCTAGATTAATTACACCGAAAAGTGGTATCCCTTAGAAATTAGACCCAATGCAACTATTACATTGGTTGCCAAGCATGGGGAGTGCCCCTACTATCATGCAAGCACCACCGGAAAAGGAGAAGGATGAATCGCAAGTAATGGAACCAGGAATGCTTACAGCGGCACGGAAATTAACCTACTCAGTTGGGTCTCAAAGTACAAAATAGACCATGGCAGAGGTAGTAAAAGGCAACGGAGCTCAAACACAAAGCATACAACTGAATTTCTACCCTCCGGTAGAAGGATGGAGTGAAAATGGACAAGTTAAACCCAAAAGAGTTAGAACAGCAATGCTAGCGATGGAAAACAGCTTTGATTGGATACGTTCTAGGGGGAAATTCGTCTTTCAAGGAGATGCTCAAATTCGTTTATGGCGTTTGGAATCTAGTCACGACACATACGGTCCTTTTGCATGACGACGGGTATTTCATTTTCAGATTTGAATCTGTGGAGGACAAAAACTTAATTGTGCGAAATGGCCCTTATACCTTCAATAGCATACCTATGGTATTGAAGGATTGGGATCCGAATTTTCAGATTAAAAATGAATCTATGAGGATAGTTCCTGTATGGGTCAATTTACCCGGGCTGCCTGTTCAGTGTTGGGCTGAAGAAAACCTAGGTAGGATTGCTAGTCTATTAGGCAAACCTATTTGCACTGATAAGCTAACAGTAGAGTATGAAAGGATTTCATATGCTAGAATACTTGTTGAAATGGACATCACACAGCCATTACCAGAGGAAATTCTCATAGAAAATCCAGATGGGAGGAGTTGGATGCAGAGAGAAGATTTTGAATGGAAACCAAAGTTTTGCTTGGATTGCAACAAATTTGGTCATAGTACTGGTGAGTGTCAACAAGCAACAGATGCAGGAAATAATAGCACGCTGATTCTGCCTCAGGAGGAACCTATACAACAGGAGACAGTAGTAGAGATACAGGTGACTAATAGAGGCAAACAAGCAGTGGTTACTCAAGGATCAGCTGGCAAAACAAACCATCAGGAGATCAATTATGAGGAACTAGTTAGAAGAAATGCATTTGCTCCCCTAAAAATACTGGAAAGGCCATCAAATGAAAGACAGCAGGGGCAGTCCTCTAGTAATGAAGAAATCCAAAGGGAAAATAGGTGCAATCCCATTAATTATAATCCTCCATGATTATTGTGTCCTGAAATATAAGAGGACTGAATAAGTCCTATAAGCAACGAGAATTCATAAAGTTCTTATTGACGAATAAGGTAGATATGATAGCTTGTCTAGATACTAGAGTTAAACAACAAAGATCAAAGGCAATTCAGAGGAAGATGGGTGCTGATTGGCAATTCAAAGATAACTATGCTTATGCACCTAATGGTAGAATCTGGATAGGGTGAAAAGTAGCAAATGTTCAAGTAACAATACTGGATGGCTCAGATCAGATGATACACTGCCTAGTTAAGGATAAGAATTCATCCTTTACCAGCTACATAACTTTTGTATATGGATTACATACTGTGCAACACAGAATTCCACTCTGGCGAAACTTGAGGAATATGCAAAGTAATGGACCTTGGCTTGTAATAGGAGATTTTAATAGTGTGCTACATGTGGAGGACAGAGTGAATGGAATTCCAGTTCATCAAACAGAAATGACTAACTTTCAAAGTTGTCTTGATGATATTGGAGTGGGACAAATCACAAAAAGAGGATGCAGATTCTCATTGAGCAATAAGAGGGATGCAGAGGTTAGAATTTATAGTCATATAGACTGGGCTTTGGGGAATGTTGATTGGTTCAATGAGTATAATGGGGTGGAGGCCATCTACATGCTACCAAGTTGCTCAGATCACATTCCTATAATGATAAATACTGATGTTGATAAGATAAAAGAGGATATCAGAAAAGCATGGCTCAGTCGAATGGAGTTTCTTGAGATCAATACTGCTTGAGTTTGGGATACCATATAAGATGGTAACATTAATCATGAAGTATGTAACTATTGCTAGTTATACATTACTATTGAATGGTGGACTAACTGACAAATTTGAAGCAAGGAAGGGGCTAAGGCAGGGAGACCCAATATCTCCATATTTGTTTGTGTTGGCAATGGAGTACCTGAACAGATCTTTGAAGACACTCATTCAGAATCCAGACTTTAACTTCCATCCTAAATGTGCAAGATTACAAGTCCTACACATTTGCTTTGCAGATGATCTACTGATGTGTTGTAGAGCAGATGAAGTATCCATGAAGCTAATGATGGGAGCTTTTGATCACTTTTCTATTGTTTCTGGGCTACAAGCAAATCTGGAAAAGAGTTTACTATATATAGTAGGAGTGCCTATGGACTTCAAAGATAAAATGCTAGCAGAGTTACATTTAACAGTAGGCAATCTACCATTTAAGTACTTGGGAGTTCCTCTATCCACAAGAAAACTCACTATTCATCAATGCATGCCACTAATTGAGAAGATTGTGGATAGGATCAAAAGCTGGACATCAAAGTTCCTGTCCTATGCTGGAAGATTACAACTCATTAAGAGTGTCCTGTTTGAAATGCAGACCTATTAGGCACAAGTATTCCTTATCCCAAAAAAAGTTATTAAGTTTGTCAATAGTATCTGCAGGATCTACTTGTGGACTGGAAGACATGATAATGCTCACAGAGCTCCTATTGCTTGGAAAATACTGTGCAAACCAAGAGTTGCTGGGGATCTGAATATTTTCAACTATGAGATATGGAATAAGGCTGCTTTGACTAAATTCCTATGGTCTATAATGGCAAAGAAGGGTAAGCTATGGATTAGATGGATCCACAGTCATTACATAAAATAGAAGGATATTACTACCATGGATACTCCAAAGCAGGCAGTTGGTTGATAAGGAAACTATTCACTGCGAGAGAATGGTGGGCTACTGACTTAACAGTCAGAGTCTTTTGCTCTGAATGGAAAATTTAGTATTAAGAAGGCCTAGCTACATGCTCTTCCAATGTATCCTAAAGTTCAATGGAAATCACTAGTCATGTTGACTGAAATTTTGCCAAAGCATCAATTCATTTTATGGATGGCAATACAAAGAAGGCTGGCTACTATTGACATATTGGCAAAGTGGGGAATTCAGGTGTCTCAATCATGTGTATTGTGTGAAAGAGATATAGAAGAAACACATGATCACTTATTTTTTGAATGTCCATACTCACAAAGCTTATGGAAAGGAATGCTAGGATGGCTAAGATATCAAAGAAGTGTTGCAAACTGGGATGCTGGGGTGAAGTGGTTATCTTCCAATGCTAACAATAGGAACCCAAGAAAGACAATTCTAGGAGTGGTGTTTGCAGCAGCAGTGTACCATATCTGGATGAAACGCAATGATAGAAGATTTCAGAACAAGAAAAGAGAGGCTAAAGACAGCTAAAAACATTACCATATAAGTGCACATAACAGGGCAACAGAAATGTAAATGGAAACCTGTATTTTATCACATTGAATAGTTATCCTAATCGTAAACCATAGCAAATAAGATAGAGAAGGTCCACGCTTGTTAGTAGTGGTCTTGTTAGACAACCTCTTGGTTGTATAGCCTCTTGTTTTATTGGCTTAGTCATGAGACTTGTTACTGGAGTCTAAAAGTGCATGTGATGTACATTGAAAAACTGGTTGAAATAAAAAATTTCTTTCGACCAAAAAAAAAATGATTTTATAATAAATTGTACTAAAAATAATTTTGTAAAAACAATTGTAGGGAATATAAATAAGTCTTTAAAGTGTTGTATTCTATATAAATTCCTCCTTTTATAATAGGTAACAAAAAACTTAGGCCAAATACCTATACCACCCCTTAAACTTGGCTTCAGTTTCTATTTAGACACTTCAACTAAGGTCAGTATTTATTGTACACTTTAACCTAATAGAATATGTGCCTATTAAATACCTCTCACTCACCCGGTTTAAAAAGTTAAGTGCGTGTTGTTCACTTTCGGATGACGTGGTGAAACATCAAATTAAAGAGTGTCATGTGGCTGTTCCCATTTTTCTTTTTCTTTATTTAAGGCTAAATAATCCAAATTGAAAAAGAATTACAAAATAAATTAAAAACTCTACCCCCCCCCCCCCTCCCTACACCAAACTCACCTTTTCCAAACGACCATCTCTTTTCCCCTCTCTTTTTCTTAAGCTATCATCTTCTTCCCTGCCCATTTATGATTCCATATCTCTCTAGCCATGTCCAAACAAAAAGCATATTGTATTCTTGGTTGGAAATTTTTCATATTTGTAGATGTGCAGCTTGGCCGTAAAATTTCACATTTGGACGGAAAATATTGATGCAGACGAAATAGTTTAGTTAATCTCCATGTTTGTGGTTAATCTCCATGTTTGCAGCTGCAAAATCAAGTCAAAATTGTTTGTTTTTTATGTCTGAAATTGCTAGATTTTTTTTGTTGGATGATTTTTTATGTAAAATCGAATCGATATTACAGGGTTGATGTTTGAAATTTCTGCGGCTTTTCTTGTTGGGTTTATCTTTGTAAAATCGAGTATTGCAAAATCTATTCGAGTTTTCTTGATTCTTTTCTGAAATTGCTGCGTTTTTTGTTGATGCTTTCTCTCTGCAAAATGGGTTTGACTTATAAATAATTTAAATTTGAAGTGAATTCTAAGGTGTATCTTTGAAATGAAAAGGTAATTTAGATATAAAGTTTAACATTACTGCAAATTCGAGTTTGAATTTCAAGATTTATCCCAACCTCTTTTAATATATTATTTTTGGGTTTTACTCTTTCTTTGGCATGTACGAAATTCTTTAAAATGAATTGATAAGTTAATCAATATTGGAAGTAAGATGAATCTGTAAAACGACTCAGGAAGAAATTGGGAGGAAGAGAATCTTGTGGTAGATGAAGGTAGCGATGGAGAAGATGAAAGAGAAAGAAGAATAAAAAAATTATTTGAAGAAGAAAGCAGAAAAAAATACAAGCCAAACATTTTTTCTTCACGCGCCTAATTTTGGGTACAAATCACACATCATGCCGCTGGTCTTAATTGAAGTGTCTAAATAAAAATCGGGGTCATGTTTAAGTGGCCGTATAAGTATTTGGCCAAAAGCTTATGATATGTGAAGTTCAATATATTACATGGGAGGTGTTGACATGTTTCTGCTTGTACCAATGCTTATACGTAAAGAATCCGTGTTCAACTAGCTAACTGCTGAGCGTTGCATATCCATTAATTTGTCATTTTCTACCTAGATGTTTTCTCCTAGACATACTTCTCTTTTTCTTTTTCTTTTTTCAATTTTAAAGGTCTAATTCTTTTACTTGTGCAAATCGACGTATTATTGTACTATGACATTCCACATCCACATTTTAATATTTCCAAGCTTGTATATCGATTAATTATTTCCTGTAGTCTCGCAAAAAGGATTTTCTTTTCTACTTTAATTATCTAATATTCGGAACCTACTAATTTGATTAATTTTAATACGCACTAAATATGCCTATAAAGCCAAATAAAACTCTTCCTATCGAAAACTTTTTATTCCTAAAGTTTAAAACCGAGACCAAACCTCTGATTAGGGTATATACTATAGGTCACATGATTCTTTTTATTCTTTTTTTTTTTTTATAAAACGTCAAATGTTTGGAAAACATTCAGTTAACCAAAAAGACTAAAATATTTGGAGTTGAAGTGAATAACTTTATTTTATACTTATTTCCATATTATTCCTATGACAATTAAAAAAGGCAATTCGGTGTAGAAAGTATTCAGTATTTACGCAGGATTAGTGGCTGCTTACACAACTTAAACCAGTAATCTATAGATTACATGAAAATAATTTTATCGTTACTTCAAGACTTTTCTTCTATCCGAAGATTGTAATTAATAAAAGTGGTTATGACAGGGAAGTACTAATATTTGGGACCGACCATTTCATGTATCGAAGCAAAAGTTAGTGGTCACATGTGCTGTGCTACTTGTACTACAGCCTGGAAACGTTCATTTTTCTGTAAGCTACAGCTTGTAAGTTTTAGATCTTGTTTTCGCATAAGTTGTGCACTTAATTAAAATTAAAACATCTATACTACATACTAAAATTAAATTAGCACAATTATATATTCATTCCGTAGCCGGAAGAATAATATTTAGTGAAAGGTAACATGTACAAGATAAAATAGTTAAATTGCGAGCGAGCTGGATGAATCGCTGTAATTAAGTAGAAAACAATGATGTTAGTTTAGTTTGGTTTAATTTATCCGATTAAGCACAATTTTCTTATTATGCGGTATTAACGTTGAAATGACACCACATACCCATTCTAAAGGGTTGTAATTTAGAAATCATTCAACGTGTCTTGAATTTAAGTTTTTCAGTTTGATTTTTTGAGACGCAAATATCCTAAATTGTCTTGAAATTAATATTTTAAGTTTAAATTTTTAATATAAAATAAGTATTGGCTTATCCCTAAATATTAACCCTAAATAGATGTTTGTGCACTTCCCGGTATTAACCTAATGTCTAGGTGAACATTATCACACTTCTTAAATGGGGCAAAATTCAAAATAGTAATACATTAGATTTAAAAGTCTTTACTTGATTGTGGAGAAAAAATAACTAATTAAAATTGTGCACGAGAACAAAACAAATCCATAAAAGAACCAAAAAAACTACTCGTATATTGTTTTTTCCCTAGTTCAACATTTTGGTTTCATGCATCAAACACATGTAAACAAAAACCTAAAATAAATAAATAAAATAATTCTTCTTTTAGTATCAGTGTTTACAAGAAGTTTTACATACAGTATCAAACATAACCGGATCTACTTTGTGGAATTAAATCGTAGATTATTAAAATTAAAAAAAGAGTCAAATGATTTCAACAAACCTTAAACAAAACGACATCGTCATGATCATCAGTAGTAGAACGAACCAGCTTCTTCTTTCCGCCGCCGTCCACGGCAGCGACTACAGGAGAAGAACACGACGAGGAAAGGCCGGAGGAAGCAGCGGCCAACGCGAGGCAGCTTTCGCTCCACGACCGTCGAATCGGATACGATACGTTCATATATGGAGAAGAATGAGAGCAATTTCCTCGGGATTTATGAAGTGCACAGCCACAGTTACGGTGGTAAGGCCTACTTTGGATCCCTGTATCGTGGTCGGAGATACATCCGTCGAATACTCCTCGGAATATTCCGTCTCTGGCAGCTCCGCTTGCCATCTTTTTAATAATTTGATTTATATTTTTTGTGTAAATGTTAACACCCTTGTTAAAGAGAGCTCGTGAGAGCAGGGTGGGGAAAAATGGCAAAAGATGTAGAAAGTGAAGGGTGGATATATAAGTGACAAATGGAAAAAGAGAAAAATAGGAAAACGGTGAGGGCAAGCAGAAAATAGTTAAATTTGCCATGTAGCGTCGTCATAAATTGAATAATTTTGCTTTCTATTACTCCCTCTGTTTTAATTTATTTGATTTTTTTTGTTTTTTAAATTTAAGTTTTTTAAGTTTTAACCATATATTTGGATATGAAATTTTTAAAATTTACAAAATAAATTTTATATATTTAAATATTAAGTAAAAACAGTATAAGTTAGAATAATTAATAACTCTTTTGTCTTGACTACTAGCGGATGAGTAATGTTAAACCATAGTTAAAAGTTAAGATTTTTATTCTCAAAATTTGAAAAGATGAAGAAGGGAAAATTTAAGCAAGTTTAAATAATACATAAATGATTTTGAACCTTTTTCCCTTACAAAAAAGTTGGGGCATAAGCGTCACTAATGAAAAGTTAGACCACTCGAAAGTAATTTTAGCGTCGTGCTAGCTTTGGCTTGTGGGAAGTTTCTACGCATGCCCTTTTAGACCTAGTAAATATTGTTAGGACCCACAATTAGGATTTCTTTTTGCTCTCTTTTCCTTTTTTTAATTTTTAAAATTTTTCATGTTCTTCTAGAAAAGATTTGGGAGGATGACTTAATATTAAAAGTATATAATAACTACTAACCCTCGTGGAATGTTGTGGAAAAATTAATAATGAGGATAAGGAAAACCATAATGATATGCTAAAATAAGGAATAAAAGAAAAAACAAATTGATCTGCTAAAATAAGGAGATAAAATAAGATCATAAGAGGAAAACCATATTGATATGCTAGGTTGAAATGAGTTCTTCATATATTAATAAGTGATTTGATATGAAATATATTTTCTTTTGAAATAAGGTGATAAGAGGAAAACCATATTGATATGCTAGGTTGAAATGAGTTCTTCATATATTAATAAGTGATTTGATATGAAATATATTTTCTTTTGATTTAATTGTACATAAAAGTGAGATAAAGGATTATGAAATAGTTAGTTCCATATATTTGATTACTAGTTCAAATTTTTAATTTCATTTCATATGTTAAATATAAACCAAAGTTAGATTGTAGAAACGATAAGTCAGATAAACAAATTAATTACATATCAAAAAAGAGATGTACAAAATAATAAGTAGAAGTTACAAGATTTATCTATTTTACCCTTCTTAAAAATAATAATTTAAAAGGCTTATAAATACATTTTTTGATTTTTTTAAGAAATAAAACATCATTTTTGACCTATGTCTATGAATATTGTCCCCTTGGAAGATGTGGGTGCAGGATTTCAAGAGGATGATTGTCGTGAAGAGGTGAATCTAGAATTTACATTTGATGGGTTTAACTTTAACCTTTTTACCATGAACCCACTATACATTTAAAATTATAGGTTCAAAATTATATTCTTTTTGAAATTTTAGTAATTTTTACATATATATATCTATATCCCATGCTGAAAACAAGACCATTCAGAGCGGATTTGAACCACCAAATTTATTTGTAGAGGTACACCCAATAATAATTACACCATAAGAGTTTTTGAGTTTAGATTCATGCACATATATTTAAATAATTTTTAAAAATATAACATTATTATACATGATTTAAAAAAAATTATGAATTTTGGTGAACTCATATCCCTACGCCTCTGCCCCTTGCGGCGGGATTAGAGGGAAATGAAAGGGAAAGGATAATTTGCACTCCATAGTTTGCCCAAAAAAGTGCAAAATGCACCGTTTTTGTAATTGAATTTATTCGGTGGGTTATGTGTTTGGTATGACGAAAAGTATTCTTGTCAAAAAATATTTTGGGCATGTTTGGTACCAAGAAAAATATTTTTCATGAAAAATAGTTTTTTTAAAAATATAATTTTTAAAAAATGAGTGATTTTATAACTTATTTTTCTTTTTTTAGTTGGTAAGTGAAAAAATATTTTCGAAAAATATTTTAGTATTTGGTTAGAGAGTATAAAATATTTTTAGAAAAATAATTTTTTATGTTACTATTCTCAACCCAACTTTCCCAAAATTTTCATGTTTTATGTACCCCGCCCCCCTCCCGGACTCTATCCTCTTCAAGAATTTAATTATTTTTTTCAAAAGTTCAAAGGAACTAATGTGCTACTTTACTTTTTTACACAAAAATAACATTGAAATTTGAGCTCGATAACTAAAAAAAATACTTTATTGTGTTGAAAAAGAAAGTATCATTTCTACAACATGAAAAGAAATTACTCATTTTGTTGAATGAAAGAAAAAAAATTTCTACATCATGAAAAGAAAATACTCAGTTTGTTGAAATGAAAGAAAATATTTTTTCTACATCATTAAAAGAAAATACTCATTTTGTTAAAATGAAGAAAATATTTTTTCTACATCAGGAAAAAAAAAATACTTAGTTTGTTGAAATGAAAGAAAATACTTTTTCTATGTCATGAAAAGAAAGTACTCATTTTGTTGGAAAAGAAAATACTTTTCCTATTTTAGGAAAATAAAGTACTTAATTTTTTGAAATGAAAGTAAATACATTTTCTAAATCATGAAAAGAAAGTACTCGTTTTATTGTGTCACAACCCGAAATTCCCACCTTCGGGACCGTGATGGCGCCTAACATTTCATTTGCTAGGAAAGACAACGTTAGAGGATTCTTAAAGCCAACTTTAGTCAATTTTAATAACAGAAACAATTAAACTAAACATAAGCTAAAACTGAATTGCGGAATAACATAAAACCCATAATAACTGATACAATTCGGATATGGAGTCACGATTCACGAACTGCTGAGATTTACTACAAACAAAGTCTGAAAGAAAATACAACTGTTCCAAAAGAAATGAAACAGTAACATGAAGAAACTAGGAAAGGACTCCGGGGTATGCGGACGCAAGCAGATCTACCTTGGGTCTCCGACAAGCAAGTCCAACTGCTAACCTCACGATCAGCTAGGGTCGGTACCAAAATCTGCACAAGAAGTGCAGAGTATAGTATGAGTACAACAAACCTCATGTACTCGTAAGTGTCGAGCCTAACCGCGACGAAGTAGTGACGAGGCTATGACAAGACACTCACATAATAAACCTGTGCAGATAACATTGCATGCATAAAAATAACAAGTAATAGATAAACATGTACTATTGGAAGAGGGACATGCTAAAGGGGATTCAAGATATGAGAATTACATCAGAAATTATCACCAGAACAGTCAACATGCCTTTAACCAATAAAAATAATTAAACACAATAAAGAAAAGTGCACGACATCACCCTTCATGCTTTTACTCTCAACCTCACAATGAAACAATAAAATTGCACGGCATCACCTTTCGTGTTTTTACTCTCAACTTCACAATATAGATCAATAGATACAACACGGCACCATCCTTCATGCATTAACTCTCATAACATGGCACAACATCACCCTTCGTACATTGACACTCACAAACGATATGACATTAACCTTAGTGCATTAACACTATCTCTTACAATATAGCAATGAACAAATAACAACAGGGAGATAGAATAAAAAGAACAAGACTTGCTTCAACATTGGTTCCACAATACCAACCTCAACTTTGAAATCAATACTCAATTATCACCCAAAATTCGTAAATATGATATTAACGATCAATTTAACATATGACTAGTCTAAGCATGGATAACGTGATCAAAGTAAGCAATAATTGCAAGAAACAGTCCCACCCGCATGCTTTAACTCGACAACAACGCATAAGTACTCGTCACCTCACATATACGTTACCCAACATCTAAGCATGTAGCAAATAGACAAACAAGTCATATTCCCTCAAGTCAAAGTTAACCACGACACTTACCTCGCTCCAAAGACCAAACTCAAAGCTCAACCACCGTTTTGCTTTTCAAACAAGCCTCTAAACCAATAGAATCTAGCAAATTAACGACCAAACGATTCAAATAAAGCCTTAGGAACTACCCACGATTGTAAGAAATTAAATTTAGGTCATTATTTTAAAAAGTCAACTCCCGGGCCCGCTTGGTCCAAATCCAAAATTCGGACTAAAATCCGATTATCCATTTACCCCCAAGCCTGGTTTATATAATTTGTTTTGGAATCTGGCCTCAATTTGAAGTCTAAATCCCTATTTTTACAAAAATCCATAATTCTATCTAAAACCCCTAATTTTCACCATGAAAGCATAACATTTTCAGTTGAAATCTAAGGAAATGTAGTGAAAGATTGAAAGAAACTAGTTTAGAATCACTTAATAATGATTTGGGGAAGAAAGGTTCTTTGAAAAACCACCTCTAGGGTTTTCTTGTTTTGAAAATTTGAAGAATGAGCAAAAATCTCGTTTAAGTCCCAATTGATCAATTGCAGATAGCGCATTTGCGGCCTGAGATTCGCAAATGCGAACCCCACAAATGTGAATATTCAATCGCAAATGCGAAGAGTTTCCCACCTCTGCTTTCTTTGCAAATGCGAAGAACATTTCGCAAATGTGAACCATGATCTCTGCAAATGTGACCATTTGATCGCATTTGCGATCAGTGCCTCCCCGTGTCCCACTTCGCAAATGCGAAAAATTATTCGCTAATACGAACATAAGATGGCCCGGCTACTCTTCGCAAATGCGGTTAGTAGCTCACAAATGCAAAATCCTCAGAGGTCGCAAATGCGATGCTTGATCTCGCAAATGCGAGATCAGAGGCCTGCAACAGAACTAGAACACCAGCAATATTACTAAGTCCAAAGTCTAACCGAAACTCACCCGAGCCCTCGGGGCTCTAAACCAAAAGTGCACAGAAGTCTAAAAATATCATACGAACTTGCTCCCGCGATCAAATCGCCAAAATAGCACATAGAACTGCGAATTGAACACCAAATCAAATGAAATTTTCAAAAAAACTTTGAAACCTCTATTTTCACAACCGGGCGTCCGAGTCGCATCAAATCAACTCCGTTTCTCACCAAATTTGACAGACAAGTCATAGATATAGTATTGGACCTATACCAGGTTTCGGAACCAAATTACGGACCCGGTATCCAAAAAGTCAAATATTGGTCAAATATTTCAAAATAGCCTTTAACTTTCAAATTTCAACAAAGTTCGATAACTCGGGCTAGGGACTTCCGAATTCGATTCCGGGCATACGCCCAAGTCCCAGATCATGATACGGATCTACCGGGACGTCCAAATAGGAATTCGGGTCTGTTTGCTCAAAACATTGACCGAAGTCAGATCAAATGGATTTCCAAGCAAACTTTTCATATTTTTATCAGTTTTTAACATAAAAGATTTTCGAAAAAATACCCGAACTATGCACGCAAATCGAGGAGGGTTAAGTGAGATATTTAAGGCTTCGAAGCACATAATTGGGTTCTAAAACATAAGATGACCTATCGGGCCATCACATTCTCCACCTCTAAACACAATCGTTCGTCCTCGAACGAACATAGAAAAGTACATGGACTGGTGAAGAGGTGGGGATATCTACTCCGCATGTCCGACTCGGACTCCCAAGTAGATGCCTCGATGGGCTGACCTCTCCACTGCACTCGAACTGAAGGATAACTCTTTGATCTCAACTGACGAACCTACCGCACTAGAATAGCCATTGTCTCCTCCTCATAAGTCAAATCCTTGTCCAATTAGACAGAGCTGAAATCTAACAAGTGGGATAGATCGCCGTGATACTTCCGGAGCATGGACACATAGAACACCAGATGAACTACTGATAAACCAGGTGGCAACACAAGCTTGTAAGCCACCTCTCCCACCCGCTCAAGAATCTCAAAAGGTCCGATATATCTAGGGCTCAACTTTCCCTTCTTCTCGAACATCATTACACCCTTCATGGGTGACACCCGGAGAAACACCCTCTCTCCGACCATGAATACAATATCACGAACTCTACGGTCGACATAAATCTTCTATCTGGACTGAGCTGTGCGAAGTCGATCCTGAATAATCTTGACCTTATCTAAGTCATCCTGTACCAAATATGTACCCAATAATCGAGCCTTCCCCAGTTTGAACCATCTAACTGGCGATCGGCACCGCCTACCGTATAGTGCCTCATAGAGAGTCATCTGAATAATCAACTGGTAACTACTGTTGTAGGCAAATTCTGCAAGTGGCAAGAACTAATCCTAAGAACCTCCGAAGTCTATAACACAAGCGCGGAGCATATCCTTCAATATCTGAATAGTGCGCTTGGACTATCCGCCCGACTGAGGATGAAATGTTGTGCTCAGCTCAATCTGCATGCCCAACTCATGTTGTACTTCCCTCCAAAAGTGCGAGGTGAACATCGTACCTCGATCAGAAATGAATGACACGAGAACACCGTGAAGACGGACGATCTCGCGGATATAAATCTTTGACAACCGCTCAGAAGAATATGTAACTGCCATAGGAAAAAAAGGCGTTGACTTGGTCAGCCTGTCCACAATGACCCAAACTGCAACAAAATTCCTCTGAGTCCGTGGGAGTCCAACAATGAAGTCCATAGTGATATGCTCCCACTTCCACTCAGGAATCTCTAACTTCTGAAGCAAACTACCAGGTCTCTGATGCTCACACTTTACCTGCTGATAATTTAGACACCGAGCTACATATGCAACTATGTCTTTCTTCATCCTTCTCTACCAATAATGCTGCCACAAGTCCTAATACATCTTGGCGGCCCCTGGATGAATAGATACCTGGAATTGTGGGCCTCCTCAAGAATCAACTCACAAAGTCCATCCAGATTAGGCACACAAACATGACCCTGCATCCTCAAAACTCAATCATCTCCAATAATAACCTACTTGGCACCACCGTGATGCACTGTGTCACTAAGGAAAAGCAAATGAGGGTCATCATACTGTCGATCTCTGATGCGCTCAAACAAGGAAAACCGAGCGACTATACAAGCTAAAACACGGTTGGGTTCAGAAACATCCAAACTCACGAACTGATTGGCCAAAGCTTGAACATCTAATGCAAGCGGTGTCTCACCGACTGCAATGTATGCAAGGATGCCCATACTTGCTGACTTTCTACTCAAAGCATCGGCCACCACATTGCCCTTCCCGGAATGATACAAGATGGTAATATCATAGTCTTTCAGCAGCTCCAACCACCTCATCTTCCTCAAATTGAGCTCCTTCTTCTTGAATAAATACTTCAAGCTCCGATGATCTGTGAATAGCTCACACGGCAGGCCGTAAAGATAGTGCCTCCAAATCTTCAGCGTATGAATAATGACTGCTAGTTCTAGGTCATGAACATGGTAATTCTTCTCGTGAATTTTTAGCTGTCGCGATGCATATCTATCACCCTTCCATCCTGCTTCAATACCGCACCAAATCTAATACGAGACGCATCACAATATACCGTATAAGATCCTGAACCTGTGGGCAACACAAACACCGGCGCTAGTCAAAGCAGTCTTGAGCTTCTGAAAGCTTGCCTCACACTCGTCTGACCATCTGAATGGGGCACCCTTTTGGGTCAACCTTGTTAACGGGGTTGCTATATATGAGAACCCCTCCACAAAAAAACGGTAATAACCCGCCAAACTCAAGAAACTCCGGATCTACTTAGATGAAGTGGGTCTAGGCCAATTCTGAACTGCCTCAATCTTCTTAGGGTCTACATAAATGCCCTCTACTGATACAACGTGTCCCAAGAAAGCGACTGAATCTAACCAAAACTCACACTTTGAAAACTTAGCATATAACCGGTTGTCTCTCAAAGTCTAAAGTACAATCAATAGATGCTGCTCGTGCTCCTCTTGGCTGCGGGAGTAGTTAAAGATATCATCAATAAACACAATCACAAAAGAATCCAAATAAGGCTTGAATACCTGGTTCATCAAATCTATAAATGTTGCTAGGGCATTTGTCACCCCAAATGACATCACCAGAAACTCATAATGCCCATATCGAGCCTGAAAGCTGTCTTAGGGACATAGGATGCCCTAATCCTCAACTGATGGTAGCCAGACCTCAAATCGATCTTTGAAAACACCTTGGCACTCTAAATCTGATCAAATAAGTCATAAATTATCGGCAATGGATATTTGTTCTTGATGGTGGCTTTGTTCAACTGCCGGTAGTCTATGCACAGCCTTATCGATCCATCTATCTTCTTCACAAACAACACGGGCGCACCCCAGGGCGAGACACTAGGTCTAATGAATCCATTATCAAGAAAATCTTCCAACTTCTCCTTTAATTCTTTCAACTTTGACGGGGCCATACGGTATGGCGGAATAGATAACACTGCTGGTAGAATGCCCATGAGTGCCTCTCCACTCTAATCGAGGCAATCCGGCAAGGCTAAGGTCATCGTCTTGGCGTAACAATCCAATATAGCATGATAAGGTGACAGCCAATCCATACCCAAGATAACATCATAATCTACCATATCGAGAAGTAGAATATCTACACTAGTCTCAAGACTCACAATGGTAAACACACACGAACGATAAATGCGATCTACAACAATAACATCTCCCACAGGTGTGGACACATACACATGAGCACTCAAAGAATTACGAGGCACAACCACATATGAAGCAAAATAGTATGACACATAGGAATAAGTAGATACCGGATCAAATAGAACTATAGCATATCTACTGTAAACTAAAACAATACATGTGATAACGGCGTCAGAAGACTCAGCTTAGGCCTGGCTGGAAAAACATAACATCGGGGTTTGGCCCCACCACTCTGAACTATATCTCTAGGACGGGCCCTAGCCAGCTGGCCTCCACCTCTAGCAGCATGACATCCACCTCTAATGGCCCGACCACCAACCAGTGCAGGGACAATGTCACGAGAACCTTGATGCTGAGAACTGCTTGATGCATGAGGAAAATATCTAGCAATGTGCCTCGGATCACCACAAGTATAACAGGTTCTCGACTGCTATGAATGCTGACCGTGAGACTGACCCTCGACCAGAGTAACCACCCTGAAAACTCTGGAGCGGAGGTGCACTAATAGGAGCTGATGGTGTACTGTAGGCTAGCTGGTCGGAATAAGGCATATGAGGGACACGACCACCTGAAGCACCGTGGGATGCCTGGAGTGCTGAATGAAACGGCCTGGGAGGATGGCCTCTCCCAAAAGTACCCCGGCCTCCAGATGATTCACAACTGAAGCCACCAGAGTGACAAGGCCTCTTGTCAGACCCTTGACCTTCCCCTTGTGCTAGAACCATCTAGACTCGCCTGGCAACATTGGCAGCCGTCTGAAAAGAAATCTCACTCCTAGTCTCCTTGGCCATCTACAACTTGATAGGTTGTGCAAGTCCCTTAATAAACCTACTCACCCTCTCTCTCCCTCTCTCTCTCTCTCTCTCTCTCTCTCTCTCTCTCTCTCTCTCTCTCGGTAGGAAGAAGAATATTAGCATGACGGGCCAAATCTAAAAAATGGGTCTCAAACTGAGTGACTGACATACTGCCCTGCTGGAGATGCTTGAACTGCATGCAATAATCTTCTCGTAGTATTACATGAAGGAACTTCTCAAGAAATATTTTAGAGAACTGGTCCCAAGTAAGATCAGGCGGCGCAATGGTCTGGTCGATACAAAATCCTTCCACCATCTCTTAGCGGAACCCGTCATCTGAAACACAGCAAAATCGACCCCATTGGTCTCCCCTATTCCCATGTTCCGCAGCACCTCATGGCAGCGATCAAGATAATTTTGTAGGTCCTCAAAAGGTTCCCCTCTGAAGTGAACTAGAAAGAGCTTGGTAAACTTGTCTAACCTCAATAATCCCTCAAAGGACATAGCTGGTCCACCACCGGCATGTGCCTCAACCACCGGTTAAACTACTCTAACTGGCCGGGCTATTGGAGTCTGATACTAGGGAGCGATCTGCTCCGGGGTGTGAGTAGCAGAAGTCTGTGCTCCTCCTTCAGCCTGAGAGACAACTGATGCCATGGGAGAAGTACCAGTCTGGGCCACACTCTCTATAAGGCCCACCAAATGGACCAAAGTGTCCTGAAGCACTGGGGTGGCGATGAACCCCTCCGGGACCTGAGCTGGTCTGACATGAACAGTCTAGGCTGGAACCTCCTCATCAAACTCTACCTGAGGCTCCGCTACTGGTGCTGCTGCTCGAGCTCTAGGCTGAGCTCTGCCTCGGCTTCTGGCACGGCCTCGACCTCGACCTCTGCACCTCGTAGGAGCTGCCACTGGGGGCTCTGACTACTGCTCATCTGAATATGCAGTATGTGTTCCCTCCATCTACGAGAGAACAAGAGTAGAAGAGTTCAATTAGCAATCAGAGAACAAAATCGCACGAAAGAGAAAAATAGAAGTGAAATTTGTTCCTAAACTTCATAGCTTATAAAAGATAAGTACAGACGTCTCCGTATCGATCCTCCACACTCTACTAAGCTTGCTCGTGAATTGTGAGACCAAGGAAACTTAGTGCTCTGATACCAACTTGTCACGACTCAAAATTCCCACCTTCGGGATCGTGATGGCTCTTAACATTTCACTTGCTAGGCAAGCCAACGTTAGAAGATTCTTAAAGCCAACATTAGTCAATTTTAATAACAGAAACAATTAGGCTAAATAGAAGCTAAAACTGAATAACAGAATAACATAAAACCCATAATAACTGATACAATTCGAATATAGAGTCATGATTCACGAGGTTCTAAGATTTACTATAAACAAAGGCTGAAAGAAAATACAATTGATTTGAAAGAAAGGAAACAGTAACATAAAGAAACAAGGAAGGGACTCCAGGGTCTGCGGACGCCAGAAGATCTACCTTGAGTCTCCGACAAGCAAGTCCAACTACTAACCTTACAATTAGATAGGGTCGGTACCGAAATCTGCACAAGAAATGCATAGTGTAGTTTGAGTACAACCGACCCCATGTACTCGTAAGTGTCGAGCCTAACCTCAACGAAGTAGTGACGAGGCTATGAACAGACACCCACATAATAAACTTGTGCAGATAACAATGCATGTACAAAAATAACAACAAGTAGCAGCTAAACATGTACTATTAGAAGGGGGACGTGCTAAAGGGGATTCAAGATATGAGAATTATAGCAGAAATGATCACCAGAACAATCAACATGCCTTTAACTAGTGAAAACAATTAAACACAATAAAGAAAAGTGGACGGCATCACCCTTCGTGCTTTTACTCTCAACCTCACAATATAGATCAATAGATACGGCACGGCCTCACCCTTCGTGCATTAACTCTCATAACATAGAACGGTATCACCCTTCGTGCATTAACACTCACAAACAACACGACATTACCCTTCGTGTATTAACACTCTCCCTTACCATATAGCAATGAACAAATAATAACGTGGGGATAGAATAATAAGAACAAGCCTTACTTCAACATTGTTTCCACAATACCAACCTCAACTTTGAAATCAATACTCAATTATCACCAAAAATCCATAAACACGATAAGAATGATCAATTTAACATATAACTAGTCTAAGCATGGATAACATCATCAAAGTAAGCAATAATTGCAAGAAGCAAGTCCCACCCGCATGCTTTAACCCGACAACAATGCATAAGTACTCGTCACCCCACATATACGTTGTACCCGTCATCTAAACATGTAGCAAATAAACAAATAAGTTATATTCCCTCAAGTCAAAGTAAACCACGACACTTACCTCAATCTAAAGACCAAACTTAAAGTTCAACCACCGCTTTGCCTTTCAAACAAGCCTCTGAACCAATAGAATCTAGTAAATTACCAACCAAATAATTCAAATAAAGCCTTAGGAACTCCCCACGATTATAAAGAATTCAATTTAGGTCATTATTGAAAAAGTCAACAAAAGTCAACTCCCTGGCCCGCTAGGTCCAAATCCGAAATTCGGACCAAAATCCAATTACGCATTCACCCCTGAGCCCGGTTATGTAATTTGGTTTGGAATCCGACCTCAATTTGAGGTCTAAATCCCCATTTTTACAAAAATCCCTACCCCAAAACCCCTAATTTCGACCATAAAAGCACAAGATTTTTGGTTGAAATCTAAAGAAATGTAGTGAAAAATTGAAAGAAACTAGTTTAGAATCACTTACCAATGATTTGGGAAAGCAAAATTCTTTGAAAAATCGCCGCTAGGGTTTTCTTAATTTGAATCTTTAAAGAATGAGCAAAAATCCCGTCTAAGTCCCAATTGATAAGTTGCAGATGTCGCATTTGCGACCTGGGGTTCAAAAATGCGAATACTCAATCGCAAATGCAAAGCACTTCCCACCGATGCTTTCTTCGCAAATGCGAAGAATATTTTGCAAATGCGAACCAAGATCTCCGCAAATGCGACCATTTGATCATATTTGCGATCAATTCCTCCCCTTGTCCCACTTCGCAAATGCGAAAATAAGATGGCCCCGATACTCTTCCCAAATGCAGTGAGTATTTTGCAAATGCGAACCACTCAGAGGTCGCAAATGCGATGCATGATCTCACAAATGCGAGAATAGAGGCCTCAACCAGAACCGGAATACGAGCAACATTTCTAAGTCCAATTTTCACTCTGTAGCCTATCCGAAACTCACCCGAGCCCTCAGGGTTCTAAACCTAAAAGTGCACACAAGTATAAAATTACCATACGAACTTACTCGCTCGATTAAATAGCCAAAATAACACCTAGAACTACAAATTGAACACCAAATCAAATGAAATTTTCAAGAAAACTTTGAAACTTCTATTTTTCACAACCAGACGTCTGAATCACATCAAACCAACTTTGTTTCTCACCAAATTTGACATACAAGTCATAAATATAGTATTGTACCTATACCAGGTTCCGAAACCAAAATGCGGACCTGATATCCAAAAATTCAAACATTGGTCAAACATTTCAAAATCATTAAGCCTTTAACTTTCTAATTTTAACAAAGTTTGATTACTCGGGATAGGGACTTCCGAATTCGATTACGGGCACACGCCCAAGTCCCAGATCATGATATAGACCCACCAGGACCGTCAAAACACGAATCTGGATCCGTTTGCTCAAAACGTTGACCGAAGTCAACACCAATGAATTTTCAAGCAAAAGTTTCATATTTTTATCAGTTTTTAACATAAAAACATTCCAGAAAAATACCTGGACTACGCACGCAAATCGAGGAGGGTTAAGATGAAACATTTAAGGCTTTAATGCACAAAATTGGGTTCTAAAATATAAGATGACCTATCGGGTCATCACATATTGAAATAAACGAAAATAGTTTCTCTACATCATGAAAAAAAGTACTCATTTTGTTGAAATGAAAGAAAATACTTTTACTGCATCATAAAAAGAATACAGTCAAACCTCTCTATAAAAGCCTTGTTTGTTTCGATTATTTTTAACTGCTATAGTGAAATGTTGTTATAGAGGATATATATTATAATTGTCACGACCCAAAATCCTACCACATGCGTCATGATGGCACTTAGTCTCTAAGACTAAGTAAGCCAATTAATAATTACAATTCAAGCCAATTATTTTTTATAGATAATCAAAACAAAATGCGAAAACAAATATAAAAATCTCCCAAGACTGGTAATACTTAGTCATGAACTCTAACTGAATATATGAAAAGATCTCAAGGATTGAATACTCAATACTGTTTGATTAATAATTAACAGTACAATAAAAATGGAAAGACTCCAAGGGACTACGATGTCCAAGCAGATCTACTTTGAATCCTTGCGATCACACTCTAACTATGTCCGAGTCCGATATCTCCAATACATGGTTCTGCACAAAAATGTGCAGAAGTATAGTATGAGTACACCAAAGTCGGTACCCAGTAAGTATCAAGACTAACCTCAGTAGAGTAGTGACGAGGTACAGTCAAGACACTCACTAGTCTAATAACCTGTGCAATATGGTATACAAAATAATAGGAAACAAATAACAATAAGGGCAGCACAAATCAATGAGTGATATGCACAGCAGGGCAACAAGAACACCATTAATATCGCTCAACAAATAATAAATACAAATACACCCAATTAAATCAAGTCCTTCAAATAAATATCTTTCACATATAATTCTTCCAAATAACTCCCTTTCAAATATAATTTCCTCAAATAAATATTTTTCAAATGCAATTCTTTCAAATAATACTTTTTGAATAAAAATCATTCCAAATAAATATTTTGAATATAATTATTTCAATAAAAAGTCATTATGTGACACACCATTTCAAAATCATAAAAATACGGGTTTCAACCCATTTTTATATTTTTCGTAAATACGGGTCTCAACCCACTTTCGTATTTCCACGGTACTTCATGCCCATAATTAAATTATCATATTTTTCCGACACCTCGTGCCCACTTTTCATATCACAGCTGCACGGATAGCTCACGTGCCAATAATAAAATCATCATATTTTTTGTTCTGGTACCTCGTGCCCACGTTTCATATCCGTTGCGACGTACAACCCGATGCCATATAACTTTACCTGCCCGGCAATAGCCACATGCTCACAATTTCAACATAAATCAGGCTATTATCAAGTTTACCGAAACAACAAGACAAGTTGCACAAGATATAAAAATAAACACAAGGAATACCCCAACATCACATGAAAATTACCAACACAATAACTCCACATCATCACATATCATCCCTGACAATAGCCATATTTATCTCTCCTATAGCCACCCTTATCACCCCTATAATAGCCTCCCTTATCCCTCCGCCCTAACAATATCAATAGCCACCCTTATCGCTCTTATACCCGCCCTTATCTCTCCTATAGCCACCTTTATCTCTCCTATAGCCACCTTATCTCTCCGCCCAAATAATATCCCAACACACATAACAACAGTGAAATGCCTCCCTTACGCCTACATAATATCAACAGTAGAATGTCACCCTTATATCCTCAAAAAAATAATAACCCAATTAACACAATAATTTATTATCACGGTAACGTAACAAAATCAATTCATATCACAATTTGTCCAATGGCCACAACCAATTCCAAGGATATAACAAAATCAATTAATTTCACAACAAATAGCTCAAGACTCCACACAATGTATATAAAACCTCAAAAATAATTAACAGATATAGAAAATAATCAGCATAGGGTAACGCCTTCATAAATCCAAATTTATATAATTATATTAACACTTCTTCTTAAGCTTGCTTAATTAATTTTTTGCATAGAAAAAATACATAATGAAATTAAATTCCAAGAAATATCAAATCATCAAACTAACAGAATTCACAATAAATATACAAGTAATAATTACATCAAATTGTCATATAAAAACAAAATTCAATAAATGTGATTTGAGGCATGGAAAATAGATGATTAAATAAATGCCAACAATTATCCAATTTTCTACACAATATGCCCAAAACTTTAACTCAATAAATTTTATACATATAAGCCTGAGTACGTACTCGTCACCTTGTGTACACGGCTTTTCACATTTCACAAATGGCACATAAGACTCGATGCCTAAGGGGTAATTTCCCCACTCAAGGTTAGGCAAGATACTTACCTTTTTGAACTTATGTCGATATTCCAAAATCGCGTTCTTTCTTGAATTGACCTCCGGACCGCTCAAATCTATTCAAATTAATTGTATAACTTCATTAAAATTCATCGAAAACAATTCCGGATAATAAAACGTTGACGTAGAAATTTATCCTAAAAAGTAAAAAAAAAGTCAACGCGGGCTTGCCTCTCGGAACCCGACATAATGTTCACGAAATTCGAACATCCATTCCGATACGAGTTCAACCATACTAATTTTATCAAATTCCAACAACAAATCGTCCTCCAAATCTTGAATTTTCGTTTTTGGAAGATTTTTCAAAAATCTTGATTTCTTCCATTAAAACTCGAATTAAACGATGAATATAACTATAGATTCATGAAATATAATCACTTTCGGATATAGAACACTTACCCCAGTCGAAGTCATGAAGAAATCCTCAAAATCGCCCAAAATCCGAGCTCCAAAATTCCCAATCAAAAATGAAGAAATGACAGATTTTAATCCTTAAGTTTCTGCCTAGGTTCGCATTGCAGAAAAAAACTTCGCATTTGCTAATGAACAGTGTTTTCGCATTTGCGAATGAATAGTGTTTTCGCTATTGCGAATGAACAGTGCCGCACGAGAAATCAGCAAAACCCAAACTTCTCCGAAATGATCCGAAACCACCCCGAAACTCATCCGGAACCTCCCAGACACAACCATATATGAATTTAAATCATAAAACACGCTACGGACATGGTCGCATACTCAAAACACTGAAAAGAGGTCGTCTTAACCTGATATTGACCATGGTCAAACATCCAAATTTCTTTACTTTACTAGTGTCTCAACCAATGATCCAAAACTACACCCAAGCCCATCGGGACCCGTCAAATCATACCAACAAGTCCTAAAACATCATACGATCTTAGTCGAAACTTCAAATTACATCGAAAAATGCTAGAACCACAAATCATACCCCAATTCAAGCTTAAGAAAATTAAGAAATTCCAACTTCTACATTCAATGCCGAAACCTATCAAATCACGTCCAATTGACCTCAAATTGTGAACACAAGTCATAAATCAAATAACAGACCTATACAAATTTTTAGAACTGGATTCCAACCCCGATATCAAAAAGTCAACTCCCCGGTCAAACATCCCAAATATTCCATTTTCGCCATTTCAAGCCAAATTCCACTACGGACTTCCAAATAATTTTCCAGACACACTCCTACTTCCAAAATCACCATACAGAGCTATTGGAATCATCAGAATTCGAATCTGAGGTCGTTTACATATAAGTCAATCTCCGGTCAATTTTTTTCATTTACGTTCAAAAATGAGAATTGTTCTTTTAATTAAATTCTGAATCTTCCGAAAATCAAACTCGACCATACCCTATCACGTCCCAATTTTACCTAAAGGTCGTGATGACGCCTAACGTTACGACTAGTCCAGCCAAACTAGTAAATTAAACATATATCAATTATTCTTTAATAATTTTCAAAGTAATTTTATTCTTTTTCCTAGCAATATTAATGAAAATAGAAAAGATACTAATTAATTTAAATCCAAGAAAATAATACAAATCCCAATTCTACCAATGTGTGTGCCAAGACCTAGTGTCACAAATGTATGAGCATCTAGTAGATTATACAAATTTTCAAATACTGTCTGAAATAAAATAGACAGAATGCAAATACAAGAAGAGGCACTAGTAGCTGCAGAACGGCTCAGAAAGGCATCACACCACTAAGCCTATGGATAACGTGGGTGTGCGATGATAGGTCCTCCACTAGTGCCTATCTCAGATCCTGCACAAAAAGTACAGCAAGTGTAGCATGAGTACGTAGACAACGGGTACCCAATAAGTATCAAGTCTAATCTCGAAGAAATAGTGACGAGGGGTCGACTTTGACACTAACTAAGGGTCAATAATAGTACAATAGAAATAATTAATTAAACATGATTTTTAGAACAACAACAATAATTTTTATTAACAAGCAGAAATAATTAATTAAACATAAATCTCAATAAATGTCCAATTATAAATTAGCTTTACAAACTGCAATTAAAATATCAAGGTATCGTATAATTATTATTATTAAGTACGATTTCTGGCCAGGTCATACGGCCCGTTCCAGAGTATCATGTATACTGCCGAGGGATGTGCGGCGCGATCCATAGATGCATCTATACTGCCGAGGCGTTCGGCCCGCTCCACAAGAAAGGAGAACTTTTTCTTATGTACCTCCGGGATGAGAATATATTTATATTTATGTTTATTAAGATTTACACTAGGATGTGCAGTTTGTAGCAACAGTTAAATATTTTGAGCAAAAATTCAAGTATGTGAGATTTCAGTCTCTTATTATTTCCTCTAACAATTTACAACAAAATTCCAATATTCCAATTAACTGAAGGATACAATTATCATAAATAATTCATGATTTGAGTCCTAAACTACCCGAACTTAGCAATATTAGTTTCTATGCACGGACTCTCGTCACCTCTTGCGTACGTAGCCCCCACAATTAGCAACAATTATTAATTTAAATTACCTATGGGGTAAATTCCCTCTTACAAGGTTAGACAAGAGACTTACCTTATTTTGAAGTCCACTTTTCGATCACCACGTCACGTTAAATTCTCAATTTGATGCCAAAAAATCCAAAACTATCCAAATGTTATACAAAATAATTAATACATGCTCAATAATTCGAAATTAGGCTATTAAATTAATCACCCAACCCAAAATGGTAAAATTACTAAAATTCACCCCGGGCCCACGTGCCCGAATTACAGAGATTTTCGGAGAAAATCGTTACCCATAATCTCAAGAACTCTAATATATAATTCCATCCAATTCCATACTCATTTTCGTGGTTAAATCTCATTTTTATGCAAATCTAGGTTTTTACTCTAACCCTTGATATCCAAGATTTACAGGTTATAATCTACTCATAATCTATATATTTAACTCAAAGTGTGTAGAGTTAACTTACCTTCAAGTTGCTAGATGGAATCCCCTCTCTAAAAGCTCCAAATTCGCCCAAGAATGGAGAGAAATGGGCAAAATGACTGTTTTTCCCGTTCTTAAAATCTTTCTGCCAAACAGACCTTCCCCACCTGTGGCTCTTAAATTGCTTATGTGGTTCCACATCTGCAGAAAAATCATCGCAGATACGGTTTTCCCTTAGCCAGCCATCCCAGCCCGCTTCTGCGGTCAGCGGATCGCATCTGCGAGTCCACTACTACGACTTGCACGTTGCACCTGCGCTTCTCTCCTTCGCACCTGCGCCTTCGCAAGTACGGTCCTTTTTCCGCTTCTGCGATTCTGACAGATCTGGGGAGCTTCAGCTTCGGCTCTAAATTTCCAACTTAGTGTGAGCCTCATCCGATTGACGCTCGGTGCCCTCGAGGACCCTCCCGAACATACCAACAAGTTTGAAATCATAAAACAGACTCGATCGAACTCTCGGAACGCCCGAAACAACATCAAAACTAAGAATCGCAACCCAAAACCAATTGAATCAAACTTAAGAACTTCAAGTTCTTCAATTTACTTCCAATGCGCCGAAACGTACTTAAACTACTCAGAATGACACGGAATATTTATGTGCAAGTCTTAAATCACTATACAGAGCTATTCTTAGGCTCGGAATTCCAAACAGACCTCAATTACTCCCAAACCTACTTCAAACCAAATTTAAAGAACATTAAGCCTTCAATAGTTGATATTTACTATTAAGTGCCAAAATGCTCCCGGGTTGTCTAAAACCCGATCCGAATATACGCTCAAGTCCAAAATCATCATACGAATCTATTGGAACCGTCAAATCTGGATTCCGAGGTCGTTTTCTAAAAATTTCGACCCAAGTCAAACTTAGCATTTTAAAGCCAATTTAAAGAGCTAAGTGTTCCGTTTTCAACCCGAACACTTCCAAATCCCGAACTAACCATCCCCGCAAGTCATAAATTAGTAAAAGAACATTCGGGGAGTTTTATTTAGGGGAATAGGGTTCTAAAAGTCAAAATAACCGATTGGGTCATTATATTCTTCACCTCTTAAAGAAACGTTCGTCCTCAGACGGGTATAGAATAATACCTGGAGTTCTAAATAAGTGTGGATATTTTCTCTGTATGTCCTCCTCGGTCTCCCAAGTCACTTTCTCGACTGATTGGCCTCTCCACTGGACTTTTACCTCTGAAATCCTCTTGGACCTTTACTGGCGAACCTGTCTATCAACAATGGCAATTGGTTCCTCTTCATAACCCAAACTCTTATCTAGCTGAACTGTAATGAAGTCTAACACATGTGCCAGTTCGGCATGATACTTTCGGAGCATAGAAACTTGGAAAATCGGATGAACTCCTGATAGACTGGGAGGCAATAAGCTCATAAACAATCTCCCCAACTCGTCTTAATACCTCAAATGGCCCTATAAACCTTGGGCTCAACTTGCCCTTCTTCCCGAATCTCATGATTCCCTTCATCGGCGAAACCTTAAAGAGAATTGTTTTCACCCACCAAAAATGATAAATCACGCACTTTCTAATCCATGTAACTCTTTTGTCTGGACTGTGCTGTACGAAGTCGCTCCTGAAACAAATTTACCTTTTCCAAGGCATCCTTCACCAAATCAGTACCATATAACTTAGCCTCACATGGCTCAAACCATCCAATGGAGAACGACATCGCCAACCATATAAAGCCTCAAACGGAGCCATCTTGATGCTATATTGGTAATTGTTATTATAAGAAAACTCGGCCAAAGGCAAGAAACGATCCCACTAACCTCCAAAGTCAATCACACATGCCTTGAGCATATCCTCCAAAATTTGAACTGTCCGCTCCGACTGCCCGTCGGTCTGTGGATGAAAGGCTGTGCTGAGTTCTACATGGGTCCCCAACTCACTTTGTACTTCTCTCTAGAAATGTGAAGTAAACTGAGGGCCTCTATCTGATATGATGGAAATTGGTACACCGTGCAACCGAACTATCTCCTGAATATAAATCTAGGCCAACCTCTCTGAAGTACACGTAGTCACAACTGGAATGAAGTGTGCCGAATTGGTCAACCTGTCTACAATAACCCAAACTGTATCAAACTTCCGCAAGGTCCCCAGTAATCCGACTACAAAGTCCATAGTAACGCTTTCCCATTTCCACTCTGGTATAGTCATCTACTGAAGTAAGCCACCTGGCCTCTGGTGCTCATATTTAACTTGTTGGCAATTTAGACACCTAGCTACATACTCAACTATGTCCTTTTTCATTCGCCGCCACCAATAATGCTGCTTTAGATCATGATACATCTTCATAGCACCCAGATGAATAGAATACCCGGAACTGTGTGCCTCCTCTAGAATCCTTTTCCTCAGCCCATCTACATTAGGAACACATAGACGACGCCGATAGTAACCTCTTTGACACCACCTCATAGTACCGTTTCTCAAAGAACCAATAGATGTGGATCATCAAACTGGCGAGTCTTGATCTGCTCAAATAGTGAAGACTGGACCACAACACATGCAAGAACTCGGCTGGGTTCTGAAATATCTAGCCTCACAAGCCTGTTAGCCAAGGACTTAATATCCAAAGCTAATGGCCTCTCCTCTGCTGAAATAAAATCCAAACTACCCATACTCTTCGCCTTTCTCCTCAAGGTGTCTGCAACCACGTTTGCTTTGCCTGGATGATACAGAATAGTAATATCATAATCTTTTAGTAACTCAACCCATCTGCGTTGTCTCAAATTTAGATCCTTTTGCTTGAACAAATGTTGCAAACTGTGATGATCAGTGTAAACCTCACAAGACACCCCATAAAGATAATGCCTCCAAATCTTAAGAGCATGAACAATCGCAACTAACTCCAAATCATGCACCGGATAATTCTTCTCGTAGGGCTTCAGCTGACGTGAAGCATAAGAAATAACTCGTCCTTCTTGCATCAATACACAACCCAAGACAATGTGGGAAGCGTGACAATAAACTGTATACATCCCCGAACCGGAAGGCAACACTAACTCTGGTGCGGTAGTCAATGCTGTCTTGAGCTTCTGAAAGCTCACCTCACAATCATC
This sequence comes from Nicotiana tomentosiformis, assembly GCF_000390325.3. Taxonomy (NCBI): domain Eukaryota; kingdom Viridiplantae; phylum Streptophyta; class Magnoliopsida; order Solanales; family Solanaceae; genus Nicotiana; species Nicotiana tomentosiformis. Next base: position 14,925,872 of record NC_090822.1, read on the forward strand.
GGACCATCGGAATAGAGCATCCTTCTGGGTTATTTTGGTCAAAGGTGCTACAATAGATGAAAAGCCCTCTACAAACCGATGATAATAACCTGCCTACCCTAGGAAACTCCTGATCTTACTCGCCGAAGTAGGACGATGCCAATTCTGAACTGCCTTGATCTTTTTGGGATCTACTTTAATACCCTCACTCGATACAATATGCCCCAAGAATGCTACAGAATTTAGCCAAAATTCACATTTAGAGAACTTAGCATATAACTTTTGTTCCCGCAAGATCTGAAGCACCACTCTCAAATGTTGTTCGTGGTTCTCCATACTACGTGAGTAAATAAAGATGTCATCAATAAAGACAATGACAAACAAATTAATATACGACATGAATACCATGTTCATCAAATCTATAAACGCTACCGGGGTGTTAGTCAAATCGAAAGACATCACCAGAAACTCATAATGACCATATCTAGTACGGAAAGCAATCTTCGGAATATCCGAATCCCGAATCTTTAACTGATGGTACCCCGACCTCAAGTCGATCTTAGAGAACACCCTAGAACCCTGCAACTGGTCAAATAAATTATCAATACGCGACAACAGGTACTTGTTCTTAATAATAACTTTGTTCAATTGGCGATATTAAATACACATTCGCATAGTTCCATCCTTTTTCTTCACGAATAATATCGGTGCACACCAAAGCGATACACTCGGTCTGACAAATCCATTGGCTATTAACTTTTCAAGTTGTTCTTTCAACTCTTTCAATTCTTTCGGAGACATGCGATACGGTGGGATAGATATAGGTTGGGTATCTGGAGCCAAGTCAATACAAAAATCAATATCACGATCTATTGGCATGCCTGGAAGATCTGAAGGAAATACATAAGATAATTCCCGGACTACAGGCACTGAATCAATCGCCGGAGTCTCTGCAGTAATATCCCGAATATAGGCTAGATCAGCCAGACAACCCTTCTCGACCATGTGTTGGGATTTTAGAAAAGAAATAACCCGATTAGATGCGCTGGCAGACGAACCCTTCCATGCCCAGAATAATCTCGAAATCGGTCATCTCATACAACAAAAGATCTTCTCTAGTTTCATAACCACAGAATGTAATAACACAAGACCGATAGATCTGATCCACAACAACAGAATCGCCCACAGGTGTCGACACATAAATAGGAGTACTCAAGGACTCACGAAAAACACCCAGGAAATGAGCAAATAGAGAGGACACATATGAATACGTAGATCCAGGATCAAAAATTACGGAGGCATCTTTGCCGCAAATAGAAATAATACATGTAATCACAACATCTAAGGCCTCTACATATGGTCTGGACAGAAAAGCATAGAACCGAGCTGGAGCACCAACTGGTTGGCCTCCACCTGGCTGACCTCTACCTCTAGGACGACCCTTGTCCACCTGTATTCCACCTCTGGGCGGACGGACAACTGGTGGAGCAACTAGTGTAGTAATCATAGGCTGCTGACCCTGCTGCACTTGTCTACCCCGATGTCTATGGCAGAATCTCCGCATGTGACTGGGATCCCTGAAATCATAACAACTTTTCGGTGCGATAAGCTGCTGACTAGAAGTCCGGCCTTGGTGACCTGAATACCCACTAGGAGAACCCTGAATACCTGGTGGGCGATAAGAACTCTCTGGCATAGCACTAAAATAAGGTCGCACTAGGGCACCCCGAGGAGGCGGTGGTGCTGGATATGGGGGCCTACTGGACTACCCTCTCTCGAACTGACCTCTACCCCCAGACTGTGCTCCTTTGAACTCTCCAGAATGTCTAAACCGCTTATCCCTCGTAACTTACTCTTGGCTACGCTGACGCACACCCTTAATCCTTCGGGCTATCTCTATAACCAGTACATACGAAGTCCACATCTCAACATCTCGGGCCATAGTAGCCTGAATGCTAGTATGTAGACCCGCAACAAACCTCCACACTCTCTCTGCCTCAGTAGGGAGTATCATAAGTGCATGGCGAGATAACTCAAAGAACCTTGCCTTATAATCGGTCACTGACATCTGACCCTACTGGAGTTGCTCAAACTGAAATCATAACTCTTCCCTCTAGGAGGGTGGAATATACCTGTATAGAAAAATATGGGTGAACATGTCCCAAGTCATGGGAGGAGAATCTACTAGTTTGCCAAGAAGATAAGACTTCCACCAACTATGTGCTCTGCCCTCCAGCTTAAAAGTAGCAAATTCTACCCCATAAGACTCTAATATCCTCATGTTGTGCAGTCTATCTCTGCACCGATCAATGAAATCCTGGGGATCCTCATGTCGCTCACCCCCAAAGACTGGAGGATGTAGCCTAGTCCATCTGTCCAACAACTTCTGCGGCTCGATGGATGTAGCTGGTCTGGGCTCAGGTGTAGCTACTGCCACTGGCTGGACTCCGCCCACGGGTAGTGCACCCTAGCTCTGATACCATGTTGTCACGACCCAATTTTACCTAAAGGTCGTGATGGCGCCTAACATTAAGGCTAGGCCAGCCAAACTATTAAATTAAACATATATCAATCATTCTTTAATAATTTTCTAAGTAATTTTATTCTTTTTCCAAGCAATATTAATGAAAATAGAAAAGATACTGATTAATTTAAATCCAAGAAAATAATACAAATCCCAATTCTAACAATGTGTGTGCCAAGACTTAGTGTCACAAGTGTATGAGCATCTAGTAGATTATACAAAACTCCAAATACTGTCTGAAATAAAATAGACAGAAAGCAAATACAAGAAGAGGCACTGGTAGCTGCAGAACAGCTCATAAAAGCAGCTCACCAGTAAGCCTTTGGATAACGTGGGTGTGCGATGCTAGGTCCTCCACTAGTGTCTGTCTCAGATCCTGCACAAAAGGTGCAACAAGTGTAGCATGAGTACGTAGACAATGTGAACCCAGTAAGTATCAAGTCTAATCTCGAAGAAGTAGTCACGAGAGGTCGACTTTGACACTCACTAAGTGTCAATAATATTACAATAGAAATAATTAATTAAACATGATTTTTAGAACAACAACAATAATTTTTATTAACAAGCAGAAATAATTAATTAAACATAAATCGCAATAAATGTCCAATTTATAAATTAACTCTACAAACTCCAATTAAAATATTAAGGTATCGTGTAATTATTATTATTAGGCACGATTTCTGCCGAGGTCGTACGGCCCATTCCAGAGTGTCATGTACACTGTCGAGGGACGTGCGACGTGATCCATAGATGCATCTATACTGCCGAGACGTTCGGCCCGCTCCACAAGAAAGGAGAACATTTTCTTATGTACCTCCAGGATGAGAATATATTTATATTTATGTTTATTAAGATTTACACACCAGGATGTATAGTTTGTAGCAACAGTTAAATATTTTTAGCAAAAATTCAAGTATTAGAGATTTCAGTCTCTTATTATTTCCTCTAACAATTTACAACAAAATTCCAATATTCCAATTAACTGAAAGATACCATTATCACAAATAATTCATGATTTGAGTCTTAAACTACCCGGACTTAGCAATATTAGTTGCTATGCACGGACTCTCGTCACCTCGTGCGTACGTAGCCCCCACATTTAGCAACAATTATTAATTTAAATCACCTATGGGGGTAAATTTCCTCTTACAAGGTTAGACAAGAGACTTACCTTGTCTTAAAGTCCACTTTTTGATCACCACGTCGCGTTAAATTCTCAATTCGATGCCGAAAAATCCAAAACTATTCAAATGTTATACAAAATAATTAATACATACTCAATAATTAGAAATTAGGTTATTAAATTAATCACCCAACCCAAAATGGTAAAATTCCAAAAATTCATCTCGGGCCCACGTGCCCGGATTCTAGAAATTTTCGGTGAAAATCGTTACCCATAATCTCAAGAACTCAAATATATAATTCCGATCCAATTCCATACTCATTTTCGTGGTTAAAATCTCATTTTTATGCAAATCTAGGTTTTTCCTCTAATCTTTGATTTCCAAGATTTCCAGGTTATACTCTACGCATAATCTATGTATTTAACTCAAAGTGTGTAGACTTAACTTACTTTCAAGTTGCTAGTTGGAATCCCCTCTCAAAAAGCTCCAAAATCGCGCAAGAATAGAGAGAAATGGGAAAAATTACTGTTTTTCCCGTTCTTAAAAGCTTTCTGCCAAATAGACCTTCCGCACTTGCGGCTCTTAAGCCGCTTCTACGGTTCTGCATTTGAGGAAAAACAATCGCAGATGCGGTTTTCCCTTAGCCAGCCCAGCCCAGCCAAGCCTGCTTCTACGGTCACCGGCTCGCACTTGCGAGTCCGCTTCTGCTACGTGCACATTGCACCTGCGCCTTCTCCGCACCTGCGCTTCTCTCCTTCGCACCTATGCCTTCGCATGTGAGGTCCTTTTTCCACTTCTGCGATTCTCACAGATCTGGGGAGCTTCAACTTTGAGTCTCAATTTCCAACTTAGTCTGAGACTCGTCCGATTGACGCTCGGGCCCCGCCCGAATATACCAACAAGTTTGAAATCATATAACGGACTCGCTCGATCTCTTAGAAAGCCCGAAACAACATCAAAACCAAGGATCGCAACCCAAAACCAATTGAATCAAACTTAAGAACTTTAAGTTCTTCAATTTACTTCAAATGCGCCGAAACGTACATAAACTACTCGGAATGACACGGAATTTTGCGTACAAGTCTTAAATCTCTATACGGAGCTATTCCTAAGCTTGGAATTCCAAACTGACCTCAATTACTCGAAAACCTACTTCAAACCAAATTTAAAGAACATTAAGCCTTCAAATAGTTAATTTTTACTATTAAGCGCTGAAACGCTCTCGGGTTGTCCAAAACCCGATCCGAACATACGCCCAAGTCCAAAATCATCATATGAATATATTGGAACCATCAAATTCTGATTTCGGGGCCATTTTTGTCATGACCCGAAATTCCCACCTCAGGACCATGATGGCGCCTAACATTTCACTTACTAGGCAAGCCAACGTTAGAATAAGATTATCCATTTTTAAAACAATTTTTAAATTTATTAATAACAAGGAAGCAAATGCGGAAATAATTTTTGAATAATCCATAATAATAACGGTGTCTAAATACCATCCCAGAATTGGTGTCACAAGTGCACGAGCTTCTAGAATAATTACAAATAAAGGTCTGAATAAAATAAAGTTGTCTGGAAATAAACACACAGCTAAAGTACAATAGACAGGGACTTCAGAACTGCGAACGCCATGCAGTTATACCTCAAGTCTCCTCTGATAGCTGAAATCCGAGCAAGTCTATGGTACGCCGCTGGGACCAACTCCAAAATCTGCACAAGAAGTGCAGAGTATAGTATCAGTACAACTGACCCCATGTACTGGTAAGTGCTGAGCCTAACCTCGAAGAAGTAATGACGAGGCTAAGGCGGTTCACTTACATTAACATGTACGCAATATTAGTAACAACAACAATAATAGGAATAAATCAGGTAATTCATTTATAATAATTGAAGGCAACTCAGCAATCATAACCAATTATCATTTCCATTATTTCTGTTGCAGTGTGCAACCCGCTCTCACAATATATCCACATTCAATTCTGTTGCGGCGTGCAACCCGCTACTCCAACATATTCATTTTAATCAAGTCTGTTGCGGCGTGCAACCTGATCCTCCAACATTTTCATTTACCAATTCTTATAGAAGAAATTTTCCCAATAAATGTAATAATTAATATAAAATTACAAGACAACAAGCATACAATAATTATGGTTTAATTATGAAGCAAACAATGACAAATAGCAAATTATTATAGAAATCAAGGAGAAAATAGGTAGTTTAATATTTATTATGCTAAATGTCAAATAACAATTAAGGCACATAATTCAAATAGCATGTAACAATTAATGCAGGAATTCAAGAATTTATAATTGCAAAGAATAAGAGAGAAATAATTATTATAATAATTAATTTATGATTAAAAATAATTTATGATTTTTCAAGTAAGCAGGCAAACAATTAATTTGACGACGTATAGACACTCGTCACCTCGCCTATACGTCATTTACACGCAATTCACATAACAAACAATTTAAGGGTTCTATTCCCTCAAGTCAAGGTTAACCCCGACACTTACCTCGCTTTGCAAATTCTAATCAATTATTCAACCACAACTTTTCCTTTTAAATTTGCCTCCGAAAGCTTCAAATCTATTCACAAACAATTCAATATATTCAATACTAATCATAAGAATTAATTCCATATGAATTTACAAATTTTTTAGATTAAAATCCAAAATTTATTAAAATATTCGGCAGTGGGACTCACGTCTCAAATCCCGTAAAGATTCATTAAAGTTCAACCATACCAAATTTGTCCAATTCCGATATCAAATGGACCTTCAAATCTTAATTTTTTGTTTTTGGAAGATTTTATAAAAATCTGATTTTTCTTCCATAAATTCACGGATTCATGATATAAATGAGTATGAAATCATGAAATATAATCAATATAGGATAAGGAACACTTACCCCAATGTTTTCACGTGAAAAGTGTGATGACCCAAAATGTCATTTTTAAATTTAATAATTAATTATGTATTCTAAGACCTCGAAAAGTATTATTTATCATTCCTCGACTTGCGTGCGCAATCCGTAAAATTTAATGAAAAGTTTTTATGTGAAAATTGATTAAAATGTGGATTATAGCTTTAAAAACTCAATTGAGTTGACTTTGGTCAACATTTTGGGTAAACGGACTCGGATCAGTATTTTGACAGTTCCGGTAGGTCCGTATCGTGATTTGGGACTTGGGCGTATGCCCAAAATCAAATTCTGAGGTCCCTAGCCCGAGATATGGAGTTTTGCAGAAAAATTAAAATGTTTAAGTTCGAATAGTGACCGGATGTCTAATTATGTGAAAATAACCCCGGAATAGAATTTCGATGATTCCAACAGCTTTGTATGGTGATTTTGGACTTAGGAGAGTGTTCGGAAGTTTATTTGGAAGTCCGTAGTTAAATTAGGCTTGAAATGGCTAAAAACAAGAATTTAAGTTTGGAAGTTTGACAGAGGAGTTGACTTTTTGATACCGGAGTCAAAATCTAGTTCCGAAAATTTTTTTAGCTCCGTTATGTCATTTATGACTTGTGTGTAAAATTTGAGGTCAATCGGAGTTGATTTCATAGGTTTCGACATCGAATATAGGAGTTGAAAATTTTAAGTTTCATTGAGCTTGAATGGGAGCATAATTCGTGGTTTTAGCGTCGTTTTATGTGATTTGAGGTTTCAAATAAGTTTGTATGATGTTTTAGGATCTGTTGGAATATTTGGTTGAGGTCCCGAGGGCCTCGGATGAGTTTCGGATGGTTAACGGAACAAAATAATTGGACTTAAAACAGGTGCTGCAATTTTTTTCCTTTCTGCTGGAAATTCTAGCCCAAAAATCGAGGCCCAAATATCAAGCTCCCAAGAATCGAGGCTGTGAATCGAGGATGTGAATCGAGGATGTAAATCGAGGATTTGAATCGAGGCTGTGAATCGAGGCTGCCAATCGAGGCCGTGAATCGAGGACTGCCTGGGCAGAATTATAAAAGAGGGCATTCGTCCCATTCGCCATTTTTAACAAATTGGAGCTTGAGTAGAGGCGATTTTTGATAGATTTTTAAGGAAAAGACACTGGGTAAGTGATTCTAACTTGGATTTGGTGTATAAACATAAATATATCATTGTTTTCACCATTTGATTAGTGTTTTGAGATTGAGATTTGAAAAAGTTTAGAAATCTCATAGAAACGAAATTTTGAGATTTCGGTATCAATTCGGAGTCGGATTTAAGTGAAACTGGTATCGTTGGACTCGTAATTGAATGAGTTGTCGGATTTCATAATTTTCGCTGGATTTCGAGATGTGGGCCCCACGGATGAATTTTTAATTAATTTCGGGATTTCTATTAAAAATATAGTATTTTCTTATAGAATTGATCCCTATAATATTTAGTGATAATATCAAATTATTTTGGCTAGATTCGAGCCAGACAGAGTTAGATTATCGTGGAAAAGGCCTTCTAGTGAATTAAATTGGAGCAAATTGAAGTAAGTCTCTTGCCTAATCTTGTGAGAGGGAAATTTATCCCATAGGTGATTAAATTAAATATATTTTTGCTAAATTGCGGGGGCTACGTACGCACGAGGTGACGAGAGTTCGTGCGTAGCTACTATTAATGCTAAAGTTCGGGTAGTTTTGGACTCAAAGCATGAATTACTTGTGTAAATTGTAATCTTTATTAATTAAAATATTTGATGTATATATTGTGAATTGTTATGAAAGGAGAGAAATATGAAAATTTTCATATGCTTAATTTTGTTTAGATTAATTAATTATTAAAAATAAATTATTATCCTCTCGAATAAATTTTATAATAAATACTCTTATTCTGGAGGTACATAAGAAAATGTCCTCCTTTCTTATGGATCGGGCCTAACGCCTCGGCAGGATAGATGCATCTATGGATCGTGCCGCACGTCCCTCGGCAGTGTACACAATATTCTGAATCGGGCCGAACGACCTTGGCAGAAATCGTGCTTAATAATAATAATAATAATTACACGATACTTTGACGGTTTATTGCAGCTTGTGAAGCTATTTGATAAATTGGAAATTTTTATTGAAATTAAAGGAGTTAATATATATATATATGGTGATTTAAATATTCTAGCTTTATTTCAATTATTATTATTGACCCATAGTGAGTGTCAAAGTCGGTCATTATAGAAATATATATATATATATATATATATTGAGAATTGTTGCATTTTGAAGGACTTTAATTATTTTCTATAATTATTTTCTACTGGTTAAATAAATTATTGTTATATTCTATGAATCGTGCTGATTTAAATATTCTAGCTTTATTTCAATTATTATTATTGACACATAGTGAGTGTCAAAGTCGGCCATCTCGTCTCGACCACTTCGAGATTACGCTTGATACTTACTGGGTACACGTTGTTTACGTACTCATACTACACTTGCTGCACTTTTGTGCAAGATCTGAGACAGGTACTAGTAGAGGACCTATCATCACATATCCACGCCAACCCGAGGAATAGTGGTGAGATGCCTTTCTGAGTCGTTCTGCAGCTACCAATGTCTCTTCTGATATTTACATTCTGTCTATTTCATTTCAGACAGTATTTGGAGTTCTGTATAATCTACTAGATGCTCATGCACTTGTGACACCGGGTCTTGGCACACACATTGGTAGAATTTGGTATTTTATTATTTTCTTGGATTAAAAGTTTAATCAATATATGTTTGATTTATTAGTTGGCTTGCATAGAGGTAGTGTTGGGTGCCATCACGACCTATAGGTGAAATTGGGTCGTGACAACGCCCAAAAATCGCCTTACCCGAGCTCAAAAATGGGAAAGAATTAAAAATGGGTCGAAACCCCATTTCCAGAACTTAAGTTCTGTTTCTGGGATTTTTATCCTTCACGAACGCGGTCAGTGCCTCGCGTTCGCGAAGCACAATTATGTGCTGTCAAATTTTACTGTTCGTGAACTCGAGGGCTACCTCGCGAACGCGATGCATGCCTGGCTTGGCCTTCGCGAACGCGAGGCTTCTATCGCGAAGGCGAAGCTTTGAACCTCAAGCCTTCGTGAACGTGGTCACTATGTCATGAACGTGAAGCATAAACGTGCCAGACCAATTTACTCTTCGCGTTTGCGAGAGTACCTTCGCGAATGCGAAGAAGAACACACCACGAGCCTGAAGTCTGCAGAAAACCATATTTTCTAAGTCCGAAATCATCTCGTACCCTATCCGAAACTCACTCGAGCCCTCGGGGCTCCAAACCAAACATGCACACAAGTTATAAAATATCATATGAACTTGCTCGCACAATCGAATCGCCAAAATAACACCTAGAAGTACGAATCGGACACCAAATCAAAGGAAGTTTTCAAGAAAACTTTAAAACTTATATTTTTACAACCGGACGTCCGAATTACGTCAAATCAACTCCGATTCTCACCAAATTTGGCAGACAAGTCATAAATGTTATAGTGGACCTTGGACCTATACCTGGCTCCGGAACCAAAATACGGACCCGAGGTTAATAAATTCAACATCAGTAATTTCTTAGAAATCATTAAGCTTACAAGCTTTTAATGTTTTATCAAAATTCCATAACTCGGGCTAGGGACCTCGAAATTCGATTCTGGACATACGCCCAAGTCCCAAATCACGATACGGACCTACCGGAATTTTCAAAACACTAATCCGGGTCCGTTTGCTCAAAATGTTGACCAAATCAACTTAGTTGAGTTTTAAAGCTCTATTTTCCATTTTAATCCATTTGCCACATAAAAACTTTTCGGAAAAATGTACGGACTGCGCACGTAAGTCGAGGAATGATAAATGGTGCTTTTTCAGGTCTTAGAACACAGAATTACTTATTAAATTTAAAGATAATATTTTTGGGTCATCACATTTTCCACCTCTAAAACAAATGTTCATCCTCGAACGGAGTTAGAAAAAGTACCCGAGTTGGAGAAAAGGTGTGGATATTTACTCCGCATGTCCGACTCAGACACCCAGGTAGATGCCTCTACCAGATGACCTCTCCATTGCACCCAAACTGAAGGATAACTGTTAGACCTCAACTGTCGAACCTGCCGGGCTAGAATAGCCACCGGCTCCTCCTCGTAAGTCAAATCTTTGTCCAATTGGACTGAGCTGAAATCTAACACATGGAACGGATCACCATGACATTTCCGGAGCATACACACATGGAACACCGAATGAACTGCTGATAAACTAGGTGGTAATGCAAGCCTGTAGACTATTTCACCCACCCTTTCAAGAATTTCAAAGGGTCTGATATACCTAGGGCTCAACTTGCCCTTATTTCCGAACCTCATTACACCTTTCATAGGTGAAACCCGGAGCAATATTTGTTCTCCAACCATAAATGCAATATCACGAACTTTACGATCGGCATAACTCCTTTGCCTAGACTGAGCTGTGCGAAGTCGATCCTGAATAATCTTGACCTTATCCAAGGCATCCTGTACCAAATCGGTACCTAACAACCGAGCATCTCCCGGTTCAAACTAACCAACTGGCGATCGACATCGCCTTCCGTATAATGCCTCATATGGAGCCATCTGAATGCTCGACTGGTAGCTATTATTATAAGCAAACTCCGCAAGTGGTAAGAAATGATCCCAAGAAACTCCAAAGTCTATAACACAAGCGCGAAGCATATCTTCCAATATTTGAATAGTGCCCTCTGATTGTCCGTCTGTCTGTGGATGAAATGTTGTAGTCAACTCCACCCGCGTGCCTAACTCATGCTGTACAGCCCTCCAAAAATGTGAGATAAACTGCATGCCTCGATATGAAATAATAGACACGGGTACACTGTGAAGGCGGGCAATCTCATGAATGTAAATTTCAGCTAACCTCTCTGAAGAATAGGTAACTGCCACTGGAACGAAATGGGCTGACTTGGTCAACCTGTCCACAATGACCCAATCTGCGTCAAATTTTCTCTGAGTCCGTGGGAGACCAACAACAAAATCCATAGTGATACGCTCCCACTTCCACTCAGGAATTTCTAACTTCTGAAGCAAACCACCAGGTCTCTGATGCTCGTACTTAACTTGCTGACAATTCAGACACCGAGCTACATGTGCAACTATATCCTTTTTCATTCTCCTCCACCAATAATATTGCCGCAAATCTTGATATATTTTAGCGGTACCTGGATGAATAGAATACCTGGAACTGTGTGCCTCTTCAAGAATTAATTCACGAAGCCCATCCACATTAGGCACACAAATACGGCCCTGCATTCGCAGAACTCCATCTTCCCCCACAGCAACCTGCTTGGCATCACTGTGCCGCACCGTATCTTTAAGGACAAGTAAATAAGGATCATCATACTGCCTCTCTCTGATGCACTCATATAAAGAAGACCGAGCGAATGTACAAGCTAAAACCCAACTGGGTTCTGAAACATCTAACCTCAATAACTGATTAGCCAAAGTCTAAACATCTGCAGCTAATGGCCTCTCACCAACCGGAATATACGCAAGACTGCCCATACTCATAACCTTTCTACTCAAAGCATCGGTCACCACATTGTCCTTTCCGGGGTGATACAAAATGGTGATATCATAGTCTTTCAAAAACTCCAACCATCTTCTCTGCCTCAAATTAAGATCTTTTTATTTGAACAGATACTGAAGGCTACGATGATCAGTAAATACCTCACACGAGACACCGTAGAGGTAATGCCTCCAAATCTTCAGCGCATGAACAATGGCTGCCAATTCTAACTTGAACAAGATAATTCTTCTCGTGAACTTTCAACGGCCGCGACGCATATGCAATTACCTTGCCATCTTGCATTAATACTGCACCAAGCCCAATGTGAGATGCGTCACAATATACCATATACGATCCTGAACCTATGGGTAATACCAATACTGGTGTCGTAGTCAAAGCTGTCTTGAGCTTCTGAAAGCTCAACTCACACTCATCTGACAATCTGAATGGAACACCCTTCTGGGTTAGTCTGGTTAATGTGCTTGCTATAGATGAAAACCCTTTCACGAACCGACGATTATAACCTGCCAAACCCAGAAAACTCCGGATTTATGTAACCGAAGTAGGCCTAGGCCAATTCTGAATAGCCTCAATCTTCTTAGGATCTACCTTTATGCCTTATGCTGATACAACATGTCCCAAAAAGGCAACCGAGTCTAACCAAAACTCACATTTTGAAAATTTGGCATATAACTGATTATTCTTCAAGGTGTGAAGCACACTTCGAAGATGCTGCTCATGCCCCTCTCGACTGCTGGAGTAAATCAAGATATCATCAATGAATACAACCACAAAAGAATCCAAATAAGTCTTGAACACCCGATTCATCAAATCCATAAATGCTGCTGGAGCATTTGTCAACCCAAATGACATCACTAGGAACTAGTAATGCCCATACCGAGTCCGAAAAACTGTCTTAGGGACATCAGATGCCCTAATCTTCAACTGATGATAACCAAGTCTCAAATCAATTTTCGAAAATACCTTGGCACCTTGAAGCTGATCAAATAAGTCATCAATTCTTGGCAGCGGATATTTGTTTTTGATAGTGGCCTTGTTCAACTGCCGATAGTCTATATACATCCGCATCGAGCCATCTTTCTTCTTTACAAATAATACTGGTGCACCCCAGGGTGAGACACTGGGTCTAATGAATCCCTGATCAAGAAAGTCTTGTAACTGCTCTTTCAATTCTTTCAACTCTGGCGGGGCCATACGGTATGGTGGAGTAGAAATGGGCTGAGTGCCCGGATCCAAATCAATACAGAAGTCAATATCTCTGTCGGGTGGCATCCCGACAGATCTGCAGGAAATACTTCTGAAAATTCACGAACAACTGGCACTGAGTCCATAGAAGGGACATCCGCACTAGGATCGCGAATATAAGCCAAATACCTTAGACATCCTTTCTCTACCATATGCCGAGCTTTCATATAAGAAATAACCATGCTGGCAGAATGGCCAAGAGTTCATTTCCACTCTAACTGAGGTAACCCCGGCATAGCTAGGGTCACTGTCTTGGCATGACAGTCCAATATAGCATGATAAGGAGACAGCCAATCCATACCCAAGATGACATCAAAATCTACCATATCAAGAAGTAGAAGATCCACACTAGTTTCAAGATTACCAATAGTAACCACACACGAATGGTAGACATGATTTACTACCACAGAGTCTCCCACCAGTGTAGATACACACACAGAAGCACTCAGAGAATCACAAGGCACAACCAAATATGAAGCAAAATAGGAGGACACATAGGAATAAGTAGATCCTGGATCAAATAGAACTGAAGCATCTCTATGGCAAACTGAAATAATACATGTGATCACAACATCAGATGACTCGGTCTCAGGCCTAGTTAGAAGAGCATAAAATCGGGGTTGGGCCCTACCACACTGAACTGCATATCTGGGATGGCCTTGAACTGGCTAGCCTCCACCTCTAACGGTCTGACCTCCATCTCTAATGGCCTGACCTCCACCTCTAATTGCCTGACCCCTACCTCTAGCTGGCTGAGCAGGCGGTGAAGCAACCGGTGCCGGTATGATGGCACGATAATCTTGCCGAGATCTGTTACTCACCAATCTAGGGCAATACCTCCTAATGTGACCAATGTTCCCACACTCATAACACCCATCCTGATGCCGTGGCTGCTGAAGTTGAAGCTGACCAAGATGGGTTAGATAACCACTGTAGTAACTCTGGAGTGGTGGTGCACTAATAGGAGCTGAATGTGCACTGAATACTAGCTGCCCAGAGTAAGGCATAATAGGACCATGACTCCCTGAAGCACCGGGAGATACATGAAGTGCTGAATTAAACGGTCTGGGAGGATGACTCCTACCATAACTACCCCGGCCTCCAGACGAGGCACCACTGTAACCATCGAACTGACGAGGTCTCTTATCGGACCTCTGCCCTCTTTCTTGTGCAAGAACCACCTCGATCCTCCTTGCGACATTAGCAGCTGCCTGAAATGAAATCTCACTTCTGGTCTCCTTGGCCATCTAAAGTCTGATAGGGTGAGTGAGTCCCTCAATGAACCTCCTCACTCTCTCTCCCTCCGTAGGTAGAAAAAGGAGAGCATGACGGACCAAATCCACAAAACGGGACTCATACTGAGTAACAGTCATACTGCCCTGCTGTAGACGCTCGAATTGCTTGTAGAATTCCTCTCTCAGTGTGATAGGGAGGAACTTCTCCAGAAATAGTTGAGAGAACTGCTCCCAGGTAAGTGCAGGTGATCCGACTGGTCGGGTCAATGCGTAATCTCTCCACCACCTCTTGGCGGAACCCGTCATCTGGAATACAGCAAAATCAACCCCATTGGTCTCAACTATACCCATGTTCCACAGCACCTCATGGCAGCGTTCAAGATAATCGTGTGGGTCCTCAGAAGGTGTACCACTGAAGTGAACTGGAAAGAGCTTAGTGAACTTATCTAGTCTCAATAAGGCCTCAAAAGACATGGCGGGCCTATCACCAGTTTGTGACGCAACAACTGACTGAACTACCCCAATTGGCGGGGCTGCTGGAGCCTGATTCTAGGGAACCATCTGCTCCGGGGCAGGAGTAGTGGGAGTTTGTGCTCCTCCCCCAACCTGTGAGACGGCTGGTGCCACTGGAAATGTACCATTCTTGGCCACACCCTCCATAAGACTCACCAATCGGACTAGAGCGTCCTGAAGCACTGGAGTGGCTATGAATCCTTCCGGGACCTGAACTGGTCCAACTGGTACATTCTGAACTGGGACCTCCTCTTGAAGGTCTATCTGAGGTTCTTCAACAGGTGCAGCTGCTCGAGCTCTGGACTGAGCTCTACCTCGGCCTGTGCCTCGGCCTCTAGCACGACCTTGGCCTCGACCTCTACCCCTGGCCATAGTTGCCACCGGGGGTTTTGGTCCCCATCCATCGGTAGAAGTATTACGTGTTCTCACCATCTTCGAGAGAATAAGAGTAGAATGGTTCAATCATCGATGATAGAATAAAATCGCACGACAGAATAAGAAAGAAGTGATATTGTTCCTAAACTTCATAGCCTCTGAGAGATAAGTACAGACGTCTCTGTACCGATCCTTCAGACTCTACTAAGCTTGCTCGTGACTCGTGAGACCTATGTAACCTAGTGCTCTGATACCAACTGTCACGACCTGAAATTCCCACCTCCGGACCGTGATGGCGCCTAACATTTCACTTGCTAGGCAAGCCAATGTTAGAATAACATTATCCATTTTTAAAACAATTTTTAAATTTATTAATAACAAGGAAGCAAATGCGGAAATAATTTTTGAATAATCCATAATAATAACGGTGTCTAAATACCATCCCGGAATTAGTGTCACAAGTGTACGAGCTTCTAGAATAATTACAAATAAAGGTCTGAATAAAATAAAGATGTCTTGAAATAAAAACACAGCTAAAGTACAATAGACGGGGACTTCAGAACTGCGAACACCATGCAGTTATACCTCAAGTCTCCTCTGATAGTTGAAATCCGAGCAAGTCTATGATACGCCGCTGAGACCAACTCCAAAATCTGCACAAGAAGTGCAGAGAGTAGTATCAGTACAACCGACCCCATGTACTGGTAAGTGCTGAGCCTAACCTCAACGAAGTAGTGACGAGGCTAAGGCGGTTCACTTACATTAACCTGTACGCAATATTAGTAACAACAACAATAATAGAAATAAATCAGGTAATTTATTTATAATAATAGAAGTCAACTCAGCAGTCATAACCAATTATCATTTCGATTATTTCTGTTGCAGCGTGCAACCCGCTCTCACAATATATCAACATTCCGTTCTGTTTCTGCGTGCAACCCGCTCCTCCAATATATTCATTTTAATCAAGTCTGTTTCGGCGTGCAACCCGATCCTCCAACATTTTTATTTACCAATTCTTATAGAAGAAAGTTTTCCAATAAATGTAACAATTAATATAAAATTACAAGACAATAAGCATACAATAATTATGATTTAATTATGAAGCAAACAATGACAAATAGCAAATTATTATGGAAATCAGGGAGCAAATAGGCAGTTTAATATTTATTATGCTAAATATCAAATAACAATTAAGGCACATAATTCAAATAACATGTAACAATTAATGCAGGAATTCAAGAATTTATATTTGCAAAGAATAAGAGAGAAACAATTATTATAATAATTAATTTATGATTAAAAATAATTTATGATTTTTCAAGTAAGCATGCAAACAATTAATTTGACAATGTATAGACACTCGTCACCTCGCCTATACGTCGTTTACATGCAATTCACATAACAAACAATTTAAAGGTTCTATTCCATCAAATCAAGGTTAACCCCAACACTTACCTCGCTTTGTAAATTCCAATCAATTATTCAACCACAACTTTTCCTTTTAAATTTGCCTCCTAAAGCTTCAAATCTATTCACAAATAATTCAATATATTCAATACTAATCAAAGGAATTAATTCCATATGAATTTACAAATTTTTCGAATAAAAATCTAAAATTCATTAAAATATTCGGCAGTGGGACCCACGTCTCAAATCCCTAAAAAACTCACGAAATCCGAACACCCGTTCCGATACGAGTTCAACATACCAAATTTGTCCAATTCCGATATCAAATGGACCTTCAAATCTTAATTTTTTATTTTTGGAAGATTTTATAAAAATCTGATTTTGCTTCCATAAATTCACGGATTCATGGTATAAATGAGTATGAAATCATGAAATATAATCAATATAGGATAAGGAACACTTACCCCAATGTTTTCCCATAAAAATCGCCCAAACATCGCCTTACCCGAGCTCAAAATGGGAAAGAATTGAAAATGGGTCGAAACCCCATTTCTAGAACTTAAGTTCTGTTTCTGGGATTTTTACCCTTCGCAAACGCGCTTAGTGCTTCGCGTTCGCGAAGCACAATTATGTGCTATCAAATTTTACTCTTCGCGAACTCGAGGGCTACCTCGCGAACACGATGCATGCCTGGCTTGGCCTTCGCGAACGCGAAGGCTAATTTTTCCTGGCCAGTCTCTTTCCCTTCGCGAACGCGAGGCTTCTATCGCGAAGGCGAAGCTTTGAACCTCAAGCCTTCGTGAACGCGGTCACTATGTCGCGAACGCGAAACACAAAATGTGCCAGCCCAATTTTCTCTTCGCGTTCGCAAGAGTACCTTCGCGAACGCGAAGAAGAACACACCCGAAGCCTGAAGTCTGCAGAAAACCAAATTTCCTAAGTCCGAAATCATCTCGTAGCCTATCCGAAACTCACTCGAGCCCTCGGGGCTCCAAACCAAACATGCACACAAGTTATAAAATATCATACGAACTTTCTCGCACGATCTAATCGCCAAAATAACACATAAAAGTACGAATCAGACACCAAATCAAAGGAAGTTTTGAAGAAAATATTAAAACTTATATTTTTACAACCGGACGTCCGAATCACGTCAAATCAACTCTGATTCTCACCAAATTTGGCATACTAGTCATAAATGTTATAGTGGACCTATACCGGGCTCCAAAACCAAAATACGGACTCGAGGTCAATAAATTCAACATCAGTAATTTCTTAGAAATCATTAAGCTTTCAATCTTTTAATTTTTCATCAAAATTCCATAACTCGGTCTAGGGACCTCGGAATTCGATTTCGGGCATACGCCCAAGTCCCAAATTATGATACGGACCTACCAAAATTTTCATAACACTAATGCGGGTCCGTTTGCTCAAAATATTGGCCAAAGTCAACTTAGTTGAGTTTTAAATCTCTATTTTCCATTTTAATCCATTTTTCACATAAAAGCTTTTCGGAAAAATGTACGGACTGCGCACACAAGTCGAGGAATGATAAATGGTGCTTTTCGAGGTCTTAGAACACAGAATTACTTATTAAATTTAAAGATGATATTTTTGGGTCATCACAATTTTCTAAAAATATTGACCGGAGTCAAACTTGGCATTTTAAAGTCAATTTAAAGAGCTAAGTGTTCCGTTTTCCCCCCGAACACTTCCAAATCCCGAACTAACCATCCCCGCAAGTCATAACTTAGTAAAAGCACATTCAGAGAGTTTTATTTAGGGGAACGGAGTTCTAAAAGTTAAAATAACCGGTTGGGTCATTACACACATGCGGGTCATAATACATATTATGAAACTGCTCGAGACCTTAAGTCACTGAACGAGGCCATAATTTTTAAAACGACAAGTCAGGTCGTTATAATAGCGTAATATAATAACCGATTTTGAAAAAAACTCGGCTTTTATAGTGAATGACTATTTTATAGGGATGATGTTATTTAGATGTCTGATTGTATACTCATTTTAAAGGGCAACCCGGTGCAGTAAGCTCCTGCTATGTGCGGGGTTTGGGAAAGGGGCGGACCAAAAAGGTCTATCGTACGCAGTCTTACCCTGCAGATTGTATACTCATTTTGTTGAAATAAAAATTAATAATCTATCATGAAAAGAAAGTACTCTTAATAATAGTTCTATTTAGGGTAGGTGGTGGGCGAGATTAGGGTGGGGGTGGGGGTTGAGGTGGGTGGGTAGGAGTGGTTTGGAGGTGAGGTGGGTGGGGATGGGGAATAGGGTGGAGAAGGTTGAATAAGAGTTTTGGAAAATATTTTTCCTTCTTTTGATTGGGCAAAATATTTTTCTCCAATTGGAGAAAAATGAGTTCATGAGGAAAGTATTTTCTAAAATATTTAAGCCAATCAAACATGGTAAAATTAAAAATTATTTTCCTTCTTACCAAACATACCCTTTAAAGAAAATATTTTCATTAAAGATAGAAAAAAAGTTTCCTCATCACTTATGGGGTAGAAGTTATTTTATTTCAAAATAATTTCAAATTTTCAATTATTTACTTCTAATCAATAACTAATCATTGTTATAAATCCTTAGTAATTAAACATATCATCTTAACTCTATACCTGATTTTTCAACATTATTATCAACATTTTAAATAAGTAGTACTATTTTTTCTTTTACCAACTAAACATCGAAAACAAATAACTAATGTTCCGAAAAAGTACATTTCGAAAATATTCATGGCAAAAGTATCGTGTCAAAAGTTCACTTTTATTTAGATCCCAATCCTTGTAATTCCTATAATATATTCGCATACTTGTTAATGCATTTCACTAGGTAACTCTCTTATATCCTAAAAATACATATATGGATAAGACCTATAGTTGAGAACTATATGCATAATCCTCGTATTGATCTGATCCTAATTGATTTCGGGACAGTTTTTTAGGTACCAAAACCAAATAAAGGACAAAATTATAAAATAGAATGTGTTAGGTCGTCCTTCATCTCCAATTTCAAACTTTTAATCTATAGACCGGAGAAAAAAAATATAAAGATTCCACAATTTCGTATTCAAGGCGAAATACTTAAAAACCACCCTAAATTTGACACAGATTATTAGATACAGCCTTAAACTATTCGTGATCTTAATTACCCTTACAATTGTCTTTTGAGAGTCATTACCTCCCTTGACGCTGATGTGGCGAAAAGCGTGAGTGCATTCTCGTTTAAGCGCATGGGAGTTAAGATAATGGAGTACTAGTTGTGTATTTTTTGTTATTTTTTCTTTAAATATAATGTCTATTTATTTTAATTGTGTATTTTTATTTTCGAGTCAAATTAGTAAAAAAATGGCTACAGTCCCATTATATTTTACCAAATAAAAAGGCATAGCCAAAATAATTAACTTGCAATTGTACACTCTTTTTATTTCTTTCTTTTGATGCAATGACTATTTATTTCAATTGTATATTTTTACTTTTTCCGGTAATATCTGTAAAAGAAAAAATATTTTTAGAGGTCCATAATTTAGAGCTATATAAACAATTATGGCCAAAATAATAAAAATCAAACTTTGTATATTTTTTATATCTCTTAGATACCTTGACTATTTATTTCAACTGTATAAATCTTTATTTTCAGGTCAAATTCAAAAACTAATAATTAAAACTTTATTATTTTTAGACAAATAAAAATATTAGCCTAAATAATGTAGTTCTAGCCAAGTTTTATTATAAATATTATTTGAAAAAAATTATCTAAAAAAGTAACACATTTAAAAAGGTATAAAATATATTTTATTTTTCAAAAAATACCACATGGACAGAAAAATCCACGTGGTAGGCCAGTGCATGCCACATTCCTAGGATGCGATCGTCCAAAGGGGTAACAACTATCGAATAACCAAGTATAGGGGTAATTAATACCACCGATAGTTCAAAAATGTAAGCAATAATACATATCAAGTTTAGGAGGATTTTAAGGTATTTTGCCCGTATTCAATGTAGGCTTGCAAAATATATGCAGTCAATTGAATTTTGTTTTTAGCTTTAGCAAACTTAACTGCCTGAGCAAATTAGTTTCAGCCAATATTCCGAACTTATCTCGATATTGATAGTTTAATGAATGGGATGGGATAGCAGAGAGAAAAAGGAAAAAAAAAACGACTTTCTCGTACAAGTAGTACGCCAACTCAATAAAAGAGCAGTCTGGTGTATAAGGTATTCTGCGTTTATGCAAGGTTTCGGGAATGGTCACACTCAAGAAGTGTGACGTAGACAGTCAACCCTAATACAAGTACTAGTGACTGTTTTTACGGTTCGAATCGTGAAATCATCTACTAATATTTCATTAGAATAGACTGCCTACGTTATACTATTGAAGGTGTGACGGCCCTTCCTCGAATCTTACATAAATGCAAAATGCTTCAGGGCTGCCTTTTTTCATTTTTGGTTTTCTTTTCTAAAAGGAAGCTAAGTAAGACACATGAACGGAAGGTGTACAAAACAAATTAAAGATGATGGACCTATATTTGACTATCATGAGCAGAGAAGAGGACAACAAATGTACATATGCATGTGCACCTAAAATTCAAGATTGTAAAAGGACAAAAAGGTATAGAACTTGCCCACTGAAACATAGATTCAAGTAACTAGCTTGCTATCTAGCTATCAAGAGAAAAGATCCAAACAGATTTAGTACTACTTAACAACTTCTCCAGACACTACTAGAAATTCGGCAAAAATCGACCAAGGTCCACCGACCAACTTTGGTCGGTAAAAAAACCGACCAAAGTTGGTCGGTTTTTTAATTTTTTTTTTTTTTTTTTAAACCAAAGTTGGTTGGTTTTTCAAAATATATATATATATTTTTTTTTTTTACGAAACCGACCAACTTTGGTCGGTTTTCTTTGGCGCAAAAATGCGGGAAACTATTTTTGAGTCCCGCGAAATTTATGTTTCAAGAAACCAACCAACTTTGGTCGGTTTTTCAATTAATATAAATAAAAATTAATATTAAAAAAACCGACCAAAATTGGTCGGTTAATTCAGCGGGTCATTTAAAAAAACCGACCAACTTTGGTCGGTAATTTTAATTTTTAATAAAACCGACCAACTTTGGTCGGTTATTTTCGTGCGAAAATACAATTAAAGAGTATAAATCAAATAAAAGACAGTTTTAAAACAAAATGTACAAATGGTCTAGTGGTAGAATAGTATCCTGCCACAGTACAGACCCCGGTTCGAATCTCAGATAGTGAATTTTTTTTTAACATAATTAAAATACCGACCAACTTTGGTCGGAAAAAACCGACCAACTTTGGTCGGTTTTTTTTGCAATATTTATTTTTTTAATTTAATTGACCGACCAACTTTGGTCGGTAATTTCCGACCAACTTTGGTCGGTATTTCTTTCCGACCAACTTTGGTCGGTAATTTCCGACCAACGTTGGTCGGTATTCCTTTCCGACCACAAAAATACCGTCCACACATAAATGGTCGCGTTTTTGTCGGTTTTTTGCCATTACCGACCAACGTTGGTCGGTTTTTTTGGTCGGTTTTTACCGAATTTCTAGTATTGAGAAAAGTTGGAAATATTGATTTCCCTATATTATCGTCATACCTAATAGACCTAACTATTATTGGTTTTTATTTAATTTAATGAAAGGAAAAGAAGCAAGAAACCCCCATTTTCTTTGTGTTTCTCGAGCAATTTAGGTTTTAGACGTGTCTCTAAAGTTCACGACTCATAGCTCTTTAAGTTCCAATATAATCTTTTAGGTGGCAAATTATTTATTTGGTGAAGAAAAGTAATTTAAAGAGTTTTATGATTTAATAGTAAAATAAATTGTAGATTCGATGATCACAAGTCTCCCTTCCTAATTTGGGATCTCTTTGTGGCAAATTTGAAAATTCTTTTTTACTTGTCTCGAGCAAATGAAGATAAAAAAAAAAAATACAAAAGTAAAAATCAAAGAGAGTAGTGTATGATGAGAGAGATTCAACTGACAAAAGGAATATTTGTCTAAAATGAAGAATAAGGCAACGAATGTTACATGCATTTAGATCAATAACTTGATTTGTCCATCTTTTCAAACTTGTTGACTCGTCAAATCCTTGCTTTATGTTGAAGAGTTGTTCTACTTTGCTCCTCCAAATGTGTCCCGGATGTTGCATGTTTTCATCAAAGACATTTTATTGTACACATATCTCACCATTTTGACTTGTAGTGCTTCAAAAAGTTTTCATCAACAAATCTCTCTCATTTTCCTCTTCGCTCTCATTCATTGCCGCTTTCAATTTTGACTCAGTATTGCTAATTGACTTTCCCTTTGATCGTTATTGATTTTCACAAAAACCTTGATAAGCTCATAACATGCTTGATTTTCCATTTTCAAGAATCAATCTGATAAGGACTTTTATTTGGACCATAATGAAGGCTTTTGGACAGGGTGAGAAAGAAAGGATCGCATGGAGGCTCAAAATTATAATTATAATGACAAGATTACTTTATTTACAACTTTTGGAATCAATTCTAAAAACTTCGCCCCAGTTTCAAAAATAAGATACTTTGAATTCATTTTTGATTTTTTTTTAGATGGAATTTCTAAAAAAAAACTGCCCCACTCTTAACATCGTGGGATTATGAAATATTGTATTTGGGGCGACCTAACCGTAAGGCTACCAACGTATCTTGTGGTAACAAGAATAAGGTCGAACATAGTCCAAACAACTACATGGTATAAAGATCTCTCTTTTTCTTCTTCTTTTTTCTGTTTCTTTTTTCCTTTTTTATTCTTTTTTTTTCCTCTCCTTTTTCGTTCTACCCTTTCTTATTTTTCTTGGATACTAACATTCAAACAGGGACTATTTTAAACCTTGACATGTACTTGATTCCAAAAGAAGGTTGTCAATGAAAGACAAACATATTAAAGCTCAAAGAGCTGACAAGTGGTATTAGTGTTTGGACAGTAGAAAGATAGCCTTTCATCATTTCAACTCTATAAATGCCAACTCAAGACATATTTCACTATGATATCACCTAGAACATCCTGAAGGATTAACGTACATCCAAAGGATAGAACTAAAACTACTTCAAATTTCACTAAAATTTTCTCTCTTCCACCAAGTCCTTGAGGTGCTTATCATTAGCTCAAAAACATGTCTCTTCCTCAATGTGAAGTTCTTTGTAATCTTTTCTCTTGAAACTTTATTATCTTATGACTCATTGCCTGTAAGCATTAGATGATGTCCAAACCTTGCCACTACTCATGACGCATGTCATATTTATGTCACGACCCAAAATTTTTACCGTCGGGACCGTGATGACGCCTAACATTTCACTTGTTAGGCAAGCCAACTGTAACAACCCGACTTATTATTTTAAGAATTTAAGTCCCGATCGGCAGCATAAGGTCCTGAGTAGCTTCGTATTATGTGTATTGACTTGCGTGCATGGTTGAATTCAGTTACCGTATGATTTAGAGTGATTTGGGACACTTGGTCCCTAAAACGGAATCTTAAGTCTTAGGATTTTAACCATAGTCAAAACTGTGTGAAGACGACTCCAGAATGGAGTTCTGTCAGTCCCGTTAGCTACGTATGGTGATTTTGGACTTAAGAGCGTGTCCGAAAAATTATTTGGAGGTCCATAGTGGAATTAAGCTGGAAATGGCGAAAGTTAAATTTTTGGAAAGTTTGACCGGGGGGTTGACTTTTTGATATAGGGGTCGGAATCTAATTCCGGAAGTTGGAGTAGGTCCGTATTGTCAAATGTGACTTGTGTGAAAAATGTGAGGTTAATCAGACGTGATTTGATAGGTTTCAGCATCGATTATAGAAGTGGAAGTTTCAAAGTTCATTAAGTTTGAATTAGGATGTGATTCATAATTTTGATGTTGTTTTATGTTATTTGAGGCTTCGATCAGGTCCGTGTTATGTTATGGGATAGGTTGGTATGATTGGACGGGGTCCTGCGGGACTCGGGTGTATTTCGAGGTGGTATTAGACCAAATTAGAGTTATTTAGAATGTTGTTGCTGGTGTTTGGTTTCCTTCTTTGCGAACGCGAAGGGAATCCTGCGTTCGCGAAGAGGAATTTGAGGTGTTGTTGGTTTGGCCTTCGCGAATGTGAAGCAATGGAAGCGAATGTGAAGAAGGAGTAGGGCAAGCCTTCGCGAACGTGGCCAAGGCAACGCGAACACGAAGAAGAAAGGAAGAGTTGGGCCTGAGGTCGTTTGGACTTCGCGAACGCGAAGCATGGAACACGAATGCGAAGCAGCTGATCTGTTGGTCATCGCAAACGCGATGAGGAGGTCGCGAACGCGAAGAGGAAATGACGGGGCAGGAACAGTTGGCCTTCGCGAACGCGACTCTGGTCACGCGAACACGAAGAAAAATTTGAGGCAGTTGGGTTTTTTGCCTTCGCGAACGCGAGACATGGCTCGCGAACGCGAAGAAGGCATACCAGGGCAGAATTGAAAGTCCCAAAATGGGGGTTTGAGTTCATAACACAAAATCAAATTGGGAGCTCGGTACAAGGCGATATTTGGAGAGATTCTTGCGTGGGTATTTGGGGTAAGTGATTCTTATCCAGTTTTGATTAATTTTCATAATTATGTCTTTGAATCCATCATCTAATGGGTGAATTAAGGTGAAAACTTTAGAAAACCCTCTTGGTTTAAATTTAAGATTTGGAGGTCAAATTGTTATTGGAATTCGATAAAATTGGTATGGTTGAACTCGTATCGTAATGGGTGTTCGTATTTCATGAAAATTATGTCGGGTTCCAAGGGGCGGGCCCCGCATTGACTTTTGTTGACTTTTTGGAATAAAATTTTAAGTCGGCGTATTATTATCCGGAATTATTTACGATATATTTTAATAAAGTTATACAATTAATTTGGATAAATTTGAGCTATCCGGAGGTCAATTCAAGCAAAAAGGCTATTTTGGAATATCGGCCTAACTTCAAAAAGGTAAGTGTCTTGCTTAACCTCGAGTGAGAGAATTACTCCTTAGGCATCGAGTCTTGTGTGTCATTTGTGAAATGTGAAAAGCCATGTACGCGAGGTGACGAGTACGTACTCGGGCTAATATGTGCAAAATTCATTGAGTTAAGTCTTGGGAAAATTGTGTAGTAATTTGAATAATTGTTAGTATTTATTAAATCATCTATTTGCCATACCTAAATCCTTGTTGTTGAATTTATTTTTATATGATAATTTGTTGTGATTGTTACTTGAAAATCTATGTAATTTCCTGAGTATTGTTGGTTTGATATTTCTTGGAATTTAATTTCAATATGAAGTTTTCCCGTGCAAATAATTAATTAAGCAAGTTTAAAAATATGTGTTAATATAATTAACTAAATTTGGATTAATGAAGGCTTTGCTTTATGCCAAGTAATTTCTATCTTTGTTGATTTCTTTTGGGGTGTTATACACATTGTGTGGAGTTTTCGGCTATTTGTTGTGAAATTAATAGATTTGGTTGTATCTTTGGAATTTTGGTTATGGCCATTGGGCAAATTGTGATATGAATTGATTTTGTTATGTTGCTGTGATAATTTTCCGTGTAAATTATTGTGTTGTGTGAGTTATTATTTTGAGGAGATAAGGGTGGCATTTCACATTGATATTATGTGGGTATAAGGATGACATTTCACTGTTGTTGTGTTTGTCAAAATATTATCTGGGCGGAGCAATAATGGCGGCTATAGGAGCGATAAGGGTAGCAATAGGAGCGATAAGGGTGGCTATTGATATTGTTAGGGCAGAGGAATAAGGGTGGCTATTGTCAGGGATGATATGTGATGATGTGGAGTTGTGGTGTTGGCGATTTTTATGTGGTGTTGTGATTTTCTTGTATTTATTTTTATACCTTGTGCAATTTATTTTGTTGTTGGTAAATTGATAACAATCTAATTTATGTTAAAATTGAGAGCATGTGGCTATTACCACGCGGATTATAAAATGAAATGTGGGCACGAGGTGTCGTAAGTAAATAATGAGGATATTGGCACGTGGATTGTCCGTGCAGTTGTGATATAAAATGTGGGCACGAGGTGTTGTGATTAAATGATAATGATATTTGGCACGTGAATTGTCCGTACAGTTATGATATGAAATGAGGGCACGAGGTGCCGGGAAAATATGAAAGAGGGATGAGACCTGTGTTTATAAAAATTATGAAAATGGGTTGAGACCCGTGATTGAATGATTATGAAATGAAGTGTCACATGGTGACTAAGTATTATATTCAAAAATAATTATTTGGAAGGACTTTTATTTAGAAAATATTATATGAAAGATATTTATTTGAGGAAATTATATTTGAAGAGATTTGGTGAAAGAAATTTTTATTCGAAAGATGTTTATTTGAGGAAATTATATTTGAAAAAGAATTTTATTCGTAAGAATTATATGTGAAAGATATTTAATTGAAGAACTTCATTTATCTGGGAGTAATTGTAATTATCAATTGTTGAGCGATATTAATGGTGATTTTATTGTCTTACTGTGCATATCACTGGTTGTTTTATGTTGTCTTTATTGTTATTTGTTTTCTATTATTTTGTATATTATATTGCACAGGCTATTAGACTAGTGAGTGTCTTGACTGTATCTCGTCTCTACTCCACTTAGGTTAGTCTTGATATTTACTGGGTACCGACCGTGGTGTACTCATACTACACTTCTGCACATTTTTATTCTGAGCCAGGTATTGAAGATATCGGACTTGAGTAGAGTTAAAGCGGGATCGTAAGGATTCAAGGTAGAGCTGTTTGGTCATCGCAGTACCTTGGAGTATTTTCATTATATTGTACTGTTAATTTTTAATCAAACAGTATTGTATATTGGGTCCTCGTAATCATTCCATCTATTAAGTTAGAGTTCGTGACTCAATACTACCAGTCTTGGGAGGTTGTATAATCATATTTGTTCCCCTGTTAATTTTGATTACTTATTTAATTATATGTTTAATTCAAAAAACAAAATGGCTTCAAAATGTAATTGGAATCGGCTTACCTAGTCTTAGAGACTAGGTGCCATCACGACACCTGTAGTGGAATTTTGGGCCGTGACACCAACATTAGGGGATTTGTAATGCCAACTTTAGCCAATTAAAATAACAAGAACAATTAATCTAAACATAAGCTAAAACTAAGTTGCGGAATAACATAAAACCCATAATATCTGATACATTTAGGATCTGGAGTCACAACTCACGAGCTAGTATGATTTACTACAAACAGAGTCTCAAAAGGAAATACACTTTTCTGAAAGGAAAGAAATAGTAAAATAATAAGACTAGGAAGAGACTCCAGGGTCTGCGGACGCCAGCTGATCTACCTAGGGTCTCCTGACAAGTAAGTCAAGTTGCTAACTTTATGATCAGCTAGGGTTGGTACCAAAATCTATACATGAAGTGCAGAGTGTAGTATGAATACAACCGACCCCATGTACTCGTAAGTGTCGAGCCTAACCTCGACGAAGTAGAGACGAGGCTATGACAAGACACCTACCTAATAAACCTGTGTAGATAACAGTATATGTACAAAATAATAGCAAACAAAAGCTAGACAACTAATATCGGGAGGGGGACATGCTGAGGGGAATACAAGATAAGAGAATCATAACACCAATGATAACTAGAACAACCAATATGACTTGAACCAATGAAAATAATTAAACACAGTAAAGAAAAGTGCACGACATCACCCTTCGTGCTTTTACTCTCAACCTCACCATATAAATCAATAGAAATGGCACAGCATCACCCTTCGTGCATTAACTCTCATAATATGGCACGACATCACCGTTTGTGCATTAACACTCACAATATGGCACGGTATCACCCATCGTGCATTAACTCTCACAATATGGCACGGCATCACCCTTTGTACATTAACACTTACAATATGGCACAATATCATCCTTCGTGCATTAACACTCTCCCTTACCATAAAGCAATGAACAAATAACAATAGGGAGATAAAAATTACAAGAACGAGCCATACTTCAACATTTGGTTCCACAATACCAACCTCAACTTGAAATCAATACTCAATTATCACCAAAAATTCTTAAACATGATAAGAACGATCAATTTAACAATACTAGTCTAAACATGGATAATGTTATCAAAGAAAGCAATAATTACAAGAAACCAAGTCTCACCCGCATGCTTTAACCCGACAACAATGCATAAGTACTCGTCACCTCACATATACGTTATACCCTACATATAAACATGTAGCAAATAGACAAACAACTCATATTCCCTCAAGTCAAGGTTAACCACGATACTTACCTCGCTCCAAAGACCAAACTCAAAGGTCAACCACGATTTTTCTTTTCAAACAAGCCTCCGAACTAATAAAATCTAGCAAATTATCAACCAAACGATTGAAATTAAGCCTTAGGAACTAACCACAATTGTAAAGAATTCAATTTAGATCATTATTGAAAGAGTCAACACTCGGGCTTGCTTGGTCCAAACCCGAAATTCGGACCAAAACCCAATTACCCATTTACCCCCGAGCCCGGTTAGGTAATTTGTTTTGGAATCTGGCCTCAATTTGAGGTCTAAATCCCCATTTTTCAAAAATCCCTAATTCAACCCAAAATCCCCCAATTTCCACCATGAAATCTTTAGATTTTAGGTTGAAATCTTAGGAAAACTAGTGAAAGATTGAAAGAAACTAGTTTATAATCGCTTATCAATGGTTTGGGGAAGAAAAGTTCTTTGAAAAATCGCCTCTAGGGTTTCTAAGTTTGAAAATTTAAATAATGAACCAAAAATCCCGTTTGAGTCAAGTTTCGATCAGCTGCAGATGTCGCATTTGCGACCTGGGGTTCGCAAATGCGAACCCCGCAAATGCGAAGAATCTATCGCAATTGCGAAGACCATTGCATCTCTGCATTCATCGCATTTGCGATGAGAAATTCGCAAATGCGAACACTGTTTCTCCACAAATACCACCAATTGATCGCATTTGCGATCCCTGCACCCATCTGACCCCCTTCGCAATTGCGAACATCATGTGGCCCAGCTACGCTTCACAAATGCGATAAATAAATCGCAAATGAGGACCCATAAATGTGAAGCTTGATCTCGTAATTGTGAGATCATAGGCATGCACCAGAACTGAAATACCAACATTTCCTAAGTCCAATTTCACTTCGTAGCCTATCTGAAACTAACCCCGAGCCCTCGGGACTCTAAATCAACTATGAACACAGGTCTAAAACTATCATAAGAACTTGCTCGCACGATCAAATCGCCAAAATAACACCTAGAACTATGAATTGAATACCAAATCAAATGAAATTTTCAAGAAAATGTTGAAACTTCTATTTTCACAACCGAACGTTCGAATCACGTCAAACCAACTCTGTTTCTCACAAAATTTGACAGACAGGTCATAAATATAGTATTGGACCTATACCGAGCTCCGAACCAAAATACGGACCCGAGATCCAAAAGTCAAGCATCAGTCAAATATTTCAAATTCATTAAGCCTTAAACTTTCACATTTCTACAAAATGTGATAACTCGGGCTAGGGACTTCCGAATTCGATTTCGGGCATACACCCAAGTTCCAAATCATAATACGGACCCACGGAGATCGTCAAAATATGAATTCGGGTCCGTTTGCTCAAAACATTGACCTAAATCAACTCAAGTGGATTTTTAAGGCAAAATTCTTATTTTTATTAATTTTTAGCAAAAAAAAAACTTTTCGTAAACACGCCCGGACTACGCATGCAAATCGAGGGGGGATAAAATGAGGTGTTTAAACCTTAAAAGCACAAAATTGGGTTCTAAAATGATGAAGTGCATTGAATGAGAATGAGAAAATACAATAACAATGGGGAATGGGTAGAAGATTTCATTTAAGAGAGAAAGGTGAAGAGGACATGGGGATTGAACAAGACAACCAAAACATGATCCAAAACCCCTGATTGAACCGGTCTATTTGAAAGAATGACCAAATTAAAATTACAAACAAGTTCCTTTGGCACTAGAAAGATTGAGATCTGAACTATTCTTGAGTCCCTTAGACAAGGTCATAGGCTATTGTTGGCAATTGAGGCAAAGGGGCATTGGTATCCTCCATTGAATCAGCTCGTTTGATCCTTTTTAATTAATCAAGACCTTGAAGTGTTCAAAAGGGTCAGGACATGAAGGGAAGTGATTGTTGGTATCAAGTGTTACATGATCTATGTTATCTTTTGACATGAGGATGGATTGAAAGAAGATGGGTGTAGTACTGAAAGCACTTGAATTATCATTTCTGGCTAAGATTGCTTTTGGTTTAAAAAAAAATGGGAATGGTATTTGTTCAACTCCAAACTTGTCACAACTCAACCTTAATTTTGAAAAAAAAAACTCTTTTTAACTTTCTTTTTACATTACTTCTTTTAAGGAGATCGAACCTGATGAAGGTTGCCTACGTATCATGTTAAGACATAAATCAGATCAAGCGTAGTTCTTGAAAAGTGATGGACAAAATAAACTAAAAAAATAAAAATCTCTTTGAATTT
Organism: Nicotiana tomentosiformis; assembly: GCF_000390325.3. Lineage (NCBI taxonomy): Eukaryota > Viridiplantae > Streptophyta > Magnoliopsida > Solanales > Solanaceae > Nicotiana > Nicotiana tomentosiformis. The sequence goes on from NC_090822.1 coordinate 14,957,360, forward strand.
TTTATTTATAATTTTTTTTTTCAAATGCAAAGTAAGAAGCATGATGAGAAAAGACTACAGACTCAACTAGAAGAGGATAAACTCTAACATAACCTAAAATACTCAATACTACTCACAAGACTATAAAATAGAAGACAAACATAAAAAATATACTCCAAATATAAAAAGTCTCCTCAAACAGCACCTGAAGGCAACAGTCCTAGTTAGGATGGTCATGGGGCGTCTGTCATGCTCAATCTTGGTAAATGTATCCATACCTAAATGAGAAAAAAAAAATAGAGTTAGCGAATCAAGACACTATGTGAAACCATAACGCTTCATATTGGGCATAGGCCCTGCGTGACCAAGGGTGGCTACTGGCTATTAGTACAAACTAAACGTTGGTTACCTCTAAGACATGAAAATACCTCACTAAGGCTTATATATCTTCAAACTCCCAATAATCATGGTCCTCAGAATTACTTTGCAAATATGACCCATTTTACAAAAACGATTGATATGGCCAAACGTGGTTGGAGATGCAAACTCAACAAGGACATACCTTAAAGTAATGGTACACCTAGTTTTGTACTCAATATTTTACGACAAGGGTCACAAAACCACATTTGCAAAAATGACTATTTTGCAAAAATAGTCGATGTGACCAGAATTGGCTAGACATGTAAATTCAACAAGGACATACCCTAAAGTAAAGAGGCACCTAATTTTGAATTCAAGACTCTCCGAATACGGTTCAACAAGCCACTTTACAAAAATAGCCCTATTTTGCAAAACGACTAATGTGACCAAAAATGGCTAGACATGCAAGACTTGGCTACAACCCCGTAAACCATGACCTTGAGACTCACTAGGAAGATGAGGAAAGACCGGACCCTATATGGGATGTCTACGTATTACGTCTCGAAAGACGAGAATCAGGTTCGCGTAGTTTGTGAGGATCGGATATGGGAGAAAGCTTTGAAAAATGCAACTAATTTGCAAAAAAACTATTTTTGTCTTTTTGAAAAATGATAAGAAAGTGTAAAATCTTTTTTTTTTTTTAGAAAAAAACAGCACAAGAAAAGAAAAAAGTGATAAAACTCTCAATATTCTCGTTTATTTCATTTTTTACCTTTTTTTTTTCAAATATTAGTCCGCCAAATAACCTTTTTACCCTCAAAGATGCAATATTTAGCACATAGAATTGTTGGATGTCTTTTTGGGCCTGCGGGCCCATTTGACACAATTTTGGACATGCTCGTACAAAGGAACACAGTACCTAGGATCGGCCCCTGCTATGTCATTAATGATATGATGCACATAGACCATAGTAATGACCTAAGTTTGGGGTTCACTAACAAGGCAATTTAGGGAAGCGTATGGTCGATGGAGGCGGCTCAAGCTTTTCACTTATTCCATACGTCTGACGGACCCCTCCTAAAATAAGGGTGACTCAATAAAAAGTTCGCGTATGCAACGCGTACAACGAGACTTGTTGCAGAAAGAATTGACCAGGTAATGCATATGATGATAGTTTATAAAGCGGTAAACAAATAAAAGAAAAATAGTAAACACATAAACAACTAGCAAATAATAAAATAAAATAAAATAAAATAAAATAAAATAAAAACAAAGCAAATAAAGAACATAAACACCTCAATCGAATATTCTAAAAAGCCAATTAGATCAAAGTATCAGCTCAAACCTGCAACTCCCCAGCAGGGTCGCCAAAGTTGTCACGTCCTTTTTTTTCTCTTTAACTACCCCTTTAAAATAAAGATAAAATGACTTTAAAGATCTAAATGATTTTCAATTTGAAAGTGACAAAATTTGTGTTTCAAAGGATTTTCAGAGTCGCCACTTGACATTTGGTTTTGGTGTGCCAAGTCACCATTTTCTCAAAAATATTTTTTCCTTTTAAAACACATTTAGACTCTAAAATATAGTCTGCACCAGAAATTCTAAGTAAGGGGGTTCATTTGACTCGGGGAGAAGGTATTAGGCATTTTCCAAGTCCCGTGAAAGTCACGGTTGCACACATGATCTAGTTGGCTTTAAAGAATACTCATATTGAGGTAGAAACACACAAAAGCGAAAATAAACATAAAAGAGAGCTCAAGGTCGTCACCACCTAATAAATAAAAGAAAATAAAATAAAATAACAAAAATAAATCTAATTATCGTACTACGTCTCCATTGATGTTGTCGCTTCGGCCTCCTTTTACATTCAATTCGGGCCATTCCCATGTTAAAGATATTTATAGAGTCTACGGGGGCATTCTCCTGGATATAAACTAAAGGGAACGACATCTCACCTCGAATAGATTAAAAAAAAAGATCTAAAGCTTGCCTACCCAAGTGTGGACAGCCTAAACATACCTTATAACGACAATTAGACAAAAACATAAGTAAATTAACAGAAAATGCTCTCAAGCTCAATTTTTTTTTTCAACTTTAAATTAATTCCCTGGTATTAATTCCCTCGACCAGAACCTTTCGAATTTTATTAACCCTAGCCCAACTCACAGTTTGCTTCTAATTTCAGGCAAGATTGCCACAACAAACCATTTACATCTAAAAGTGAGGGAGTAACAAGCAATGCGATTTGTACGACGAAGGGTAATACCGTAAATTTCAATTGCTTTTTGGGGCTATTACCGTAAATATAAGTTGCTTATGGAGCCATTACCACGTGTGTATAGCTTTGGGTTCTTCCTTCTCAGGTTTTCGCTCCATCATTCTACTTTCTCCTTCCCTCTTTCTGGCGAGTTTTTTTGTTGTTATTCTTCTCTTCTTCTTCTTCTTTTATTTTTTTCCTGATTTCACAGTCTTCCAATTGGGTGTCACAACACATTTGCAGAGAACTGGATCCTAATTTGGAACAATGATTCTGGTTTTGAAGATTCAATCCATTATACTTGGATATATTGATGAATCTGAATAAATACATTGCTATAATTCTAATTATTTTCCTTCTACCAAATCTATACAATTACAATTCAGATTTCTTTTTGCTTGCTTTTCTGCTTCCTTCCTTACGCTGATTTTCTCTGCTTCTTTTCTTTTTATGTTCTTTATCCGCCTCTTTATTTGTTCTTGGCTTGATTGTAAATACTCTCTGCTTCCCTAAACTATTGCATGCAGGTAATTTCTTTTACATTTTAATTTTATCAAGGAATTTGAGATTTTAGCCTATGGTTTAAAATTGGGGTTTTCAACCTTCAATTAAACAAGCAATTGAAAGGTTTCCGGATGCACATTAGATTTTTTGCGAGTACAAAAGGAAGAAACGAGAAAGGTAAATTGATAGTGATTTGTTGGTTACTCATGTTAGTGAGGTAAGAAATGAATTTCTCACGAATTTTTGTAGTTAGTTTAGTTATACTTATGGATGGATTTGCATATGCATGACCAGATTAATATAAGCCTTAGTAAAGCCACATCAATTTATGGCAAAGGTTAAAAGAAGCAGTCCTTTGTTGTTGAGGTACTACTATAAGTGCCAGTACATCAAAACATAAACCAAAAGTCACACACTCACAGTCATACCTGCTCGCATGAAGAACTCATAAAAGTGCCTAAAATCAGCAGTCAAACTCTTCAAGATGGACTGTGGGTATACTTTGGAGCAGGTTTTTCTTCGTCCTTCCTATCTACTTACGTGTGAGTTCTGTTATTTTTTTGATTTCTCTTGTGACTTTTCAGTTTTATCGCAACCACAAAGCATCAAAATGGGAGTGGACAAATACTAAGAAATGATTTCATGTTTTCATACCTGCATAATAGTTCTTATGAAAATGATTGTCTATGACAACAATAACAACAACCCAGTGGAATCTCATAAGTGGGGTATGAGGAGGGTAGTGTGTACGCTGACCTTACCCTACCTATGAAGGTAGAGAGTTTGTTTTCCAAAAACCTTTGGCTCAAGAACATAAAAAAAAATGGAGCAATATAGAAACAATAGCAACAACAATGTAATAAGACAATGTAAGTAAATAATACAATAAATAATGGCAGAGATCCAAGGAAATGAAACAACACGAATAGTGTCAATCTCACTGCTAATACTCACATATTGTATATAAACAAGGGACTAGGAATAGAACGGTACCCGACTAGTACAACTACTACTAGTAAGACAAGGGAAACTCTAGACTGCCTATCAACCCACCACCCTAATTTTTGACCTCCACACCTTTCTATCAAGGGTCATGTACTCGGTAAGCTGGAGCAGAACCAGGTCCTGCCTAATCACCTCACCCCAGTTCTTCTTAGGCCTCCCTCTACACCTCCCCTGACTCGCCACAGGCAACCTCTCGCACCTCCTAACTGGGGCATCAACGTCTCTCCTCTTCACATGACCAAACCATTTCGGTCACGATTCCCTCAACTTCTCTTACGCAAGGCCCACACCCACTTTGTCCCTAATATATTCATTCTTAATCTTATCTTTTCTAGTATGCCCACACATCCATCGCAACATCCTCATTTCTGCTACTTTCATCTTTTGGGCATGTGACTGCTTGACTGGCCAACACTCGGATCCATACAACATGGCAGGTCTAACTACTTCTTTGTAGAACTTGCCCTTAAGTCTAGGTGGCACATTCTTGTCACACAAAATATCAGAAGCATGCCTCCATTTCAACCACCTCGCTCCTATACGGTGTGTGACATCCTCGTCGATCTCCCCGTTACTCTATATAATAGACCCAAGATATTTGAAACTATCTCTCTTGAGGATGAGTTGGTATCAAGCTTCACGTCCATTTCTGGTTCATGTGTCCCAATACTGAACTTACACTCCACATGTTTTGTTTTTGGACGGGAAAGAAAATACAAACACTTTGAAGGAGACTCTGCTAACTGCTGATCGTAACATAAGATGCAGCTCACCTAAGTCCTCATATTAACCACGTCGTTGCGCCCACTAGGCCATTGGACATACATGTGCCTTTACAATAAAATGTACAACAAGTGTAGTATGATTACAAAAACAACGCGTACCCAGTAAGTATCCAGTCTAACCTCGAAAAAGTAGTGACGAGAGGTCGACTCCGATACTTACTATGGCCAACAATAAATAATATACCGATAATATAGTTAATCAAGGATTTTTATAAAACAGTTGTAACTCAATAGCATGAAACAAGTAAACAATTCTTTTGTTAATAGGAGATTTTCAAATTTATTTTTCATCATTTAACAATTTATATCTCAAGCCAATGTGACAATTGTCATTTATTATAAATTCCAAAGCAATCAATTCAATCATGCGCAAACCATGTCGAGGTCGTACGACCCGATCCAACATAATATTTAAACTGTGCATTGTCGAGGGTCGAATGACACGAACCATAGATGCATCTATTTAATCTGCCGAGGCGTTCGGCCCGCTCAACAATGGAAAACATAATTAAACAGTCAATCAAGAATTTATTAAAGGCAATTATCCAAGGAAATGTCAATCCTCGTTTAACGATCAAGAAAACAAAGTTTAACCTTTTAATAATTCATTTACCAAGTTTAATATGATTTAAGCAATTTAAATTAACAATAATGTTGCAAATATCGCAAGTATAGCATGATTTGGATCATAGACTATCCAGACTTAAGCATAATAGTAGCTACACACAGAATCTCGTCACCTCATGCGTACATAGCCCCTACACATAGAAGCACATATTAAATTATTTCACCTATGGGGTAAATTCTCTCTTACAAGGTTAGAAATGAGTCTTACCTCGTTCTGAAGTTCCATAACCAGCTCCCAAGCCCTTCCGACAACTCAAACTGATGCCCAACACTCCAAAACTAGTCAATAAATGAGCAAATTCATATAGATATACTCTAATACTTATTATTATCCTATTTACAACAATTTCCAACTCCGCTTGAAAAGTCGATAAAATCACCCTCGGGCCACGTGCCTGGATTCCAAAACTTTTCGAAGATAAACTTTACCCATAACCTCACGAACTCAAATACATAATTTATTCTCAATTCCATGCCCAAATTCGTGGTCAATATCCAAAAATACCAAATTCTAGATTTTCTACCAAAACCCCACAATTTCTACAAATTTCCATGCTCAAATCCTTATAGAATCCATGTATTTAACTTGTAATAGGTGGGAATCACTTACCCTGTGTTGCTTGATGAAAATTCTCATTTGAAAACCTCCAAAATCGCCCCAACCAAGTGAAAAATGGGAGAGGAAGAGCCAAATATCGCTCTTAAAACCATTCTGCTCAGCGCCATTTTCGCACCTACGGAACAGTAGCTGCACCTGCGGCTTCGTAGGTCCAAGACCCATTCCGCTTCTGCGCTAAATTCATCGCTTCTGCGCTTGCGCAGATGCGGCCAAAATCTTTGCACCTAAGGTCCTCCCCCTAACTACCCCGCTCCGCTTCTGTGACTTCTAGGTCGCTTCTGCAGCTCTGCACCTGCGGCCAAAACTTTGTAGGTGCGGTTACACCAGATATCAGTTGCCTCTACTCTTCCTCAAATTCCAAATTCGGTCTGTTAACCACCCGAAATCTACCTGGGACCCCGTCCAATTATATCAACTAGTTCCAAAACATAACGCGGACCCGCCCTAGGTCTCAAATCACATCAAACAACGCCGAAATCATAAATCGTACCCCAATTCAAGCTTAATAAACTTTAGAATTTCAAACTTCTACGTACGATGCCGAAACCCATCAAATCACGTTCGATTGACCTCAAAGTTTGCACACAAGTCACATTTGACATTACGGACCTACTCCAACGTCTGAAATATGAATCTGACCCTGATATCAAAAAGTCCACTTCCGGTCAAATTTTTCAAAAACCTTCAAATTTCTAACTTTCGCCAAATGACTTACAGACGTCCGAATCCACTTCCGGGCATGCCCCCAGTACCAGAATTACCATACAGAGCTATTCCCACACTCGGAATCCTAAACGGACATCAATAACATTGAAATGCACTTCAACCCAAATTTATGAAATTCTTCCAAAATATCAACTTCCACAATAAGCGCCGAAATGCTCCCAGGTCATCCAAAACTCGATCCAAACATACGCCCAAGTTTGAAATCGTCATACGAACCTGATGAAACCTTCAAATCCCAATTCCGAGGTTGTTTACTCATAAATCCAACCTTAGTCAATTCTCCCAACTTAAAGCTTTCGAAATGAGAATTTTCTCTCCAAATCTAACTCTGAACTTCCCGAAATTCAATTCCGACCACTCGTATAAGTCATGATACCTGAAGTAAGCTCCTCATGGCCTTGAACCGCCGAAAGATGCGCTAGAGCTCAAAACGACCGGTCGGGTCGTTACAAATTTAGTCAAATAACACCAAATCAAAAAGACCCAGTTTTGTCTTCTTTAATACTTTTAAGGTCCAAAAATGAAGTTTTGAGCTTTTTACGGTAAATTACTAAATCAATATTGGAACTATTTAAGCATAGATCATTAACATTGAAACTATTTTAACAATTCTGGATCAGTAACCTTTTACTTTCCACCATCAAACAAGAATTTCAAGCTTTAAATATTGAAGACTATGGTGTTCAAGTAAAAATAAGAATATTTCGCTAAGACCATTAAAATAGAGACATTCTGTCAAGACCAATCCCGTTGGGACATGCTGTGCAATGTTTTCATTAATGTAAGGAAAAGAATAGAAGAAAAAATAAAGAAAATTTTACCTCCCATTGCAAAGGTTTACACCTTATTTTATTATAAATCAAAACCCTTTTAAAATATTATTTTCTATAGTTATCTTTTATTTTTTTATAGCAAAATAGGTATTTATGGTATACACTGCCATTAAGGAATTAAATAAGTTATGTACCCTTTTTCTCTCTCATTCTTTCAGTTATTCTCTCCCCAAAATCACAGCAAAATATTTCTTCTTTCTCTCTCCACGATCTCTCTCACATCAAGATTGTATTTGCGGATTTTGAAGCATGATTCTCTCTCTCAGTTTCAACGTTTTTGCTCCAAAAATTCATGGTAAGTGTTAAAGCTTTTGGGGGTTTGGCCAGTTCAAGCTTCTTGTTTTTCTTTAAATCTTCACCATTATTAAGTTTTCAGCAGAAAACTTTAAATTTCCTCTTCAATGACTGATTTAACAACTTTGAAACAAGAGATCCATTGCGGCTTTCTTCTATGCTGGATATTGCAATGGATTCCTCTACCCGGAAACTGCTATAGTTTTTACGTCGGAGAAGATTCGAAGGTCGGTGGTTTTTGTTCGTCTCAATTTTTAGTTTTAATACAATGTATATAATATTTTGCTTGGTCGGCACCATCTCCAGTGAACTTTCTTTTCTTCTTTGATATTTAGTCACATACAATAATACAAATACATTGTATTCTATACAAATTCACTCAAATATATTGTATTTTTACATAAATATATTTTTTCTTGTATTTATGTATTTTGAAGGTTTGTATTTTTTCAATACAGTTTCATACATTTGTATTCATGCATGAATACATAATATAAATATTGAAATACACTGAATACAAACATTAAAATAGAACAGAATATAAACAATGAATATATAACAACACGACTGGTCGTTTTGAGCATTTACACTTCGCTCGGTAGCCTACGGGGGTGAGTAGCACCGTATGATATATTTTGACTTGTGTGAATCGTTGGTTTTGGTTTTCAGGTTATTCGGAATCGATTTGGAAGAATGCATTTCATTATTGAAGCTTTAAGTTGAAAGAGTCGACCAAGTTTGACTCTTTGTGGATTTGACCCCGGAACGGAGTTTTGATGGTTCCAGTAGGTCCGGATGGTGATTTTGGACTCGAGCGTATTCCCGAATTCGCATTTGGATGTATCTAAAAAGTTTCGGCACAATTTGGTGAAAATTAGAAATTTGAAGGTTTGGAAAGTTCAAAAGTTTTACCGAGAGTTGACTTTGTAGATATCGGGTTCGGATTGTAGTTCCAAGAGTTGGAATAGCTCCATTATGTCATGTGGGACTTGTGTGCAATTTTTTGGCTAATTCTGGGTTGATTTGCTATGTTTCGGCATTGGTTGTGGAACTTCAAAAGTTCAAAGTTCATTAAGTTCGATTTGAGGCGTGATCCGTCATTTCGATATTGTTATGCGTGATTTGAGGCCTCAAGTAGGTCCGTATTATGTTATGGGACTTGTTGGCATGTTCGGATGGGGAATCGAGGGGTTCAGGCATGTTTCGGATTGATTTCGAACTATTTTTCCTTCATATTTCATTGTTGGTTCTGCAGAACTCGGGGTATCTGATTTTCCTAATCGCGATCGCGGTGCAAGGATCGCGATCGCGTTAGGTTGTCTGATGGCTAGGGTCAAGTTGATCTATGCGTTTGCAGGTTCTCAGACGTGTTCGCGTAGGTTGCTGCGGAGTGAGCATCGCGTTCGCGCCATTGTGTACGCGTTCGCGTAGTAGTTTGGGCTGAGCTGGGCAGTGGCTAATTCTTCTTTGCGTTCGCATTGACCTTGGCGCGATCGCGTACTACAGATTTATGTGTTCATCGCGTCCGCATACTATGTTTCACGAACGCGTATGGTACTTTGGGGAGGCTGTTGAGTTTGTTCTTTGCATTAGCAGAGCCTCGTTCGCGATCACATTGTGTATTTTATGGGGTAGTGCTCTTCCTTCTTAGTGATCGCGAGGTTAATTCCGCGATCGCGGTTCAGTAATCTGCCCATTGATTATAAAGTACTCCATTTTGAGGGTTTCAACCATTTTCATATTTTTTGAGCTATGGAGCTCGGATTGAGGTGATTCTTGAAGTAATTTTTACCATATGAATTGGGATAAGTGTTCTCTACTCAGTTTTGGTTATATTTCATGAATCTATCTTCGATTTTAACTTTGGTTGATGAATATTTAAAGAGGAAATTGGGAGTTTTGGCCTAAAGTTTCATAATATGAATTTTTTAGTTTTGAACATCAATTCGGAGTCGGATTTGAGTGAAACTAGTATGGTTGGACTTGGAATTGAATGAATTGTCGGATTTAGTAATTTTTTTGGGTTCCGAGGTGCGGGCCCGGGTTAGGATATTTTGGTCAATTTTGGGCTTTTGATTAAAGATGCGACCTTTTTTTAATTGGGGTTAGTTCCTTTAGCATTGTTTGATGTATTTGAGTTGTTTTTAGTTAGTTTTGAGCCATTCGGAGGTCGGAACGCGCGAGATGTCATTTTGGAGTATCGCTTGGCTTGCTCAATGTTGGAATTGGCTTGTTCGAGGTAAGTAACACTTCTAAACTTGGTGTTGAGGGTATGAAACCCCGCATTACGTATTATGTGTTTGGTGTTGATGTGACGCACACACTAGATGACAGGCGTGTGGGCGTGCACCATGTGAATAGTGACTCTGTTATTTATGTGGTACTGTGTAATTACCTGATCTTATCTGTAATCATGAAATCTCTACGTACTTGAGCTATTGAGTTGTGATATATATTAGAATCCATGTCTAGGCTACATGCTTATCCTGTTGGGACCCACTAAGATCATTTTCGTTGTTGAGGTATCTGCTTTCATTGCTTTACATACTCAGTCATACGTATTCATATGCATATCACATCTCAATCTCTGTTATCATTTATTGACACATCATATCATCATTTTGGGCTAGTTTCATGGCATTGTGAGAACGAAAGACTAGAGAGATTGATGATTGAGTGAGGCCGAAGACTTGAGCGATATAATGGGATCGGGCTGCACGCTGCCTCATATTATATTGATTACATTTAATGGGATCGGGCTGCACGCCGCAACGATATAGCGCTTGGGTTAAAGGAGCCCCTCCGGAGTTTGCACACTCCCCTAGTGAGCGCAGTCGACTATATATATATATAGATAGATCGGGTTGCACGCCGCAACGAGCCTTATGGCTATATGTATATGGATCTGGTTGCATGCCGCAACAAGCCTTATGGCTATATGTATATGGATCGGGTTGCACGCCGCAACAAGTCTTATGGCTATATGTATATGGATCGGGTTGCACGTTGCAACGAGCCTTATGGCTATATATATGTGGATCGGGTTGCACGACGCAACAAGTATTATACAGTGTTGAGTGATTGAGTGTGTTGAGTATTGAGCACGGTAAGAGATAATGCGAGACAATGAGATTGAGTATTCTGAGAGTGTGAGTACATGAGTTCATCACTGAGAGGCATTTCATTTGACATGTGTACTTGAGATACATGCATAGAGATGCATTTTCTTTCTGCTATCCGGTTTGGTGACATTCATGATTTTACTTGTACCTTGACATGTAGGCATAGAGATGTATTTTCCTCATGCTATCTGAAATGAAACATTTACCTATTGAAAGGTTTTTGGGAAAAATTACAGTTTTCAAACTATCTCATATTCTCGACGATTTCGGTAAAGTATTTGAATTTTCACTGATATACTTGAAAACGATTTTCGGGAATTATGAATAAGTTGAGCATTTTAAATTTCAAGTAACTTCTTTTATTACTTGTTTTACATTGTTATGAACTGTTGTTGGCTATTGGTGTTGGACCCGACCCTTGTTCCAGCCCATCACTACTTTCAACATATGGTTAGGTTTGTTACTTATTCAGTATATGGGGTCAGCTGTACTCATACTACACTTCTACACCTTGCGTGCAGATGTTGACTGAAAAATAGCGAATACAGTAAATACAAACATTGAATCTAATAAATGCAACAGTAAAACAAATATTGAAACATACTAAATACAAATTAAATATAATAGTTATATACAACTGAAAAATTATTATATTTAATTGAATTGATAATAAGGCATGTTAGAATGATTTTGTTGAGTTATATAAGAAGTGTATCACGCTAATTGATATTATTTTCGATATTAGACAGTTGGACATACCTATTTTAAGGTGATTGTCGTTACTGTATTCATGAATACATGGCGCGAATACATGCGCGTACATATGGATTGTCCTGATTTTAGGCGCTTTTTGCTGTTGTATTCATGAATCCAGCAGCGCGAATACACCGAATAGACTACCGTAATAACTGAATAGTAGATATAGAAAGTAATTATGTATATAATAGCTATAGGAAGTTAATAGCCATTAAACAATAGTGGTTTCTGAAAATTCCTCAAAAATAAACTTAAAATACCCTCGTCCTCTTCTACTCATGAGGCCCCACAAGACAACCTAAACGCATTACTCTTTACACAAATAGTCGGTCATATTTATTGTTTACTTTTTTTTAATCATATACATAAATTATATATTAATTATACACAATTATATACATATAATACATATATTATGCATATATTATTTAGGTTAATTCTTCAAACCGATTTTTCAAGCTACTGCTGGTAGCCCAATAGAACCCGCCAAGCCCAAATCTACCAAACCAATTAAAAATGGGGATTTGGTATGGCATAATAACTAGGTCCAACAATTGGCTTTAAAAAGTCAACATTTTAGGATTTGGCATATGGTAGCCTAAAGTTATTCTCTCTCTTCTAATGGTTCAGTCATCATCCTAGAAATAAGCCCCATCAAAATTATTTTCCTTAAAAATAGCAAAAACTATTTAAAATCCTCTATATCTTCTCTCATAGCAACCGTCATCCTATAAATTATGTTTCATTTCCTTCAGTAGTATCCGAAAAAACTTCCAAATATTTTTTAATTAATTTCTAATTTTTTATCTGTATATATATATATACACACACATTAATAATTATATTATTTGTATATAACAGTGTATAATAGAATAATAATAATAATAATGTGTATATTAAAAAAGCATATTAAAATTTTATTGTCATTCATTGAATAACAGATTTCAGATTGAAAACTCAAGTTCAAGACGACTCCACATGTGTATCCCCTATTGTATCCCGTGTATATATCTATGTACATCAATGATATCTCATGTGTATCTATGTATATCCATAAAAAATTAAGTTATATATACAATATACAATGTGATATACACGGACGTCCATAAAATAATTATGTTGTATACACGATAAACAAAGTGATATACACTGAGTACACGATATATAACATGATATACACTGATGTACATGATATACAACGTGATATACAACGTGATATACACATGTCGCAATTGGATTTTTAGGTCTGTTATTTTTCCTGAAACCGTCTAAATCACTTTTAATCTTGCTCAAATTTTATATATAGCCTCATTTAGGTATTATCAACTAATTTCAATCACATCCACTCGTTCAATCCAACCAAAAAAAAAAAAGAAGAGAGAAGAAAAACAAAGTTGAAATGTATTTTTTCTCTCTTAGTTTTTATTTCTGATTTTCTCTGATGTGAGATCAATCTTACCTTTCCATTCCACTGATTTTTTTTGCATAATTTGCAAAAAATGTTGCTAAACTATGAGAGCGAAAGAGAAGAGATAGAAGAAGAAATACAAGAAGAGAAAGGGGAAGGGAAGCCAAAATAAGCTTGTAGTTATTTTTGGGAGAGAATATATAAGAGTAGTTTTTTTAGGATTTGGCTATATAATGCCAATTGTTTGAGGCTATCTTTGTCAAACTCAATATAAGGCTAAAAAATTGTCAATTCTTGTTATGTGTTGTTATAGGATGCCAATATTTCATTAAAAATCTTGAAATTCAATTCTCCCTAAAAAGTCATTACTAACAGTAACAGACACAAGAAGCTACGTTTCCGTTCCCCTCCTCTTTATGCAGGTCGAACGATTTTATTTTTATTTATTTTGTTAAGTGAAAATAGGAATATGTTTTGAACAGCACCGACAAAGTTGAAGTTGAGGTAGATTTTTTATAATTCAAAAATAGAAAAATTGAAGTAGCAAATCATAAATGACTTCAAATTCCGGAACATTAACCCTAATCCGAAAAAGAAAAGGTGTTGTATTGTCATTAGGAATTGTACTCTACTTTAAACCCTATATATACATATAATTAAATCAAACAACCTATTATATGATAGCACTCACGTACACATTATTTTCTCTCATTCGATATATAAAATGATGAGAATTAGAAATTATAAGCATGGTATCATGTTTCTCCTCATAATCACCATATCTATTGTTGCAGTTCGTTGTTTCACTATTCCTTCTGTATTACTAGATATTGACAAAGTTGATGAAGGTATTAAACGACGATGCGCGCGGCTTGGATTTCCTCCCTCTTCCTACGGATTTTGTTCGATAGTTATAGATGACGAAGAACGTGATAATAGAGTCGTGACACATATAGTTAGGAGGATCAAGTGCAGGCAGCTTGGAATTCCACTCGGATCGTTGAATTGTTCGAGACTTGTTCCTTATTATTATCATTGATCTTTACATATACAGTCAGATCTCTATAATATCATCCCTATATAACAACCAATCACTATAAAAGCCATAATTTTCTTGACTGTATAAGGGATAATATATAGTGGCACTTTAGGTTTGCAGCAGATTAGATTTGTCTTAATTTATTGTCTCTTTATTTTTAGTAGTATTCATTTCATAATAATTAGAATAATGATTATATTGATTGATATATACGTTCATTTTCTATTTACTTTCTTATCAAACTATGTGTGATGACCCGATAGCTCATCTCATATTTTAGAATCAAATTCTATGTTTCGAAGCCTTTAGAACCTCATTTTAGCCTTTCTCAATTTGCGTGCGCAGTCCGGGTGTTAACCCGGAAGGCTTATATGTTAAAACATGATAAAAATAAGAAATTTTATCTTAAAATTTAATTTGAGTTGACTTCGGTCAACGTTTTGATTAAACAGACCCGGATCCGTGTTTTGACGGTCCAGGTGGGTCCGTATCGAAATATGGGACATGGGCGTATGCCTGAAATCGAATTCGAAGGTCCCTAACTCGAGTTATGAATTTTTGTTGCAAATTAAAAGTCTGAAAGTTTAATGATTTTTAAGAATTGATTGATGCTTGGCCTTGATGATACCGGGTCCGTATTTTGGTTCTGGAGCCTGGTGCATGTCCATTATAATATTTATGACTTGTCTGTGAAATTTGGTGAGAAATGGAGTTGGTTTGAAGTGATTCGGACGTCCGGTTGTGAAAATCGAAGTTTTAAAGCTTTCTTGAAAATTTCATTCGATTTGGTGTTCAATTCGTAGTTCTAGATGTTATTTTGACGATTTGATCGCGCGAGCAAATTCGTATGATGCCTTAGGACTTATGTACAAGTTTGATTTGGAGCCCCGAGGGTTCGGGTGAGTGTCAGATAGGCTACAGAATGAATTGAACTTAGAAAATCTCGTGTTTTTGCTGCAGCTGGTTTTCTGGTGTGTTGTGCTTTGCGAACGCGAAGACATTCTCGTGATCGTGAAGGGGATCTGGCCTAGGGGAGAATTTTACACTACGCGAACGTGAGACCATGGTCGCGAACGCGGAGCATTGGGGGTTGCTCTATGCGAACGCGACTCGTCACACGCGAACGCGCAGCGTTAGCTAGGCTGGGCAGGGGACTTGAGGTTACACTACGTGATGTCTCGCGAACGCGGAGGTCATGAGGGCTAAAATTTCACGAACGTGTGTAACCTCTCGCGATCGCGTAAGCCTAGCAGGCTCTGCTCTTCGCGAACGCGTCTGTGTTTACGCGAACGCGATGAACACTGACGCCAAGTGATAAAACAGTCCCATTATGGGATTTTTGCCATTCTTTCAAAATTTCAAAACTAGAAGACCTAGAGGCGATTTTCCCATAAGATTTGCTTCCCCAATTTGTTGGTAAGTGATTCTATCCTACTTACTTTCAATTACCCATTACATTTCATGAGTTTTCAACCTAAAATATAGTGTTTCTATGGTGGAAATTGGGGATTTGGGTAGAATTAGGGATTTTTGAGAAATTGGGATTTAGACCTCAAATTGAGGTCAGATTCTAAATCTAATTACATAATCGGGATCGGGGGTGAATAGGTAAGTGAATTTTGGTCTGAATCTCGAGTTTTGACCAAGCGGACCCGAGGTCAGTTTTTGACTTTTTGGGGGAAAGTTTGAGAAATATAAACTTATGCATTGTCGTTGATTCCTTTAGCAATAATTGATATTATTGAGTCAATTGTGGTTAGATACGAGTGGTTTGGAGGTGGATTCTAGAGGAAAAGTTGTGATTGAGCATTGAGTGTCCTTTGGAGCGAGGTAAGTGTCTTGGTTAACCTTGACTTAAGGGAATCAGGAACCCTCGGACTATGTGTTATGTGAATTTCATGTGAGCGGTGTATATGCGAGGTGACGAGCTTATACGCTGCCGAATTATCTATTTTCCCTGATTTTCCATTTTTCCTTGATTATTTCCTTCCATGTCTTAATTGTTATATGCTCCAAATTCTTTCCATGCTTAACTGCTACTTGTCAATCAATACCTTCTCCTATTATTTATGTTAGCCCTTCCATAGTTTCATGATTCCTTGCTATTTTATTAAATTGATTTACTTTCACCTTCTAATTGTCAATTGTTGGATTGGTCTCGATGTGTAGTATTACTCGTGTAGGTTTCTTTATTGTACAAGTTCCCTTTTGGTTCAGTTTGTTATTTATTAATCGTAAAGGCTTTGTGGTTGAACTATTGATTTGATTGTGCTTTGAGTATTTGGTACTGATATGGCGGGATCGGGCTGCACGTCGCAGCAGGTGTAATAAGGGTGGATTGATATAGTGGCATAAGGGTGAATATGTTCTATATGGTGGGATTGGGTTGCACGCCGCAACTTGTGTAATAAGGGTGGATTGATATGGCGAAATAAAGGTAAACTATGATACTGATATCGATATATGGTGGGATCGGGTTGCGCGATGCTACATATTTATGTATATTATCTCTGTTGTTGATGTTATTACGGTGAAATAAGGGAGGATTTTGTGTTGTCTGGTGGGATCGGGTTGCGCGCCGCAACAACCTCTATGCTTTCATTTCTTGGGCTACGTTGATTTCCGGTATCTTTATTTAACTGTTAAAGATTGGTAATTCTGGACGACACTGGTTCATTCTTGAGTCTATGGTTATTATTCTCAAATGACTGTTTAATTTTGTTCAGTATTTATATTTTTCTGTCATTATTATATATGTTGTGTACAGGTTGTAGTGTAAGTGACCCGCCTTAGCCTCGTCACTACTTCATCGAGGTTAAGCTCGACACTTACCAGTACATGGGGTCGGTTGTACTGATACTACACTCTGCACTTTTGTACAGATTTTGGATTCGGTCCCAGCGGTGGCTACTAGAGAGCTCGGATCGGACAACCTATGGAGACTTGAGGTATAGCTGCTCAGTGCCCGCAACTCCTGAAGTCCCCTTCTTTGTTTATATTTAGCTGTGTATTTTTCATTCAGACAACTTTGTACTTATTTCAGACCCTTGTATGTATTACTCTAGTAGTTCGTGCACTTGTGACACCAGGTTCAGGAATTTTGCATTAGGTGTTTGATAGTTTGAGCTTCCGCATTCATAATTCAGTTATTTCAGTATTTCTCGTTATTCAATTCAACTGTTAAAAATAGATAATATGTTCTAACGCTGGCTTGCCTAGCAAGTGAAATGTTAGGCGCCATCACGGTCCCGATGGTGAGAATTTCGGGTCGTGACAAGTTAGTATCAGAGCACTAGGTTATATAGGTCTCACGAGTCACAAGCAAACTTAGTAGAGTCTGGAGGATTGGTACGGAGACGTTTGTACTTATCTTCAGAGGCTATGGAGTTAGGAACAATTTCACTTATATTCTTCTCTATCGTGCGATTTTTATTCTATCATTGCTGATTGAAACCATCTATTTTATTCTCTTGCAGATGGCAAGAACACGTACCGCGTCCTCAGCTAAGAACCAGCTAGAGCCCTCAGTGTCAGCTCCTACGAGGGGTAGAGGTCGAGGACGAGGCAGGGGCAGGGCTCAACCTAGAGCCCGAGCACCAGCACCAGCACCAGCGGTGGAGCCTCAGGTGGAGTTTGATGAGGAGGCTCCAGCCCAGACTGCTCCAGCAGGACCAGGTCAGGTCCAGGAGGGGTTCATCGCCACCTAGTGCTACAAGATGCTTTGGTCCATTTGGTGGGACTTATGGAGAGTGTGGCCCAGGCCGGTACTTTTCCCATGGCACCAGTCGTCTCTCAGGCTGGAGGAGGATCACAGACTCCTGCTACTCATACCCCGGAGCAGATGGCTCCCCAGTATCATACTCTAGCAGCTCAGCCAGTTGGAGTAGTTCAGCCAGTTGTTGCGGCACAGGCCAGTGGTGGACATGCTATTACTTCTGAGGGTTTATTGAGATTGGATAAGTTTACCATGATTTTCCCAGATCACTATAGTGAGGCACCTTATGAGGACCCACAGGATTATCTTGACTATTTTCATGAGGTGCTGCAGAACATAGAGATAGTGGAGACCAATGGGGTCGATTTTTCTGTGTTTTAGATGACAGGTTCTGCCAAGAGATGGTGGAATGATTTTGTATTTACCAGACCATCTTGGTCGTCTGCTTTTACTTGGGACCAGTTCTCTCAGATATTTCTTGAGAAATTCCTTCCTATAACTCAAAGAGAGAGCTACCGCAGACAGTTCGAGCGCCTCTAGCAGGGCAGTATGACCCTCACCCAATATGAGACCCACTTTGTGGACTTAGCCCGACATGCTATTCTTCTGCTTCCTACCGAGAGAGAGAGGGTGAGGAGGTTTATTGAGGGAATCGCTCATCCTATCAAGTTGCAGATGGCTAAGGAGACCGGGAGTGAGATTTCTTTTTAAATGGCTGCCAATGTCGCCAGGCGGATCGAGGATGTTCTTTCACAGGAGAGACGCCAGGGGTCTGATAAGAGGCCTCATCATTCTGACGAATTTAGTGGCGCCTCATATGGAGGCAGGGGTACTTTTGGTAGGGGTCATCCTCCCAGGCCATATCATTCAGCGCTTCAGGCATCCCACAATGCTTTAGGTAGTCGTGGTCCTTATGTGCCTCATTATGGACAGCCAACCTACAGTGCACCGCCAGCTCCTATCAGTGTATCTCATATTTAGAGTTATTACCGTGGTCATCCGGCCCGTTCGGGCAAGTCTCAGTTTCAGCAGCCACAACACCAGGATATATGTTTTGAGTGTGGTGGTTTTGGGCATATCAGGAGGACCTGTCCAAGATTATTGGGCAGTATGCCACATCAGAGTTCTCGTGCCATGATTTAGGCACCAGGTGCACCACCGCTCGCTCATCCAGCTAGAGGTAGGGGTCAGGCATCCAGAGGTAGAGGTCAGGCCGCTAGAGGTAGAGGTCAGGCCGTTAGAGATAAAGGTCAGATCGCTAGAGGTGGAGGCCATCCAGCAGGAGGCCGTCCTAGGGATGTGGTTCAGAGTGGTGGGGCCCAACCCCAATGTTATGCTTTCCCAGCCAGGCCTGAGGCGGAGTCGTCTGATGCTGATATCACAGGTATTGTTTCAGTTTGCAGTAGAGATGCTTTAGTTCTATTTGAACGGGTTCTACTTATTCCTATGTGTCATCCTATTTTGCTTCATATTTGGTTGTGCCTCGTGATTCTTTGAGTTCTCATGTGTATGTGTCGACACCTGTGGGAGATTCTATTATTGTAGATCGTGTCTATCATTCATGTGTGGTTAACATTGGGGATCTTGAGACTAGTGTAGATCTTCTACTTCTCGATATGGTTGATTTTGATGTCATTTTGGGTATGGACTGGCTGTCACCTTGTCATGCTATATTGGATTGTCACGCCAAGACGGTGACTTTAGCCTTGCTGGGGTTACCTCGATTAGAGTGGAGAGGAACTCCTGGCCATTCTACCAGTAGGGTTATTTCTTATGTGAAAGCTCAGCATATGGTCGAGAAGTGGTGTCTAGCTAATTTGGCTTATGTCCGTGATTCTAGTGCGGAGGTTCCTTCCATGGATTCAGTGCCAGTTGTTCGAGAGTTTCCAGAGGTGTTTCTTGCAGACCTACCAGGGATGTCACCCGACAGGGATATCGACTTCTATATTGACTTGGTTTTAGGCACTCAACCCATTTCTATTCCGCCATACTGCATGGCCCTGCCAGAGTTGAAAGAATTGAAGGAGCAATTGCAAGATTTGCTTGATAAGGGCTTCATTAGAGCTAGTGTCTCGCCCTGGGGTGCGCCCGTGTTTTTTGTGAAGAAGAAAAATGGATCGATGAGGATGTGCATAGACTACCGGCAGTTGAACAAAGTCACCATAAAAAACAAGTATCCATTGCCGATGATTGATGACTTATTTGATCATCTTCAAGGTGCCAAGGTGTTTTCGAAGATTGATTTGAGGTCTGGCTACCATCAGTTGAGGATTAGGGCATCTGATGTCCCTAAGACAGCTTTTCGGACATGGTACGGGCATTATGAGTTTCTAGTGATGTCATTTGGGTTGACAAACGCCCCAGCATCATTTATGGATTTGATGAACCGGGTGTTCAAGCCTTATCTGGATTCCTTCGTGATTATGGTTATTGATGATATCTTGATTTACTCCCGCAGTCGAGAGGAACACGAGCAGCATCTTCGGATCGTACTTCAGACTTTGAGAGATAACCAGTTATATGCTAATTTTTCAAAATGCGAGTTTTGGTTGAGCTCAGTCGCCTTCTTGGGGCACGTTGTATCAGCAGAGGTCATTCAGGTGGATCCTAAGAAGATTGAGGTAGTTGAAAACTAGCCCAGACCAACTTTAGCCACAGAGATCCGGAGTTTCTTGGGTTTTGGCGGGTTATTACCGTCGATTTGTGGAAGGGTTCTCATCTATAGAAGCCCCATTGACCAGGTTGACCCAGAAAGGTGCCCCGTTCAGATGGTCAGACGAGTGTGAGGCGAGCTTTTAGAAGCTCAAGACTGTTTTGACTATGGCGCCGGTGTTGGTATTTCCCACGGGTTAAGGATCTTATACGGTATATTGTGATGCATCTCGTATTGTACTTGGTGCGGTGTTGATCCAGGATGGCAAGGTAATTGCATATGCTTCGTGGCAGCTGAAGGTTCACGAGAAGAATTACCATGTTCATGATCTAGAGCTGGCATCCATTGTTCACGCGCTGAAGATTTGGAGGCACTATCTTTACAGCGTGTCGTGCGAGGTATTCACAGATCATCGGAGCTTGCAATATTTTTTCAAGCAGAAGGAGTGCAATTTGAGGCAGATGAGGTGGCTGGAGCTATTGAAAGACTATGATATCACCATCTTGTATTATCCCGAGAAGGCCAATGTGGTGGCCGATGCTTTGAGTAGAAAGTCAACGAGTATGGGCAACCTTGCGTACATTACAGTCAGGGAGAGGCCGCGTGCATTAGATGTTCAAGCTTTGGGCAATCAGTTTGTGAGGTTGGATATTTCTGAGCCCAGTCGTGTTCTAGCTTATACAGTCGCTCGATCTTCTTTGTTTGAGCGCATCAGAGATCTCCAGTATGATGACCCTCATTTTCTTGTCCTTAGGGATACAGTCGGCACGGTGGTGCCAAGCAGGTTACTGTTGGAGATGATGGAGGTTTGAGGATGCAGGGTCGTGTTTGGGTGCCTAATGTTGATGGATTTCGTGAGTTTATTCTTGAGGAGGCCCACAGTTCTCGATGTTCTATTTACCCAGGCGCTGTCAAAATGTATCAGGACTTGCGGCAGCATTATTGGTGGAGGAGGATGAAGAAAGATATAGTGTAGCTTGGTGTCTAAATTGTCAGCAGGTAAAGTGTGAGCATCAGATACCCGGTGGTTTACTTCAGAAGTTGGAGATTCCTGAGTGCAAGTGGGAGCGTATCAGTATAGAATTTATTGTTGGACTCCCACAGACTCAGAGGAAGTTCGATGCAGTTTGGGTCATTGTGGACAGGCTGACCAAGTCAACACACTTCATTCCTATGGCAGTTACTTATTCTTAAGAACAGTTGGCAGAGATTTATATCCGCGAGATAGTACGTCTTCACAGTGTGCCCGTGTCTATCATTTCTGATCGAGGTACGGAGTTCACCTCGAACTTTTGGAGGGCAGTACAACGTGAGTTGGGCACGGAGGGTGAGTTGAGCACAACATATCATCCTTAGACGGACGGACAGTTTGAGCGCACTATTCAGATACTGGAGGATATGCTCTGCGCTTGTGTTATAGACTTCGAAGGTTCTTGGGATCAGTTCTTGCCACTTGCGAAGTTTGCCTACAACAACAGTTACCAGTCGAGCATTCAGATGGCTCCCTATGAGGCATTATACGGTAGGCGGTGCCGATCGCCAGTCGGATAGTTTGAGCGGGGAGGCTCGATTGTTGGGTACAGACTTAGTACAGGATGCCTTGGATAAGGTCAAAATTATTCAGGATCGACTTCGCACAACTCAGTCTAGGTAAAAGAGTTATGTCGACTGTAGAGTTCGTGATGTTGCATTCATGGTCGGAGAGAGTGTTTCTGCGGGTATCACCCATGAAGGGTATGATGAGGTTCGAAAAGAAGGGCAAGTTGAGCCCTAGGTATATCAAACCTTTTGAGATTCTTGAGCGAGTGGGAAAGGTGGCCTAAAGACTGGCGTTTTCACCTGGTTTATCAGTAGTTCATCTGGTGTTCCATGCTCCAGAAGTATCACAACAATCCATCCCACGTGTTAGATTTCAGCATTGTCCAGTTGGACAAGGATTTGACTTATGAGGAGAAGCCGGTGGCTATTCTATCCTGGCAGGTTCGTCAGTTGAGATCGAAGAGTTATCCTTCCGTTCAAGTGCAGTGGAGAGGTTAGCCCGTTGAGGCAGCTACCTGGGAGTCCGAGTCGGACATGCGGAGTAGATATCCTCACCTTTTCACCAGTCCAGGTATTTTTCTATGTCCGTTCGAGGACGAACGATTGTTTTAAAGGTGGAGAATGTGATGACCTGATAGGTCATCTCATATTTTAGAACCAAATTCTATGTTTCGAAGCCTTTAGAACCTCATTTTAGCCTTTCTCGATTTGTGTATGCAGTCCGGGTTTTAATCTGGACGACTTATATGTTAAAAACTGATAAACATAATAAGAAATTTTGCCTTCAAAATTAATTTGAGTTGACTTCGGTCAACATTTTGAGTGAACGGACCCGGATCCATATTTTGACGGTCCTAGTGAGTCCGTATCGAAATATGGGACCTTGGCGTATGCCCGAAATCGAATTCGGAGGTCCCTAACTCGATTTATGAATTTTTGTTGAAAATTAAAAGTTTGAAAATTTAATGATTTTTAAGAATTGATTGATGTTTGACCTTGATGATACCGAGTCCATATTTTGGTTCCAAATTCCGGTGCATGTCCATTATAATATTTATGACTTGTCTGTGAAATTTGGTGAAAAACGGAGTTGGTTTGACGTGATTCGGACGTCCGATTGTGAAAATATAAGTTTTAAAAGCTTTTTAAAAATTTCATTCGATTTGATGTTCAATTCTTAGTTCTAGGTATTCAATTCGTAGTTCTAGGTGTATTAGAACCCAAAGGAATGCATTAGAATCCAATTTTCAATGTTCCAATTCTCTTAAAAATGAAGAATTAACCCAATAGCCGTCCACCCAACCGCTTAAACTAAAAATAATCGATAAAGGTATAATATATACATAATTTATGCATTATATGTATATAATTGTGTATAATCAATATATAATGTATGTAGATGGCTAGAAAAAGTAAACAATAAATATGGCCTGCTATTTCTTTAAAAATCCCATTAGAAATCTCTCTATTTCTAGTTCGATTTCGTTAATCAACCTTGATTATTTTCTTAGTTAGCCCAATTTCTTACTACTTGCTATTATCCAGTCCAATTTCCAATTTCCTAAGTAAGAAACAGATAAATCTAGGGCTTAATCAAGTTTTTGCAACTATTAAATGATAACAACTAATCAAAAAAACAAGTAGATAATCACAATCCACGCAATAATAAATGTAAGATAATTAGACATCCATTAATACAATAAGAGTCTACAACCTCAGTTATGAGCTAGAAATAGAAACTACAAAGTAGAACAAAATGGTAAACATGATTAAAAGAGGAAATATAGAAGAAACGATCAGACTCAAATGATGAAATCTAAAGAAACTTAACTATGGCACAAAAACTGGATGCAAAGTAATTAATTCACTGCTATAGTGTTTTTGTTTCAACTGCTAATACACGGCTGCTCCTATATATGTATATTTACTAGTAAGTGCTTGCCTGTGACGGCACAGGCCTAAACATAGATGACCGCTAGAGATATCATAAATTTGCTTTGTTTGAAGAATAATGTAATTTGTGCGAGTAAGACACAAAGCTATAATGCTAATGAGTGGGAGGAATTACTCAGGTCAATATATTCGAGCTCATGTCTTTGGATAATTAAAATTGAGGGGAAAAGTTCCAATAACAGTTGCAAGGAAATGGGAACACATTACTATGGACTTTGTAGTCGGGTTGCCGCGGACCTTGCGGAAGTTTGATGCAGTTTGGGTGATTGTTGACAGGTTGACCAAGTCGGCACATTTATTCCTGTTGTGACTACGTATACTTTAGAGAGGTTGGCCCAGGTTTATATTCAGGAGATAGTTCGGTTGCACGGCGTGCCAATTTCCATCATATCGGATTGAGGCCCTCAGTTTACTTCACATTTCTGGAGAGTAGTACAGAGTGAATTGGGGACCCGTGTAGAGCTCAGCACAGCCTTTCATCTGCAGACCAACGGACAGTCAGAGCGGATAATTCAGATTTTGGAGGATATGCTCATGGCATGTGTGATTGACTTTAGAGGTCAGTGGGATTGTTTCTCTCCTTTAGCCGAGTTTGCTTATAATAACAGTTACCAATCCAGTATCGAGATGGCTCCATTTGAAGCTTTATATGGTCGATGATGTTGTTTGCCCATCGGATGGTTTGAGCCCGGTGAGGCTAAGTTATATGGTACTGATTTGGTGAAAGATGCCTTGGAAAAGGTAAAGTTGATTCAGAAGCGACTTCGTACGGCACAGTACAGACAGAAGAGTTACGCGGATCAGAAAGCGCGTGATTTATCATTTATGGTAGGTGAAAAAATTCTTTTGAAGGTTTAGCCGATGAAGGAAATCATGAGATTTGGGAAAAAGGGGAAGTTGAGCCCAAGAATTATAGGTCCAATTGAGGTGGTGAGACGAGTTGGGGAGGTTGCTTATGAGCTTGCATTGCCTCCCAGTATATCGGGAGTTCATCCGATTTTCCATGTATCTATGCTCCGGAAGTATCATGCTGACCTGTCACATGTGTTGGACTTCAGCACAGTTCAGCTAGGTAAGAGTTTGGGTTATGAAGAAGAGCCATTTGCCACTGTTGATAAACAGGTTCGCCAGTTGAGGTCCAAGAGGATTTCGGCAGTAAAGGTCCAGTGGAGGGGCCAACAGGAAGCGACTTGGGAGGCCGATGAGGATATGCGGAGCAAGTATCCACACTTATTTAGCACTCCGGGTATTATTATAAACTCGTTCGAGGACGAACGTTTGATTAAGAGGTGGAGAATGTAATGACCCAACCGGTCATTCTAACTTTTAAAAACTCGTTCCCTAAAATACAACTCTCTAAAACATGCTTTTATTACTTTATGACTCGCGGGGGTGGTTAGTTCGGGATTTGAAAGTGTTTTGGTTGAAATCGGAACACTTGGTTCCTTAGGTTGGCTTTAAATGGCCAAGTTTGACTTCAGTCAACATTTTGAGAAAACGACCCTGGAATCGGGATTTGACGGTTCCAATAGGTTCATATGATGATTTTGGATTTGGGCGTATGTTCAAATCGGGTTTTGGATAATCCGGGAGCGTTTTGGTGCTTAATAGTGAAAAATATCAACTATTTGAAGGTTTAAAGTTCTTTAAATTTGGTTTGGAGTAGGTTTTTGAGTAATTAAAGTCCTTTTGAAATTTCTAGTTTGGGAATAGTTCCATATAGTGATTTAAGACTTGCACGCAAAGTTTCGTGTCATTCTGAGTAGTTTAAGTATGTTTCGACGTGTTGGTAGTAAATTGAAGAACTTGAAGTTCTTAAATTTGAATCAATTTGGTTTGGGGTATGATTCTTAGATTTGATGTTGTTTTACACGTTCTAAGGGTTCGAGCAAGTCCGTTTTATGATTTCGAACTTGTTGGTACGTTCGGATGGACTCCCGGGAGCCTCGGGTGTTAACCAGACAAGGCTCGGATCAATTTTGAATCTTGGAGCCACAGCTGAAGCTTTCAGCTTCTACTATAACCGCACCTGCGCTTGGCCAGCCGCAGGTGCGTGAAGCGCACCGCAAAAGCGGAAAGTGCGCAGATGCGCAGGTACAACCGCAGATGCGATGTACAAGTCGCGGAAGCGGACTCGCAGATGCGAGCCGCTGACCGCAGAAGCGGACGGAGCCGGCTTAGTGAACCACATTTGCGACGCATTTTCCACAGATGCAGAGCCGCAGAAGCGGCTTAGGAGCCACAGGTGCGAAATCTCTGTTTGGCAGAAAGCTTTAAGAACGGGAAAAACAATCCTTTTTGCCCATTACTTTCCATTCTTGGGCGCTTTTGGAGCTTTTTGTGAGGAATTTTCAACTAACCATTTGAAGGTAAATTAATTCTGCACACCTCGAGTTAAATACATAGATTATGGGTGGATTATAACTAGTGAATCTTAGGATCAAAGGTTTAGATAAAAAACTTAGATTTTTATAAAAATGAGATTTTAACCACGAAAATGGTTATGGAATTGGATAGAAATAATATATTTAAGTTCTTGAGATTATGGGTAACGTTTATATCCGAAAAATTCCAGAATCCGAGCACGTGAGCCCGGGGTGAATTTTAGGAATTTTATTATTTTGGATATGGTAATTTATTTAATAGATGAATTTCAAATTATTGAACATATATTAATTATTTTTGTATAATACTTGGATAGGTTTGGATTTTTATGCGTCGAATCGAGAATTTTACGCGATACGATAATCAGAAAGTGGACTTTGAGATAAGGTAAGTTTTTTGTCTAATCTTGTGAAGGGAAAATTACCTCATAGGTGATTAAATTAAATAATTATTGCTAATTGTGAGGGCTACGTACGCACGAGGTGACGAGAGTCCGTGCGTAGCTACTATAAATGCTAAAGTCCGGGTAGTTTAGGATTCAAAGCATGAATTACTTGTGTAAATTGTATTCTTTGTTTAATTAATATTAATTGATATATATGAATATATTGTGAATTGTTAGATAAAAATATTAAAGGATGAAAATCTCATATGCTTGATTTTCTGTTTAATTTAATTAATTATTAAGAGAAATTATTCTTCCTCCCGAATTTATCTTATAATAAATATACTCTCCTTCCGGATGTACATAAGAAAATGTCCTCCTTTCTTGTGGAGTGGGCCGAACGCCTCGGCAGGATAGATGCATTACGGATCATGCCGCATGTCCCTCGGCAGTGTACACGACACTCTGGATCGGGCCATACGACCTCGGCAGAAATCGTGCTTAATAATAATAATAAAAATTACCTGATACTTGGACAGTTTATTGCAGCTTGTAAAACTATTTGATAAGTTGAAAATTTATTAAAATTGAATTGCAGCTTGTAAAGCTATTTGATAAATTAAATTTTTTATTGAAATTGAAGGATTTAATTAATAGATTGGAAATTGTTGCATTTGAAGGATTCTTATTATTTCTGCTAATTGATTAAAATTATTGTTAACTCTGTGAATCATGCTGATTTGAATAATTATAATTTATTTTATTTATTATTGTTGACCCTTAGTGAGTGTCAAAGTCGGCCATCTCGTCTCTACTACTTCGAGATTAGACTTGATACCTACTGGATACACGTTGTTTACGTACTCATACTACACTTGTTGCACTTTTTATGCCGGACCTGAGGCAAGTACTAGTGGGGGACCAATCGTCATACACCCACGTTACCCAGGGGCATAGTGGTGAGCTGCCTTTCTGAGCCGTTCTGCAGCTACTAGTGTCTCTCTTTGTATTTTTCATTATGTCTATTTTTATTTCAGACAGTATTAGAGGTTTTGTATAATCTACTAGATGCTCATACACTTATGATACCAGGTCTTGGCACACACATTGGTAAAATTTGATATTTTATTATTTTTTTTGGATTTAAAAGTTTAATCAATATATGTTAAATTTATTAGTTGGCTTACCTAGCTGTAGTGTTGTGCGCCATCACAACCTTTAGGTGAAATTGAGTCGTGATAGTTTGTCTATGCATGCATGTTATTATACGAGTATACCTAGAGAATCTTATGAAGAAATACGTGGAAGAAGCCATTAGTTATATGATATTTATGCATTAATGATAAATGGTATTCATATAGTATTTTTCTATTAATAGAATAAATGTCGTGTTTCATTTATATCTGTTTTATTTTGTTTATTTCAATATATAAGAAGGAAAATCGAAGCCCAAAATCTTCTAATCCTCTTATTTAACTTCAAAGCTATAGATAAGAGGGAAACTTACACAAATGTCCCAAATAAGTCTCAACTTACCAACTTCTAACCATTAGTCATAGACTTACTAAAACTAGCCAAGTACATATAAAAATTAAAAAACCAAATAAATAAGGTTCTTTTTCTTGAAGAATCACATGCAAAAATGACCTTCCATATTTTTAAGCGTGATTAGCAACATTAGATGAAAAACGGAAAGGAAATTTCATGGACGAGGTAGCAAATAAGGTGATGAAATACAAAAAATAATATACAATATTCTAAAAATCTAAGCAAAAAATGAGCTTTTTCAATGGGTATAGTTATATTTCATTGAAAATATATAGATAAGTCAGTAATATACAAAATTTGAGGAAGATTGGAGGTGATTTGGACTGGTTTTGTAACAAAATTCGTAATTAAATCGAGTTTAAAAAAGTTCTTCGGCGACACAAGTATCAAATATGTATCACACATGTATCTCACACACAGGTATACATGGATATACATG
Organism: Nicotiana tomentosiformis; assembly: GCF_000390325.3. Lineage (NCBI taxonomy): Eukaryota > Viridiplantae > Streptophyta > Magnoliopsida > Solanales > Solanaceae > Nicotiana > Nicotiana tomentosiformis. The sequence goes on from NC_090822.1 coordinate 14,986,291, forward strand.
TGATACACAAATGATACATAGTGTGATACACATATCATTTTTTTCATGTTCAGTTTTTATTTCGAATTTTCAATTCAAACCACCTCAAAACTTCACCAAATCATCCCAAAACTAAGATTCAAGCTCCTTAAGATGTACCCAATCTATTCTAATAACACCCGCTCAAAATAAAGCAAACATTTGACCTTTGTTTGCTACAAATAACTAATTGGCTAATATTAGTAATATTTGACAAATATTAATAATATTTTATAAATTGACCAATTTTTATAATGAGCTACTTATAAATGGACATAGCTGGTAGTTTCCCTCACTAAGAAATACGTTTTGAAGGTTAAAGCTCCAAGTTTCAGGTTTCCATATGACTTGCTGCCGTAGTTAGCACCTTTTACTAAACATTTATGAATACTTCACCCATTTAAAAATACTTTGTTCATCTCATTTATGAATACTTCACACATGCCTTTTCAGACATAGGAACACTGCTTGAAAAGTTTTAAATTAGTGGTGGGATTAATGTTATTGTTATACTTGGTGTTTAGAACTTCTTTCGAAAAAGAGTTTGAAGAATTAACCCAAATAAGAGTCTTAGCTGGCGATCTTGATTTATATAGGCCAGTGCCACCTTCTTTCGTAGGCCTAACAAGAGTGTTCCAATTAATTTGATGACATGATTTCCTTTTTTTCATTAGTGAGAATTTATCTGGAATGCCGTTAGACCAAACAAATATTATGGCTAGTAAATTAGACTAATTATTCAAATTCGATATATGTGTTGAGTTAGTCCATTTAATTGAATTATAAATTAAATGATAAGCCCACTTCAGTAGCTCAATGTCCAAATGGCTATTAGCCCATCTTAAAGCCTAAACTCATGCCACGTGTCAAGTGATTTGGCAATCCAAGTCAAAAGAACAAGCCAATAAAATCATGTGACGGGTCAAGTGACGTGGCAATCCAAGCCAAATAAATGAGCCAATTAAATCATGTCAAGTGTCTAGATGGTATTGGTCAGTTTAAATGGGCCAATCAAATCTCAGAACCACATCACTTTCTACAACTATAAATAGAGGTATTCATAAAGGTAGAAGACACCAGAAGTGATAACAAGAAGCAAGCAAAGAGCTCGTAGATCAAACACCGCAGATTTCTCGACAAGCTACAAGCTCAAGCACTCGCGCTACAAATTCAAGTTCAAGATCAAGAACGAAGGAAAATCAAATACCAAGGCGTTCGAGATCAAATTACTTGTTCGTGATCAAATCCAAATCCAAGTTCAAGAAGGAGATTCAAGACCAAGCTTTACAAGCCCTTGAATTAAAATCAAAATCAAGTTCATAAAGATAATTTACATTCTTGAAGAATCAGAGAAATACCATAGAGATTGTAACATTTTCATTTATTGAAATCAAATACTACATTTGTTACGCAATTTTTAAGTCTTGATTATTTTATTTTTCTCTACCCAAAAATTTGTTGTTACAACCATAATTCAGTGTCATTTGTTAGTATTTTGGTTCCTGATATTCTGGAAGTCGATCAGTTGCTGGTTTGTCTTTTGCATTAATCAGTTTGTCTTGGATATCCACTTTCATACTCTTAATTAACAAAATTGACTTGACATTCACTTTTATGTGTTTTATACTGTAGTGAACAGAAACTAGGTTTATTGATGGAGCTCTCTTGTTGGATTTAATTTATAAACGGTACACTAAGCTCCCACTACAAGCGGGGTCCGAAAAACGATCGAACCATAAGGATCTATTGTATGCAGCCAAATAAGCTAGAATTACAATCAATATTTGTTCATCCTAGACCACTTTTCCTATATCGAGGCGTGAAGCTAGAGAGCGAGTTACGAGTTTGGTCGAACCCAGTAGTTTTAGTAAAAATAATGTATCTGTTTGATGAAATTCATCAAACATATACAAATTGTTAATTCAGAACTCGGTAACTTAAAATGATTAGAATTCCGAACCCATAAACTTTAAATCTTGGCTCCGCCTCTACTTATATCTAAGTTATTTATTTCTTCGTCTCTGACTCTTGAAGCCTCTCACGCATTTTTTTCTTAGATCTCCTACCTTACTCCCCATTCAAAAATAAATTAAAAAATTACTGTAGTAGAAGAAAGCCGAGTTCTCTTTTATCTTTTTGTGTTTTGAGACGTCTCTTCTGAATTGGAATAAATGGCATGAAACTTTAGAGGAAACAAAAAGAAACTTTAGACGTCTCTTCAGTAAATTGATCACGTAGAAGCAATCAACACAACTACAACTTAGGATTACCCACAAAAACTACACGAATTACCCTAAATTACTGTTGATTTTTCTACCCACCAAACTAATTACTCTTTGTGAGCATCTAATTTTTGATTATATTTAAAATTTTCACCACTTTTGTTTTTTAGTATTTAAATAGTTTTAAATTTAATTTTGATATTTTAACTTTTATATTATTTTTATTAGTAAGCTTTATTAGAAAATATATAATATTTTTAACAAAGTCTATTATGTAAAGGGCGAAAGAATTTATTTGAATCACAGACCAAATTAGTTGGTGGGTTATTCGTTGGAGGCTTTGTATTTATTTGAATATTGAAGAAAGTTTGCAGCTATTCAAGGTCCACCCATGCTTTTGTTTGTTTTTTTTTGTGATAATATACATTTACCTTGTGACTTGCTTAATTTATTCGTTTTTCTTGATATTAATTGTTTCATTCTTTGATCTATGATAATAAATGTTTGATAATGGGATTTGGATCTATTGTGTTAGATTAATTTGGCTCTTAATATGAATTTGTTTGTCTTGGTAAGTATAACTGAATTCCAATTTGAGTACGACGATCTTTTCCTATCTAGCTTTACAGTTTACATTAGAAATTTGATTATCCAATTTATTTCTTAAATGCCTGAACAATTAAGTATGATAAAAAATGAAAAATGGAATTTTAATATGATTTTAGTTTTTCTTTACTTTAAGTAGTTACGCTGTTTAGGAAAATAAAGTTTGTTGTTGTCAAGTTATATCGATGGGCTAGTGGAAAGAAAGTGAGCCAAATGAACAATCTCGCATTACAAATGTATCCGTATAAGATAAGTCTTTTTGCTCTCACAATTCCAACTTTCATAAATCATGCCTTACAATAATCTCAAAGTAGTTTAGAAAAATAATTTTGAACATCGTAACTTGCTTTAGGCGCGATTAATAATATGAATTGCCGTGGCTATGGGTATGGTTTCCGTGGCATAATCATGGTACATAATTCCAAATTCGAGTGCACGCTTGTGTAACTTGAAGCAATCAAAATTGGAAAAATGGTTAAGAATGGCCTTAAGACAGGAAAAATTACAAGTCAAGCGGTTCTCAAAGCCGCAACTCAGGCTACACAGATTGAATATGTTAATTTTAGTGACATGAATGTGAAGGATGAAGAAACCATGATGACATTAAGGTCGAAAAGAGGTCCTAGGAGAACATCTCGAAGGTTTGACCAGCCTTGTCTGGTTTCCGATGATTCCTCTCAGCATTATTATCCACCTCAGAACCCACAATACTCTGTTGCTCCATCCAGTATGTCGTCCAGCCGCCAAGACACCCCAGAAGACGAGTACCAGCATCGCAAAATCTCCACCCACCCCCACAAAATTTTCAAATGCCCTCTAACCCACGTCCAAGCCAGGGGTATAGAGGGGAACAAAGGTTGAAAGATAATTTTACACCAACAGGAGAGTCCTATGCAAGTTTGTTTGAGAAATTAAAGCATTATGACATGATTGCACCTATTCTTCCAAATCATGTAGACCGACGTGCAAGAAGCTTCGACCCTTCTAAAAGGTGTGAATACCATTCCAATTCCTAGGGGCACAATGTTGAAAGCTGTCGGGATTTGAAAAGAGAAGTAAAAAAGGATGATCCAGAAAAATCTGATTGTGATCCATGACAGTGACACTTAGAATATCATGCAGAATTCTTTACATGCATATGATGATGCACACTTTGTGGGGATGATCTATGGTGACAGGGAGTATGAGAATCCTCTCGGGAACTTGCTGACTGAAGTTAATGATATTGAAATTGGAGAAGGCCCCGGTGATTCTGATGAGCAACTTTGTGGCTAAATGTCAAGCTTAACAATTGAAAAGGCAGTCCCTCCTCACTAGGAAGGAATCTTGATAGCTTGTTTTGATGTTTTTTCTATTATCTGGGTTATTTCATAGTTGTGATCCAGATTTTATTTGTTTTTATTGAGTCAAACCCTCCTATCCCTCTATTTTATTTGTGTGAGTCTTGTCTGCCTGTTCTGTTGCTATTTTCATTATCCGGGTTATTTTAGTGTCGTAACTCTGATTTTAGGTTGTTTGTCTTATTGTTAGACCTTTCCATCCTTTACTCAATGAAATACAGTTTGTCCTTTTGTGTCATTTTGTGCTTAATCCTTTTCTTGCTAGTTCTAGTGACATGACATGCATGTGAAATTTTTGGCTAGATCTTAGAAAATTGATTTAAGCTTGAATTGGATGATTGAGAAAATGACATTTTTGTGAATGAAAAAGAGTTGAAATACTTTGGAATTAAGCTTGAGGAAAATTCACGTGGAACTAGAATAGTCATACCCGTGGGGTCAATGATCTTTACCTTCAAATCATTGTAAAGAACGGGTTTGAGGAAGAATTAATTGGAGTTTGGTGAAAATTTTGATATTAATGGATGGAAAGTGTTTTTTTTCACCACGACACACCAAGAAGGCAGACATGTTCATCAATGTTGTGATCACAAAAGGATACTATGTTTGGCATTCTCGAGGCTGGGAGGCCAAACCATGAAACTCGGGAATGTCTAACACCTTCTCCCGGGTTAACATAATTTCTTACCCGGTCTCCTGTGTTCGTAGACCGTAAAAATAGAGTCAATTTCCTCGATTTCGGATTTAAAATACACCGGTGACTTGGGACACCATAATATTCCAAGTGGCGACTCTGAATAAATAAATAATCTCATTTCGATTAATGTCACTTTAAGTGGAAAAACTCCCTTATCCCTCGGAAAAAAAGAGGTGTGACACTCTTCATACTCATTGCGTGGATAATTTTTTTTCTCATTTTCTTTTTTATATCTCTGCCTTTGTTTTTCTTTTCTTTCTTTTCTCTTTTTATTTTTTCTCATTTTTATTTATTTTTTTCTTTTCTATTTTTGTCTATTCATATATTTTTTGCAGAATCATATTATTCTTTATTTTGTTTATTCACAATAATCTGGGTTTATGCTCAATTTGGCTCGTTTATTTTTTCATTTTTCTTTCCTTTTGTTTATTCTTTTTAATTTCGCGTTCCTTTTCTAATTTCATTCAACCTTATTTTAATTTCCTTTTCCCCATATTACTGTTTTATGTCTTCCGATACCTAATTCTTATACAATAAATATTATTTTCATGGAGTTCCATCAAAACATTCATTTAAGAAAATATTTGCAAGGACCTAGTAGAAAAAATTAAAAAAATTAAACAATGACTTATTTATTATAGTATATTGTTATATTATATTGTATAGTAACAGAATAATGTTATTACAACCATGACTTTAGCTTTCCACAATAGCACCTAGATAATTCAACGAATAGCAGTCGAAGTATATTATAATGGTATATTGCATACTATTACAGCATACAGTTGCAATATATTGCATATTATTATAGTATACCGTTACACTATATTGTATACTATAACAATAATTTGTTGCAGTATAGCTATATATTTCTACGGTATATTGTCTACTATAGAAGTATACTGTTAGGTAACTGTGTTCTTCTTCGATATTACACTAAATTGTTCTAATATACTGTTGCAGTATAGCTATATACTCCTACAATATATTGTATACCGTAGCGGTATACGGTTGGGTAACTGTGTTCTTCTTCGATTTTCACTTGAAAAATTCTATCTCAAATCAGCTCCAACGGCGATCAAATTTCAGTATGAACTTCTAGAAGGTACTATAAGTAATATTTAATAACACCCACTTTGAATCAAATAAGAAATCTTCAAAATAAAAACTTTAAATTCAAGAGAAGTCCAACAATGGTGGATATTCAAATACACATAAAAATTCAGATCCAGAAAGCTTACTCAAAGGTACTATAGGCAATATTTTATAGCATCCACATCGAATCAAATAATAAATCTTCAAAATAAAATTTCAAATTCAGGAGCTTCAAGCTCAACAATGGTGGTTCTTCATACACACAAAAAAATAAGATTATGGTAAACTTAATATATTAAGTAATCGTATGTGCTACTTAAAATAAAGAAAGACCAAATTATTTAGTTATCAGATTGTAATATCTACTAAGTAATCATGCAAAAATGAAGTTGGATGTTTTAACATTCCTTTACTGCGTTTACTTGTTCTTATTGATTCATAGTATATTGGTTGTTCAAGTTACATTTCTGTTGTAGTTCTTTATCTCGTATACCTCTCAACATGTTTTCCCCTCCCGATATTACTTGTCTAGTTTCTTTCATTGTTATTATTTATACATATACTGTTATATTGCAGAGGTTTGACATGTAGGTGTCTTGTCATAGCCCCGTTACTACTTCGTCGATGTTAGACTTGACACTTACCAGTACATGGGGTCGGTTGTACTGATACTGCACTCTGCACTTCCTGTGCAGATTTTGGTATTGGCCCTAGTTGATCGAGAGGAATAGCAGCTCAGACTTGTTCACCGGAGACTCGAGGTAGATTTGTCGGCGTTCACAAACCTTGAAGTCCCCGTCTATCTTTTCTGTTTTACTGTTTCTTTCGTTCAAACAGTTGTACTTCTTTCAGACTTTTACTTGTAGTAAATCCTAGAATGTTCATGAATTGTGACACCAGATCCGGGTAGTAGTAAATGATGAAGTTTTATATTATTCTGACTCGTATTTCATTTTAGCTTATTTACTGTTATTTATTGAATTGAATAAGGTTTGGCTTAATAATTTTCTAACGTTGGCTTGCCTAGCAAGTGGAATGTTAGGCATCATCACTGTCCCAACTGTGGGAATTCCGAGTCGTGACATAAGTAAAAGCAACAAGGAAAATATAAATAAAATGTACCCAAAACAAAAGTAAAAGAAAAACACAACAAGACAAATAATTAAAACATGCAACAAATAATTAAAACATGCAATAAAACTAAAATTACTACATTAAAAAAAAAGAACTTACTTCAAAAGAAGGACCATTACACCAAAGTCGAAAAAAATCGCGAGCATAAAGATCAATTATTGTATAATAGTATTTACACACCTATTATAAAATTATTATACATTTATTATAATTTTATATAATGTTATATAATATTATATAATAATATATAATGTCATATATGGACACTGGGTTTCTTTTTCAACTTTTTTGTTCAATTGGTATGATTCCCAAGACCAGTTAATCAAACCCAATCAACCCAACACTCTAAATTCAAGTTACTATAAGTTTTACCACTTTTTTTAACTTAGTCTAATTGCTTTAGAGTAAGATTTTCCAGATCTCAGTTGAACATGCGGGAGTCTGCACCAAAACTTCAACTTCAAATTAAGACTCATCAATCGAAATTCAATTTTCTAGCTCAGATTCGTCACCAAAATGAAATGCAAACCAACAAAGTGAATCGAACAACAATTAAATGAATTTGGGGTGCAAAATCGTCCACAATGGAGGAGAAGAAAGAGGAAAAGAAAAGCGAGTTTCTTCCAATAGGCTTGAGCGTTTAAAGTCCAATCTCCAAACATGGTTTCATAACTCCATCATAATGAATCACTACTTGCCTACCCAATTTTGTTCCTATCTATAGAACCCCCCCCCCCCCCCCTAGATGTGGTCTTTAATGTTAAAACAAAGGAATAAAAAAAAAGAAAATGACACTATATAGTCTCTCTCAAAATAATAGTCGAAAAATGACACTATATTCCTAACAAGTAGTTTATGTCTCCCACTATTTCGTTTAAGCTTGAACCCTATGTGTTTATCAACTTGTCCAAGATTCTTTATTTTGAATATGGAAGATAGAAACTTCTTTATTTCTATTATACTTTTGAATATTATTTATTCTCATCATGATCTATTATACTTTTGAATATTATTTATTCTCATCATGATCTCAAGATAGCAAAACAATTTTCAAGTATGGATTGAGAGATCTAAAAGCTAGAAAGACTAGTTTTGGACCATATGTAATTGGAGCAAGAAAATTAATTAACGAGTTGCCAAGACTGGTGCTGGTTTGAGGGCAAACAACCTCCCACCTGTTTTGACAAAATTAGGTTCAAAACAGGAAGAGCAATCAGCTTGCTTGAAGAATATTTCCACCTAAAACCTAGTTAAATCAATGGCTATATATACACAGTAAGTCTTTCAATACAATCTCAAGCCAGAGAATTCCCATTATGGCACCACACATTGTTGTGTTTATGTCCCTATTGTTTACAATTTTGTTTCCCGAATCTAGAGCTATGACTATCCGAGCTAAGCTCGTGTGGTTTGAACAAGAACAAAACTCCACAAGCCAAATAGCACTCAATGACATGCGCAGTGCCCTTTTACAGCGACCTAATCATGGGTTCGTTGCCAATATTTCAATTGGTGAACCTGCCATCAACCAGCTAGTACTAATGGACACGGGTAGCAACATTTTCTAGATTCAATGCTATCCCTGCGCTAAATGTGCTAATCAAAAACAAGTTACTCGTTATTACCCTGCCAATTCATCAACTTATTCTATTGTACCTTTCAACTATTGGATATGTCGCTATTTCAATGGGAAACGGGGTAACAGAGGTGAGTGTGTATACACATCAAGTTACGTGGATCGCTCTAGGTCTATAGGAACTCTTAGTCGGGAAACTTTTCATTTCACTACCTCCAACAATACAGTGGAGAATGTTTCTCGGATAGCTTTTGGGTGCGGAACGGATAACGTTGGGACAGGATTCGGGAGCCAGTATAGTGGTATACTTGGTTTAGGACCTAGTGAGGCATCGATATTGACACAAGTAGGAGGAACTGAATTTTCATACTGTATTGGTCGTATCAAGGATCTTAATGACCCATATAGTCACCTAATTATAGGTGATGGAGCCAGGATAGAGGGGGATCCAACACCCCTTGTAATTCATGAAGGGTCATATTATGTTATGTTGGATGGGATTAGTATTGACAAAAAACGCATAGTAGATGAAAAGTTTTTCCCTTCACCTAAGGATGGCGGGGGAGTTACATTTGACACAGGAACTCCAATAACCTATTTGCCTAATAAAGTTTATAAGTTATTGAGTGCTGAAATAAAGAGGTATATGAAAGGGAAATTGAATCAGGTTGAAAAATCTGTAGCCGGCGACCGCTTATGTTTCTATGGGGATTTTTTGAAGGATTTAGAAGCATATCCTGACGTGATATTTCATTTTAGTGGAGGTGTCGATTTCGACCTTGGCCCAGATGCCCTGTTTGACCAAATTTACACGCATTTATTTTGCGTGACTATTCGGTCAACTTCGGCACATCAGAGTCTAGTAGAAAATAAATCAGAAAATATCACAATTATCGGTGTAGCAGCAATGCAAGACCATAATTTCGGGTATGATCTATATGAAGAACAAGTGTATCTAGAGTATGTTGACTGTAAGTCTATATCAGAGAATGATTAATTATATTTTACTAATTAGGGGGCTGCCTTTATTTAGTACCAATGTGGATCCAGGAGTTGGTAGTTTTTAGTACAAATGCGGGTCAGGAGTTTATAGTTTTTAGTAGAAAACATTAATTAATTCAGTATTTTAAGAAACAGAATTTAGGTAACATGTTCTCTTTGTCTGAAAGAGTCGAAGAATATAATGAAACAAATGTGATCATGTAACTCATATTCCCACCAAATCAGAACCAGCAAACGTAGTTAGTAGTTTAGGAAACAATGGAAGTGGAGGGGGAACTGGATGTGCGGTTTCCCTAGGAATCTCCGTAGTTGGTGGAGGAGCCGGTAATGGCTGAGTAGGGGTCTCCCCTTGAGCCTCAGACTGGGCCCCATCTACTGGGGGTACCCTGTTGGTCCCCTCACCTACTACTGTATCTCTCCTCTGGCTAGCCGTAGTCTTCCTAGTCACCGTCATCTGTGCATGCAAACACCAACACATAAGTTTAATTCAAATTTCCTATAACTCAGTTCTATAGCACGATTTAGATTTCAAAGAAGTGTAACCAACTCCTAAATGCCCTGTAGTTCCTTGCTTATATAATGTGGTGCACAACACATCTATAAACAAGACCCTACTAGACACGGCTTGTAGACTCCCTAGGACAGAACTGCTCTGATACCAAGTTTGTCACGCCCCGAACCTAGGAGCGAGACAAGCACCCCGTGCCTCACCTAACCTGGCGTACCAAATTGCGACTAAGGGACTCTGAACACATAATGTCATACTTTGGCCATGGGGCCACCTTGCAAGACAATTTGCGAAGCAAAATATAAAACTGAATGGAAACTAGCACTAACTAAATATCAATATAAAGCTAGGCCGACAAGGCCGTCATAGCTACTACAGCTGACAAACCACCAATTTATACAAACCCAACATACTGCACTAACCAACAGGATATGCCTACAAGCCTCTACTGATAGATGTACTGTGATCGGAACAGGGCCCCGACCTACCCATAACATATATACAGATATACATAAGATGTACACAAAACTCTAGTCCTGGCAACTCCGAAAGACGTGGAGCTTACCGATCAGGCGGAACTCGGAAAACACCTACTGAGGAGGTCTACCCGTCTGTCTGTCTGAACCTGCACGCATGAAATGCAGCGCCCCCAAAAAAGGGACGTCAGTACGAAATAATGTACCGAGTATGTAAGGCAATAAAATAACTGAAATCTGAAACTGAACTGATAATATGATAACTGAAATTAACTGGGAGTCAAAGATGATCTGGAGATATACTTACCTGCTGATACTGACTCAACTCCTTCAATATAGTAAGTAAAATAATTGTACGGCCTTATAAGGCTCGGTATATATAACTGCTCTGCCATAGTAGGCTCGCTTATAGGCGCTCGGCCATACTAGGCTATGTATCTCGACCATGCTGGGCTCGCTCATAGGCGCTCGGCCACAGTAGGCTCGGTATATAACTTTCCATCTGATCAGAGGTTGCCCAATAGGGGCCTGCCCATCGATTATAGCTCGATGGTAATGAAAATACTGTAATACTGTATATATAGGCTTGCTGCTCTCTTGACTGAAAGAAGACAATACTAAAATTGAATATAGAGTCTCGATAAGGAATAATATTATAACTTATGAGACTAGAATAGTGTGAATAAATTCATGAATATGAACTTCTCTTTTTGTCTCATTACTAACACATGTAGCTACGAGATCATGCCAAAATGAAGGAAGGCTTAGCCTTAACATACCTTATCACAATATTTTCAATCACCAAGTTGAACTCACCTCTTCGCACCTTAATCTACAAGAATGATAATAATACTATCGTTAAGTTACGAAAGGTACAACTATCGCACAACGAACGACAAACCTATTTTGTATTAAAACGGGCAGCATCTCCCCTATAATATGCCCTTCCTCCAACTTCAAGATAACACCAACAATACAAGGACAGAACAATAACAACATATATACATCATTTTCCAGCCCTATATACACCATCAAATACTACAAAACAGCCCAACACACCCCAATCTCTTCGTACACAAAACGACCACCGTAGTAGTGTCAAACGACCCGAAAATGTTATGACGAACGACCAGCCAACCACCCTACATTTATATGGTGTTTATAAACCCCCTTCCTCCTCCAAAACTCCACAAAATAGTAATAAAACACGCAGCCCAACAGCAACACAAAACAGTCCACAAAACAGTCCGCTACAAGTGAATAACTCGAACTCACGGCTTCCGATCACCATCCCGTGAGTTCTTACAAGTATAGAACGACTTACCATGAATTTACAGAAGAAAAAATGGATGAAAGAGAGCAGTAAACTCACCTTATTTGTTGGATAACTCAGCTCCTATCTTGGTTCTTCAAACTCTAAGTTTTACCTCCAATTGGAACTTGAAAGGGAGAGAAAATCAATTAGGGTTTGTGGGAAATTTTTGGGAGGATTCTTTGCAGAGCTTATGTCTGGTTATTATGCTCTATTTTAAGTCTAATATATGAAGAAAATAGGCCCTTAAAAGGCCTCTTTGGACGACCCGAAATGGCCCATTTTTGGGCTTTCATTTAAGCAAGTAGGTGACACACCTACTTGTCACCTAGCAGCTTGCGCAGTATCGCAAAAATGCACATATCTCTCTACTCCGATGTCGTATTGACAAATGGTTTAATGCGTTGGAAAATAGACTCATAGATCTTTAATTTGATGTGTGGAACACACCATAACTCTAAGTATATTGGGAGAAAATTGCAGTTACATTTGACCCAAAGTTTCAGTAAAACTTATGAATGTAACTTGTGATGACTTTCATCGACTTTTGTTCCACAACTCGCTTGACTTAAAAACATAACACACGGATGTAATACGACTAATATAAATCATAACATAATCTCTTTATCATGTTAATCACCCTAGTCTCACCCCAAAGGTACATGTTATAACATTCCCAACTTGTCGACTTTCGATGAAACATTGTTTTATTTAATTGCTTTAGCTTCTGAACTGTCCAACCCTCTTTGTACTTGTTGTTCATGATCTTCAATATTTGTAACCTCAGAGGTAACATGATTAACTTACTTTATATACTTTTAAATATTATCTCATTTTTTTGTCCTACATTAGTTTGCTTACGACGCATTTTTACATACGAAAATATAGGGTGTAACATCACTCCCCCTTGGGAACATTCGTCCTCGAATGTTTACTCTTGGAGACTTTGGAAACTTTTTCCAGAGTATCCTTCGTACACTAGGTTAAAACCAACCTGCACGTAGCCAGAAACATACTATGCATGCCACACATGGCCAATCTTTATAAATAGCAGCAATTTGCCTCACCGACCGTAAATCATAAATATTGAAAGTGAAAAATAAAAGCTTACCTGATGACCTGCTAGCCTACATAGAGCTATGTTGTAGCGTCCCATCTCGAACCATATCTTCATTTTGAAATAGGTGGGGGTATTTAGACTTCATTTCTTCCTCCGATTCCCACGTCATCTCTTCTACATTCTTGCTCCTCCATAAAACCTTTACGGAAGCTACCTCCTTATTTCGTAGATTGCGGATTTGTCGGTCTAGGATGGCAACTGGAATTTCCTCGTATGACAAGTCCTCTGTAATCTGTACATCATCCGTGGGCACCACTCGGGTAGGATCGCCAATGCACTTCCGTAGCATAGATACGTGAAAAACCGGATGGACAGACTCCAATTCTGAGGGCAACTCTAACTCATAAGCTAGTTGGCCCACTCTCCGAATGATCCTATAAGGCCCAATATACCGTGGGCTAAGCTATCCTTTCTTGCCAAACCTCATCACGCCCTTCATAGGTGATACCTTTAAGAATACCCAGTCATTAATCCTGAACTCTAAGTCTCGTCGCCGCACGTCAAAATATGACTTCTGACGACTCTGAGCTGTCAACAGTCGCTCCCGGATAACCTTTACTTTCTCTACGGCCTGCTGAACCAGGTCTGGCCCATGTAACCCAGATTCTCCAACATCAAACCACCCTATAGGAGATCTGCACTTACGCCCATACAAAGCCTCGTACAGAGCCATCTGGATACTGGAGTGGTAACTGTTATTATATGCAAACTCGATAAGAGGTAGATGTTCATCCCAACTTCTTTTAAAATCCAACACACATACTCGTAACATATCCTCGAGCATCTGAATTGTGCGCTCGGCTTGTCCATCAGTCTGTGGATGAAAAGCTGTGCTGAGATTCACCTGAGTCCCTAGACCTCTCTGAAATGACCTCCAAAAATGTGCTGTAAACTGAGCCCCACTGTCAGATATAATAGAAACTGGTACTCCGTGTAGCCGCACTATCTCCTTAATATATAACTTTGCATAATCTTCTGCTGTATATGTAGATCTGACCAGTAGGAAGTGAGCTGATTTCGTGAGCCTATCGACTATCACCCATATGGAATCGAACTTACGATTAGAACGAGGTAAACCCATGATAAAGTCCATGTTTATCGCCTCCCATTTCCATGTCGGGATCTCTATAGTCTGCATTAGCCCTCCGGGCTTCTGGTGTTCTACCTTCACTTGCTGGCAACTAGTACATTGGGCGACAAACTCAGCAATGTTCTTCTTCATATCATTCCACCAGTACATATCCTTAATGTCATGATACATCTTCGTCGATCCAGGGTGGATGGAATACCATGAATAATGTGCCTCTGACATAATCCTGTCTCGTAGCCCTGCTACATCTGGAACACACAAACGACCCTTGTATCTGAGAACCCCATCTCCCTTGAGCTCTAACAATGGCTTCTTCTGCTGCGGAACTCGCTCTCTCAACTCGACCAACTCTGGGTCCTCGTACTGCCTTTCCTTGACTTCAGCTATGAGGGATGATTTTGCAGTGTTTTGGATTACAACTCCACCATCCTCAGAATCTACTAACCGAACCCCCAACGAAGCCAATTGATGAATATCTCTAGCTAATTGTCTTTTCTCGGGCTCTACATGTGCTAAGCTACCCATAGATCGGCGACTTAAGGCATCTGCTACAACATTAGCTTTCCCTGGATGGTAGAGAATGTTAACATCGTAATCTTTCAATAACTCAAGCCATCGCCTCTGTCACAAATTCAACTCTTTCTGCTTGAAAATATATTGTAGGCTTTTATGATCAGTAAATATATCAACATGAACACCATATAAATAATGCCGCCATATCTTAAGTGCATGGACAACCGCAGCTAACTCGAGGTCGTGGGTCGGATAATTCCTCTCGTGCTTCCTTAACTGCCTTGAAGCATATGCAATTACCTTCCCATGTTGCATCAGGACACATCCTAACCCGACACCTGATGCATCACAATACACGGCATAACCCTCTAGACCCTCTGGAAGTGTTAGAACTGGAGCTGAGGTCAACTTGTTCTTAAGCTCTTGGAAACTCCGCTCACAAGCCTCTGTCCATTGAAACTTAGTTTCTTTCTGTGTCAACTTCGTCAATGGTGCCGAAAGGGAAGAAAAACCCTCTACGAACCTCCGATAGTATCCTGCTAAGCCTAGAAAGCTACGAACCTCTGTCAGAGTGGTAGGTCTAGGCCAAGATTTCACGGCCTCAATCTTCTGAGTGTCCACCTTTATCCCTTCATCTGATACAATATGCCCCAAGAATGCTACAGACTTCAACCAGAACTCACATTTAGAAAACTTAGCATACAACTTACGATCACGGAGGGTTTGGAGTACCGCTCGCAGGTGGTCCGCATGCTCATCCTCTGAACGGGAATAAACCAGAATATCATCAATAAATACTATCACGAACAGATCTAAAAATGGCCGGAATAGGCTATTCATCAAGTCCATAAATACAGCGGGTGCATTAGTCAACCCGAAGGACATGACAAGGAACTCGAAGTGGCCATATCGGGTCCTGAAGGCTGTCTTCGGAATATCTTTTTCCCGAACTCTGACCTGGTGGTACCCCGACCTCAAATCAATCTTGGAAAAGCATCTAGCTCCCTGCAACTGATCAAACAAGTCATCGATCCTTGGAAGTGGATACTTATTCTTAATAGTTACCTTGTTCAACTGCCTATAATCGATACACATCCTCAGCGAGCCGTCTTTCTTCCGCACAAATAGTACCGGTGCACCCCAAGGTGAGGTACTGGGCCTAATGTAACCTTTCTCCAGCAAATCTTTTAACTGCTCCTTCAACTCCTTCAATTCGGCAGGTGCCATTCTATACGGAGGGACGGATATTGGTTGAGTTCCTGGAAGCAAATCGATGCTAAAATCAATCTCTCGCTCTGGAGGAATACCTGGAAGCTCATCTGGAAACACATCTGCATACTCTTTGACTATGGGAATAGACTGAAGTGTAGGTATCTCAGCATCTGCATCTCTAACTCGCACAATATGATAAATGCACCCTTTTGCGATCATTTTCCTCGCCTTCAGATAGGAAATAAACCTACCTCTGGGTGTTGGTGTATTACCTACCCATTCAAGGACTGGCTCACCCGGAAAATGAAATTTGGCTACCTTTGCTCGGCAATCAACTGTGGCATAGCAAGCTGCCAACCAGTCCATGCCCATGATAGCATCAAAGTCCATCATCTCTAGCTCAACTAGGTCAGCTGAGGTCTGACGACTACAAATTGTCACCGTACAACCTCGGTAAACCCGTCTAGCAATAATCGATTCTCCGACCGGTGTAGATACCGCAAAAGGATCACTTAGTATTTCAGGCACTATACCAAACTTCCTCGCAACAAATGGGGTAATATACGATAAAGTAGATCCTGGGTCTATCAAAGCATAAGCATCGTGAGAGAAAATGGTTAATATACCTGTCACAACGTCTGGTGAAGACTCCTGGTCCTGTCGACCCGCTAAAGCATAGATACGGTTCTGATTACCACTTGAACTGGAACCTCTACCTCTGCCTCGACCTCTACCAGCCGAAGACTGAGACTCACGCCTTGAAGGATGCACGGACATAGACGATCCTGTTGCTGAACTCGCTGGTTGTGCCATTCCCCCAGAATCTCTATTTGGGCAATCTCGCATCATATGCCCCGGACGCCCACATGTATAACAAGCATCAGAACCTGCTCGGCATTGACCCAAGTGTCCTCTACCACAGATGTCACACCGCGGAGGAAATGACCATGTCTGCGCAGAACCTCGTTGTCGCTGCAAACCCGACGCCCGTGAGCTCTCACCTGGTCCTGACTGAGTATAGCGGTCATACCCGTAACCCTGTAACTGAGGTGGCGGAGGCCTAGGTGGCCGTCCGAAGTACTGGGTCCTATAACTACCCTGAGATTGCTCTTGAGACCTGGGAAATCTCATCCTCTTACGTTGCCCTTGCTCAGCCCTCTCTGTACCCTGCTGCCGACGCCTACCCCTTTCTATATTCTGGGCGAATGCCTGAATCCGGGAGATATCCATACTATCCTGCAATGCAGCGGTGGCACATGCCTCGGTTAACTCTGGGGCTAACCCTGCTATAAACCTGTGAATCCTGTCCCGCATAGTAGAAACTATGGATGGTGCATATCTGGCCAATGAGTCAAAACGGAGACTATACTCTCGAACACTCATATTACCCTGCTTGAGGGCTAGAAACTGATCGACTCGAGCCTGTCGGATCTCCCACGGTAAGTACTGGTCAAGGAAAGCATCTGAAAAATTCTCCCAAATAGCTGGAGGTGTATCACGTCCCCTGGACCTCTCCCATCCCTCATACCAAAGGATGGCTATATCTCGGAGTCGAAAAGCTGCTAGCTCAACTGCCTCTTTCTCCGTGGCATGCATAACACGAAAGATCCTGTGAAGCTGATCTATGAAATCCTGCGGGTCCTCCCTCTGATCTGTCCCCGTGAACTCTGGGGGACTCAAAGCAATAAACTCTCGGACCCTTGAACTCCCAGACCCCTCAGAAGTTCCTGCA
This sequence comes from Nicotiana tomentosiformis, assembly GCF_000390325.3. Lineage (NCBI taxonomy): Eukaryota > Viridiplantae > Streptophyta > Magnoliopsida > Solanales > Solanaceae > Nicotiana > Nicotiana tomentosiformis. The sequence goes on from NC_090822.1 coordinate 15,003,944, forward strand.
CTAGCTGATGCCCTAGCATGTTGCTGGGTAGCTACCAACTGTGTCAACAAATGCACCGCACTCCTTAAGTCCTGATCTGATGGAAGTGGAGGGGGAACTGGATGTGCGGTTTCCCTAGGAATCTCCGTAGTTGGTGGAGGAGCCGGTAATGGCTGAGTAGGGGTCTCCCCTTGAGCCTCAGACTGGGCCCCATCTACTGGGGGTACCCTGTTGGTCCCCTCACCTACTACTGTATCTCTCCTCTGGCTAGCCGTAGTCTTCCTAGTCACCGTCATCTGTGCATGCAAACACCAACACATAAGTTTAATTCAAATTTCCTATAACTCAGTTCTATAGCACGATTTAGATTTCAAAGAAGTGTAACCAACTCCTAAATGCCCTGTAGTTCCTTGCTTATATAATGTGGTGCACAACACATCTATAAACAAGACCCTACTAGACACGGCTTGTAGACTCCCTAGGACAGAACTGCTCTGATACCAAGTTTGTCACGCCCCGAACCTAGGAGCGAGACAAGCACCCCGTGCCTCACCTAACCTGGCGTACCAAATTGCGACTAAGGGACTCTGAACACATAATGTCATACTTTGGCCATGGGGCCACCTTGCAAGACAATTTGCGAAGCAAAATATAAAACTGAATGGAAACTAGCACTAACTAAATATCAATATAAAGCTAGGCCGACAAGGCCGTCATAGCTACTACAGCTGACAAACCACCAATTTATACAAACCCAACATACTGCACTAACCAACAGGATATGCCTACAAGCCTCTACTGATAGATGTACTGTGATCGGAACAGGGCCCCGACCTACCCATAACATATATACAGATATACATAAGATGTACACAAAACTCTAGTCCTGGCAACTCCGAAAGACGTGGAGCTTACCGATCAGGCGGAACTCGGAAAACACCTACTGAGGAGGTCTACCCGTCTGTCTGTCTGAACCTGCACGCATGAAATGCAGCGCCCCCAAAAAAGGGACGTCAGTACGAAATAATGTACCGAGTATGTAAGGCAATAAAATAACTGAAATCTGAAACTGAACTGATAATATGATAACTGAAATTAACTGGGAGTCAAAGATGATCTGGAGATATACTTACCTGCTGATACTGACTCAACTCCTTCAATATAGTAAGTAAAATAATTGTACGGCCTTATAAGGCTCGGTATATATAACTGCTCTGCCATAGTAGGCTCGCTTATAGGCGCTCGGCCATACTAGGCTATGTATCTCGACCATGCTGGGCTCGCTCATAGGCGCTCGGCCACAGTAGGCTCGATATATAACTTTCCATCTGATCAGAGGTTGCCCAATAGGGGCCTGCCCATCGATTATAGCTCGATGGTAATGAAAATACTGTAATACTGTATATATAGGCTTGCTGCTCTCTTGACTGAAAGAAAACAATACTAAAATTGAATATAGAGTCTCGATAAGGAATAATATTATAACTTATGAGACTAGAATAGTGTGAATAAATTCATGAATATGAACTTCTCTTTTTGTCTCATTACTAACACATGTAGCTACGAGATCATGCCAAAATGAAGGAAGGCTTAGCCTTAACATACCTTATCACAATCTTTTCAATCACCAAGTTGAACTCACCTCTTCGCACCTTAATCTACAAGAATGATAATAATACTATCGTTAAGTTACGAAAGGTACAACTATCGCACAACGAACGACAAACCTATTTTGTATTAAAACGGGCAGCATCTCCCCTATAATATGCCCTTCCTCCAACTTCAAGATAACACCAACAATACAAGGACAGAACAATAACAACATATATACATCATTTTCCAGCCCTATATACACCATCAAATACTACAAAACAGCCCAACACACCCCAATCTCTTCGTACACAAAACGACCACCGTAGTAGTGTCAAACGACCCGAAAATGTTATGACGAACGACCAGCCAACCACCCTACATTTATATGGTGTTTATAAACCCCCTTCCTCCTCCAAAACTCCACAAAATAGTAATAAAACACGCAGCCCAACAGCAACACAAAACAGTCCACAAAACAGTCCGCTACAAGTGAATAACTCGAACTCACGGCTTCCGATCACCATCCCGTGAGTTCTTACAAGTATAGAACGACTTACCATGAATTTACAGAAGAAAAAATGGATGAAAGAGAGCAGTAAACTCATCTTATTTGTTGGATAACTCAGCTCCTATCTTGGTTCTTCAAACTCTAAGTTTTACCTCCAATTGGAACTTGAAAGGGAGAGAAAATCAATTAGGGTTTGTGGGAAATTTTGGGAGGATTCTTTGCAGAGCTTATGTCTGGTTATTATGCTCTATTTTAAGTCTAATATATGAAGAAAATAGGCCCTTAAAAGGCCTCTTTGGACGACCCGAAATGGCCCATTTTTGGGCTTTCATTTAAGCAAGTAGGTGACACACCTACTTGTCACCTAGCAGCTTGCGCAGTATCGCAAAAATGCACATATCTCTCTACTCCGATGTCGTATTGACAAATGGTTTAATGCGTTGGAAAATAGACTCATAGATATTTAATTTGATGTGTGGAACACACCATAACTCTAAGTATATTGGGAGAAAATTGCAGTTACATTTGACCCAAAGTTTCAGTAAAACTTATGAATGTAACTTGTGATGACTTTCATCGACTTTTGTTCCACAACTCGCTTGACTTAAAAACATAACACACGGATGTAATACGACTAATATAAATCATAACATAATCTCTTTATCATGTTAATCACCCTAGTCTCACCCCAAAGGTACATGTTATAACATTCCCAACTTGTCGACTTTCGATGAAACATTGTTTTATTTAATTGCTTTAGCTTCTGAACTGTCCAACCCTCTTTGTACTTGTTGTTCATGATCTTCAATATTTGTAACCTCAGAGGTAACATGATTAACTTACTTTATATACTTTTAAATATTATCTCATTTTTTTGTCCTACATTAGTTTGCTTACGACGCATTTTTACATACGAAAATATAGGGTGTAACAATGAAAGACAGAGCAAAAAATGAGTTGAAGCTAGAACTAACAGTATATTGCTTTTGATATATCTTACCATCTCTCTGAATCATTTAGTCCCCCCTATTTATTCGGCCAAATCTACCTTTTTCTGCATTATTTTATAAGAAAACATATTTCTTGATTTTGAGGACCGTTGGCTCTATTTTTTACTAATTTCGTAATTTATGTTACAATGGCTAGCTAATGGCGAGAATTATGAGCTCTTGTCGGCTGAGTTGGCAGAGCTTTTCCTCGAGGCCGTTAAGAACAAGCGCGGTCATGCCTTCGGTAAACTCGAGGGCGAGTCTGATGATCTTGACGGTCGGCTTCGAAGATGCTTTTGTGTCCGTTATAATCATATTCCGATCTTGGCTGACCATGTTGGATATTAGATCGAACCCTGAACTTCGATATCGAGATCGGTTTCACTCGTGAACTCTATTTCCATTTAATTACCGTTTCAGATGCTCGGTCGAGCATCAAGCTCGGTCAAGCATCAGGCTCGGTTTTACCCGTATACAGATAGTCCCCTCGATTTTTAGAAAGTAGGAGACAAGAAACGATATGAGTCCTCAATCTTCACTTCGATAAATCATGACGTAAGCGACAAAAGATGACCGAAACGTCCCATCGGTACAACTTTCAAGGCATTAAATGCCTGTCAGTTGTTGGTCGGCCACTATGGATTCTGAACCGTCACCAGCAAGCTATAAGTACCCTAACCTTCCTCTACTCGAACTTTACATTCAAAGCTCCTCTTGTTTCTTTTCAAAAATCCCTTTTTCTTTAGAACTCTTACACCCAAATTTCTTGAACTTTTAGCAAACTACATACCATCATAATTCCATTTTCTACTATTCTACGATGGCGAAAACTTCCAATACTGTACCACAAAAGGAGGCCGCTTCTTCATCACGATCCGCTGGCGACGGGGATGCGACGGAACCTAGTCCTGAGGAATTCGTTCCGACAGGGTGCTCTACTATTGCCGATTTTAAGATTGAAAAGACCTCCTCTGTACCAGGTTGATGTGAGTCGGTCTCGAGGTACATATGCACAATTACCGATGATCTCCTCACCAAGGTTAAAGAGGATTGCAACTGGGTCGATAAGCATGTGGTGGTACCTTCACCCGAGGAATCGATCACTACCCACGTGGAGAGTTTTGAAGTGTATACACTTACCCCTTCATGTTGGGTCCCTTAGACCCTATCATCATTTCTTTCTATAAGAGGTACGACGTGACTCTTGTCCAGATCCATCCTTCCTTATGGAGACTAGTGATTCTCCTTTGATTCTTTGTAAGCAAAATTGAGGGGTGTCGCTTTACCCTCGATCACCTTATGCGCCTCTACAGTCCCCGACTCTATCAGGGAGGGTCGATCAAGCTTGCTCGATGTGCCAGCAAGGCCCCGTTCTCGAGTATAGATGAAGCTCGGGACTGAGGTTTGAAGGGCTGATTTGTTCGAATAAAGACTTCGGACCTGATCCCTTCCGAAGACATGTCGTTTTCTGAGAAATGAAACATGAATCGTAAGTAGTACTTTGCCTTGAATGTTTAATATTGTTGTTTTACCACTCATTTCCTTTCTTATCGATGTTTTTAGTGTTGTAGTTGTGGCCCAAGTGTCAGACGTAGTTCCTAAACTCAAGGAATGGGTCGAGGGCCTTGTGTCACAAAGATCATACTCCGAGCGTGCTTGGATGGAATTATCGAAGAGTCGATGGGAGGCCTGTAATCATGTTAAGTTTTCTCTCTAAGGCCCGGTGCCAAATAAAGTGTCATCGCCGGGAGCCAGTGGGTCTTACCCGAGCCCAAAATTGGTGAACCGGTTCCCAGCCCCGAGCGTCGATCCTGACCGAAGACGGCCAATAGATTTTTTCTATCCCGGAGGATGCTCGGGTTTACTCTGCCCCAGTAGGGGTCGCTATCTACCTTCGGTGCTTGGTGACCGATGAGATCAGGCATTGTTGGACAAGGTGGAAACCCCCTGTCTATTAATGAAGCCCAACAAGCATTAAATCGGGTAACCTTGTGTATATTGCTTCTCATATATTCCAAATTTAAAGTTGTAAATAACTATAACATATTCCCTTATGCTTGCAGGCTTCAGTGCTGCATCAAAAGACTTTCCTCTGATACCAGGAGGAGTTAACTCACCACGAGGCAGAGGTTCGGGACCTCACTGAGAAGAGTGATACCTACAAGCCTCTTAGTGAGAAGCCTCAGGTCGATTTATTAACGGCTCGGAATGAGCATGTCCAGATGGCCGCGCAGGTATTTAGAGTGCTTCATGATAGTGAAGACGAATTGACGATAATGACTAATGATCGGATCCTACAGGTCCGGGAAAGGCTTGAACATATCGGGGAGCTTCGGGCACAGGTAGATACGATTCAAGATGAGGCTGAGAAGTTCAATAAAATTTTGGACATCTTAGCCTCGAAAAGGGAATCTACCCAGGCTCAACTAGAGTCAGCCGAGACCCAACTCTGAGCTGCAAAAGAGATGGCCTCAGTGGAGGTTAAGAAAATCAAGGAGCTTCAATCCCAATTGGACTTGGCTATTTCTGATAAGACAAACTTGGCCAATCAACTCCAGGCGGCCAAATCTGAGGTGGTTGTGGCCAATACAAAGCCGATGCTAAAGTGACCCAATTCAAAGTTGACGTCGAGGCCATCCAGGTGCAGGACAAAAGCATGATGGACCACACAAGGTGGAAAGCTCGAAGGGAAGCCCTCGAGGGAGGCCATGCTCAGTGCTTAGATATACTGGTTGAAATCGAGAACGCCAAAGCAGAAGAAGCCAGGGCCCGAAAGATGGCCTTTCCCGAGGAAGATTCTGAGAGTTCAAGCGAGTCTGAAGGCACGGAAGATCCCGAGGGTGGAGATTCTTCTTCCAATGAAGACCAAGGCACTTAGGCCTTTATATATTTTGCTTTCTTTTGCACCTTTTTGAGTCTGTTTTGGCCATTGTAAATTTTTGTATTGGGCAATTCTGGCCTTTGTAAAAAGATTATAAGGTAAAGGGAAAAGGTCCAAAAATGACCTTATGGTATTAGAAACGGATCAATTATAACCCCCGTTTAAATTTGAGTCCAAAAATGACCCTGCTGTTATAAAATGGGTCTAATAATGCCCTTGTGTTATTCAAAATGGATCAATTATAACCCTCATTTAAATTTGAGCTCACTAATGACCCTGCCATTAAAGAGTGGGTCTAATACTGCTATTTCCCTCAGTCAATAATGATTAGGGGTGCAAATAAATATTTAAAAACCGATTAAACCGACATAATCGTACCGTGCCGAACCGATTTTTAGGTTTTTTTTAATAAAACCGTATGTTTTTATATAAATCTATAACTGTACCGATAATTATGGTAGATTTTTTATTTTATAAAAATAAACCAAAAGAATATTGAACCGTACGGTTCAATATTTGCAAAATATATATTTTTAAGTCTTTTCAGTTTTTTTAAAGTATTTGTTTTTGTAAAAACTGGAAAAAAAAATTAAAAATACTTTTAAAAACTGAAAAATATATATTCTGTAAAAACTAGAAAAAGAAAGAAATTTGCAAAACATATATTTTTAAGTCTTTTCAGTTTTTTTAAAGTATTTGTTTTGCAGTGGACTACATATGCATTAGTTTTAAAAAAATAAAAATATTTTGCAAAATCTTTTTTTTTTCAATTTGACGGTTCAATATTTTTTTGATTTATTTTTATAAAATAAAAAATCTACCATAATTATCGGTACAGTTATAGATTTATATAAAAACATACGGTTTTATTAAAAAAAAAACCTAAAAATCGGTTCGACACGGTACGATTATGTCGGTTTAGTCGGTTTTTAAATATTCATTTGCACCCCTAATCATTATTGACTGAGGAAAATAGCAGTATTAGATCCATTCTTTAATGGCAGGGTCATTAGTGAGTTCAAATTTAAATGAGGGTTATAATTGATTCATTTTGAATAACACAAGGGCATTATTAGATCCATTTTATAACGGTAGGGTCATATTTGGACTCAAATTTAAACGGAGGTTATAATTGATCCATTTCGAATACCACAAGGTCATTTTTGGGCCTTTTTCCTAAGGTAAATATATATAAGGTTTCCTTCTTTCTATCGGCTTTCAAATTTTCTTTCTAAGGCCGAAATGTCTTAGCATAAAACAACTTAGTTTATGTTTGAGAGTTCAAACAAACCTTGTCTTTATATTGAGGCGTCTTGGGGGTTCGGTATTATCCGAAATTTTTACCCAAAGTAAGTAGTTCCGAACCGTGATATGATAGTAAAGATTGTTCCCGGTTGGTAGTCTTTGACTGAGAATGATTTCTCAAACTTGGAATAAGGCATCCCTTAGGCTCTATATATAGTTTTCGAGTAAGAGTGATTTCTCGAACTCGGATTAAGGTAGCCCTTAGGCTTGTAGTCGAGTGAGAATGATTTATCGATCTCGAATTAAGGTAGCCCTTAGGCTTGTAGTCGAGTGAGAATGATTTCTCTAGCTCGAATTAAGGTAGCCCTTAGGCTTGTGGTCGAGTGAGAATGATTTCTCGAGCTCGAATTATGGTAGCCCTTAGTCTTGATATATAGTTGTCGAGTGAGAGTGATTTCTCAAACTAGGATTAAGGTAGCCCTTAGGCTTGTAGTCGAGTGAGAATGATTTCTTGAGCTCGAAGTAAGGTATCCCTTAGGCTCAATATATAGTTGTCGAGTGAGAGTGATTTCTCGAACTCGGATTAAGGTAGCCCTTCATCTTGTAGTTAAGTGAGAATGATTTTTCGAGATCGAATTAAGGTAGCCCTTAGGCTCGATATATAATTGTCGAGTAAGAGTCATTTCTCGAACTCGGATTAAGGTAGCCCTTAGGCTTGTAGTCGAGTGAGAATGATTTCTCGAGCTCGAATTAAAGTAGCTCTTAGGCTTGTAGTCGAGTGAGAATGATTTCTTGAGCTCGAATTAAGGTAGCCCTTAGGCTTGTAGTCGAGTGAGAATGATTTCCCGAGCTCGAATTAAGGTAGCCCTTAGGTGTCACGCCCGAAATTCCCACCGTTGGGACCGTGATGGAGCCTAATATTTCACTTGCTAGGCAAGCCAACATTAGAGAATCATTAAACAAAATCCTTAATTCAATTCAGTAAATAGCAATAATTAACTAAGATGAAATATAACAAGTGCGGAATAATATATAAACCGTATTAATTACTACCACCCGGATCTGGAGTCACAATTCACGAGTATTCTAGAATTTATTACAAGTAATAGTCTGAAAGAAATAAAACTACCGGAATGAAAGAAACAGTAGAACAAAAAAGATAGACGGGGACTTCTTGGTCTGTGAACGCCAACAGATCTTCCTTGAGTCTCCGGGTAGCGGTCTAATAGTAGAAATCTCGATCAGTCCGAGCCGATACCAAAATCTGCACAGAAAGTACAGAGTGCAGTATCAGTACAACCGACCCTATGTATAGGTAAGTGTCAAGCCTAACCTCGATGAAGTAGAGACGAGGCTAAGGCAAGGCACCTACAAATAAACATGTATAATTTAATAGTGTATATACAAATAATAATAATAATAATAATAAAGAGCTAGACAGCAAATATCAGGAGAGGGAAACATACTGGGGGAGATACGAGAATAAGAAATACAGCAGAATAATAATAAGAACAACCAACATACTATGAATCAACAGAAACAATGAATACAGTAAAGAAAAAATGCACGACATCACCCTTCGTGCATTAACACTCAAATCATGTCATGACATCACCCTTCGTGCATTAACACTCACAATGTGGCACGACATCACCCTTCGTGCATTAACACTCACAATGTGGCACGACATCACCCTTCGTGCATTAATACTCACAATATGGCACGGCATCACCCTTCGTGCATTAAAACTCACAATGTGGCATGGCATCACCCTTCATGCATTAACACTCTCCCTTACCATAATGCAATACATAAATAACAACAGGGAGATAAAATAACAAATACAAACCTTACTTCAACATTTGGTCCCACAATATCAATCTCAACTTTAAAATAAATACTCAATTATCACCCGAAAATCCATAAACATGAAAAAATAATCAATTTAACAGCACTAGTATAAACACGTAACAATTAGGCATAGGAAAGACACAATATATGAAAAATGGAAGAAACAGGGAAAAACATGTAAATTTGGCGGCGGATAAGTACTCGTCACCTCACATATATGCCGCTCACACAAATTTCAGATAACAAATAGTTTAAGGTTCGTAATTCCCTCAAGTCAAGTTAGACACAATACTTACCTCGCTCCGAAGGCCACTTAATTCTCACTCACAGTTTTTCCTTTAGAATTCACCTCCAAACCACTCGTATCTATTCAAAAATGACTCAATAATATTACATATTTCTAAAGGAAACAATTACATTGCATAAATTTAAATTTCCCAAATTTTCTCCAAAAAGTCAAAAAATCGACCCCGGGCCTGCTTGGTCAAAACCCGAGGTTCGGACCAAAATTCATTTACCCATTCATCCCCGATCCCGGATATATAATTGGTTTTGGAATCTGACCTCAAATTGAGGTCTAAGTCCCAAAATTTTTGAAATCCCTAGTTTCTACCTAAACTCGTAATTCTACCATGAAAACTCTAGATTTTTGGTTGATAATTCATAAAATGTAATGGGTAATTGAAAGAAAATGGTTTAGAATCACTTACCAACACTTTGGGGAAGAGAATGACTCTTGAAAATCGCCTCTACCTATTTGGTTTTTGAGAATATGAGTAAATGGCCAAATTCCCGTGTTTGGATTATGTTAAGTGATGGGCGACAATGTTCATTGCGATCGTGTGAACACTGCCGCATTCGCGAAGAGCAGCCTCCTATGGACTTACGCCATCGCGGGAGGATTTACGCGTTCGTGAAGTCTTAGCCCGCCTTACCTTCGCGTTCGCGTGAAATGGCTCGCGTTCTCGTAGAGCTTCCCCAGGTCCTCTGCCCAGCATAGCTAGAGCTATGCGTTCGCGCTCGACCTGTCGCGTTCGCGTAGAGAAACTCCCCCAATGCTCCGCGTTCGCGACTATGGTCTTGCGTTCGCGTAGAGTAAATCCTCCCCCATCCCAGTTTCCCCTTCGCGATCGCGAGAGTGACTACGCAATCGCGAAGCACAGTATTTCAGACACCGGATACAGCAAAAATACCATATGTTCCAAAGTCCAAAATATCCCGTGGCCTATCCGAAAGTCACCCAACCCCTCGGGGCTCCAAACGAAATATGCACACAAGTCTACAAATATCATACAAACTTGCTCACGTGATCAAATCATCAAAATAACACCTAGAACTATGAATTAGCACCAAATCAAATGAAATTCTCAAGAGCACTTAAAAATTCGCATCTTCTCAACTGGACGTCTGAATCATGTCAAATCAACTCCGTTTCTCACCAAATTTCACCGACAAGTCTTAAATATCATAATCAACCTGTACCGGGGTCCGAAACTAAAATACAGACCCAGCACTAAAAATTCCAAACATCAATCAATTCTTAAAACAAATAAATTTTCATACTTTTAATTTTTATCAAAAATTCATAACTCGAGCTAGGGACCTCCGAATTTGATTCCGGGCATACGCCCATGTCCCATAATTCGATACAGACCCACCGGGATCGTCAAAATATGGATCCAGACCCGTTTACCAAAAATATTGACCGAAATCAACTAAAATCAACTTTTAAGGCCAAAATAATTATTTTCATCAATTTTCAACATAAAAGCTTCCCGGAAACATGCCCGGACTGCACATGCAAATCGAGGAGGGTACAACTGTTCATCCTCAAACGGACATAGAAAAGTACTTGGGCTGGTGAAAAGGTAGGGATATCTACTCCGCATATCGAACTCGGACTCCCAAGTGGCTGCCTTAACAAGCTGACCTCTCCACTGCACTCGAACTAAAGGGTAACTCTTTGATCTCAACTGGCGAACTTGCTGGGATAGAATAGCTACCAGCTCCTTCTCGTAAGTCAAATCCTTGTCCAACAGGAAATAGTTGAAATTTAACACATGGGACGGATCACCGTGATACTTACAAAGCATGGACACATGGAACACCGGATGAACAGTTGTTAAACTAGGTGGTAATGCAAGCTTCTAAGTCACTTCTCCTAACCTCTCTAGAATATCAAAAGGTCTGATATACCTAGGACTCAACTTTCCCTTCTTTCCGAACCTCATTACACCCTTCATGGTTAATACACGAAGCAACACTCTCTCTCCGACCATGAATACAACATCATGAACTCTGCGGTCGGCATAACTCTTCTTCCTGGACTGAGCTGTGCGAAATCGATCCTGAATAATCTTGACCTTATCCAAGGCATTCTGTACTAAGTTTGTGCCCAACAACGGAGCCTCTCCCAGCTCGAACAACCCAACTGGCGACCGGCACCGCCTACCATATAATGCCTCATAGGGAGCCATTTTAATGCTCGACTAGTAGCTGTTATTGTAGGCAAACTCTACAAGGGGCAAGTACTGATCCCACGATCCTCCGAAGTCTATAACATATGCGCGGGGGCATATCCTCCAAGATATGAATAGTATGCTTAGACTTCTCGTCCGTCTGAGGATGAAATATTGTGCTCAACTCAACCCGCGTACCCAACTCACACTGTACTACCACACCATGAAGACAGATGATCTCGCAGATGTAAATATCTGTCAACTGCTCCGAGGAATAGGTAATTGCTACAAAAAGGAAATGCGCTGACTTAGTCAGCCTGTCCACAATGACCCAAACTGCATCAAACTTCCTCTGAGTTCATGGGAGTCCATCAACAAAATCCATAGTGATACGCTCCCACTTCCACTCAGGAATCTCTAACCTCTAAAGTAAACCATCAGGTCTCTGATGCTCACACTTTACCTGCTGGCACTTTAGGCACCGAGCTACATATACAACTATGTCTTTCTTCATTCGCCTCCACCAATAATGCTACTTCAAGTCCTGATACATCTTGGAGGCGCCCAGATGAATAGAGTACCGAGAACTGTGGGCTTTCTCAAGAATTAATTCACGAAGCCCATCCACATTAGGCACACAAATACGACCCTTCATCCTCAAAACTCCATCATTTCCAACAGTAACCTGCTTGGCACCACCGTGCCTCACTGTGCCTCTAAGGACAAGTAAATGGGGATCATCATCTTGCCGATCTCTGATGCGCTCAAACAAAGAAGACCGAGCAATTGTACAAGCTAGAACACGGCTGGGCTAAAAAACATCCAACCTCACGAACTGGTTGGCCAGGGCATGAACATCCAATGCAAGCGGTCTCTCACCAACTGGAATATAAGCAAGGCTACCTATACTAGCTGACTTTCTACTCAAGGCATCGGCCACCACATTGGCCTTCCCAGGATGATACAAGATGGTGATATCATAGTCTTTCAATAGCTCCAACCACCTCATCTGCCTCAAATTGAGCTCCTTCTGCTTGAATAGATACTACAAACTTTGATGATCCGTGAATATCTCACATGGCACGCCATAAAGATAGTGCCTCCAAATCTTCAGCGTGTGAACAATGGCTGCCAGCTCTATATCATGAACAAGTTAATTCTTCTCGTGAACCTTCAGCTGCCGTGAAGCATATGCAATAACCTTGCCACCCTGCATCAATATCGCACCCAAACCAATGCGAGATGTGTCACAATATACTGTATAATATCCTGAACCTATAGGTAACACCAATACCGGTACCATAGTCAAAGTTGTCTTGAGTTTCTAAAAGCTCGCCTCACACTCATTTGACCATCTGAATGGGGCACCCTTATGTGTCAACCTGGTCAACGGGTCTGCTACGGATGAAAACCCACAAACCGACGGTAATAACCCGCCAAACCCAGGAAACTATGGATCTCTGTAGCTGATGTGGGTCTAGGCAAGTTTTGAACTGCCTCAATCTTCTTAGGATCCACATAAATACCCTTTGCTGATACAACGTTACCTAATAAGGCAATTGAACTCAACCAAAACTCTCATTTTGTGAACTTAGCATATAACTGGTTGTCTCTCAAAGTCTGACGAATGATCTGAAGGTGTTGCTCGTGCTCCTCTCGGCTGTGGGAGTAGACCAAGATATCATCAATAAACACAACAACAAAGGAATCCAAGTAGGTCTTGAACACCCGGTTCATCAAATCCATGAATGTTGATGGGGCATTGGTCTGCCCAAATGACATCACTAGAAACTCATAATGCCCATACCGAGTCCGAAAAGCTGTCTTAGGAACATCAGATGCCCTAATCCTCAACTGATGATAGCCAGATATTAAATCAATCTTCGAAAACACCTAGGCACCCTGAAGCTGATCAAATACATCATCAATCATCGGCAATGGATACTTATTCTTGATGATGACTTTGTTCAACTGTCAATAATCTATACACATCCTCATCGATCCATCTTTCTTCTTCACAAACAACATAGGTGCACCCCAGGGCGAGACACTAGATCTAATGAAGCCCTTATCAAGCAAATCATGCAACTGATCCTTCAATTCTTTCAACTCTAGCGGGGCCATGCAGTATGGCGGAATGGAAATGCGATGAGTGCCCGGAGCCAAATCAATGCAGAAATCAACATCCTTGTCGGGTAGCATTCTTGGAAGGTCTGAAGGAAACACCTCTAGAAACTCACGAATAACCGACACTGAATCCATGAAAGGAACCTCTACACTAGAATCGCAGACATAATCTAAATAAGCTAAATACCCCTTCTCATCCATATGTCGAGCCTTCATATAAGAGATAACCCTGCTGGTAGAATGGCGAAGAGTCCCTTTACACTCTAATCGAGGCAACCCCTGCAAGGCTAAGGTCACCATTTTGGCATGGAAATCTAATATAGCATGATAAGGTGACAGCCAATCCATGCCCAGTATGACATCAAAATCAACCATATCGAGAAGTAGAAGATCTACATGAGTTTCAAGACTCCTAATGGTGGCCACACACGAGCGATAAAAATGATCTACAATAATAGCATCCCTCGCTGGCGTGGACACACACACACAAGAGCACTCAAATAATCATGGGGCACAACCAAATATGAAGCAAAATAGGATGACACATAGGAGTAAGTGGACCTCGTATCAAATAGGACTGAAGCATCTCTACTGCAAACTGAAACAGTACCTGTGATAACAGCGTCCGATGACTCACCCTCAGGCCTGGCTGGGAAAGCATAACACCACTCTGAACTACGTCCCTGGGATGACCTCTAACTAGATGCTCTCCACCTCTAACGGCCTGACCTACACCTCTAATAGTTTAGCCTCTACCTCTAGCTGACTGACCCCTGCCTATGGCTGGCTGAGCAGGTGGTGCAGCAACTGGTGCCGCAACCATGGCATGAGAACTCTGATGTTGTGAGTTTCCCGTTGCCTGAGGGAAAAATCTACCAATGTGCCTCGGATCACCACAAGTATAACATAACCTCGGATGTTGTGACTGTTGACCCTGAAACTGACCTTGTCAACCTGAGTAACCACCCTGATAACTCTAGAGTAGAGGTGCACTAATCGGAGCTGGTGGTACACTGTAGGCTAGCTGGTCAGAATAATGCATATGAGGACCACGACCACCTGAGGCACCGTGGGATGCTTGGAGTGCTGAATGAAATGGTCTGGGAGGATGGCCTCTACCAAAAGTACCCCTGCCTCTAGATGAAGCACCGCTGAACTTACTGAAATTACCAGGTCTCTTGTCAGACCCCTGACCTTCCTGAGTAAGAACTATCTCGACTTGTCTTGGCAGTCGCCTGAAAAGTAATCTCACTCCCAGTCTCCTTAGCCATATGCAATATGATAGGCTGAGCAAGTCCATAAATAAACCTCCCCACCCTCTCTCTCTCAGTGGGAAGCAGAAGAATAGCATGATGGGCCAAATCCACAAAACGGGTCGCATACTGAGTAACAGTCATACTGCCCTGCTGGAGACGCTCAAACTGACGGCGATGCTCCTCTCTCAATATGATGGGCAGAAACTTCTCTATGAAGAACTGAGAAAAATGGTCCCAAGTAATAGCAGGCGACCCAGCTGGTCTGGTCAACAAATAATCTCTCCACTATTTCTTGGCCGAACCAGTCATCTGAAATACAGAAAATCGACCCCTTTAGTCTCCACTATACCCATGTTCTGTAGAACCTCGTGACAGTTGTCAAGATACTCCTGGGGATCCTCTGAAGTAGTACCACTGAAGTGAACTGGGAAGAGCTTGGTAAACCTTTCCAATCTCCACAAGGCCTCAGAAGACACAGCTGGCGCATCTCCGGCCTATGCCGCAATAACCGGCTGAACTACTCCAACTGGCTGAGCTGCTGGAACCTGATACTGGGGAGCTATCTGCTCCGGAGCGGGGGTAGTGGGAGTCTAGGCTACTACTCCAGCTTGAGAGACTTCTCGTGCCATGGGAAATGCGCCAGTCTGGGCGACACTCTCCATAAGGCCCACCAAACGGACCAAAACGTCCTGAAGTACTGGAGTGGAAATGAACCCCTTCGGAACCTGAGTTAGTTCGGCAGGAACAGTTTGGGCTGGAACCTCCTCGTCAAGATCTATCTGAGGCTCCACTACTGGGGCAGCTACTCGGGCTCTAGGTTATGCCATGCCCCTGCCTCCGCCTCTGCTCCTCGTAGGAGCTGCCATTGAAGGCTCTGGCTGTTGCTCAGCTGAGGAAGCGGTATGTGTTCTCGCCATCTGCGAGAGAATAAGAGTAGAAGAGTTCAATCCGTATTTGAGAAAACAAAAGATCGCACGACAGAGGAGAATAAAAGTGAAATTTGTTCCTAAACTTCATAGCCTCTGGAAGATAAGCACATACGTTTCCGTACCGATCCTCCAGACTCTACTAAGCTTGCTCGTGAATCGTGAGACCTAGGCAACCTAGTGCTCTGATACCATCTTGTCATGACCTGGAATTTCCACTGTCAGGACCGTGATGGCGCATAACATTTCACTTGCTAGGCAAGCCAACAATAGAGAATTATTAAACCAAATCCTTATTTCAATTCAGTAAATAACAATAATTAATTAAGATAAAATATAACAAGTGCGGAATAATATATAAACCGTATTAATTACTACCACCCGGATATGGAGTCACAATTCACGAGCATTCTAGAATTTACTACAAGTAATAGTCTGAAATAAATACAATTGTCAGAATGAACGAAACAATAGAACAGAAAAGATAGACGGAAACTTCAAGGTCTGTGAACGCCGACAGATCTAACTTGAGTCTCCGGGTAGCGGTCCAATAGCAGAAATCTCAATCAGTCTGAGTCAGTACCAAAATATGCACAGAAAGTGCAGAGTATAGTATCAGTACAACCGACCCCATGTACAACTAAGTGTCGAGCCTAACCTCGACGAAGTTGTGACGGGGCTAAGGCAAGGCACCTACAAAGCAACATGTACAATTTAACAGTGTATATACAAATAATAATAATGAAGAGCTAGACAGGAAATATCAGGCGAAGGAAACATGCTGGTTGAGATACGAGAATAAGAAATACAACAGAATAATAATAGGAACAATCAACGTACTATGAATCAACAGAAACAATGAATACATTAAAGGAAAAATGCACGGCATCACCCTTCGTGCATTAACACTCACAATGTAGCACGACATCACCCTTCGTGCATTAACACTCACAATATGGCACAACATCACCCTTCGTGCATTAACACTCACAATGTGGCACGACATCACCCTTCGTGCATTAACACTTTCCCTTACCATAATACAATACATAAATAACAACAAGGAGATAGAATAACAAGTACAAACCTTACTTCAACATTTGGTCCCACAATATCAATCTCAACTTTGAAATAAATACTCAATTATCACCAGAAAATCCGTAAACATGATAAAATGATCAATTTAACAACACTAGTATAAACACGTAACAATTAGGCATTGGAAAGAGATAATATACAAAAAACACAAGAAACATGGAAAAACAGGTAAATTTGGCGGCGGATAAGTACTCGTCACCTCACATATACGCCGCTCACATGAATTTTACATAACAAATAGTCTAAGGTTCTTAATTCCCTCAAGTCAAGATAGACACAACACTTACCTTGCTCCGAAGGCCTCTTATTTCTCAATCACAACTTTTCCTCTAGAATTCACCTCCAAACGACTCGTATCTAAAGGAAACAATTAAATTGCATAAATTTAAATTTCCCAAATTTTCTCCAAAATGTCGAAAAATCGACCCCGGACACGCTTGGTCAAAACCCGAGGTTCAGACCAAAATCCATTTACCCATTTACCCCCGAGCCCGGATATATAATTGGTTTTGTAATCCGACCTCAAATTGAGGTCTAAGTCCCCAAATTTTCGAAATCCCTAGTTTCTACCAAAGCCCCTAATTCTACCATGAAAACTCTAGATTTTTGGTAGATAATTCATAAAATGTAATGGGTAATTGAAATAAAATGGTTTAGAATCACTTACCAACACTTTGGGGAAGAAACTGACTCTTGAAAATTGCCTCTACCCGTTTCGTTTTTGCGAAGAGCAGCCTCCTAAGGACTTACGTGATCACGGGAGGCTTTACGCGTTCGCGAAGGCTTAGCCCGCCTTACCTTCGCGTTCACGTAGAGCTTCCCCAGGTCCTCTGCCTAGCATAGCTAGAGCTACGTGTTCACGTTCGACCTGTCGCATTCGCGTAGAGAAACTCCCCTCAATGCTCTGCGTTCGCGACCATGGTCTTGCGTTCGCGTAGAGTAAATCCTCCCCCATCCCAGTTTCCCCTTCGCGATCGCGAGAGTGACTACACAATCGCGAAACACGGTATTGCAGATACCAGATACAACAAAAATACTATATTTTTCAAAGTCCAAAACATCTCGTGGCCTATTCGAAACTCACCCAAGCTCTCGGGGCTCCAAACCAAACTTGCACACAAGTCTAAAAACATCATACGGACTTGTTCACGTGATCAAATCGTCAAAATAACACCTAGAACTATGAATTTAGCACCAAATCAAATGAAATTTTCAAGAACACTCAAAAATTCCTATCTTCTCAACTGGACGTTCGAATCACGTCAAATCAACTCCGTTTCTCACCACATTTCACCGACAAGTGTTAAATATCATAATGAACCTGTACCGGTCTCCGGAACCAAAATACGGACCCAGTACTAACAATACCAAACATCAATCAATTCTTGAAACAAATATATTTTCATACTTTTAATTTGTATCAAAAATTCATAACTCGAGCTAGGGACCTCCGAATTAGATTTCGGGCATACGCCCAGGTCCTATAATTCGATACAGACCCACAGGGACTGTCAACACACGGATGCGGGCCTATTTGCCAAAATTGTTGATCGAAGTCAACTAAAATTTAAGGCAAAAATTCTTATTTTCATCAATTTTCAATATAAAAGCTTTTCGAAAACATGCTCGGATTGTGCACGCAAATCGAGGAGGGTTAAAATGAGATTTTAAAGATTTAAGAGCACAGAATCGAGTTCTAAAATATAAGATGACCTTTTGGGTCATCACATTAGGTAGCCCTTAGGCTTGTAGTCGAGTGAGAGTGAATTCTCGATCTCGAATTAAGGTAGCCCTTAGGCTTGTAGTCGAGTGAGAATGATTTCTCGAGCTTAAATTAAGGTAGCCCTTAGGCTTGTAGTCGAGTGAGAATGATTTCTCGCGCTCGAATTTGAGGTGGCCCTTGGGCTTAATACTTAGTCCCCCAGTTGGGGTTATAGTTCGAAGTTGGACTAAGGCGGACATTGGCCTCGACACATAGTCCTCTAGTGAGACTCATTTGCTCGAACTCGAATTAAGGTAGCCTTTGGGCCTGATACATTCATAGAGATCAGATGCAATAAATTCCTTGAGGGGCTTTTTTTTCATTTGTGTGAAAAATAATTTTACATGCATACATATTTATGACAAGGCTCGAACAATCCATACAGGCACATTTCATTTGACCGTTTGGTCCTTACAATAAATTCCTCCTATCGAGATCCCTCCATTACGGATTACTTTTCCTTTCTTAAGCCGATATCTGAGGGTAATGCCCCCCAGTATTCGAGGTTGATTATAGAGATAAACTTCAGATATTGTTGATGAGATATTTAACACCGATCCACTATTCTAAGTTAGCACGATCCACTGTTTCCTTGTTAAAAACCTTGCCGAAAAAATCCATTTGAGATAAAAATCGGTTTAAGGGAAAAAGAGTGCAACGCGTGCTTTCAGATCCTAATTTTGTACAGTTCATTGTTAGTTACCTGCAATTGTTAATTTGTAAATAAAAGAGAACATATGAGAGTCGTACCTTAGCAGTAGTATCGTTTTAGGTGAGTAATATTCCAATTGCTCGATAATTTTTCACCGTTCATTGACCTGAGCTTGAATGATCCTTTCCGGGTGATCTCTAAAATTTGGTACAAGCTTTCCTAGTTCGGGCTCATCTTCCCTCTGTTTGGGTTCCGGGTGTTCAATGTGGCCTTCCTTAGTACTAAGTCCCCGATGATGAAATATCAAAGAATGGTGCTTCGATTGTAGTACCTCTCGATCCGTTGTTGTTGTGCAGCCAATTGAATAAGGATGGCTTCTCTCCTATCACCCAATAGTTCTAAGCTCGTATTCATAGCCTCGTTATTAGACTCCTTCATTGTGTATCGGAATCTGATACTTGGCTCTCCAACTTCGACCAGCATTAGAGGTTCTGCGTCATAAACAATAAGAATGGAGTAGCCCGGTACTGGATTTCGAAGTCGTGCGATATGCCCAAAGGATTTCTGGCAGGCTCTCTCTCCATTTTCCTTTGGCTTCGGTTAACTTTTTCTTAAGGTTTTGGATTATAATTTTTTTGGTTGATTCGGCTTGTCTGTTCCCACTAGGGTGATAAGGTGTCGACAAGATTCTTTTGATCTTCGAGAAACTTGGTCACTTTGCCGCCGATAAATTGTTTCCCATTATCACATACAATTTTGGATGGCATCCTAGACCAGCATATGATGTGGTCCCAAAAGAAGTCGATGACTTCCTTCTACCTGACTTTCTCATAAACCTGTGCTTCAGCCCCCTTAGAAAAATAGTCAGTCATAAATAAAACAAATTGAGCCTTACTCAGTGCCCATGGGAGAGGGCT
This sequence comes from Nicotiana tomentosiformis, assembly GCF_000390325.3. Classification (NCBI taxonomy): domain Eukaryota; kingdom Viridiplantae; phylum Streptophyta; class Magnoliopsida; order Solanales; family Solanaceae; genus Nicotiana; species Nicotiana tomentosiformis. Next base: position 15,024,187 of record NC_090822.1, read on the forward strand.
AACGATGACCATTCACCATTTCATGAATGGCCATGGTGAAAAGACCGAATGCAGCGGTTCCCCAAGCTGGTGAATCATTGGAGCATGTCTTTGGCATCTGTCACATTTTCAAATGAACTCATTCGAATATTTTTCCATATTGACCTAGTAGTAGACGACCCTGATTATTTTTCGAACCAATAATTCGGTGACTGATTATTCTAGGTGAGGATACCTAGTTTCGGCCTCAACTAAGGTCCTGCTGACATAATAAATAGGAAATTACGTAACTCGTTCTTCCCAAACCAGGACTCCACTTACCGTTATCTCTGATACTGCCAAATACAAGTATAGTTGTTCGTCCGTCTTCGGCGTGTAGAGTAGAGGTAGGCCCGATAGGTATCGCTTAAGTTCTTCCAAGTCATGTTGGCACTCCGGGGTCCATGCGAAGTCATTCTTTTTCTTCAGTAGTGAGTAATATTAGTGGCTCTTATCAGAATTTCTCAAAATGAATCATCCCAATGCGGCGATACGCTCGGCTAACCTTTGTACGACCTTCACGTTGTTCACTTCCGTGATATACTCGATAACTTTGATCTTTTTGGGGTTAATCTCGATACCTCGGCTGGATACCATGAACCCGAGAAATTTGCCGGACCCGACTCTGAAAGCACATTTTCCTGGATTTATCTTCATGTTGTACTTCTTCAATATATCGAATGTTTCATACAAATGCTTTAAATGGTCCTCTGCTCGCAGGGACTGAACTAACATGTCATCAATGTAAACTTCCATTGTTTTACCTATATTTTCCTCGAACATCCGATTTACTAAACATTGGTAAGTGGCACCAACATATTTTAGTCCGAATGACATTACATTATTGCAGTATGTGCCGTATTTAGTAATGAAGGAAGTTTTTTCCTAGTCATCCGGGTTCATCCGTATTTGATTGTATCCAGAATAGGCATCGAAAAAATTGAGGATCTCGTGGCAGGCCATGGCATCGATTATGCGATCGATGTTGGGCAAAGGGAAAGAGTTTTTGGGACATGCCTTATTTGAATTATTATAATCTATACACATTCTCAGGTTGTCCCTTTTTTAGGGACTACCAATACGTTTGCTAACAATTCCGGGTATTTAACCTCTCGAATGGACCCTATTTTAAGGAGTTTAGATACCTCATCCTTGATAAAAGCATGCTTCAGTTCGGATTGGGGTCTTCTCTTCTATTTGACCGGACTGAATTTTGGGTCCAGGCTTAACTTATGGGTGGTTATCTCTGGTGGGATACCTGTCATATCGAAAATGGACAAAACAATTGATGTTATCTGTAAGTAATTCAATAAAATAATTTCCTAAGCTCGGGAGTTAACTCCGTGCCCAGGTATACCTTCCGATCGGGTAGGTGCTCGATCAATATAACTTGTTCTAGTTCTTCGACCGTCTATTTGGATGCGTCGAAGTCATTGAGGATCATAAAAGGTCGGGGAACCTCGTAATCATCATCTTCATAAATCTTCTTCTTTTCTAATCTAATCGCGGTCGGTATCGGTTTGCGGCCGATTGTTCCCCATAGATTGTCTTGGTCCCCCCCCCCCAAAACAAATTTTAGTACTTGGTGAAGAGTAAAGTGTACCGCCCTCATGTGGTGGATCCATGAGCTTTCGAGGAGTGAATTGTATCTCATGTCCCCTTCGATTACATAAAACTTGGCCTCTTGCATGACTCCAACGGTATTGACCGAAAAGTTATCTCTCCTTTAGTGGTTTCACATGCCACTTAAAACCATTTAGTACTCAAACTATAGGCATGATCTCGTCTTGTAGGCCGAGTTGTTCTACAACCCTCGACCGAATGATGTTGGCCGAGGTACCTAGATCAATTAACACACATTTAATTTAAGTTTTCTTCACCAGTACAGATATTACCAGCGCATCATTGTGAAGTTGCATGATTCCTTTCGCATCTTCGTTGCCAAAAGATAAGCTCCCTTTTGGTATGTAATCTCAAGTTCGTTTCTCCCTGGTGGTGGACATTCTGGTGCATTTCGACATCGGATACTATAGGTTATCGACCCCACCGATGATCATATTAATGACGTGCTGAGGTTCTATATTTTCTTGTTTCGTTTGCCTGTTAGAATCCCTATTTCTGAAATGCTTTTTGGCCCGGTCGCTCAAGAATTCACGAAGATGCCCATTGTGGAATAGTCGGGCTGCCTCTTCTCTCAGTTGTTGACAATCTTACGTTTTATGACTGTGAGTTCCGTGATATGTACATATCGGATTGCGATCCCTTTGAGTTGGATAGGATTGTAGAGGTCGAGGCTATTTGGTATCCTTGATTCGCCTGATAGCTGATACGATGGCGGTTGCATCGATACTAATGTTGTACTCTAATATCCTCGGAGCTTCTTTAGGCCCGATGGAACTGTTGAAGCCATTTTTGGTCATGAGCCCTCGACTGTTTGGACCTTGATCATTTATCCTTTCGTTCCTTATAAGGTTTCGACCGGAATACTTCTCCCCCGATCTCCATTATATGGCCGATATCGATCCCTATTTGGTTCGCGATTGGTGTCTCTCTTGGTCCTTTCGAGGGTCTTGGCGGGATAAACAGACTCTGAAGGGGCTCCGAGCTGACCATCTTCGACTCTCATTTTTGAATGATACTGATTGCGTACATGATGTTGGGCATATTTCGATATGTGTTGATGTTACTTTACCCATGTTTTAACCGCTTTTTGATGCTATTTGATCTTTAAAATGCCCAACATGGTTTAATTATTGGTTTTATGACTAATTGAGTTGTGTGTGATGAATTAGGGTGTTTAGAATGCAAAAATATGAAGAAAAGGCGCTCTAGGTAGAGGAAGAGGGGTTGGATACGTCGTATCCAATCTAGAGAAAAAAATCAGATTCCGTGCACCCTTAGCAGTGAAGTCGGCCCATAGCATCCGCCATAGCATCCGCACCTGGGCAAAGATGAGAAGGAGGAACAAAGGGTGGATGCGACGCATCCACCCTAGCATGCGAAGCTGAGAAGTGGAGGACGAGGTGGATGCGACACATCCACCCCAGCATCAATCCCTGAAGCCGAGTCGGATTAGGAATAGGAGAACTTTGGCCCACGACTTTTGTACGCAATATATAAGCCAAAAATGCCTCTTTTAGGGCATCTAACATATTGGGAAGAGAAAAAAAGTCACGACAAAGCTGGGGAACCACGGAATTCATCTTGAGTTCTTATTTTTCCTTCTTTTATTGATTATTATGCACTCTTGTGAATTATTTGATGATTGCATGAACATGAGTGGCTAAGAACTCTATTGTTCTAGGGTCATGGGTATACATGAATGTTGATGTTTGAAGTTTAATTTGACGAAGTTGATTTTATCAAATTGGGTTGTTTATTTAATTTTGTTTTTAATTATTTTGCTGAGTAGCTAACAGTGAAATACTATCTATGAATCTAGAGTTGAACTCGAAAGTGGGAACTCTAGATTGAATATATAAATTAAATAGAGCAAGTTCTTAAACCCGGGCATCGGGGAACTGATTCGCAATTGGGAGAGACATATACCTAATTGCCTTACTCGGTTGCAGTACAGGAATTGTAAATGCGTTATTGTTAATCTTAATTCCATAGACATATAGGTATTAAGTTAGCTTAAATAGGCGAGTAAGGGCTCGACAGATTCTTATGAGTAATATCAACCATGTCAATCAACAACCCAGATAAATCAATTAGTTATTTTAAGCTAAGAATGCAACATGATTGTTAGAGAACCCGTGACCCTGGAATATTATCTCCCATTGATTGTTATTTAAAACTATTTAAGTGTTGTGTTGATTTCTAGTATTTCATTACTTGATAGTCTTTAGGTAGTAAATTAGACAATTATCTATTTTATAAGAAATCGCTTAAATCGATAAGCTATTTGAGTTTGAATTAGTCAAAAGTTAATCATAAGTCTTTGTGGGAACGATACTTTATTCACTACTCTATTACTTGACGACCATTTATACTTGCGTGAGTGTGTTTGGTCGCAACAAGTTTTTGGCGCCGTTGCCGGGGACTTAGAAATTAGCTACTTGACTGAGTTAAGCTTTTATTACTTATTAGTTCAAGTTTTAATTTTCAGTTTGCCTTGTTTGTGTTAACGCAAAATCTTCTCTTGAATGCGGAGGAGTAGAAGTGCAAACAACCTCCTTCCTTTTGATCCAGAGATTGAACGAACACTTCATAGAGTGAGGAGGGAAGTCAAAGCTAGAATGAGAATAGAAAGAGAGTTGGACATCGTAGTTCAACCACAGCTAATAGAGATGGCAGGTAATGAGGAGCGTCTGGTGATAGAAGCCGCAAGGCCCAATCTTGCTAATATGACTCAGGCTATCGTGAAGCCTGATATCACGGGGCATTTTGAACTCAAACAGTACATGGTACAACTGATTCAGTCCACAGGGCAATATGTAGGTCTATCTCATGAAGACCCGCAGAGGCACATTCAGATCTTCTTGGAAATTACAGACACTTACAATTATCCTAACGTTTCCAAGGACTATGTCAGGCTGACACTATTTCCCTTTTCATTGTTGGGGGAAGCTAAGGAATGGTTGCAAAAGGAGCCCGCGAACTCAATCCACACTTTGGATGATTTAGCAAGGAAATTCCTAATCAAGTTTTTCCCCACTAAGAAGACAAAATCGTTGAGGAGCCAAATTCTTGGGTTCCAACAACGGGATGGCGAGACACTTCGTCAAGCATGGGAAAGATACAAGAAGCTACTCAAAGACTGCCCACATCATTGTCAGACTGATGAGGTATTGGGTCACACTTTTGTTGATGGGCTAGACGAGGCATCAAAGATGAATCTTGATTCAGCTTGTAGGGGTAGTTGCATGGTGAGGCCGTATAGTGAAATACAAGTCTTGCTAAATAACTTCATTGCTAATGACCATAATTGGCAAGGAGATGGGGATGCAAGAAGAGTAATTAAATAGAAGGCAGCTGGGGTGATTGAGCTTGATGACTTCTCAGCCACGAGAGCAGATATTGCAAAGCTGGCAAATCAGATGAACAGAATGACAATGCAACAAACACAACAGATGCAACATGTACAACAAATGTCTATTTGCTGCGAACTATGTGGTGACAGTCATATGAGTGACATGTGCCCCACGAATCCTGAATCTATATACTATGTGGGGCAACAAAACAGAGGTCCGATGAATCAGCATGAACAATATGGGAACACTTATAATCCAAATTGGAGGAATCATCCTAACTTCTCATGGGGTGAAAATCAACAGAATCAGAATCAGTATAGGCCTCAAGGAAATTTAAATCAGCCTTAGAAGCCACCCAACAAATAGAAGAGAGAACAAATGACTTGCTAAAAAAGTTGTTACTTGACAATCAACAGCTCAGGACTGATTTTAGAAATCTTGAGAGGCAAATGGGGCAGTTGGCAGCAAATCATAATACTAGACCTACAGGCTCTCTTCCCAGTGATACAGAGAAGAACCCTCAAGTTAATGCAGTTACACTCAGAAACGGGAGAGAACTAGAGGAAGTGCCAAAGAAGAGAAACGACAAACCTATACCTGAGGGGGAGCTGACCCATAAGGCAATACACGAGTCAAAGAAAAATGATGCAAGTTCAGAGCGAATAGAGGCTGCAAGGCCACTACCACCTTTCCCCTAGAGATTGCATAAAAAGAATGACGATCGAATGTTCAACAAATTTCTCTCTATGTTGAGTCAGGTTCAATTAAATATTCCATTAGTGGATATACTTCATGAAATTCCAAAGTATGCTAAGTACATAAAATATATAGTGGCTCACAAGAGGAAATTGACTGAGTTCGAGACAGTTGCACTTACTGAGGAGTGCACTTCAAGGGTCCAAAACAAGCTTCCTCAAAAGCTTAAGGATCCTAGCAGCTTCACCATTCCAGTGCGAATCGGTAATATTGATGTGGGTCGTGCTCTTTGTGATTTGGGTGCAAGCATAAATCTGATGCCATTGTCCTTGTTTTAGCAATTAGGTTACCCAGAGTGCGATCCGGATCGAAATCGGATCAATTTTTGGACTTAGGCAAATTCTGAAATTTGCAGGTTTTGGTGTCATCGCACCTGCGGAGGGACTGACCGCAGGTGCGGACTCGCAAAACGAGTTGTGGCTTGCAGAAGCGGATGAAGGGCTGCCCAGTTGGAGCCGCAGATGCAGTATTTTACCGCCGATGCGAGAATTTCGTCCACATGTGCGAAAGCACTGACCAGATTACAATAATAGTGGGGTTCCGATATTTTTTGTCATTTGGACATTTCCAACACGGTTTTGGGCGCTTTTCTCTGAGACAATTCACGGAGAAACTTGAGGTAAGTCACAAGTGATCATTGTTAATCAATTATATTAGATTATCATTGAATATTTCGAATAGATTACATGTTTTTGAGGTACAATTAGAGGATTTGTGCCTAGGGATTTCAAAATGAGAATTTGAGATTTGGAGGTCAAGTAGATGTCGGATTTTTGTAAAAATGGTATGGTTGGACTCGTAGTTGAAAGAGCGTTCATGTTTCGTAACTTTTGCCGGATTCCGAGACGTGAGCCCCACGGGCCATTTTTGAGTTAATTTCAGATTTTATTGAAAAAGATAGTATTTTCTTATGGAATTGATTCTATAATTTTTGTTGACTGTATCAAATTAATTATGACTAGATACGAGTCGATCGGAATCGAAAAATCGAGGAAAAAACATACTACTTGGTTAAATTGTACCAAGTCGAGGTAAGTGACTTGTCTAACCTTGTGTGTGGAAAATTTCTCCTCTGTGATGTTGCAATTAGTTGATAGGTCCATAGCCTACCCTGAAGGAGTAATTGAAGATGTGCTGCTGCAAATTGGGAAATTTATCTTCCCAACTGACTTCATTATTCTAGATTTTGAGGCTGATGAACAAGTTCCAATCATATTGTGACGATCTCTCTTGGCTACTGGTGATGCAATAATTAAAGTGAGAGAAGGGAAAATGATTATGAGGGTGGACAACGAGAAAGCAGTCTTCAATGTCTACAAAGCAATCCAACTTCCCCGCCACTATGAGGAGCTCTCTATGATATCTGTTGTGGAGGTGGATGAGCAACTTCTTGACACGAGTGTATATCTAGACGACTCTCTAGAAAAAGCAATCATGTTGTTTGATAGCTTGATGATTGATGATGAGGTTGAGGAGATGATGTATATCCTAGATGCATCATGTGCTTACATGCAAGGAATACACCTTTTTGAGCCCCTGAATAGGCCAAGTGGCCCCCCTCCAAAGCCGTCAATTGAAGAAGCTCCAAAATTGGAGCTTAAACCCCTACCTATCACCTTCAATATGCTTATTTGGGTAGTTCTGACACTTTACCTGTTATTGTTTCTTCTTACTTATCTAAATTGCAGGAAGAAAAGCTATTGAGGGTGCTACGTGAGCACAAGCGAGCAATTGGGTGGACAATGACTGACATTAAAGGCATTAGTCCAGCTTTCTGCATGTATAAAATCCTCATGGAGGACGGACACAAGCCAAGTGTAGAACAAAAACGCCGACTAAATCCAATCATAAAAGAGGTGGTAAGAAAAGAAGTGATTAAGTGGCTTGATGCAGGTATTGTATTTCCAATATCTGATAGCAAATCGGTAAGCCCCGTTCAATGTGTGCCGAAAAAAGGGGGGATGACTGTAGTAGTTAATGAAAATAATTACTTAATTCCTACAAGGGTTGTCACTGGATGGAGAATTTGCATAGATTATAGAAAATTGAACAATGCCACCCGGAAAGACCACTTTCCCCTCCCCTTTATTGACCAAATGCTTGATAGGTTAGCTGGCCAGGAATATTACTGGTTCCTGGATGGTTATTCGGGGTATAATCAGATTGCTATAGCCCCAGAGGACCAAGAGAAAACTACATTTACATGTCCTTATGGCACGTATGAGTTCAAGAGAATGCCCTTTGGTCTTTGTAATGCACCTACGACTTTTCAAAGGTGTATGATGGCTATTTTTACTGGCATGATTGAAAGATTTGTAGAAGTGTTCATGGATGATTTTTCTGTGTTTAGATGTTCTTTTGATAATTGTTTAATGAACCTTGATAAAGTGCTTGCTAGGTGTGAAGAGACGAACTTGGTGCTAAACTGGGAAAAGTGCCATTTCATGGTACGTGAAGGTATAGTTTTGGGGCACAAGGTGTCCAAAAGTGGTTTGCAGGTGGACAAAGCGAAGGTGGAGGCGATTGAAAAATTGCCCCCACCGACATCTGTCAAAGGCATTCGCAGTTTCTTGGGCCATGCAGGTTTTTATCGTCGTTTCATTAAAGATTTTTTGAAACTTTCTTCTCCTTTGTGCAGGCTTCTTGAGAAAGATGTGCCCTTCAAGTTTGATGATGCTTGTCTGAGAGCATTTGAGGAGCTGAAGGGAAGGTTGGTGACTGTACCAATTATCATTGGCCCAGATTGGGCGCAATCATTTAAGTTGATGTGCGATGCAAGTGACATAGCAATCAGAGCCGTTTTGGGGCAAAAGAGGGATAAAATCTTTCACTCTATTTATTATGCGAGCAAAACTATGAATCCAGCTCAAATGAATTATACAGTTACTGAAAAGGAGTTGCTTGCAGTGGTGTGGGCGTTTGACAAGTTCAGATCCTATCTAGTGAGAACCAAAGTCATCGTTTACACAGAACATTCAGCTATCAGATACTTGTTTGAAAAGAAAGACGCTAAGCCGATACTGATTCGTTGGGTCCTCCTCTTGCAAGAATTTGACTTAGAGATCCGAGATCGAAAAGGGACAGAAAATCAAGTGGATGATCACTTGTCCAGATTAGAAAATCGGAGTCATGTAGCTGAAGGAGGGTCAATCAAAGAAACATTTCATGATGAGCAGTTATTAGCAGTCACCTCAGGTGAGGCCCCATGGTATGCAGATTATGTAAATTTTATTGCAAGGGGGTGACGCCACTAGAATTGACACCTGACAATAGAAGAAGATTCTTACATGATGTGAGACTCTACATGTGGGATGAGCCATTCTTATATAGGCAGTGCCCAGATCAGTTGGTGCGAAGGTGTGTTCCTGAGGAAGAGATGAATGCTATACTGCATGACTGCCATGCTTCGCCATATGGAGGTTATCACGGCGGGGATAAAACTGCCTAAAAAGTGCTACAATCATGTTTCTATTGGCCAAAATTGTTTAAGGATGCACATGTATTTGTTAAAAATTGTGACAGATGCAAAAGAACCGGAACTATCACAAGGAAGCACGAGATGCCGTTGCAAAATATTCTGGCAGTAGAGCTTTTTGATGTTTGGGGGATTGATTTCATGGGGCCGTTCCCATATTCTAATGGGCAAAGGTACATCTTGGTGGCGGTCGACTATGTTTCTAAGTGGGTGGAGGCCATTGCTATTCCTACTAATGACGCAAAGGTAGTGGTAAGCTTTGTAAAGAAGCACATCTTCACACGTTTTGGGACTCCAAGAGTTTTGATAAGCGACGGGGGAACTCACTTTTGTAACAAATTGCTGAATAATGTTCTTGCAAAGTATGGAGTTAAGCATAAGGTTTCCACTGCCTATCATCCCCAAACGAGTGGTCAAGTAGAAGTTTCCAACAGAGAGGTAAAGCAGATTTTGGAGAAAACAGTAAGTGGGAATAGAAAGGACTGGGCCGGAAAGCTGGATGATGCATTATGGGCATATCGCACTGCCTACAAGACCCCCATAGGTACTTCTCCATACAAGTTAGTTTATGGGAAAGCGTGCCACTTTCCCGTTGAGCTTGAACACAAAGCCTATTGGGCGATTAAAAAGATAAATATGGAGATGGACTTGGCCGGTGAGAAGAGATTGCTACAACTCAACGAGCTTGATGAATTTCGATTGCATGCGTATGAAAATGTCAAATTGTATAAAGAAAAGACAAAAGAGGTGGCATGATAAGCACATCCAACATCGTGAGTTTGAGCCAGGTCAAGAAGTTCTCTTGTTTAATTCGAGGCTAAAGCTTTTTCCCGAAAAGCTTAAATCTCGATGGTCGGGTCCGTTTGAAGTGGTTAGTGTGAAACCTCATGGGGCAGTGGAATTACCTGATACGAGTTCCAATGCGACATTCTTGGTAAATGGCCAGAGAGTAAAACACTATTGGGGTGGTGACATTGCACGTCGCAAGACCTCGATGGATTTGGTGGAGGCATGAAGAACATGTTGCGTCGTGCCGCGACGTTAAATCAGGCGCTTCTTGGGAGGCCACCCAAGTCCTGTTTTTCTTTTGTTTTCATAGTTAGTTAAATTTTTAGGAATTAGTTCTTATATTTTAGTTTTTTTAGGAAAACAGGATGGATGCGTCGCATCCCCCTCAGCATAAAAAAAATAAATTTGATGGACCAATTGCTTAAGGCAGTGAAGTCTGCCTACCGCGTCCAACCAATTTCAGAGAAAGCAGTGGGGATGCGTCGCGTCCAAGATCGCACGCACAGGTAAGTGTTATATTTTAACACATCATATGCCCAATATGCCAAAACACAATTACACACGAAATTGCCTTCTGCCCAGACCCTCCCCTCTCATCTCACTTGCGACCAAACACATCTCCTCTATTCTCTCGCGACAGGTATGTATATTCGCCCTCATTATTTATTTTTCTTTATTCTTCTCACTCTCCTCTCTTCTCTCTCTCGCTGGTAGCAACAGACCCCCTGCCCCAAATTCCCCTAGGTTAAGTTTTACCAATTTAAATGTCATACATGTGATTCAAAAAGTTTGAGGTTTGGGGATGTCATTCCTGTTAGTTGTAATGGTTGCGAGATGATAAACTATAATTCCCTTCATCTCATTAATTTTGGGAGGGCAGTCGAATTACCCTACTGATAGAAGAAACTAGGCACAACTATTGCATATCACCTGTTCGATGAATTGCCCGAGAGGTAAATTTAGGCCCCGGTAAAGTCTGAGTAACTGAGCAACACTGGTATATGCTAGTGAATAAGTGTAGGGTTGTTTGTCTTGATTGTCGGAATGTTTTGAGCCTATGAAAGATTGTCTAAGGGAATTGAACATCCGGCACATGCTAGATGTCTTGAATCGTAAAGTGTTACTCGATTTGAATTATGTGAGCTCTATGCGTAATGATATGTCGTGAGAATAAGTGTGGGGTCGAGTGAGCTGCTATGTGTAATTGAACATGGTTAGTGAGCGTCGCTCGGATAAACCTCATGTTGTGTATAATGATATCTATATCGTGAAGTGCTTATTTGTAAACTTGAAAAGAGTTATCACATCCTTGCTGAAAGCCATGGGCTATACTTTCATACAGTCATAAATGACACGACTATGCAAATGATTGGAAGTGCTAGATGTTGCAACTGATTTATAGCTGAACTTTACTATTCTATACGCTCATTGTTGATTTCTTCGCATTTTAGGTATTGAGGCTGGGAAATGGCAGCAACGAGCAAACAGTCCAAGCAACAAGACAAAGATAATAACAAGAAACTGCCCAAAAAGCCTACCGGAAAGGCAACAGGTGCTCCAAATCCACAGAAAAAAGGAAGCGGACTGACAAAAAGAAAGGAACTGCAGACTAGGTAGTTAATTGATGAATCAGAGCAAGAAGAGGAGGAACCATTAGTAAGGAGGACAGTGAAGAAGGGTATTACAACAACATCATTAAATCCACCAAGCAAAGGGATAGAGATAAGAGAACTTGTGCCGAACCAGAGTAAAGCCTCCAAACAGAGTGATCCGAATGATAAAGGAAAGCAGAAGATTACTGCAGAATTTGAGTCCAAGTCCGATTCGGATAATGAGCTTCTACATGTCGACATGAGTGATGAAGATGAGGGTGAACCAATAGACCGAGCTGCTTGGGAGAAGAACTTTGTTAATGAAAAGGCATTCCGAGCTTATAATAAGATACTGGGTTCAAAGAAGTACATTCCAGAAAATCCAATCAACATCGGAACACTTAAGAAAAAGTACCCAGAGTTTCTAAAATCAATTAGAGAGGTGCAACAATGGGGACCTATCTTGAAGGGTCATGGCAAAGCCAACCTCACTATCGTCAGAGAGCTTTACGCCAATTGGCGTCACTCCAGGGGCAGCATTGTGAGAGTACGAGGGGTGGATATTAATGTCTCAACTAAAGCTCTTAATAATTTCTTAGGGGTGCCACACACACTAACAGATAGGTTTGACTCTATATGCAAAGCACCGGATTATGCACACATTCGGTCGGTCCTATGCCCTACCAGGAAGGATGCAAATTGGAAGCATGGGAGTATGGAGTACCATTCTCTATCCAAGGAATTCATGAGTGCGTTAGCACGTGTGGCTCTAAATTTCATATGCAACCGCCTGATGCTATACCAACACAAAACTGATGTCCCTCGTCACCGCGCACTAGTATTGTATGCTTTATTGGAGGGGATACCGCTCAACTTAGGAGCCATCATGCATGACCAAATGCAGCGCACCAGGATGAATTACAAGTGGAGGTTGTTCTTTGCAAATACCCTATCGGCTTTCTTGACAGAGATGTGAGTACTATGGGACAAAGAGAACGACGACATTGAGGCTAAAGCTCCAGGACCATATGATGTTACTCATGTTCTAGAGCCGAACAAGGGAAGGTCTTCTAAGCTTACCATTCAACAGTTGTTTGAGCAGATGCAAGCTGATATGCAAGAGAACATGACTGAGTTGATAGCGACTCATGTAGAGTTGAGTGCCACCAGGGATGAGTTGAGTCAGACTCGTGCGGATCTAAGCCGAGTTCAGACTGAGCAGGCCACGATGATGAGGGAGGTATCATTACTCCTCCGTGCTCTGGTTCAACGTGCAGATATAGACATCTCACAGCTGCTTGCATCGTCCACTGCTGGACCATCCACTTCTGCTTCTCCTATAGTCTCTGAGGCTCCACACACCATGCCTGCTAAGGCCGATGTCCCACATACTATAGACTCAGCTCCAGTTGGTGATGATAGGAATGTGACAGCTCTCCATATTCGTGAGGATGCTATCGCCAGGCCGGAGGGGGTCTTAATGAATGCCATGGATGTTGATTCTCTTCCACAGACTGCGGATGAGCCTTCCACCTTGACTTGAGGGAGTTTCTTCTCATCCTACTTTACGTTATTTGTGTGCATTGGGGGCAAAGCATAGTTTTAAATGTGGGGTGGGGGTTATCCTTATTCTTGTGGATGAATGTACTTAACTGTTACAATTTTTGTTGATTTTGATACTATTAGAGCGCTGTAATATTCACTGGATTAATGGCCTGTAATAGTTAGTAAATTCATCTATATGGAGTAACTCTCAGTTCATTGTTGTGTGTAGTCGTAGAACATAAAGGACTTTTCCCGACGACAGACTACGTGGACAGTCTCGAGGGACTAAGGTCCTTAGAAAAACACAAAAAGATTTTCATTTGATTTTTGAAATTAGTGTTAGTATTAGAAGATTGACAGAAAACTAAAGAAAAGCAGAAAAGTAGTTAGTAAAATTTTTTTAGGTAGTAATAATCTCCTGTGGTTTTTCTTTGTGCCTCGATTTTTTTCCATGGGATGTATTTTGAACCAGTTAGTAATAGTTTTTTTAAAGAATAGATTAGGAATTTAGGAAATAAAAGGAGGAAGAATGATGAACCTAAACGCCCTTGACTTGTTTCATAGTAACATACTTATGTTTTGGCATGCATAGTATCTCCTCTAAATTTTGATATTAATCTTGATGCCTTTATATATTGGATAGCATGTTTTGTGAAGACTATTTCTTGTTTTCTTGACTTGTGTTCACTTTGCGATTAATGCTTAATATCTCGTGGCTCCATGAATACTCGCATTGTTTGAGAGTCGGAATGTGATCGTCCTTAGTGAGTCATGTGCCATGTGTGGTGAGGTTTTTGTGTAGTCCATGTATTGTACTTGTGTCTAGAACTTGCCCGGTATGTGAGTTGAAGCGAAATTTGAGGTGATGCTCGGTTTGAAAAATGATTTTAGGCTTTCTTTGATCTTTTTGAGCTTATTGCTTATCACAAATAAAGTCTATCCCTAGTTAACCATTTTGAGCCTATTGACTTTTATTTGGTACCCACATTACAAGCCATAACCATTTTATTCTTAATTGACATTGTTTTGATCCTTTTACCTCTTCAAGCACTTTAATTGTTAGATAAGCGCTAAAAGAAGTAAGAAGGGACTAAGTGTGGGGTAACTTTTGAGTGGAACCAATGAAAGAAAGAAGGGTGCACTTATTTTGTAAAATAATACACCACTAGCGAAAATTAAAAAAGAAAAAAAAAGAAAGAAAGAAAAATATAGATGAATAAATTGTTGTCTTGTTCGTACTAGTGGGTATGAATTAAAGTAGTGCTTAAAGAAAGAGGAAATATTGTTGGGGGTGATATTATTTGTGAAATTGAAGTGGTGTTGAAGAATTTGCGCTTAAGTTATTTAGTGATGTGTTAAAGTGCTTAGGAGGTTGAGTCACTATTCCTAAAATATATCCTACCATTTCCTTAGTCCACATTACAACCATGAAAAAGTCCTAATTGATTTTAGATCGAGCAAGCTTACATTAGTAGAGATTTACATTAAGGGCAAGCCTATGATACCAATTCCATGCATGTGACTTCTCTGTGAGAGTGAGCGATTTTCTTTGATATATGTGAGTCGTTAAAATATATTTGATCATGAGATTCGAATCTGTGGATTGAACTCGCTCTCTTGTTCTTGTTGTGAGGGCACATGGTTTCACGAGGGATAGGTAATGTTATTAGACTTCTCTATGATGTTGGGTGTTCAAGCCATGAGTGCATTGTGACATTGAGTCGGTTTTTGAGGTTAGGATTGTTGTGAGCATGTTGTCTTTGTTTGAATATTTTTAAAAGAATGACACAAGTAAAGGGAAGTGTATATGATGCATATTCTAGAGCCTAATTGTTGCAAATGACCATGGTCATGGGTGTAGTATGCTTTAAATGATAAGAGCTTAATTTTGTTTCGTCTACTATAGTGATGGTTTGTTCGAGGACGAACAAAGGTTTAATTGTGGGGTGGTGATGTTGGGCATATTTCGATATGTGTTGATGTTACTTTACCTATGTTTTAACCGCTTTTTGATGCTATTTGATCTTTAAAATGCCCAACATGATTTAATTATTGGTTTTATGACTAATTGAGTTGTGTGTGATAAATTAGGGTGTTTGGAGTGCAAAAATATGAATAAAGGGTGCTCTAGGTAGAGGAAGAGGGGTTGGATGCGTCGCATCCAATCTAGAGAAAAATATCAGATTCCGTGCACCCTTAGCAGTGAAGTCGGCCCATAGCATCCGCCATAGCATCCGCACCTGGTCAAAGATGAGAAGGAGGAACAAAGGGTGGATGCGACGCATCCACCCTAGCATGCGAAGCTGAGAAGTGGAGGACGAGGTGGATGTGACGCATCCACCCCAGCATCAATCCCTGAAGCCGAGTCGGATTAGGAATAGGAGAACTTTGGCCCACGACTTTTGTACGCAATATATAAGCCAAAAATGCCTCTTTTAGGGCATCTAACATATTGGGAAGAGAAAAAAAGCCACGACAAAGCTGGGGAACCACGGAATTCATCTTGAGTTCTTATTTTCCTTCTTTTATTGATTATTATGCACTCTTGTGAATTATTTGATGATTGCATGAACATGAGTGGCTAAGAACCCTATTGTTCTAGGGTCATGGGTATACATGAATGTTGATGTTTGAAGTTTAATTTGACAAAGTTGTTTTTATCATATTGGGTTGTTTATTTAATTATGTTTTTAATTATTTTGCTGAGTAGCTAACAGTGAAATACTATCTACGAATCTAGAGTTGAACTCGAAAGTGGGAACTCTAGATTGCATATAGAATTAAATAGAGAAAGTTCTTAAACCCGGGCATCGGGGAACGGATTCGCAATTGGGATAGAGATATACCTAATTGCCTTGCTCGGTTGCAGTACATGAATTGTAAATGCATTCTTGTTAATCTTAATTCCATAGACATATAGGTATTAAGTTAGCTTAAATAGGCGAGTAAGGGCTCGACAGATTCTTATGAGTAATATCAACCCTGTCAATCAACAACCCAGATAAATCAATTAGTTATTTTAAGCAAAGAATGCAACATGATTGTTAGAGAACCCCGTGACCTTGGAATATTATCTCCCATTAATTGTTATTTAAAACTATTTAAGTGTTGTGTTGATTTCTAGTATTTCATTACTTGATAGTTTTTAGGTAGTAAATTAGACAATTATCTATTTTATAAGAAATCGCTTGAATCGATAAGCTATTTGAGTTTGAATTAGTCAAAAGTTAATCATAAGTCTTCGTGGGAACGATACTTTATTCACTACTCTATTACTTGACGACCACGTATACTTGCGTGAGTGTGCTTGGTCGCAACAGTATATCAGCCAAGGTAATGGCAGGGTATTCTATCAAATTTTTCTTTAACTGCCACGAAGCAACCGAGCTTCGAATATTGAGTCCCTGAGTGAAAACCTAAATAGCCCAATCATCAACGATGGGTGGCAGAATCATTCATTCCATTTGAAAACGGGACATGAATTCCCTGAGCATCTTGTTATCCTTCTGTTTGACTTTAAAAAGGTCTGATTTCATGGTTTCGACCTTGATGGCACCTGCATATGCTTTTACGAAAGAATCTTCAAGCATAGCAAATGAGTCAATAGAATTAGGAGGTAAGTTGTGATACCATATCATGACTACCTTTGACAAGGTCTCCCCAAATAATTCAGTAGAACAGATTCGATCTCGTCGCCCTCCAAGTCGTTTCCTTTGATGGTGCATGTATAAGAGGTTACATGCTCGTTTGGATCAGTCGTTCTGTTGTACTTAGGTATTTCGGACATACGAAACTTCTTGGGGATTTGCTTCGGGGCCGCACTTGGAGGGAAAGGGTTTTTCACGAACTTCTTGGCATCTAGTCCCTTCAATACCGGGGGTACTCCCGGGATCTGATCTACCCTGGAGTTATAGGTTTTGACCTTCTTGTCGTTCGCTTCAATCTTCTTTTCCCCTGATTCTACTCGTTTTGTCAGCTCCTCGAGCATCTTTATAATTTTGGGGTTAGTGCTCGACTCTTGTTCATTCGACCTTACCACGACCGGTTATCATGTGTAGGCTGATCCCGTCCTCTTTAATGTTTTGTGTGTTTCGAATTGCTGATCGGGCTCCCCCAAAGACGCCGTTTTCAGGGTCGGTAAGCAAGTTTGCGTCGATGGCCACCTATGAATTTATATCAACCGGATCTGTGGTTTGAATTTCAACGGCATCAGTGGGTGGCCTTGCGTTACCGGACACCATGTTGTTATTCTCATCTTGATGACCAGACTCTTTATCTACGTATAGGGATTCCGATTAAGAGTTTGTCATTTTTAGCCTGAAATCAAAGATACTTCCAAGAACAAGAGCAAAGCAATGTGTGTTATGTATGCTTGTATCAAATAACCACTATTATCCTTAGCCCCACAGTGGGCGCCAAACTGTTTAACCTCAAAATAGGATAACAATTGAATTTATATGCGATTCTAAGGATACGTGATATAAATTGATATAAGGACGGGAAATCAGATTAATGTGGAAGTAAATGACAAAAAGATTGATACAACCTTCCCAAATTGAGCAAACCTTAGTGTTTACCCTCAAAATCAGATAACAATTAAATTTATACGGTTTTAAGGAAACGTGATATAAATTGATACAAGGACAAGAAATTCGATTAATGTGGAAGTAAATAACAAAAATATAGATACAACCTTCGCAAATTGAGCAAGCCTTAGCCTTATGAAATTGATTTCCCTTATCCAATAATAATGGTATTATGAAAGACAGAACAAACAATGAGTTGAAGCTTGAACTAATAGTATATTGCTTTTGATATATCTTACAATCTCGCTGAATCATTTAGACCCCCCTATTTATTGGGCCAAATCTACCTTTTTATGCATTATTTTATAAGAAAACATATTCCTTGATTTTGAGAACCCTTGGCTCTCTTTTTGACTAATCCCGTAATTTATGCCACAATGATTAGCTAATGGCGAGAATTATAGGCCCTTGTCGGCTGAGTTTGCAGAGCTTTTCCTTGAGGCTGCTAAGAACAAGACCGATTATGCCTTCGACAAACTCGAGGGCGAGTCTGACGATCTCTACGGCCGGCTTCGAAGATGCTTTTGAGTTTGTTATAATCATATTCCGATCTTGGTTAACCATATTGATATTAGATCGAACCCTTAAGTTCGATATCGAGACCGGTTTCACTCATGACCTCGATTTTCATTCAATTACCGTTCCAGATGCTCGGTCGAGCATCGAGCTCGATTTTACCCGTATATAAATAGTTCCCTAATTTTTTGGAGAGTAGGCGATAAGAAACGATATGAGTCCTCGATTGTCACTTCGATAAATCATGATGTAAGCGGCAAAAGATTACCGAAATGCCCCGTCAGTCAAACTTTCAAGACATTAAATGCTTATCAGTTGTTGGTCGGCCACTATGGGTTCTGAACGGTCACCAACAAGCTATAAGTACCCTAACCTCCCTCTATTCAAACTTTACATTCAAAGCTCCTCTTGTTTCTTTTCAAAAATCCCTTTTGCTTTACAACTCTTATACCCAAATTTCTTGAATTTTTAGTAAACCGCAAACCATCCTAATTCCCTTTTCTATTGTTCTACGATGGCGAAAACTTCCAAGAGTGTACCACAAAAGGAGGTCGCCTCTTCATCACGACCCGCCAGCGACGGGGCTGCGGCAGAACCTCGTCCTGAGGAATTCGTTCTGGCAAGGTGCTCTATTGTTGCCGATTTTAAGATTGAAAAGACCTCATAGGTACCGGGTCGATGTGAGCTGGTCTCGATGTACATATGCACAATTACCGATGATCTCCTCTGTGAGCATGTAATTTTTGACTGTGTTTAAATTTTCGCCCACTCATATCGCCAATACCACGCTTTGTGCCCACTTCACTTTCCCTTGTCCCCATGCTTGTCCCCATGCTTACCCCCATGCTTGTCCCCTACTCACAAACCTCATAAACCTCATACCTCATTTTCAGCCATTAAAACACACACATAATAGACAAAGGAAAGAAGGACACGGACCTTTCCCCCATTTTTAAAACCCTAGCCGCCTCCCCTCTCTTTTCTTTTTTCTCTATCACATAAGCTCATTCTGACCTCATTCATAGTCGGATCTACATTCACTCACACCCATACAGGCAATACTGATTCATGTCTAAAATTCAAGTCTACTTCTGAAAGACCAAAGCGAGTTTCAAAAACAAAACCAAAACAGAAACAAAGGAGGATTTGAAAGCTATTCGAACTTCTGCTATTTACTTTAATTTTCTGGAATTTCAAGTGACATTTGAGTTGAAGAAGTATTGTTTGGTCGCTGAATCTGTTGCTACTGCTTTGTTGGGCTCTGTCGACTTCATTTCTGCTTTATTTTGGCCATTTCAACTTCTGTTCAGGCACTAGGTACACACCTCTAAGTTTGTGTGCTTATTTTTGAAATGATTGAATCTCTCCTTTCTTCAATGAAATCCTTACTTGTTGTTTGTTTTTATGTGACTGGTTTTATATAGAGTCCAGTAGCAGATCCGAATTTCAATTTTTTTATGAGGTCTATTTGTGTTCGAATCATATAAAATTTTATCTTTAAGTTAGCTTAAAGTGTGTGAACAGCCAGATTATTATCATACTTAGCATCTCTATATTACTGTTAATCATGTATCTATGGATGTTAACGAAAAGTAATTGGGCTGTTTGCTACTGAAATATTCACTAATCGAGGATAGAGTGTGAATGTTGAAATTAAGCGCGAACAGATATGAATTAGGCATTTAAGATTTGTCGGTTACGATTTGTAGAACAATCCTTAATTTCAAATATTTGAGTCTCGCTAGTTTGTTTGTTTGTTAACAGAGGGTCTATATGTATATATTTTACCTGATTCTTCTTGTTTTGTTTTGGAATCTATTTGAAGAAATTGATCCTTAGTTCTAGTTCCTAAATGATTTGAATACTTTAATATCTCTAGAATATTTGTTGGCAGTGTTTGGTTACTTGGATTTCATACGAATTGTTGTTCGTAAATAAGTCATGGGTTTCGATCATGAGAAGATGAGAATTACACTTGACATTAAAATAAGAGGAAGAGATTATGGAAAAAGTGCATTCAATTTGCGAGGCTCGATAACTTTAGTATATACTTAAATAAGTTATCCCACCTTTTCACAATTAATTTATTTTACAAGGCCTTACAATAATCCCAAATTAAGGAAAATAATTTTTGAGTACGTTAGAATGCTTTAAGCACATTCTTAATTAATCAAATCATTGCGATTATGTATATGTTCACGTGACATAATTACGATTTTCAAACCTAAAATCAAGGTATGCGTTTGAGCGACTTTGACCGGACAATCTTAAATTAATAAACTGTTATTAGTCGTGTACACGTATGCATGACATGACTTTCACATACCGAACAAAACGAATACAAGTACGCGTGATTCGTTTCAAGATAATTGCATAATTACAAATAGCAAGCAATAAAAGAGGATAGATAAAACATGAAAACCAATAAATCACAATTTATCCAAAATTAATTCAAGCCAAGTTGTAGTCAATAAAGCGACCGTGCTAGAACCACGGGACTCGAGGAATGACTTACACCTTCTCCCTGGTCAACAGAATTCCTTGCCCGGACTTTGTTTTCGCAGACTAATAATAATAGAGTTAAACCTTCCTTTGACTAGGGATTCAAATAAAAGGTGACTTGGAACACCCAAAAATTCAATTCCAAGTGGCGACTCTGTAAATAAAATAATAGTTACTCAAGTTTGTCACTTTAATTGGAATAATTCTTTAACCCACCACATACCATACACATATATTTTGTGGGGTAAAAAGGGGTGTGACAGCTCTGACGACTCTGCTGGGGATCAACCAGAATTCGAGCTTGTACATGTTGACTTTTATTTGGCTTTATTAATTTTGTATATATTGTGATTTATTTGTGCCTAGTGTGCTACATGTCCGCTTTTTACCGCTTTGATATTGTTGAACTATAGATATAAATTACCTTCTCACGCACCCCTCTGAGTCTTCTTGAATTTAAATTGGACATTTGCTTGAAATAGCCCGCTTTCTTTGAGATAGCCGAGGTGCTTGTCACTCGGTGAAGGATTTTAGTCACACATATTTTAGGCGGGGAGCACCACCAGCTAAGCCGGAAAGCAATGCTACTGGTACGCTGACCCTGCTCGGCTCGAGTTGTCCACTTGAGTAAGCCAGTCTAGATACCTTCTCCACCAGTAATTAAACCTAGAAAAACAAATCTCATGCCGGATATCTATAGTAGGTTCGCTTTGTTTGCATCACGTGCATTTGACTTAGCAGGGGTCGGCACAGGGATCGAGTTCTATTTTAGGACATGTACCTTGTTGATACTATTATGTCATGTTATGTGCTACTTGTTACATTATTTGGGAGGCTTACATGTTGACTAACTTTAGCATAAATCAGTTGAATGAATAGAGAAAAAAGAAAAGAAAAAAACTGATGTGGTCTACTGCGTATGATTTTTAAAGATTAAATTTCATAAAAACAAAGAGGAAAATAGTTGGTTAACCAAACTATGCGGGTCTGATTCTCACCAGATGTGAGATACGTAGGCAAACCTCATCGGTTCCGACCCCCAATTTTCAAAATATTTTTCTTTAATTCCTTCTTTATAAGTTTTTCTTTGAGATGTCAAATCCAAAAATCCAAAAAAAATACTTCCATTTTTAAAAAAATAAAGTCTTTCTTCCAAAATTCAAAAAAAAAATCAAAATCCAAAAAATATTTTCCGTCTTTTTAAATTTACAAAAACAAAAATCCAAAATATTTTCTTTCTTTTTTAGAAAGTCTTTCTTTCGAAGATTCCAAAAAACAATCAAAATAAAAAAAAACAAAAAAACAAATCCAAAATATTTTCCTTGTTAGGAGTTTTTATGGGAGTATTTGTATATGAGTAAAAAAGGATTAGTTTATTTACTTTATTCCTGATTTAATCAAACTATGCGGATCTGATTCTCACCGAATGTGAGATACATAGGTAAACATCATCGTTTCCGGCCCCAATTTTCAAAAAACAAATTCAAAAATATTTTCCCTTTCCTTGATTCCCTCTTTAGAATTATTTCCTTAGAAAATTAAAAAAAAAATTAAATCCAAAAATATTTTTCTGTTTTTCCAAAGTCTTTCATTCTAAAAAAAATTTCAAATCAAAATCCAAAATAATTTCTTCCTTCTTTAGAATTCCTTCTTTTTAAAAAAATAAAAAAAATTCAAAATTCCATTAAAAAAAAAACTCAAACAAAAATAATATTTAAAAGTCTTAATATAAAAAAACAAATGGGTCAGTCTATTCCTGATTTTCCTGAACTACGTAATGATCTGATTCATGCGGCGACATGATACGTAGGCAACCCACAAAAGGTTCAATCAAAATATTTTTCAACGATTCTAAGATGAGGGATCAAAATTAGGTGTGAGGGAAAAGAAAAACAAATGGTGATAATGTTAGGAGTATGGCATATTACATGTGATTTATATCTATAAAATGCTTAACCCTAACACGTTTGTTGTCTCTTATATAGTAAGCTTAAGGTGGTTGGTTTGTGGTGAAACTAGCAACACACCATTACTTCACCAGATCAAAGGGGACGGTAGTAATGGATAACAATGATGAAATCGAGTTGCTCAGTGACAATCCCCAGGGTCCGTCAGTTGAGCAAGAATCGGAGGAAATAAGAAAATTGAGACAACAACTGTCTGATGTATATCAAACTTGGGTTTCGGGTCAGCCTCCACCCCAGGGTCCCTCAGGGGGAACTTTCACCATACCCCGAGCTACTCAACCACCTCTCCATACAGTGAGCGATAACATTCTACCACCAGGGTATGTGCCAAACTACAGCCTCAATGTTGTCCCTGGTACCTCTAATATACGACCTTCATTCGCACCAGTGAGGAACACCCCTCTCGCCGTGTTTGGCGCACCGGTATATACAATCCTGCCACCACCTCCTGTGACGAGGCCAAACAACGACCCACCACCTCGTGCTTATGATGGACGATACAACTCTCCAAATATGAATTTCAGGGTCTCGGCTCCATGCAATCAGACTCTTCAGTACGAGTCACCAGTGGCAAATGAAAATCCTGCCAAGGTAGGTGAGCCAGATGAGATGACCAGGAAAATGAAAAGTCTTGAACCAAACATAAAGAACATACAAGGACTAGGTGGTCACAAAAGTGTTTCGTTCAGTGATATATAAATGTTCCCTCACATCCATTTTCCACCATGGTTCAAGATCCCAAAATTTGAGATCTTATCGCCCACTTAAAAAGGTATTGCAACCATCTGAAGGGTGTAGGTAGAAAAGAAGAATTGTTGATGGCTTATTTTGGGGAAAGTCTTGTGGAGGTAGCCTCTGAATGGCTCATTGACCAAGATATCTCTCACTGGTATATCTGGGATGACATGGACTAGGCATTCGTCAACCAATTCCAGTACAACATTGATATTGCACCAGATTGCAATTCCCTGTCCAATATGAAGAAACAACTGACAGAAAGCTTTAGGGAGTGTGCCATCAAGTGGAGGGAGCAAGTGGCTAGAGTTAAGCCACCCATGGATAATCATGAGTTTATCACTATTTTTCTAGAGGCTCAAGAGCCTGATTATTTCCAAAACATGATGTCTGCTATGGGCAGACCATTCGCTGAGGCTATCAAAATTGGGGAGATGGTCGAAAATGGTTTGAAAACGGGCCGAATCTGGAGTCAAGCTACTTTTAAAGCCGCATCACAGGCCGTTAAGAATAGTTTAAGGGGTTTGATGAACAGAAAAGGGAGAGAAGAGAGAGCCATGATGGCTTCCAGCTCGACTGCGGCCTGCATGGTATTCAACCAATCATATATGCTTCATGAGGTTCCACGACACTATTATCCCCATCAAGATGCTTCTTATGTCGTGACACCGCATCCATATGCGGTGATGAACGCGCAATCTTACACGCGGCCACAACATTATACACAAAATCGAGCTCCACCTCCCATAAATGCATGTCCCTACCAAGCTCCATATAATCCTCAACCAAATATTCCCCAATACAATCCTCGCCCAAGAGAGCCCCTCAGAAGGAATCAGTTCACCCCTATTGGTGAATCATACTCTAGCTTGTTCCAAAAGTTAGTCAGGCTAGGTCAGCTGCAGCCAGTGGCCCCAAACCGGCCAAACCCTGATTACCGCTCGCACCGAGTTGATGCTAGATGTGAATACCACTCCGGAGTAGTGGGACATGATACTGAAGATTGTTGGACTCTCAAAAGAGCAGTGGAAGACCTCATCGAGGTCAAGGCAATAACTCTTCACGACGAGGCTGCTCATGATGTGACAAACAATCCCATGCATGCTCACAACATTGGGCCAGTAGTCAGAATGATTTGTGAAAATGAGGAATTTGATCCGGCACTGAAGGCCATTGCATCCATTGTCGAGACAAAAGAAAAGCCAAAAAACGGTTGCCAAACCTGAAAAGTTCTCTGTCAAATGAGAGTCTCGGTAGCCGGTCATGCTATCTTTTCTGCGTCCTGATTATTTCAGGGTGTAATGCGGACATTTTACTTTTATTGTCTTACTTTTGATGTAAACCCTTCTATCTGTAACTTTTTTTAAAAAAAAAAAACAAAAAAATCAAATCAAATGAAATTAATATTTCATTAAATGTCTCTTTTCTTAATCTTGTCACCTTTCTTATTCGTTTTTTCAGTTATGTTAATGCAGATTTTAATGACATGACATGCTTGCAGACTTCATGCATAGATCCTAAAATATTGTCAGACATCGAAATAATGAATCAAGAAGCAGAATGTGTTGAAGATAAGGCTTGTGAGAAAATAAACAAAGAATTGGAACAGTAGGCCTAGGCCAAGTACGAATGAAATCAGAAGAAGTTGAAATTCCCTCTTTTCGGATCATTGTTGAAGCCGAGATTGAGGATAAATATTGGGTCAAGAATCGATTGGAACAATTGACACTGATTGATGAAAAGCGATTGGCCGCAGTTTGTCACGAGCAGTTGTACCAACAAAGAATGGCTAGTGCCTACAACAAGAAAGTGCAGTCCAGGAAATTTGAAGTGGGGCGACTCGTTCTGAGATGTATCCTCCCGCATCATGAAGAAGCTAAAAAAATTGGCTCCAAATTGATGCATTCAAAAGGGTACTATGTTTGACCCTTCACGCACCTTTAATGCTCTTTGATTGAGATGACGAAGGCTTTCATTCTCGCTACCCAAACACCATTAACCCTTTTTGCCAACCCTTTGAGTCGATTACCTTTCTTTGATTACCCTCTTTGGAACCTGAAAGAGTTATTGAAAAGAAAAAAAAACAAGAAATAAAAAAAAGGAAAAAAAAAAGGAAAAGGAAAGAGAAAGAAAGACAAAACAAAAGTTCATGTTAACTTGAACTACGTTTGACTTGATTCTGGAAGGATACGTAGGCAGCCTCTCTGTGGGGTTCAGTCACACCAAAATAAAAATCCACATTCCCCCAAAAGTTAAAACTGGGAAGATGTTACAATGGTTCGGCGATGGTCTCTCCTGAGAGGTTCCAAAGTTATAATTCAATCCAAATCCTTTTTACTCTAATCCTTTTCAAGTCCTTCCGATCAATCAACGAGAATGCTCAAGAATTGGAGGATACAGTCACTTGGATCAGATGCCACCAAAATGAGAGAAATTAAATGAGAGAGTCTTATTGGTGAAAACCTTCACGGGCACCATAAGAAGATGACGAGTAGAGAAAATGAAAATGAGAGAGTCATGTTAGTGAAAACTCGCAAAGGGCCCTATAAGGCGATGGTGAGAAGAGAAATGAGAGAGATTAGCTGGTGAAAACCCGCAAAGGGCACTACTGATCGAAAAGAGGATCTTCACAGCCATTGGTATTGACAGTTTTGGGTAAGGTTTTGCGATTTCGAGACAATTTTGATGAATTTTTGAGAGTCGGACAGTTTACACAGATCATGCATCCAGTCCAAAAAGTATGTCATGTTCATTGAAATCTACATATACTCCATATAAGTCCTTCTTTTCTTTCCCCGAAAGGGATACCTCTTGTCTAAATTCATTCTCCATTCTACTGTTTGTTTTTCCTTGAATCCCTTTTGGTCTAACTTTATTTTGAAACTAAGGCAAAGAAGGGATAGCAAGACTGATTCACAAGACTCCGGTTTGATACAATATAATATGCAAAAAAGGCACCCAGACTCGGCAGGGGCATCAAGTTGACCCCGACTGGCCAGGGTGGCCGATGCTTGGAAATCAAAAACTCTTGTAAGGATGAAATCAAATTGAAAGTGCCTACAAGGGCAAAATGAAGTTGAAAAGATTAAGTCCCAAGTGGCTAACCATTTTGGAAAAGTTTGAAAAGCCGAAAGTTCCCCAATCCTCTAAAATTGAAAGTGTTGAAGAAAGAAGTTGAAAGTGAAGTGCCAGCAAGGCCAAAATGAAGTTGAAGAATCCCAAGTGGCTAACCGTTTTGGCAAAGTTTGAAAAGCCAAAGACTCTTCGGAGACAGAAATGCAAGTGGTATTCAGGAAACATCTAGTGGCAGGTTGAGATCATCTTCAAAATAAGATGGTCACAAAGCCAAGCTACCAAAGACAACAAAGCCACACACATACCACAATTTATTTTTGTAAAACTCACAATTTTTCTTTGTTTGCAGCAGGAACAAAGTAGTGCAGAATGACGATTCCTAAAGGACGAATGTCACCAAAGGTAAGTTTCCTCAAAATCTCCACTTTCCTTTATTTTTAGCATGCATCACCACTTCTCATACCTCTCATTTTTGTAGCTTAACCCAGGTAGAACCTTTTCGCCTAGGGGGAACCAGCTCATAGTTTCCGGGTTGAAGTACTCTTCGCCTAGGCTTGTTTTTTGTAGCTTAACCCAGGTAGAACCTTTTTGCCTAGGGGGATCCAACTCATATTTCCGGGTAGAAGTACTCTTCGCCCAAGTTGTTTTTCGTAGCTTAACCCAGGTTGAACCTTTTCGCCAAGGGGGATCCAGCTCATAGTTTTCGGGTAGAAGTACTCTTCGCCCAGGCTGTTTTATGTTACTAAACCCAGGTAGAACCTTTTCGCCTAGGGAGATCCAGCTCATAGTTCCAGGTAGAAGTACTTTTCGCTCATGATGTTTTACGTCGCTTAACTCAGGTAGAACATTTTCGCCTAGAGGGATCCAGTTCATAGTTCCGGGTAGAATTACTCTTTGCTTAGTTTGTTTTACGTAGCTTAACCCAGGTAGAACCTATTAGCCTAGGGGGATCCATCTCATAGTTCCGAGTAGAAGTACTTTTCGCCCAGGTTGTTTTACGTAGCTTAACCCGGGTAGAACATTTTTCGCCTAGGGGGATCCAGCTCATATTTCCGGGTAGAAGTACTCTTCGCTCAGTTTGTTTTACGTAGCTTAACCCAGGTAGAACCTATTCACATAGGGGGATCCAGCTCATAGTTCCGGGTAGAAGTACTCTTTGCTCAGGTTATTTTACGTAGCTTAACCCAAGTAATAATTTTTCGCATAGGGGGATCCAGCTCATAGTTCTGGGTAGAAATACTCTTCGCCCAGGCTATTTTTCGTAGCTTAACCTAGGTAGAACCTTTTTGCCTAAGGGGGTCGAGCTCATAGTTCCGGGTAGAAGTACTCTTCGCCCAGGCTGCTTTATGTAGCTTAACCCAAGTAGAACTTTTTCTCCTAGGGGGATCCAGCTCATAGTTCCGGGTAGAAGTACTCTTCGCTCAGGTTGTTTTACGTAGCTTAACCTAGGTAGAACCTTTTTTGCCTAGGGGAATCCAGCTCATAATTTCGGATAGAAGTACACTTCGCTCAGTATGTTTTTCATAGTTTAACCCGGGTAGAAAATTTTCGCCTAGGGGGATCCAGCTCATATTCTGTGTATAAGTATTTTTCGCTCAGGCTCGCTTTTCGCAGTTTAACCCAGGTAGAACCTTTTCGCCCTGGGATTCATTTTTCTTTTCAGTAATACAGGGCGCCAACCCTTGGTTACATTTCCTTTCCAGTAATACAGGGCGCCAACCCCTAGTTACATTTCCTTTTTCAGTAATACAGGGTGCCAACCCCTGGTTATATTTCCTTTTCAGTAATACAGGGCCGCCAACCCCTGGTTACATTTCCTTTTTGGTAATACAAGGCGCCAATCCCTGGTTACATTTCCTTTTCGGTAATACAGGGCGCCAACCCCTGGTTACATTTCCTTTTCGGTAATACAGGGCGCCAACCCCTGGTTATATTTCCTTTTCAGTAATACAAGGCGCCAACCCCTGACTACATTTCCTTTCCAGTAATACAGGGCGCCAACCCCTGGTTACATTTCCCTTCCAGTAATATAGGGCGCCAACCCCTGGTTACATTTCCCTTCCACTAATACAGGGCGCCAACCCCTGGTCACATTTCCCTTTCAGTAATATAGGGCGCCAACCCTAGTTACATTTCCCTTTCAGTAATACACGGCGCTAACCCATGGTTACATTTCTTTTTCAGTAATACAGGGCGCCCACCCCTGGTTACATTTCCTTTCCAGTAATACAGGATGCCAACCCCTGGTTATATTTCCTTTCCAGTAATATAGGGCACCAACCCATGATTACATTTCGTTTTAGTAATACAGGGCACCAACCTCTGGTTACATGCCCTTCTCAGTAATACAGGGCACCATCCCCTGATTACATTTCTTTACCAGTACAGGGTACACCAATCCGTAGCTGTGTTTTCCAACATAGGGTTCACCACTCCCTAGTTGAGTCGAGCTGAAATGTAAGCTACATCACTCCCTGGTATCACTTTCTAGTATAAGGTACACCAATCTCTAACTGTGTTTTCCAACGTAGGATACACCAATCCCTAGTTGATCTGATCTTAAATGTAGGGTACACCACTCCCTAGTATCTTTGATAATACGAGGTACACTATTCCCTAACCACCTTCTTCCAACATAAGGTACACCAATTCTTAGTTGAGACAAAATTTAGGCAATCAGGGTACACCATTCCCAAAGAATCATATTTTTCGAGGGTACACAAATCCCGACCTTTTATTGTTTTTAGTAATGAAGTAGTATAGAGTTTTTGTTATAATAACTCACGAAATTTTCCTAGCGAAAACTGGGGCAGAAAAATTTTGTCCGTTTATTTGTTTTGGTGTCTGAGCAGGTTTTACCTCGAGGCACATAGTTCGAGATTACCAAAAGAAGAATTTTCAATCCATAATAAAGAAAACAAAACAAAAGAAGTGAATCCAAAATGCAGAAGCGAATGAAAAAAATGTGGATTTGCTCAAGACATTACTGAAGTCATGAGCTTGCATGTCCCGTTTTGATCCGAAGAAGCCTTAGAAGAATGAACTAACACCTGAAGCTAGCAAGCATCAAGGTTGAGATCAGAGTTTGTATGAAGAACCAGCCAAAACTCAAGATCAAGTTTCAGAAGAATTGGAGATAGAAACCTTGCAACTCATAGCTGATAGGCTTGTTTAGTTTCTTTTCATTTTAATTTTGGTGTAATAAGGAGTTTAGCAAGTAGTAACCACAACAACAACAGTAAAATCACAGTTTCCCAGTAGTCCCAGCTACCAAAACTATTTGAACTACATGCGACATGATTCCTTATAACTCGGGATATGTAGGCTGTCATAACCAAGACTCGGTCGCACTCTTTTCTCTTATCCATTCCCTTTTGAATAATGGTATGGCCAAATATTAGTCATATTGCTTATCTTTTCTTTGCCTGAAAACTCTTCATGTTTCCAAGCGAAGAGGGGCATGCTGTGAGCACCTAATTTTTGACCGTGTTTGAATTTTTGTCCACTCTTATCATCAATACCACACTTTGTCCCCACTCCACTTTTCCTTGACCTCCATGCTTGTCCCCCACTCACCAAGGTTAAAGAGGATTGCAACTGGGTCGATAAGCATGTGGTGGTACCTTCCCCCGAGGAATCGATCACTACCTACGTGGAGGGTTTTCTAAGTGTTTATGCTTACCTCTTCACGTTGGGTCCCTTAGACCCTATCATCATTGCTTTCTATAAGAGGTACGACATGACTCTTGGCCATATCCATCCTTCCTTCTGGAGAGTAGTGATTCTCCTCTGATTCTTCGTAAGCAAAATCGAAGGGTGTCCCTTTACCCTCAATCACCTTATGTGCCTCTACAGTCCCCGCCTCTATCGGGGATGGTTGTTCAAGCTTGTTCGCCGTTCCAGCAAGGCCTCGTTCTTGAGTATAGACGAAGCTCGGGGACCAAGGTTTGATGGGCCGATTTGTTCGAATAAAGACTCCGGACCTGATCCCTGTCGAAGATATGTCGTTTCCTGAGAAATGAAACATGAATCGTAAGTAGTACTTTGCCTTGAATGTTCAATCTTGTTGTTTTACCACTCATTTCCTTCCTTATCAATGTTTTTGGTGTTACAGTTGTGGCCCAGGTGCCGGACGTAGTTCCTAAACTCAAGGAATGGGTCGAGGGCCTTGTGTCATAGAGATCATACTCCGAGCATGCTTTGATGGAATTATCGAAGGGTCGATGGGAGGCCCGTAATCATGGTAAGTTTTCTCTCTTGATGTAATAATATTTAATTCCCTTCTCGTGCAGTCGAATTCTTATCCTTATGTTTTCTTTTGTCGGTCTCCCCAAAGATGCTGCCATGAGGCCTCTATCCGGTGAGGAGGATGTGCCTCTCAAGTCCCCTACTCCGAAGCAGGGCGATGAAAAGAAGAGGAAAAGGGCTCCGAGTTCCCCGAACTCCGAAAAGAAGAAACCGAAAAAGAGGTCGCGCAAGCCCAAGGGAAGCGACGGCGTTCTATCCTCAGACTCAATCTGCCAATTAAGGGTCGATTTTGATCCTTTGATCGTTTTAGCTAAATAACCAAAAGTAATCTGTAACAGATCAAACGATAACACGTTCTTAAAAACAAATGTATTGTTAATTACCACATCCTACAGTCTTATTTGAAAACTCAAGGTTACACATTTTCCCACGTTATTTTATTTTTGTGAAAATTTATATGTAACGAATAATAAAATGTTTTCTCACACTTTCATATGTTTGGTTGGTAATATTACGGTATAATATTTGAGTTTCAAGAACTGAATTAAAATGTTAGTCTTATTTACAGAATGTTGCAGAAATGATTGGTTAAACTTCGTATATTATTAAACTTCGTATATATATAATATGGAGGGCCTGTTTTTAACAAGAAATTATAGATAGGTAGAAGGGGAAATGGAAAAGAGAATTATATGTTGTGAATCGAACCATAAGTGACAAGGTAAGAGTGAACCTATGTAGCCAATTGACCACAAAAATTCCCCAAAGGGCTTATCGTTTCCTAATCTTGAAATGTATTCTATTAAATGCCTTTTGCATTCTAAAAAGTTTTACATACGTTGTTAGGAGCGAGAACCCAGGTAGTGCGGAATTTAGTCAAACAACGGTATAATGACAATAACAAAGACAATAGAAGTTGATAATAACGGTAATTAAAGAATATAAATAAGACACAAATTTAACGTGATTCGGTCAAGGTGACCTACGTTCACAAGCGGAGAGGAGCAATTTCACTATACCAACAAGAGTACAAAATTAGAGTAAATACTCTAATTAATCTCAAATACCCCAAGAGAATAATCTCACAAGATCACTCTAAAGAAAGGGTTCACACAAGTGTTTTCCAACACTCATTCTCTTACAAAATACTCTATAATGAAATAAAGGAGGAGAAAAAAGACAAGAGTGAAAAACTCTTGAATTTGTGTGTTTTCAAATGAGGAGAAACTCCTTTATTTATAGCAAGAAATTATTGGCCTAATAATGAATATTATGTCATGGCAAATGTCATGATCCACAAATTTGTTATAATGGATATTATGTCATGGCAAATGTCATGAACCACATATTTGTTATAATGGATATTATGTTATGGCAAATGTCATGAAAATTTGGTCATAATACAAATCTCCACATTGGCCTAATTTCGGCTTATATATAGTAAATTTGCTCCACCTTCTCTGCAAAAACCCCAATGGGCAAAATCATTCTTCATAAATGCCAATCAAGTTCAGGCGAAGCTTGAACTTGGACACTGGAAGAGGTTTTGTGAACATGTCAGCAGGATTGCCTCTAGTGTTGATCTTCTGAACAAAGACTTTTCTTTCATCAATGATTTTTCGAATGAAATGATACTTTATATCAATGTGCTTCGTCCTCTCAGGATACATTTGATCTTTAGTCAAGTGAATGGCACTTTGACTATCACAGAAAATGGTAATACCACCTTGGTGTAAATTGAGTTTCGCAAATAGACCCTTTAACAATAAAGCTTCTTTGATCGCCTCGGTCACTGCCATATATTATGCTTCGGTAGTATATAAAGCTACTACATGTTGTAATGTAGCTTTCCAACTAATAGCGCAACCACCGATGCAAAATACATAGCCTGTCAGTGATCTTCTTTTGTCAAGATCACCTGCATAATCTGAGTCTACAAAATCAACCAAAGTGTTAGTATTTCTCCCAAATTCCAAACATGTGTTTGAAGTACCTCGCAAGTATCTGAGAATCCATTTTACAGCATGCCAATGTGCTTTACCAGGGCAAGTCTTATACCTGTTTACCACGCTCACTGCTTGTGAAATGTCTGGACGTGTACAAACTATTGCATACATAATACTGCCGACTGCAGTGGAATAAGGAACATGTGCCATGTACCTCTCTTCTTCCTCTGACTGCGGGAGCTGAGCAGCTGATAACTTAAAATGAGAAGCAAGAGGGGTACTAACTGGTTTAGCATCTTTCATGCCAAAACTCTCTAAGACTTTCTCCAAGTACTTCTTCTGGGTCAGAAATAGCCTGTTGGCTTTTCGATCTCTTTTGATCTCCATGCCAAGGATTTTCTTAGCTGCTCCCAAATCTTTCATCTCAAATTCACTTTTCAGCTGACTTTTCAAATTGTGAATTTCTGTTAAATCCTTAGCAGCAATGAGCATGTCATCAACATATAATAATAGGTACACAAATGAATCATCATTTAACTTCCGGAAGTAAACACAACTATCATACATGCTCCTCGAATAACCATGACCCAACATAAAGGAATCAAACCTTTTATACCATTTTCTTGGAGACTGCTTTAATTCGTACAAGAATTTCTTCAACAAGCAAACATGATCTTCTTTTCCTTCAATTTCAAATCCTTCGGGTTGATGCATGTATATTTGTTCCTCAAGTTTTCCATGTAAGAAAGTTGTCTTAACATCAAGTTATCTAATTCCAAATCATACATGGCAACGAAGGCAATCAAGATACGAATAGAGCTATGTTTAACAACAGGTGAGAAAATATCATTAAAATCAACTCTGTGTACCTGACTATAGCCCCTTGCAACTAATCGTGCCTTATACCTCGCATTTCAACCCCTGGAATGCTATCCCTTTTCTTGAAGACCCATTTGCAACCAACAATTCTTTTTCCTGATGGCGGCTTCACAAGAGACCAAGTACCATTCTTGTAGAGAGACTCAATTTCTTCATTCATTGCAATCAGCCACTTGGCTGAGTCAGCACCAGAAACTGCTTCTGAATATTTTGATGGTTCTCCAATTTTTTTAGTTTCCTGTGCAACTGAAAAAGCAAATGCAACATAATCTCCAAACCTTAATGGTTGTTTACCTTCTCTTCTTGATCTATGTTTGGCTATAGAATACTCCTCTTATTCTGGTTCAACTTTAGGAGTCTCAACTTCAGGAGTTTCAACTATATTTTGCTCCAAAGTTGATGAGCTTGGCTCAGAAGGAATGGCAACCTCAATATACACCGGGTTCTGTGTACACTTTCCTTTATCTGTATCACACGAACTAGAAGACTCTTTTCTAGAATGTAACATAGAGGATTCATCAAAGGTTACATCTCTGCTAATTATAAATTTTGGTGCCATGGGATCAGGATACCATAGTCGGTATCCTTTCACCCTAGATGCATACCCAAGAAAAATGCACTTTTTATCCCTTGGCTCTAATTTTCCATCATTTACATGCATGTATGCAGGGCAACCAAATATCTTTAAATCAGAATAATTAACAGGAGTACCTAACCACACTTCCTCTGGAGTCTTAAAGTTCAAAGGTGCAGAAGGAGCTCGGTTGACAATATAACAAGTTATAGAGATAGCTTATGCCCAAAAGGCGTTTGTCAACCCAGCATTTGAAATCATGCGACTAGCCCTTTCCAAAAGAGTTCTATTCATCCTTTCTGCCACACCATTTTGCTGAGGTGTCATTCTCACAGTACGATGTCGAGCAATTCCTTCATTCTTGCAAAAATCGTTGAATTCATCATTACAAAATTCCAAGCCATTATCTATTCTAAGCTGCTTAACATGTTTTCGTGTTTGCTTCTCAATCAAAATTTTCTATTGTTTGAAATTTAAGAAAACATCACTTTTATTTTTCAGGAAATAAACCCAAACTTTCCTTGAATAATCATCAATGAAAGTTAACATATACCTGGCACCACCTTTTGATGGGGTACGTGAAGGACCCCAAAGATCTGAATGAATGTAATCTAAAGTACCTTTTGTTCTATGAATCACTGGAGATTTGAAGCTGACTCTTTTCTGTTTCCCGAACACACAATGTTCATAGAACTCCATATTTCCGGTACTTTGGCCACATAAGAGACCTCTTTTGCTGAGGATGGAAAGACCTTTTTCACTCATATGCCCCAATCGCATATGCCACAATTTGGTGATGTCAGAATCTGATTTATCTGATATTGAAACTGCAACAACACCTGTAACAGTAGATCCCAAAAGAGTATACAATGTACCAGATCTGCGTGCTTTCATGATCACAAGAGCACCATGAAAAATTTTCAGAACTCCACCTTCACTTGTGTACTTGCACCCAAGAGATTCTAGAGTGCTCAAAGAGATGAGATTTTTCTTCAAGTCAGGAACATGTCTAACATCGGTGAGAGTTCTCACCACACCATCGTGCATTTTGATTCGGACTGTACCTTTTTGAATAACCTTGCAGACAGCATTGTTGCCCATCAAGACAACTCCACCTCCAATAGATTCATATGTGGTAAATAAATCCCGTCTGGGACACATATGATAAGAACAACCCGAATCTAAAATTCACTCATTGTTAGATTTGAAACTATTATTAGTTGCTAAAAAATAGTTCCCTCAGTCTCATCAGCAGCTACACTTGCTTCTGCAGTGTCAATATTTTTGTGCTTATTTTTCTTTTCTGTATGCTTTTCTTTATTTTTCAATTTAAAGCATTCAGAAATAATGTGACCTTTCTTATGACAATATTTGCACATGATATTTCTGTATCTGGATTTTGACCTTGATTTAAGTTTCTCACTACTTGAATCTTTCTTATTGGATCTACCTCTTATGAATAAGCCTTCTCCTTGGTTCCCACTAGTTTCCCCAGTAATATCTCTATTTATTTGTTCTTTTGATTTCAAAATAGATTTGATATCTTTATAAGAGATATTATCCTTTCTATAAAGCATAGTATCTCTTATATGTTTAAACGACTGGGGTGGTAATGAAACAAGCAATAACACAACTTGATCCTCATCTTTTATTTCAGCATCTATGTTACTTAAATCCATAAGAAGAGAATCAAAAGTATCAAGATGAGTAAGTATAGAGGTACCTTCAGCCATACGAAAAGTGTAGAGTTTTTGCTTTAGGTAAAGCTTGTTTTCTACTGTTCTTTTCATATATAAGGTTTTAAGCTTCTCCCATATGCCTTTGGCTGAGCTTTCTGCTGCAACTTCACGCAAAACCTCATTTGAAAGATTTAAAATAATACATGTTTTGCCTTTTTGTCTATGACGGCAAACTCAGCGTCCGTCATTTTATCCGGCATCTTCTCCTTTCCTTGCAGTGCCAAATCTAAGCCATCCTGAATTAGGATAGCTTCCATCTTTAATTGCCACATTCTGAAATTTGCACTTCGGTCAAATTTCTCAACATAAGACTTTGTTAGAGTCATTTTGGCTATTTAAACTAATTCGGTTAGATCTGGCTCTGATACTAATTTGTTAAGATCAGGAACCCGGGTAGTGCGAAATTTAGCTAAACAACGGTATAATGACAATAACAAAGACAATGGAAGTTGATAATAACAGCAATTAAAGAATATAAAGAAGACACAAATTTAACGTGGTTCGGTCAAGGTGACCTACGTCCACAAGCGGAGAGGAGCAATTTCACTATACCAACAAGAGTACAAAAGAGAGTACAAAATTAAAGTAAATACTCTAATTAATCCCAAATACCCGAAGAGAATAACCTCACAAGATCACTCCAAAGAAAGGGTTCACACAAGTGTTTCCCAACACTCACTCTCTTACAAAATACTCTATAATGAAATTAAGGAGGAGAAAGAAAGACTAGAGTGAAAAGCTCTTGAATTGGTGTGTTTTCAAATGAGGAGAAACTCCTCTATTTATAGCAAGAAATCCTTGGCCTAATAATGGATATTATGTCATGGAAAATGTCATGAACCACAAATTTGTTATAATGGATATTATGTCATGGCAAATGTCATGATAATTTGGCCATATTATATACGTAAAATCGAAAACAACTTTAAGCTCTTTGGGTTCAACCTTTTAAGACTCTTAGCATTGAACATTTAGTGTTTCTCAAAATTACCGAGTTCAGATTTATATTCCGGAGCAAAAATACTGAGTTTAGATGAACCTGAAGCCACAACACTGCATATGCAAATTTCTCATCTTGTCCATTAATTTAAAGGTGGATGGTTTTTTTTTTCCTCTACCCCGCCTCCCTTCTCATCTCGGAGGACCTAATCACTATTATTTTCCCAATTCAAAAGGTAAGGAGGTGAAGTAAACATTTTTTTGTTGCACACCATTGTTTCCAAAATCCTCCATTAGTTCATTTGTGAAGGGGCAAATTACGAATAATAAACGTTAAAAGCACTATAGTAGTAGATGGAAAAAACTGTAATGATATATTTTTGTATAGTATACTTTTTAAATCAGTGTAATAGTAAGTGAAAACTGTAATAATATGTTCATCTAACTCGAGTCCAACAGGTGAATATGAATCGCGTGAATTGAAGTCAAGTTTAGCCACAAGGAGTTACTAAGTGATAAATCTCCTTTTTTTAATAGCAGTGTTAGTATCAAAGGCAACAATCTCTATATTCTTTTTTCAATATTCAAGGTTATTCAAATTATGCCGCTGGCAAATTCAATCATTTCGCCCGTTTGAATCTCGTTGAATCCATAAACGCATACAATCTCATCTCTAACTGAGATCACTCGACCAGTTTCATACACTTAAAAATTTGGGTTAAAAGTTGCTAATTTGATTCTCTAATAGATTCGCTAATTGCGATAATCAAGAAAAAGCAGAATATTTAATGGAAGGATGGAAAATCCTTTTGAACAACCCGTTATAATAAGAAAACCATATATATTGAATTAATTCATCGAGTTAATTAATAAAATCCATGTGCTTTCAGTGTAGTTGTTTGGAAAAATAAATTCAAGGCGTCAGGATATTTTCTTTGTGAAAGCTAATTTCTTTTCCCCTAACATCAATATTCATTAATTAAGATTTATATTTCAAATATTTGCTCTATAAGAAAGATTATTCCTTTTTTAGAATGAGTAAATAACTTTTCAAAGTTCTATATATTACCGTTTTTCAGCCGAAACGAAATTCTTTAAGGGCTACCATTGCACTAACTTATTAGCTATATTTCATAAAAAAGAATCAGGATAACATTATTATTCCTTATGTAAAGGTGGAGTTTTCTTATTTTTTTCAATAGCTTTTATCCATTTTCATACTGAAAAAAGATAAATAGATTTTGTCATTAACGGGAAACTAATATGAACAGCATCGTACCAAGCAATAGAGTCTACATTGTTGAAATATACAAAATGTAATGTCTAGGATATACACTCAGAATACAGATAGATCTATAAAAATATTTGCACTAAAAGAATGAAAAGCCACACTATAATAGCCACCAAAACTCCTATCAAAGTGTGAACCAGCGTGAGCTCACCATTGCCGGGGACAGTAACATGTGGACGTGCCTCTGGATTTGGCACATGTGGACTAGCCTCTGGAGGCGGCGTAGACAAAAGGATATGAGAGTGGATGCAACTAATTCTCCATGTCACTGACAAAAATACAATATGATTATATTAGTGTCTTGAGAAAAATAAAAGAACATGGAAGAAATAATAATAATAATAAGCTTAATTGGAAAAAAGGAATGCTTAATAACAGTTTGTAACTTACTCAATGCTTTCTTGCTTGGTTCCACCTTTTTTACTTCTCTACATATATATGCAACTCCCACTGCCTTGAGGCTAAATCTCTTTGGTCTTCTCACTCTCCGTTTGTTGGTTCCAGCATGACCAACTTTCATCTGGAAGCCGCTCAAACCGTTCCCCGGATCTTGAAGCCATGATTTGATTACGCCACCTTTGCAACAATTTTCAATTTGTTGCTCGGGAGGTGTTTGTGGAGTCATGTCCACAAACGTTGGGTCCCTCTTGCAGCAATGGGGGATGTTCCCTTCGAACCGGGAACAATCCCCTTTCTCCGTAGCTAGACCTCCAAGCACACTCCAAATTATTTCCTGTTTGGCCCATGTCCAACCCAACTGCCATCCTGGTGCTTGAATAGGATACTTCTGGAAGTTATAGATGGAAACAACAACCTGTAGAAAAAAACACTGTGTCAAACAAAACTCTAATAAACTCTGGATGATAGCTTAAGCAACTAGGAAAGTTGTTATCATCAGAAAAAAGAAATCTGAACATTTATGCTTGCACAAATTCAAATTGATGGAGAGGGGACCTTTGAGATAAAATTGTCATGTCCTATTTGAGTAAAAGCTAAAAAGGAAAAGACATCCATATGATTTATCTTTGAGGAGTGAGGGGTCAAATTGAAATCATTGAATGCTCTCAGGCAATAATACAGGTTGGTAAAATTAGAGTAGAAAAAGCTCACAATGTATCCATCTGAAGTCCAAGTCTTGATGTCCCACTTGATGGTAACATTTCCCTTGGATCCATGTGCATCAGAACAATCTGCATACATAGAAACAAAATCTGAAAACTGAATACAGACATAAAGTGGAATGCAATACTTAATGGGTATGTACAGGTATAAAAAATGAAGCAACGTAAACCAAATAACACAAGCTACATCTGATTGGAAAGTGATAGTTCTTGACGCGTTTATGAAAACTACATGGAATTATTTACATGTAACATAGCAGAAATTAAAGCAAATGCTTTTATATATGTTTTGTCCTTTTCTTCTTTTTGCCATTTCAACTAATTTAAACCTTTTCTTAATTTTGGGCAACTATGACAAATATTAGTATTTTGTGGTATAAGACCAGTATAGACATGAAAGGGCAAAAACTGACGTGCGCCAACTACAATCTGCATACATAGAATCAAAATCTGAAAACTGAACATAACAGGTGGTTCATCCAACCCAATCACTAATGGAACTGGACACAACACTTTTCTTCCTTCGCCTAATCCTAGTGCATCCACTAGCCCAGATGGGGATGCAATTTGAGGAACCAATATTCTAATTCTTTCAGGGTTTTCACACATTTTTCCAATGTAATCTTGATCTAGGAGTTCTGAATCCTTACTCAAAGCTGTAATTGTGAGGATTTCTACATGTGGGGTTAATGGGGATGTGGGGTTAATGGGGATGTGGAGTTAAGGGACAAAGCTTGTGAAAAGGCAGTGATTCCAGTTCTTGAAGTGAATGCAAGAGCTGAAAATTCTTCAAGAAGTGAGTTGGGTTCATTGCTAGTAAAATTGAGGTAGTGATGAATAGAAGAGATGGTTTGTAGGGTAGATTCAATAATGAGAGTAGGACACCAAAGAGGAGTCCAGCCCTTGAGTTGTATAAGCTCAGAGATTCTTCCAGCGTAGTTTTGAGGAGTGGTGAAAGCTATGACACAGTTTCTTTTACAGTTTTCGGGGCTTGGGATTGGAAAAGGAAATAGCAGAGGATGCTGCATATTTTTAGAACCACTATCATGGGTGTATTTATACATTTCATAGTAAAGAGTCCTACCAGCTATCTATTCATAAATATAGAGATTGTGTTTATCACTGTATTTACTTTTGCGTCCAAGACTATCTCCACATAACCATAAACTACACAAATTCTAATCACACTTATCCCATATAGAGGCAGATCTAGAATTTGAAGGTGGCAGGTGCCATAATTTCCTTTAATATATACCATGTAATGATTAATACGGAATGTGTTAGGAACGTTTGTTCGTGTTTTTTGAGTTTATTCGGGTCAACTAAATAGGTATTTTTTATTTGCAAATATAAAATTATATCTCGAATATAAAAAAAAATAATTGGCATTGTAAATAAGCAATTACACCTTTATTATAACAACACAAGTAAAATCAACATTTTTCACTAGATAATTACATCTTTTTTGTATATTAAAAATAAATTTACACAAGTAAGATAACATCTTCAATAAGGGAATTACATCAATCAGAATAAGAAAATTTAAAAAATATCTTCAATAGATAAATTATACCCCATAAAGTGTAAAATTAAATTAACTACAAGTTCCCAAAAATCAATATCATAAATCTCATATTATTTTAAGCAATGCTTACGAAATTTCCATCACAATTTAATATTAAAGAGATCTAAATTATGATAATCATAGAATAGCACAAATATTTATGATATAATTAAAAAAGATGAATTTTTTTTTAATCTCAATCCAAAATTCCCAGACCCAAGTTTTCGGATTTGAAAGAAGAAAACTCATAAATTTAAGATTAAGAGGAATGCTTCTCTTTTTTGAGTGTTCTTGGAGACCACATATAAAATAATAGTAGAATAGAGAAAAGAAAATTATAAAAATTAATAAAACGACAAATAGAAAATTGGAAGGTAGCCATAATGGAAAATCACTTGGACAAAAGGAAATAAAAAGCACAAAGAAAAGGGAAAGCCGGACAAAATTCAAGATACCTTCTAACTTGAATTTTACACACGAAAAAAGCTTTCAAAAAGATATATCAGCCATGTCACCTTTGTCTAGTTTACAATTGCGGGTGGCAGTATCAAATATTTAACCTAATTTAAGAAAATTTAAATTTTTTTTATCATCTTAGAGGGATACATACCACCCCTTTCTAAAGGGGTGGATCCGCCCTGATCCCATATGGTTAGGACTAGGATTACACCTACATACATACGACTAAGAGTCCTATTATCTAGCATCCCCCCTCAAGCTGGAGGTTGGGAGCTGCACAACTCCAAGCTTGGACCTCTAAGTATCGAAATTGGGATTTGGTGAGAGCCTTTGTAAAGATGTTTGCGACCTGATTCATAGAGGACACGAACTTAGTGAGCATGGCACCTTGAACCGCTTTTTTGTGCACAAAATGATAGTCTAGCTCTACGTGTTTCGTGCGAGCATGAAGAACAGGATTAGACATGAGGTGAAGCGCACTTAAATTGTGTGCGTACAGAAATGGTGGGCAAGGCAGTGGAATTCCAATGTCCTTCAATATATAGGTGATCCAGGTGAGTTCAGCAGCCAGTAAAGCTAAGGACCTATATGCCGCTTCACCACAAGACTCTGCAACTGTGTGTTGCTTCTTGGAGGACCAGGAGACACACTTAGATCCTAGAAATACACATAGGCCAGAAGTGGAGCGAGGAGTGTGGGGGCACCCACCCCAGTCTGCATCAGAGAATCCCACAAGGTGAAGCAAGGATCTGGCAGTAATGCAAAGACCAAGCGGTCGGGGTTGTTCCAGCTATGTATCTCAGAACTCTTTTAACACCAGACCAATGAGCCTCCAGAGGTTGCTGCATAAATTGACAAAGGAGATTTACAGCATGTGCAATTTCTGGTCGTGTTAGCATTAGAGGGGTCGACAGGAGAGCCAACTGAATTGTGAAGTTGATGTTTCTGGGAAAGAGATGTATGAATTGCTCTTGCGCATGCCATTTTTGTTCTCTCTAGTATCTCACAGGCATATGTGT
The DNA here is from genome assembly GCF_000390325.3 of Nicotiana tomentosiformis. Classification (NCBI taxonomy): domain Eukaryota; kingdom Viridiplantae; phylum Streptophyta; class Magnoliopsida; order Solanales; family Solanaceae; genus Nicotiana; species Nicotiana tomentosiformis. The sequence goes on from NC_090822.1 coordinate 15,066,498, forward strand.
GCTGACTAAGAAAGAGACCATCCTTGCTCTCATACCATGAAGAAATTTAACAACAGATAAGCTATAGGTATGGGTAATTGAACTCTCTTTTCTTATTGAACTTCTCGTCTTATATATACATGGGTGTATTATACAGCTCATAGTAAAGAGTCCTAGCAGCTATCTATTTTCAAATAGACAAATTGTGTTTATCACCAGTGTATTTACTTTGCGTCCAAGACTATCTCCACATAACCATAATCTACACAAACACTAATCGCACTTACCCCATACAGTTAGGACTAGGATTACACCTACATACACATGACTAAGAGTCCTATTATCACAAGCCCTACTGTTGGACACAGAATATGAACCATAGTTGATTCACCAAACAACTCAGAATAAATTAAAAAACAGCAAAAACTGGATGTGTTTGGTAAGAAGGAAAATCTCCTTAGGAAATTATTTTCAGCAGAAGATGTTTAACCTTGGGAAGTCTTTTTATCTGCAGCATTTTTCATAAGGCAATTGCTCAAGAAGTAGATAGAGCCCTATTATTGATAATTGTACTGTCTTAAGCAGGGGATAATTATGCAAGAATTTGTATTCAAACCCCCATAGAGCAACCTTTAATCACTCAGGATCACCTTGGTAGGCATAAACAAATTGTTACATATGAGTGTAAAATCACGGCATTTAGCCTCGCGATTGCGGAGAGTCAAAGGTGGACCTTCCGCGTCCACGGTCCAACCTTTGCGATAGCGTACAACAAAATATCCCCAAGCTGACCACCCCAATTACCTCTCGCAAAAGATGCTTCACAATCGCGAAGACTTTAATTTTTCCCCTGCTGCCTCACCACGACATCGCGAGACAATAGATAGCAGCAAATGTCTGCAACATCTCATTGAGTTCTAAGTGTGCCGAAACACCCCGAGCCTTGGGGTTTCAAACTCCACCATTCCCACAAGTCACAAACAGTTACATAAATTTACTAGAGGTCTCAAAACACAACTCTAACAACAAATACGCAAGTCAAAAGGGTCGGGTTGTGACAAATAAGCGCGTAAATTCAGTCAAAATTAGGTCAGCACTTCCGAACAAATTAAATGCATGGTTAACAAATTAGAAGACCGTACATGCACGAGGGATTGCATAAAATTACAACTGTAAGTTAATAGAATAACGTAAGCAGTAGAAAGGAAAGGAACATAGACCTGCAAACTACTACTTCACCCAGGGAAAAATATAATATACAATTTTTAACAGAAAAATTAAACCTTTTTGGGGAAATGATTTCTACTTGTAAGGAAGAAAGAGCTGTAGTAATAACTTACCAATAGACGTAAAGAACAGAGAAAGCAAGAGAATGCAAAATGCTGGTGAGCGGAAGAGTGCCATTTCTGCTGAGTAAAGAGCTACTGAGAGCAAGCAAAATTTCTGGAATGTGGTAAAGAGCTGGAGAGGAAGCAAAATTTCTGGAAGGTGGTAATTTTGGAGGACCTTTGATTCTCTCTCTTCATATACCTTTTTTTTTATTTATTTATTTATTTTGATCGTAATATATCGGGCTTTAATTTGAACTTTCTTCATTAAAGTTCTTTTTTGTTTTTCTTCTTTTGGTTTTTTTGTACGATCTTTTCTACATGTGCGTCATTATTATCATTATTGTTATTGTTATTATTATTATTATTATTATTATTATTATTATTATTATTATTATTATATATACTCTCCTCGTTTTAATTTATATAACTCATTTGATTGGGTACGGAGTTTAAGAAAAAGAGAAGCTTTTGAACATGTGGTATAAAATAAGGAATATATATTTTGTGTGACTATAAATCATTGCATAAAGTTAAATTGTTTTCAAATATGGAAAGAGGTCATTCTTTTTTGGCATTAACTAAAAAGAAAATATGTTCACATAAATTGACGGAAGGAATACTAGTTATACGATTTGTTGTTGCGCGTGTATCCCATCTAAGTACATATTTTTTAAAAAGCACATAAATATTATATTAACTAATTACATTTGAGTTATAAAATAAGTTTAAGAAAAAAGTGTAAGCCTGAAAATGATAACTGTTGATTCTATTTAATAACTCAATAAATGAAGAAACATTGATAATAGAAGTCGTCAATCATCTTAGCCAATGTTTTCAACTTAAGATCTATTCATTATTATAATTTCACAAGTTGTCGTGCTTCTTTTTATTTTCATTAAGTGCACATACACTCTCCAATATTTAAGAGTTTTTTTTAAAAATCTTTTTGAGAAGTATATACTCTTAAGTTCATGTCTAAGATGCGTCTTATGCGTGCATTACCCGTCCCATGCCTATGGTCCAGAAGGCTTTGGACCCCTATTTGGGTAGTTCTAGACTTACTTAGGATGCTCAAAATGATAAAACTAAACAACATTCAAAACAATTAGGACTGCACATAACAACAATGAAAAGGCTCAAGTTAACCTCCACACATAAGCACAAAAAGCACGCGATCAGTCACAGATTTTTAGATTAAGCAGTGCATGTTGTTAATCATTAGGTCTTATAGGCGGGATCTCTATGTGATTCTGATTTCAGTATTATATATAAACATCGTTCAGGCAGATTAAAACATTGCAAGTCCTATAGGCATGATTTCTAATTGATTCTAATTTATGGCATTGTACAGGCAACTTTGCAGCTTTAAACTAACAGATTTATATATTGGAGGTGTTACAGGTCCTATAGACGCAATCTCTACTTGTTCATATGAAGAGGCAGTAAGGTCATTTGAAAATTCAGAATTTACGATATTGATTTTTCTGAACATGCTGTCTAAGATGAATAACCATATCCTATAGGCAGAATTTCTAACGATTGACAATTGAAACTGATTTTATAACACTTTATCCCTATGAGCATGTTTTCTTGGCGGGTGATAACATCCTATGGACAGGATTTCTAATAACGAAGATGTACAGAAGCGGCACAAAGTAGTTGATTAATTAATAAAGATCTTGAAGCCATGGTATCTAAATGTGCAGTACATTAAAGTACTAAGCAGTTGACCAATTGATTATTTGACGTTCTATAGGCATGGTATCTAGTTGAGCAATGCATATGTGTCACATCTTATAGGCATGTTGTCTAATAATTTTATAGAAGTAGACAGGGGAGCAGGTAAAGTATTGTCTCAAACAGTCATGCTTTTGAATAATGTGCAGGTACTAGGCAAGTTAAGTGAAGTGTCTGATTTCCTATAGGCATGGTTTCTATGTGTGTACAGAAATAAAGCATGTCGAACAAAGTAGCAAACAAAGCAGGTAGGTCCTATAGGTGTGCTCTCTACCCGTTTATGCGAGAATTAAAGTACCCTATCCTTTTTTACTAGTTTTCCCATCTGTTTGTTTACAAATTATTACAGAACCGGATAATGAATACACTTACAAATATTACATAAGGAATAACTACAGGCCTAGAAACAAACCCAAGCAAAGTAACCCAACACTTGGTTGGGCCTTCAGCAACCTCACTCTTCAAACGACTATCAGGCCCAACCCCAGGCTTAGCAGAACAATAGAATATGCCTCAATTCAGCACCCAGGTCCAACAGCGTATGTCCCAATACTAGGCCCAAGATGCATGAATTACCTACTGATGCTAGGCTTAACCATGCAAGTGACAGCTACTCAGGGAATTAATTAAACACCTTTTCATACTTAATTCTGAAAGTTGTAAGTAACAACAGTTCTAACCAAGACATGTAAGCAGGATCACATAAGACTTTGGAAAGTACATAAGGCATACATAAAATAGGCTCATGCTAAGTTTTAAGGTGACATGATTGAACATCATAAGCTAGAAAACTACTTCAAATAGAATTTTAAAACAAAACATAGTCTAGAATTAGCCTAAAAGATTTAAGACAACTAGCAAATTCATAGACAGGAACAAGTGAGAGGCAATTTTTGCAGCAAGGTTTTTAACGTGAGAGCCGAATGAGAATATGGTCGTCGAGAGCATAGCAACATGCTAATGGATACAGTTAAGGACAATTGGCAAACATGTCACTAAGATGAACATGAAACTGAACATATTTAGTATCAATCGTAGTACGAAGGTTCAAGAACAATACCAGGACTCATAATAAGTGAAAATACATCGACTCCAGATTAACAGGATGTGATGGTACTAGATCTAAACCACATATAGGGGAATAGGCTAATATTGAATCTCATTCTAGAAGTCTTAAGCCATATCAAGGAGCACAAAATTGGACAAGCCAGGGAGCACACATTAAGTAACAGGAAAGGATGTTTGGCTAACACCATGATCAAGAAACCATGACGTCATACATGAATGATTCAACAAGAATTAGAACACATTTTTCTTGTGAATTGGTTTATCACAAGAATTCAGAACAAGACAAAAGATAAACTCAGGATAAGTGACATATACAAGAATTCAAACACACACAAACACACTAAGCTAAACATGCTTAAGAAAGCCAGAATCAGGGCTAAAAATTAGGCAAGTTGAGATGCTAGGAAAAACATAGAACCATGAAAACAACTTTAGAGCAAATAAAGCTGCAAACAGATGACGTAGTAACATGTTAATTCACAAAGGTTTCAGTGACATAGATATACACAGCATGGACACAAACGAATAGGGAATGAAACTACAAAAGCCAAGGCACTTACCAATTATAAATTAACGGACAAGTAAGTAAGAAGAATAATTTTCAGTAGCACTTTAATCGTCAACAGCAAAAGAACAGTAAAACCCCAAAATCCCAGTGCGTCAGAGTTCCCAAGGATTTCAAGTGAACCCCGGGTAGTGCTCGCATTGAGAAAGAGCGACAATCGAATTTCCGATAACCTTGGCTTTCTGCCAGCAAAGGTCTCAAATTTCAGAATAGTATAGAATGAGAGAATAAGAGAGAGTAACAGTAGTTAATTTCAGTGACCAAGGTCGGTTCAAAAAGAAAATTGGGGAGGGGTTTATATAGCATCCAAATTAATTACCCGGCGAGGAAAGACAGTAAATTAAACAAAAAAAAACATGTAAAATCAATTAGAATCATTTTAGGGCAAAATCCAGGAAACCCTAGTTTAGACGAAGAACAAAAATGGAAAACAATCTCACTGAATCGGAGCCATGAGGCTTGGTAGTAGGTGTATATAGACGAAATATCATCTAAATCTCGAAGGTCTGGAGATGGTTGCTTGATTTAGGACCGTATACATTCCAAAGATAGGCAAGTATTATGTCATACCAATACCATATAAATAATTGAGAGATCCAACATATATGGAAGAAAAATTATGGGGAGATTCCATATTAGAACAGGAATTGGGGAAGATTTGAGGAGGAGGTTGCTAGGGTTTGAGAGGAGAAGAAGAGAGTAGAGAGGATTTTAGTGTTTCGGTCTCAGGGAAATGGGTGTTAGGGTTTTGGGTTAGGTAGTTTAAAGATGGGTGATGGCGTGTGGGTCGTTGATCTATGAGATCAACGGCTGAGATAGAAGGAAAGAGTGGGGCGGGTCGTTTAAAACGGGTACCGACTAGGTTAATTAAAGGGGTTATTTGGTTTGGGCTGCTGATGCTGGGCTAAAGAGCATTGGGCCAGGGTTTTGGTATGAAAAATAGTCCTATATTGGGCCAATAATTAAATACAGGAAAATTATTTTAAAACTAATTTATAAAATAATTAATAGATAATAAAATATTACTTGTGCAATAAAATAATTGAAAAATAATAACTTAAAATTATAAAAATATAAAACTGCTATTTTAGCATGAATAATGTAATAAATGTAATTATGCATAGCGTATAGGCTATTATTGCAAAATTATGTAAATAGCCTAAAGAATACAAATATAATTATATAAATGAAGTAAGAATATTATGAAATATATATGTGGATGCAAATAATAATTTCGGATGATTAGGTCATCATAAAAATAATTTAAGGGATAATTAATAAATATTCAAGTAATTAAAATGTGAGAAAATCAATTTTAAAGCATTAAAAATTATGAAAAATTATAGAAAATGCTCACATGACTCTTGTAGACTAAGTAATAATGCAAAATGATACTTTGAAAGTATATATACTATTCTAAGAATATGAGGGCAAAATTGGATATCAACAATGATGAAAACATAGAATTGTAGCTTCTTTAATAGAAGTTTTTGCATATATATTCTATGTTATTTTAAAAGGGTGAATGCCCTTAGCCCAAACCTCGTGTTAGCGAAGCACAAACCAACTCCAGCCTGAATTATTCCTTCGGGATCACAATGCTCAGCGAACGCCATGAGAAAGGAAAAATGGCATCTCAACCACCTAAACTTGCACCCGTTTGTCAACCCAGTAAATGAGCTTACAAGTTTCCCATTTGAACACTTATACTTGACACAATAAGTACCAAAAAATACATCCAGCTCAGCGTGTTCCTCAATCGCTATGACCCGACTGACACATCATATTCTTAACCTATTATTGTTTGACATGTGTAATTTATAGGTCCCATTCTCTTTTTACCAATTTATTTAAAAGCAATTAAAACCTTATTGTTTCTCTTCTTCTTCTTCACCACGGAAGCACCGGAACTACATGTTTCATCCACCATGAACACCACCCTCATCCACTCTAAAAAATTTCAAATCAACAATACATCATCCTTCTCCACTCTAAAACTCCCAAATAAATAAAAAAGTAAAAAGAACACAAAGAAATCCGTAAAATTCAGATGAATAAGTAAAAAGAACTCTCTTCCATTATCTTCTCCAAAATTATGTTTGAAAATACCCATACAATTAGCAAAAAGAATTCCCAACAATCTCGAATGGGAGCTGAGGGATACATAGGTAGTTTGGCTAAAAAAACAAACATCCTCTAATTCTACTGCTACTTCTTCTTCTTTTTTTTTTTTGCGTTTTCTGAATAGAAATTTTAGATAAATATTCAAAATCATCTCTAAGATTTTCAATCTTCAACACCCAATTAATTAATTTTCTCAAACTTAAAATTTTGTTCTTTATTTTTTTCTAACCAGCATTTTCTTATTTGCATTGTGGTCATGACATATTTGTTAGAAGGTGGTTGGAGAGAGAGGGGGAGCAGTAGGAGAGACGAGAAAAGAAAGGGGGAAGGGAATCGGGCAGCAACAAAATGAAAGGGTGAAGGGATAAATAGGAAAAGAGAGGGCATGGGGAGGGTGAGAGTTTCCATCTTTTGCAATTTTTTGTTTTGTTTTGTTTTGTAATCAAAATTGTTAGATTCATAAGTAATCGTTGTTTGCACATATTTAAGTCACATCATTTAAGTCGTTGTCACGTAAGCATGGTCAATTGTAAAAGGTATTTATTGTTACTCATTCCATCATGTACAAATCTAATTTATAAGTTACAATAAGTTACTTAGCACACTACAACTAACAACTCTCTCATCACGTCTTCTCCCTAACGGCTCTATTTCAAGCGAGTCTGGACCACGCTCCACCAGATGGAGCCGCCGGTAGGCCTCCAACTGGCGCGTCTGGACGAGCATAATCAGTCTAAAGGGGAGATTTCTTACATGCAAGGAAATCCCTCAGGAAAACTCTCATATGCGGATAAAATTTCATCTCCACCAAGTCCATCTCTGATTGACATTAAACAAGAGAAAGAGAAAATGAAAGCTAGACACACAACTCACAAATGGTATGCCTTCTTTCATCTTCAGAGCTTCTGATTACTATGGGATTATGGCCGAGTCTTGCAAATTTACTATTGTGGATTGATTTCTTAGACCTCGTCTCCAAATTGACAGAATTAGGTCAAGATTCAAAGAAATTATTCCTCTAAAAGGGTCAGTAAGAATTGGGGTTTTTGATAATCTCAATGTTTTTATTGATCTATTCAATGAGGAAGATTGGAAAACTGTTTGGTTCTGGCGAGTCATCGAAATTGATGGAATGCAAATGTGGTTGAAAGAATGGTCTCCAGACTTCAAACCAGAGGAGGATCAACGGTGGCCCCTGCATGGATCCTATTACTAGGTTTTCCCTTCCATATGCATGATTGACATTACATAAAATAACTTCTAAGCTCAGTTGGTACTCCTATAGCTTTGGATGCTGCAACAATGGGAAGAACAAGGCCAAGCATGGCTAAAACCCGAGTAGAAGTGGATCTGCTTAAGCCACTACCTCAAAGTGTTTTTGTTGGACAAGAGTACGAAGATTCGCCTCTCAAAGGTTACACTCAAAAGCTAGTACGAAGGGGTCCCAAAATATTGCAAACATTGTAGGAAAATTGGTCATTACATGATCAATTGTAGGGCACTTGAAAAAACGAAAGCTGAAAATAAAGAAGAAGATGAAGAACAGAATCAGGAAAAGGATCCTCAGCTATCCATAGGACTAGAGGAAGGCAATCAAGAAAACAATAGTAATGAATAAGTCCAAAATCACTGAACTTGGAGACCATTCAAAATCAACAAATTGAAGATGCCAAATTCAAAAACAAAAAAGATAGCAGGAAGAAGACCAAGTTATAATTCCTGCTGAGGTCTTATCAAGATCTCTTAACTCTCTCTATAGGAATCCTAATTTTATTCCTTTCTCTATGCCTCCTAATGTTCCTAGGATCAACTACTTAGCTTATGCTTATGATATTGTTATCTTCTATAGTGGTGGCTCTACTTCTGTTATGTTGGTCATGAATATTATTAGTGAATATAAAAGAAGCTCGGGTCAACTGGTTAATAGGGATAAAAGTTACTTCTTAACTGCTCCTAATACTGATGCAACAAGAATAAACATGATTAGAAATTGCCCTTGTTTTATGGACAAGACTTTTCCCTTTACTTACCTAGGTTGTCCCCTGTATGTGGGAAGGAAAAAAATTGACTACTTTGATAAAATGATTAGTAAGATTGGTAAAAGGCTAAATGGTTGGCAAGGTAAATTGTTTTCTCATGGTAGTAAGGTTACTTTGATTAAAAGTGTGCTCCAATCTATCCCTGTTTACACTCTCTCTGCTATGTCTCCCCCTAAAGGAGTATTTAGACTAATTGAAAAACATTTTGCTAACTTCTTCTGGGGTAACTCTGAGGAACACAAGAGGTATCATTGGAGTTCTTGGAACCATCTTGCTCTCCCTATTGAAGAAGGAGGCATAGGTATCAGGAAAATGGAAGATATTAGTAACATGTAAGCAATGAAAAGATGGTGGAGGATAAGGTCCACATCATCTCTTTGGGCTAGCTTCATTAGTAATAAATACTGTGTGAGATCCCGCTTGGTTTCTAAAACATTGGCTCCAGGAAATTCTCATGCTTGGAACCATGTTCTCAAAGTTAGGAATATTGCAGAGAATCATATTGTTTGGCAGGTAAACTCAGGATCAAGTAGCTTCTAGTGGGATAATTGGTCTCTAAAGGATCCTTTGGCTATGCTGGTTCCTTACATTCCAAAGAGTGCCAAAACCTTAGTTGGAGAGTTCATATCTGATGGTCAATGTAATATCAACAAACTAAAGGAGTTCTTACCAGATCAATTGGTACACCATATCCAAATCATTACTATTGGCAATCAAACTAAGGAAGAAAGGAGGATCAAGTATTCTGGGAACTATCAGATAATGGCAAATTCACAAATAGGAGTGCATGGAGTCTGGTAAGGAAAGCTAGTCCAAAAGTGCAATTCATCAACAAGGTATGGAACTCTAATATTCCTTTTAAAATGTCTTTTCTGGTTTGGAGGATTTGGCATGGTAAACTCCCTTTTGATGATGTAATTATTAATTTTGGCAAACAAATTATTTCCAGATGTAACTGTTGCAAAAATTCAACTACTAATAACATAAATCATGTATTTGTAGAGGGTCAAGCTGCTAGTTACACTTGGAAACGTTTTGGAAATGCTCTTGGCATAGTGTACCACGTTTTGGAAATGCTCTTGGAGAGTAATTGATTAGCTTTGGATTCACTTTCAGATCGGTTGGACTTTGAGGTATTATTCCTAAAAAGAATATAGTCAGTTAAAGTATGGGATGTTTCTGGCTTTTTACCATAACTACAACCTCTCTATCTCTTTTTTCTCAAACACAGCATGAGATGGGTAGAGTAGTATTGTATTATGAAATAATTAGAATATGAAAATGCATGCCAAATACTAATAAAATGTTGCTAAATCATGAGCCTTTGGCTTTAGAAGTACTTTACGTGATCAGCTAAACTAAATTAGAAAACTCGCAATAACTTTTTTTTAATATGCTAGATGTTAACACTACTAGAAATTCGCTAAAAACCGACCAAAAAAATCGACCAAAGTTGGTCAGTTATGGCCAATTACCGACCAAAACGCGACCATTACGGTGTGGACGGTGTTTTGATGGTCGGAATGGCTTACCGACCAAAGTTGGTCGGAAATTACCGACCAACTTTGGTCGGTAGCTTAAAACGACCATCTGACAAGTTTAATTACTTACCGACCAACTTTGGTCAGAAATATATTTTATTAATTTAATTTTACCGACCAAAGTTGGTCGGTTTAACTAAATTATATTTTTTTATTATTAATTATTAAAATTAAAAAAAATCGACCAACTTTGGTCGGTAATTGAAAATATATATATTTTTAAAATAATTAAAATTAAACATTACCGATCAACTATGGTCGGTAATCTCAACAGTGCAGGCAAAATACCGACCAAGTTGGTCGGTAATGTTGAATTCTGGGAATTCAATGTTCATTAACCGACCATCTTTGGTCGGTATTTTGGAATAATTTTTTTTTTTTATTAAAAACCGACCAACTTTGGTCGGTTTTTCTGGGTTTAATTTTGGCATAAAATGCCTGTTTTAGCAGCTACACCACCTGTCAGCATACCAATACACCTAATAACAACAACAACACAACAACAACAACAACGACACAACAACAACAACAACAACAACAACAACAACAACCAAAACATTCAATAAATACTTTAAAACTAACAAATTAAAGTTTAATTGAACATAAAAATCCAAAACCAAGTTAAAACTAATTACAACTAGTTCAAAATTGGTTCTATTTGTCTAGTTCAAAGTATATAAAAGTCAAGGGGTATTTTCTACAACATCATCATCACCGTCTGATGAACTTTCATTTACAAGATGATATAGAGAACGGTCTTGTGGAGGACGGGAAGCACGATCACGGGGAGGACGGGAGGAACGATCACGAGCAGGACGGGAGGAACGATCACGTGGAGGTCAACCCTCTGGATATGACTCACGAGATCGGGGCAATGGAAAAGCTCCACTAGATAGGAGAGTTCTGATCTGAGCTTGCACGCCAAGGAATTGAGCATCTCTAAGCCTTTATCTTTCCTTGGCCGCTCCTAGCTCTGATGTGAGCTTTGTCACTGTCTCCCGCATAGAGGAGAGGCTCTCCCTATTAAGTTGCTCGCCTTGCGAGGAAGTCCCTATTCCTCGCATTCCACACTTATTAGCGATGGAAGTCTTTAGTATGAAGCTCGTATACCTTCCCCCATTTTGGACCGCCAACAGACTCCAACCATATTCTTTCAGCATCCTCGTCCGAAAGTTGGGTTGGCTCACCCGATTCACCAGCTGGATGACTACAGATGAATTCCTCCACGTTACTTTGGTAGCGACCCTATATTATTTTAAATTAAATCAGTATTTCAAAAATTTTATAAAAGTAAATTATAATACCTAAAGAAAATTGAAAGCTTACATATGCAGTCGAGGCCCGGCCCTCGACCCACCTATCTTGATCCCCCTCTTTCTTCTTCTTCACAATATGTGTCTCCTTGAATAGCTCATCATGACTCATTGGACGCACATACTTCTTTTTCTGAAAACAAATTAATTTAGTTAATAAACAGAATAGATATACTTAGAAAAGTAAAATAATTTAAGCAATTACGTACCAATCTTCTTTTTATTGTCCCTAGGCTGATCGCATCTCTAGTGTGCAAGGAGCCTCCCTTCTCGGATGCGCGAGCTTTCTTTTCTTTTTCGCTCCTCTCTAAGAACTCTGCGGTAAGCCATTGCCTTTGCAAATCATTCCACAAATTCTCAAGTAACCAGCCAAGCCTCTTGTTCTTCTTTCTAGCATCCGAGAAAGCATCCGCCAATCTCTTGCGAGCTTTATGATGAAAATTTGTAGCCACTTCCGTGCTATAGCGGTCTTCCCATACACACTTGCTCTGTATTTCAAAAGTTAAATATTAGATGGAAACATCATAAATATAAATTATTAAACTATTTAAAAGAACATTTATACCTTAAATTGATTAAAAATTTGCTTCTTCAGTGAGAATAGGCAATCAGTCCAAGTCGCATAAGGGCCATCATAAAGCTTTCTGATGGCATTAGTGATTACCTTCGTAGTCTTATTACCCGGCCTGAACCTGCAATTTAACAATAAAAACATAATAATATCTTAGTAAAAATGTTACAAATCAATAGACGCAAAAATAATGAATAACACTTACCCATCACCCTCAGGGACTATGATGATCCTGCCATATCGATCATAATGCACTACCTCGTCATCACCATCCGAAGCATGTGTATCAGAGGCATGTGAAGACGGTGTAGGCGGGTCAGAGCTACTGCCTCGCAGGCGAAGGCCTGCAATAGATGGAGTCGATGATGAAGATGGTTGCGATTCCTATGACTGCGACATAGCTGGATGCGACCCAAGTGGATGTGATACCGATGGCTGTGACCAGAGTGGCTGTGACATGGATGGATGCGATCCATGTGGCTGTGATATGTAGGGATGTGATCCATGTGGATGTGCTGTAGATGGCTGCGATGCAGATGGCTGTGAGGCAGCTGGACTGTATGTCGGACGTATAGTCCTATGGCCCTGTGATGGAAGACTTGGTGTCTGAATGAAGGTGTACGGCTCGTGATGCTGTGGCAGCTCAGTATAGCCGTGTGGTGGAGGATAAGACATAGGCATCTCTGAAAAAGGTGGACAAGAGGGAGTATTATTTTCTACCCTCCTCTTTCCCTTCCTACCCTTTTCTCGACCCCGAGAACTAGTAGGGTCATTGTTACCTTGACCCTTGCCTGCCATCTGCATAATATAATACACATTTAGATTGAAACATATAAGAAACTAGCTATAAAACGAGAGTGCTTTAAAAAACCAACTTTTTAATCCTCATCGACGTATTGTTCCTCGTCCGAGAATTCTTCGTCCTCACTTGTTTGAGCTTCATCAGTTGATTCTTCGTCCTCATTTTCTATAATTGTTACTTCATTTATATCAACTTCTTCCAATATGCGTTCAGGATGTTCCAAATTATTTTCTAACTGATCGTCCACTATTTGGTGAACATTGGAGATATCGTTTTGATATGCAACATCTAACACATTCTCGACTTCCACCCTACTTACATGCTTAGTTTTTATTACAACCCACTAATCGGATATATTCTGCTGCAATGGATAAGGAGCATAATACACTTGCCTAACGTTATGTGCAATTATGAAAGGATCATAGCGATCATACTCCCTCATATGATTAACCTCAATTATGTTGTATTGGTTGTGTACTCTTGTACCTCTTGTTGGATTTGGGTCAAACCACTTGCATCTAAAGAGTATCAATTTATTATATGGCCAACCTGTATATTATAGTTATAATATTTCTTTGACCACACCATAATAATCAATATCTCCAACTTGGTTGCCATCACCACCTTGAAACCACACCCTACTGTTGTTGCTATTTTTATTTTTAGAGCAATCCTCTGTATGAAACTTATAACCATTCACTACGTACTTAGACATTGTTGTGACCTCAAGCCCAGGTCCCCAAGATATATCTTTCAAAAATTGATTTACACCATTATTTGGATTATTTACCTAGATAGAGTTAAAAAAATTCATAAGTTAGCACAACTTATGAATCAATTTTTATACATTCACTACATATATATATATATATATATATATATATATATATATATATATATATATACACACACACACACACACACACACTTACAAACTGTTTGAACCACATATCAAATCTCGTATATACAGCATCATGGCCAAATTGACCCACGAAGTGACTGTGACATATCAAATATTTTTAATAGTTGCATCAATATGTAGTCACAGTAAATTTTACATTTTGATAACTAATAAATCAATACTTACTTGAGAAATGGTACAACTTCGAGACAATTTAGCAACACATGAAGGATCCTTCAATCTTGTCCTACCTAATCTCATGTTAGCCAAGAACATTCAAATAAAATAGAATATTACATCAAACTTATAATATTACCTCTCAAAGGGATACATCCATCTGCATTGAACAGGCCCTCCAAATCGTGCCTCGTGTACAAGGTGTATTGGAAGGTGTTCTATCACATCAAAGAAACCACATGAGAATATATTTTCCATCTTACTAGAAATTACACGGATGTTCTGGTCCATCCGAAATAGGTTTTCTCCCCTTAATGTGGTAGAACACAAGTCTTTGAAAAACAAACTAATCTCTGTGATGGGTTTCCAGATTCTTTCAGGCAAACCACAAAATGCAATAGGCACTAAGGTCTCCATGAAAACATGGCAGTCATGACTTTTCAAATGGCTCAACTTCCCTACCTCCATATCTACTTTTTTTCCAAGATTCGACGCATAACCCTCTTCGTAACCCAATCACAAATTTGTCGTCTTTCCTCCAAAGTGAATGTGTAACTTGCTTTGGGCTTGAACACCTTACCATTGTTTGCTATCTGCAAGTATAATTCAGGTCGCCTGCAATATTCTTGTAAGTCCATTCTAGCCTTCGGGTTATCTTTTGTCTTACCTTTAACATCCATCACTGTGTTGAATAAATTATCAAAATAATTCTTCTCAATATGCATGACATCAAGGTTGTGTCGTAGAAGATTATTCTTCCAATAAGGCATCTCTCAAAATATACTCTGTTACGTCCAATTATGATTAACACCATATCCGGGGAATCTATAAGGTGGAGCCTTAGTAACTTTATTGAAGTTCTGGACCCTCTCCCAAATTTCCTCACCTGAAAGTATCGGAGGTGGAGAATTATATTCCACTTTATTCTTTTTGAATGCATTTTTCATCCTTCTAAACTCATGATCATCAGGCAAGAATTGACGGTAACAATCAAATCATGATTGCTTTTGGCCATATTTCAAAGTGAACGCTTTACTATTTTCCATGCAGTAAGGACAAGCTAGCTTCCCAGCAATCATCCACCCAGACAACATTCCATATGCAGGAAAATCATTAATAGTCCACATTAAATTAGCACGCAAATTGAAATTCTGCTTGGTTGATATGTCATATGTTTCAACACCATCATACCACAATTGTTTTAGCTCATCAATCAAAGGTTGCAAATATACATCAATCAAACTTTTCGGATTACGTGGACCGGGGATAATACAATTTAAGAATATATATGGACTAGTCATACACAACTCAGGTGGTAGATTATAAGGTGTAAGAAAGACAGGCCAACATGAATATGGTGTCACAGATATAGAAAAAGGCGTGAAGCCATCCGCACACAGACCTAACCGAATGTTCCTTGGTTCACTAGCAAAATCTGGATATGTCCTATCAAAGTGTTTCCAAGCTTCTCCATCTGAAGGATGACACATAACACCAGGTGGTCTTCTATTTTCAAAGTGTCATCTCATATGAGGAGCAGAACTCATCGACGCATATAACCTCTTTAACCTAGGTATAAGAGGTAAATAATGCATCGCCTTGACATCGACCATATTCCCGCTGGAAAGCCTCTTGAAACGAGGCTTTTCGCAAAATTTACAACTGTCTCAAGTTGCATCATCTTTATAATATAACATGCAACCATCTTCACAACAATCAATTCTCATTAACGAAAGTTCTAACTTAGAAACCAGTCTCTTTGCCTTATAGAAATCACCAGGTAAGTTGATATTATGGTCAACTAGTTCACTCATAAGGTCAATGAAAGAGTCCATGGCTACTTGAGAAGTATTCCAATTAGATTTGATACTTAGTAATCTAACTGCAACAGACAACTCAGAGTGCGGACTTCCTTCACGTAGTGGACAACTAGCTTCCTCTAACTGTTCATAAAAACGTTTTGCATCATCATTAGGAGTTTGTTCAACATTTTCATTGGGCTCACCCCCGAAGTGCATCCCAAAAGCATCCGCAACCATATCCTGAATTCTAGAATCAAGATTTGTATTCTCCACCGACATACTACTCTCACCAACAACCATGTTATGAAATATCCCATGGCTACCATCGATCTCTCCATGATTAGTCCACACAAAGTAATTCTCTATAAACCCCTTCCTATAAATATGAAGCTTAACTTCCTCCGATTTTTTAAACTTCATACAATCGCACCTGACACAAGGGCACCTAATTACTCCCTCACTTTGGTATGGTAGAAGTGACATTGCATGTCTAATAAAGTCATCAACCCCTTCTACAAAATTCTCCCGCAATCCCCGCCAATTAGGATAATTCCTATTGTACATCCAAGTACGATGTTCCATCTATACAAATAAAACAAGAACAAATTAATTTATTCTACAATTATAAATTAATTATATCTTTTTAGTTAATTCAAGATAATAATTGGCTCCTAATTACACCAATTTATATCCTAAAAGTTCAATTCATATCCAAAAGGTCCAATTCATATCTTAAAAGTTCAATTCATATCCTAAAAGTTCAATTCACAAGAACAAATCCTAAAAACTAAAATTTCAATTCATATCCTACGAGTTTAAACATAAACTAACTAAACTAAAGAAATTCAACCCATACCCTAAAAGTTCGATTCACAAGAACAAATTAATTTATTCTACAATTATAAATTAATTATATCTTTTTTAGTTAAATCAAGATAATTATTTTTTCTCAATTACACCAATTTATATCCTAAAAGTTCAATTCATATCCAAAAAGTCCAATTCATATCTTAAAAGTTCAATTCATATCCTAAAAGTTCAATTCACAAGAACAAATCCTAAAAACTAAAATTTCAATTCATATCCTACGAGTTTAAACATAAACTAACTAAACTAAAGAAATTCAACCCATACCCTAAAAGTTCGATTCACAAGAACAAATCGTAAACCCTAGATTCTAACTAAACTATTCATGAAAATACAAAGTTAATAATTCAATTCTAACTAAACTATTCAAGACAATACAAACTCAAAATTGAAACACTCATCAATTAAAACTAATTCATAACTAATTGACTAATTAACAAAACTAATTAGTTAATAAAACTAATTAAAAGAAGACCTAAACCCTAATCCTCAATAAAATGCAATGTTCAAATAATTGAAATACTAATCAATTGAAACTAATTCATAACTAATTAACAAAACCTAGAAATAATAAATAAATGGGTTGTAATTCAAATCTAGAATTTTTAGGAGATGGAGAAGGAGAGGGGCGGCAGTGGCAGTGGCAGCGACGACAACGACGGTGCGGCGACGGTGAGGGCTGGGCGGTGGCGACGCGGGGTGGGGAATGGGATTTATGTGAGGGAAATAGAGAAGGAGAGGGGAAGGTTTTGAGTGAGGGAAATAGAGAAGGAGAGGGAAAAATAAGAGAGAAATGGGGGTTCCCCCGTTTTTCAATTCTGATTTCAGAATTACCGACCAAAGTTGGTCGGTAATTTTGGTCGGTACATTAACTGTTGACCGTTTGACCAAAAACCGACCAACTTTGGTCGGTTTTAAAAAATAAAATTAAATTCTTTTTTTTTGTGTGTTTTTTTCCCTTAAAATATTATAAACTATAAAAAAATATTATAAACTACAAGCATTTATTTTATTTAACTATGCAATTATTATAAATAATTATAAACTATAAGCATAATCTTTATAAATAATTATATTAATTATTTAATTTTAATAAATTATAATAGCATCTATCTAAGTAAATTTTCTAAGTTATAATTAAGTATGTGAGTAATTTCTCTCTCACACACATACACTATATTGTAATTGATTCTAATAACTTCTTTTTTCATTCGTTCATCACTAATAATGCATGACATAGATTAATCGATATATAGGTCGAGACGTTTTGATAAATCATCGATTAATATTCATCGATACATCTAAGTAAGTTATAAGTCGATGAATCAATTTACAAATAGATATATTTGATGATAAAGTATATATACTAATTAGTATCTTCCCAAGTCTATCCCTAAAAGAACCCGACCCTGTGGTCCTAGCGCTTCGTGTTCTTATATATATACGGCTATATATATATACACACACACACAAAAACATACTTCACTGTAATACTTTAACTATATATATAGCTTGTTATAGTATATGTTAGTGTGTGCATATATATAGCTTGTTAAAGTTTGACCATGTTTGACCTATTAATTTAACTCGTTTATTTAATACTAATAACTTCTTTCGTTTATTTAATTTGTGATATATATATATATATATATATATATATATATATATATATATATATGTCAAAGATGTTTAGTATTAATTCTTTTATTTTTCATTCATTCATCACTAATAATGCATGACATAGCTAGATTAATCGATATAGGTCGAGACGTTTTGTTTTTACTATTAGTCGATATAGGTCAAACGTTTTATTTTTAATATTCATCGATGCATCTAAGTAAGTTATAAGTCGATGAATCAATTTACAAATAGCATGTTAAATATAGTATATGTTAGTGTATTTATTATTTGTATTACAAAAGTATTAACGAATTACATTTATATTATTTAGATAGTAAATATAAAAGTAATTCGAAAGTTTGACCATTGTTGACGTAATAACCGACCAACTTTGGTCGGTTATTTTGCAGAAAATAACAATTACCGACCAACGTTTGTCGGTAAATGCTTCCACTACATTAACCGACCAACGTTGGTCGGTAATTTTAAATATAAATTCTTAAATATTACAAAATATTTTAAATAATAAAATAATTATTAAAATTTAAAAAATTGGATCCAGATTACCGACCAACGTTGGTCGGTAATCCAAAATTTTCTTGTCTGACTAGCTGGGTCAATTCGTTGACCAATTTACCGACCAACGTTGGTCGGTATTTAGTTTTAAAAAAATATAAAAAAAATTCTCAGTTTCCGTCCAACCTGGACAGTTTTTGATCGCTTTTTTTGATCGACCAACGTTGGTCGGAAATATTTGGTCGGTTTTTAGCAGATTTTTAGTAGTGTAACAATCTGTCATAGTCATGCAAAAGTGGATAGGATACTTTCTTATTTTCTTCTTTTAATTTTCTTTATTTATAGTTTGATAAAACATTTGGTTATCCGTGTAGTTCTTCTCTGTGTAGATTGGGGGGAGTTACAATGGAGTCAAGTATGACAGAAAAATAGCTGATCCGTTCATTCAATTGCTATATAAGCTGAAGTAAGAGATACCACGAGATACTTTTGGTATGACAGAAGAATAGATGTTGTGCTGTTCCATTCAACTTTTCAATTGCTGTATAAGCTGCAGTAAGAGATACTAAGAGAGCTTGTGGGATTCCAACTGATGCTAATGAAAATTTGCCTGCTCGAGTGTTTTTCTAAATTTTGGTTACATAAACCACTGTTTGTGTTTACTTATATTATTATGCATTATTGTTTCTATGGTTAGTCACACGGAACGTGGCAAAAGAGAACTCTAACGCTGAAAATGTATAGTCATCTATTGAAATAGGCCACCTGGACTCTGGTGCTCATATTTAACTTGCTGGCAATTTAGACACCTAGCTACATACTCAGCTATGTCCTTTTTCATTCGCCGCCACCAATAATACTGCCTCAAGTCACGATACATCTTCGTATCACCTGGATGAGTAGAATACTGAGAACTATGTGCCTCCTCCAGGATCTTTTTCCTCAGTTCATCCACATTAGGAACACATAGATGATCCCGGAGTCGCAGAATACCATCCGCACTAATAGTAACTTCCTTGGAACCACGTCGTAGTACCGTTTCTCGAAGAACCATTAAGTCTGGATCATCATACTGGCGAGCCTTGATCTTCTCAAATAGTGAAGACTGAGCTACGACACATGCAAGAACTTGGTTGGGCTCTAAAATATCCATCTGCACAAGTTTGTTGGCTAAGGACTGGATATCCAAAGCTAATGGCCTCTCTTCCGCTGAAATGAAAGCCAAACTACCCATACTCTCCGCCTTTCTACTCAAGGCGTCTGCAACCACATTTGCTTTGCCCGGATGATATAGAATAGTAATATCATAATCTTTCAGTAACTCCAGCCATCTGCGCTGCCTCAAATTTAGGTCCCTCTGCTTGAACAAATGTTGCAAATTGCGATGATCAGTATAAACTTTACAGGACACCCCATAAAGATAATGCCTCCAAATCTTAAGAGCGTGAACAATCGCAGCTAACTCTAAATCATGTACTGGATAATTCTTCTCGTGGGGCTTCAGCTGACGTGAAGCATATGCAATAACTCACTTTTCCTGCATTAATACACAACCCAGACCAACGCGTGAAGCGTCACAATACACTGTATACATCCCCGAACCGGAAGGCAACACTAACACTGGTGCTGTAATCAATGCTGTCTTGAGCTTCTAAAAGCTCACCTCACAATCATCGGTCCATCGGAACGGAGCACCCTTCTGGGTTAATTTGGTCAAAGGCGCTGCAATAGATAAAACACTTTCCACGAACCGACGATAATAACATGCCAAACCTAGAAAACTCTTGATCTCAGTCACCGAAGTGGGAAGATGCCAATTCTGAACTGCCTCAATCTTTTTGGGATCAACCTTAATGCCCTCGCCCGATACAATATGCCCAAAAAATGCTACAGAGTCTAGCCAAAACTCACATTTAGAGAACTTGGCATATAACTTTTGTTCCCGCAACGTCTGAAGTACCACTCTCATATGCTGCTCGTGCTCCTCCTTACTGCGCGAGTAGATCAAGATGTCATCAATGAAGACAATGACAAACGAATCAATATATGGCCTGAATACCTTGTTCATCAAATCTATAAACACTGCAGGGGCATTAGATAAACTGAAAGACATCACCAGAAACTAGTAATGATCATATCTAGTCCGAAAAGCAGTCTTTGAAACATACGAATACCGAATCTTCAACTGATGTTACCCCGACCTCAAGCCGATCTTAGAGAATACCCTAGCACCCTACAACTGGTCAAATAGATCATCAATACGCGGCAACGGGTACTTGTTCTTAATAGTTACTTTGTTCAATTGGCGATAATCAATACACATCCGCATTGTTCCATCCTTCTTCTTCACAAATAATACCGGTGCACCCCAAGGCGATACACTCAGTCTAACGAACCCTTTGGCTAGTAATTCTTCAAGCTGTTCTTTCAACTCTTTCAATTCTTTCGGAGCCATACGATTCGGTGGGATAAATATAGGCTGAGTATTTGGAGCCAAATCAATACAGAAATCAATATCACGATCAGGTGGCATACCTGGAAGATCTGAAGGAAATACATCAGAGAACTCCCAAACTACATGCATTTTATCAATAGCTGGAGTCTCTACAGTAGTATCCCGAAAATAAGCTAGATAAGCTAAACAACCCTTTCAACCATATGTTGAGCCCTCATAAAAGAAATAACCTGATTAAATGAACTAACAGATGGACCCTTCTACTCTAGCCTAGGCATGGATTGAATAGCCAAGGTAATAGTTTTGGCATGACAATCCAGAATAGAATGATATGGAGATAACCAGTACATACCCAGAATAATTTCAAAATCGGTCATCTCAAGCAATAAGAGATCTGCTCTAGTTTCATAACAACCGAATGTAATAATACAAGAATGGTAGGTCCGGTTCACAATAACAGAATCTCCCACAAGAGTGGACACATAAATAGGAGTACTCAAGGACTCAAGAGAAACACCAAGGAATGGAGAGAATAAAGATGACACATATGAATACGTAGATCCTGGATCAAATAATACTAAGGCATGTTTTCTGCAAACAGAAATAATACTTGTAATCACGACATCTGAGGCCTCTGCATCTGGTCTGGCCGGAAAAGCATAGAATCGAGTGGGGCGGCAACTGGCTGGCCTCCGCCTGGCTGACCTCCACCTCTAGGATGGTCCCTACCCACACGCCCTCCACCTCTTGGTGGTCGGACTACTGGTGGAGCAACTGGTCCGGTAAGCATAGGTTGCTGACCCTACTGTACTAGTCTACCCCGAAGCCTAGGGCAAAATCTCCGCATGTGACTGGGATCCCCGCACTCATAACAACTCTTAGGTGCGATGGGCTGCTGACTAAGAGTTTGGCCCTGGGGAACTGAATACCCACTGGAAGAACCCTGAATAGTTGGTGGGTGATAAGAACTTTCTGGTATAGCACTGAGATAAAGTCTAACTGGAGCACCTCGAGGAGGTGGTGGTGCTAGATATGGGGTCCTGCTGGACTTCCCCCTCACGAACTGACCTCTTCCCCCAGACGGAGCACCTCTGAACTCTCCAGAGTACCTGAACAGCTTATCTCTCATAACCTGCTCTCGGCTTTGCTGACGCACACCCTCAATCCTCCGGGCTTTGTCCACGACTAGCTCATAAGAAGTACCCATCTCAACTTCTCGAGCCATAGTTGACCTGAATGCTAGTATGTAAACCCGCAATGAACCTCCGCACTCTTTCTACCTCAGTAGGGAGTATTATAAGTGCATGGCGAGATAACGCAGAGATTCTCGCCTCATAATCGGTCACTGACATCTGACCCTCCTGGAGCTGCTCAAACTGAAACCGCAACTCTTCCCTCTGAGAGGGTGGGATATACTTGTCCAAGAAAATATAAGTGAACCTATCCCAAGTCACGGGAGGATAATCTGCTGGACTGCCAAGAACATAAGATTGCCACTATCTACGAGCTCTTCCCTTTAGCTGAAAAGTAGCAAAGTCTACCCCATGAGACTCCAATATCCTCATGTTGTACAGTCTATCCTTGCACCGATCAATGAAATCCTGAGGATCCTCATGTCACTCACCCCCAAAGACAGGAGGATGTAGTCTAGTCCATCTGTCCAATAGTTTTTGAGGATCAGCGGCTATAGCTGGCTTGGGCTCAGGTGTAGCTGCTGCCATTGGCTGGGCTCCACCCACGGGTAGTGCACCCTGGGTGTGATATACAGCAGCTTCCTGTCCATAAGCCTGTGCGATATGGGTCTGTGCTCCCCTTCCCGCTTGAGATGTGGCTGGGTCTACCGGAAATAAACCGGCCTGAGTCATAGTGTCTATGAATCGCAGCATACGACCTATAACATCCTGAAATCCCGGTGCAGATGTGAAATCCACTGGAGCTGTCCCTGCCACAGGCACTTCACCCTGCTCCTCAATAATTGGATTCTCTGCTGGACCCACTAGCGGCATAACTGGAACAGTCCTGGGACGTCCTCGCCCTCTACCACGGGCTGGAGCCCTCCCTCGGCCTCTAGCAACTGGGGGAATAGCTCTTCCCTGGTCTCGAACCTCATTCGAGTGCGTTCTCACCATCAATGAGAGAATAAGAAAAGGATATTTAGTACTACATTAATTGCACGATGGTATATGAAGAAAGGTAGTTTCCTAACACCCTATAGCCTCTCGAAGATAAGTATAGAAGTCTCCGTACTGATTCGCAAGATTCTATTAGGTCTGCTCAAAACTTGTGAGACCAACATGAACCTAGTGCTTTGATACCATGTTGTCACAACCCAATTTCACCTAAAGGTTTTGATGGCGCCCAACACTACAATTAGGCAAGCCAACTAATAAATGTAACATATATTGATTAAACTTTTAAATCCAAGAAAAATATTAAAATATCAAATTCTACCAATGTGTGTGCCAAGACCTGGTGTCACAAGTGTATGAGCATATAGTAGATTATACAAAATCTCTCATACTATCTGAAATAAAAATAGACAGAATCAAAAATACAAAGAAAGACACTAGTAAGGAGGGACGTGCGGCACGATCCAGAGTGTCGTGTACACTGGCGAGGAACGTGCGGCACGATCCATAGATGCATCTATCCTGCCGAGGTGTTCGGCCCGCTCCACAAGAAAGGAGGACATTTTCTTATGTACCTCCGGAAGGAGAATATATTTATTATAAGATAAATTCGGGAGGAATATAATTTCTCTTAACAATTAATTAATTAAAACAGAAAATCAAGCATATGAGATTTCCATCCTTTAATATTTTTATCTAATAAATCACAATATATTCATATATATCAATTAATATTAATTAAACAAAGAATACAATTTACACAAGTAATTCATGCTTTGAGTCCTAAACTACCTAGACTTTGGCATTTATAGTAGCTGCGCACAGACTCTTGTAACCTCGTGCGTACGTAGCCCCCACAATTAGCAACAATTATTTAATTTAATCACCTATGAGGTAATTTTCCCCTCACAAGATTAGACAAGAGACTTACCTTGTCTCAAAGTCCACTTTTCGATTATCGCGTCGCGTAAAATTCTCGATTCGATGCTGAAAATTCCGAAGCTATCCAAATATTATACAAAATAATTAATATATGTTCAATAATTTGAAATTCATCTATAAATAAATTACTCCATCCAAAATGGAAAAAATCTTAAAATTTACCCCGGGCCCACATGCTCGGATTCTGGAAATTTTCGGATGAAAACGTTACCCATAATCTCAAAAACTTAGATATATAATTTATATATAATTTCTATCAAATTCCATAACCATTTTCATGGTAAGAATCTCATTTTTATAAAAATCTAGGTTTTTTATCTAAACCATTGATTCCTAAGATTTACTATTTATAATCTACCCATAATCTATGTATTTAACTCAAGGTGTATAGAATTAAATTACCTTCAAGTTGTTAGTTGAAAACTCCTCACAAAAACTCCAAAATCGCCAGAGAATGGAAAGAAATGGGCAAAAATGACTGTTTTTCCCGTTCTTAAATCTTTCTGCCAAACAGACATTTCGCACTTGCGGATCCTAAGCCGCTTCTGCGGCTCCGCATCTGCAGAAAATGTGTTGCAGGTGCGGTTTCCCCCTAAGCTATCTCCGTCCGCTTCTGCGGTCAGCGGCTCGCATCTGCGAGTCCGCTTCTGTGACTTGTACATCGCATCTGCGATGCGCTTCTGCGGTTGTACCTGCTCATCTGCGCACTATCCGCTTCTGTGGTGCCCTTCACGCACTTACGAGATTCGCACCTGAGGCTGGCCAAGCGCATGTGCGGTTATGGCAGAAGTTGAAAGCTTCAGCTGTGGCTCTAAGGTTCAAAATCGATCCGAGCCTTGTCCGGTTAACACCCGAGGCCCCCAAGGGCCCTCCCGAACATACCAACAACGTCGAAATCAGAAAACAGACTTGATCGAACCCTCGAAATGCGTAAAACAACATCAAATCTAAGAATCATACCTCAAACCAAATTGATTCAAATTTAAGAACTTCAAGTTCTTCAATTTACTACCAATGCATCGAAACATACTTAAACTACTCGGAATGACACAAAACTTTGCATGCAAGTCTTAAATCACTATACAGAAATATTACCAAACATGGAATTCCAAACGGACTTCAATTACTCAAAAACCTACTCCGAACCAAATTTAAAGAACTTTAAACCTTAAAATAGTTGATTTCTTTTCACTATTAAGCGCCAAAACTCTCTCGGGTTATCCAAAACCCTATTCGAAGATACGCCAAGTCTGAAATCATCATACAAACCTATTGGAACCATCAAATCCCGATTTTGGGGTCATTTTCTCAAAATGTTCACCGAAGTTAAACTTGGCCATTTAAAGCCAACCTAAGGAACCAAGTATTCCGATTTAAACCTAAACACTTCCAAATCCGAACCAACCATCCCCGCGAGTCATAAATCAATAAAATCATGTTTTAGAGAGTTTTATTTTAGCGAACGGGTTTTCTAAAAGTTAAAATGACCGGTTGGGTCATTATATTCTCCACCTCTTAAACAAACATTTGTCCTCGAACGGGTTTAGAATTATACATGTAGTGCTAAATAAGTGTGGATACTTTCTCCACATGTCCTCCTTGGTCTCCCAAGTCGCTTCCTCGACTGGTTTCCCCCTCCACTGGACCTTTACTGTGGAAATCATCTTGGACCTCAACTGGAGAACCTATTTATCAACAATGGCAAATGGCTCTTCTTCATAACCCAATCTCTTATCTAGCTGAACTATGCTGAAGTCCAACACATGTGACAGGTCAGCATGATACTTTCAGAGCATAGATACATGAAAAATCGGATGAACTCCCGATAGACTGGGAGGCAATGCAAGCTCATAAGCAACCTCCCCAACTCGTCTCAACACCTCAAATGGATCTACAAATCTTGGGCTCAACTTCCCTTTTTCCCAAATCTCATGATTCCCTTCATCGGCGAAACCTTCAAAAGAACTTTTTCACCTACCATAAATGATAAATCACACGCTTTCTGATCCGTGTAAATCTTCTGTCTAGACTGTGCTGTACGAAGTCGCTCCTAAATCAACTTTACCTTTTCCAAGGATGAGAAATGAGGAGAAAAAAATATGGAATAAGGCATAATCATAATTGAAAGGCAAGAAACTGCTCTCGATTGGATTCGAACTCGGTTACGTAAACAATAGGAGGACTTCACACGACAAACTAAACTATTGCACCAGACCATTGTTTGTGCATTCCAAGTGCTACATTATTTATATCTTCTTACAGATATAAACATACGTAATTACATAGTACAAACTTTTGCCGTGCGAGTGGGGTGGTGTACATCTTACCCTCTCCATATCTCATTCGTGGGAACTCACTGACTTGTTATTGTTGTTATTGTTGTGGGGTGGCGTGACACTTCTACCTTATAAGGTAGATTCGCCTGCACAGAATGTAGTTCAAAAAAATTCAAAAGAAATAAAACTCATATATCAAAATTATAATAAAGAATCATGTGGATTTTGTGGGGCGGATTTAATTATTCCTTCATAGAACTAGCTAAAAGGATTAATGTCACGACCCAAAATCCAACTAGTTGTGATGGCACCTAACCCAACCCGTTAGATAAACCAATTACCAACTATCCAATTTCAATAATAATTATTAAAGCAATTTAAGTAAATAAAGGTCTTAATCTTATACAATCCCCAAGAACTGGTAGTACAAATCATAATCTTCTAAGAATAAAGTTTACAAAGCGAAAATGAAATAAATACATAGTCTGTTTGAATAGTACATAAACAGAGCTTTTTATAAATCTAAGGGTACCATGAACAAGGGGCAGCTACAACAGGAACGCAGGTACATCTTCAAATCCCGCAACCATCGAGCACAACAACAACATCGTCCAACATCTACACGCAATGTGTAGAATGTAGTATCAGTACAACCAACCCCATGTACTGAGTAAGTAACAAACCTAGCCTTAGGTTCAAAGTAGACCAAGGTCGGATCCAAAACCACTAGTCCACAACAGTTCATAACAATATAAAGCAAATAACAATATAAAATAACCCCTCGGGAAAACCTCACCATCACTCGTAAAAAGCCCCTCGGGCATACCTCACCATCTCTCATAACTCCCAGTCACTCAACACTCGACGCTCGCAGTCAGTAGGTACCTGCACTTGTTTCATGACCCGAAATTCCCACCTTCGGACCATGATGGCGCCTAAAATTTCACTTGCTAGGTAAGCCAACGTTAGAATAATATTAACCAATTTTTTTAAACAATCTTTAAATTATTAATAATCAATGAAACAAAAGCGGAAGCAAAGTTTGAAATATAGTGAAATAATCCAAGCAAAATAACGGTGTCTAAATACCATCCCAGAATTGGTGTCACAAGTGCACGAGCTTCTAGAATAGATACAAATAAAGGTCTGAATAAGTATGGAAATAAACACACATCTAAAATAAAATAGACGGGGACATCAGAACTGCGGACGCCATGCAGTTATACCTCAAGTCTCCTCTGGTAGCTGAAATCCGAGCAAGTCTATGGTACGCCGCTGGGACCAACTCCATAATCTGCACAAGAGGTACATAGTGTAGTATCAGTACAACCGAACCCATGTACTGGTAAGTGATGAGCCTAACCTCGACGAAGTAGTGACGAGGCTAAGACGGTTCACTTACATTAACCTGTACCCAATATTGACAACAACAACAAATAATAGAAATAAATAGGGTAACTCATTTATAATAATTGAATCTAACTCAACAGTCATAATCCATTATTATTTCAACCAATTCTGTTGCAGCGTGCAACCCGCTCTCACAATATATTCACTTTCAATTCTGTTGCATCGTGCAACCCGCTCTCACAATATATTCACTTTCGGTTCTGTTGCAGCGTGCAACCCGCTCTTCTAATATATTCATTTTAATCAAGTTTGTCATATATTTATTTCAATAAAGTATATATATAGACTTTTAAATAATTCTATTGCGGCGTGCAATCTAATCCCCTAATATTGACTTTTCATAAAGTCTATTACGACGTGCAATCTGATCCCCCAATATTGACATTTAATAAGTCTGTTGCGGCGTGCAACCCGACCCGATCCTCCAATATTAACTTTTAATAAGTCTGTTGCGGCGTGCAACCCGATCCTCCCATCAACGTGCAACAATTAATATAAAATCATAAGACAACAAGCATATAAAGATTATGATTTAATTATGAAACAAACAATGACAAATAGCAATTTATTATAGAAATCAGGGAGAAAATAGGCAGTTTAATATTTAATATGCTAATGTCAAATAACAATTAAAACACATAATTCAAATAGCATGTAACAATTAATGCTGGAATTCAAGAATTAATATTTGAAAAAGAATAAGAGAGAAACAATTATTATAATAAATAATTTATTATTAAAAACAATTTATGATTTTTCAAGTAAGTAGGCAAACAATTAATTTGACGACGTATAGACACTCGTCACTTCGCCTATACGTCGTTCACATGCAATTCACATAACAAATAATTTAAGGGTTCTATTCCCTCAAGTCAAGGTTAACCCCGACACTTACCTCACTTTACAAATTCCAATCAATTATTCAACCACAACGTTTCCTTTTAAATTTGCCTCCGAAAGCTTCAAATCTATTCAAAAACAATTCGATATATTCAATACGAATCATAGGTATTAATTCCATATGAATTTATAAATTTTTCGGATAAAAATCCGAAATTTATTAAAATATTCGGCAGTATGACCCACATCTCAAATCCCATAAAAACTCATGAAATCCGAACACCCGTTCCGATACGAGTTCAACCATACAAACTTTTTCCAATTCCGATATCAAATGGACCTTCAAATCTTAATTTTTTCGATTTTGGAAAGTTTTACAAAAATTCCAATTTCTTCCATCTAAATTCGAAATAAATGATGAATATAGGCTTAGATTTATGAAATACAATCACTATATGATAAAGAACACTTACCCAATTCGAAATCGTGAAAAACTCCTTTGAAATTTCCCCTAAGCCGAGTTATAAATGAGGGTTTGTGAAAAATGTGAAACATCCTGTTTTGGTTTTGTTATAAGTCATAGGGGCCAGGCCTTCTTCGCGTTCGCGAAGGGCCTGTCGCGTTCGCGATGAGTAGCAGTCCGTGGCTTTCGTGTTCCCGAGTCCTCCTTTGCGTTCACGAAGGCTTCACACCTGGCCTTCGCACTCGCGAGGCATTGCTCGCGTTCGCGATGAAGGAATTGTCAACCCTCCCCCATGTGTGCCTAATACTACGCGTTTGCGAGGAGCTGGTCGCGTTCTCAAAGGGTAATGCCCCCATCGCTTCGCGTTCCCGACCAAGCCTTCGCGTTTGCGAAGAAGAAAACTTCAGCTGCCCAGTTTACTCTTCGCGTTAGTGAGAATACCTTCGCGAACGCGAAGAAGGACACGCCAGAATACATGCTGCAGTAAAATATCAGATTTTCAAAGTCCAAAACATCCCGTAGCCTATCAGAAACTCAACCGAGCCCTCGGGGCTCCAAACCAAACATGCACATAAGTCATAAAACATCATACGAACTTGCTCACGTGATCAAATCGCCAAAGTAACATCTAGAACTACGAATCAGACACCAAATCAAAGGAAGTTTTCAAAAAAACTTTAAAACTTATATTTTACAATCGGACGTCCGAATCACGTCAAATCAACTCCGATTCTCACCAAATTCAGCAGACAAGTCATAAATATTATAGTGAACCTATACCGGGCTCCGGAACCAAAATACGGACCCGAGATCAATAAATCCAACATCAGTAATTTCTTAGAAATTATTAAGCTTTCAAGCTTTTAATGTTTCATCAAAATTCGCTATCTCGGGCTAGGGACCTCGTAATTCGATTCCGGGCATACGCCCAAGTCCCAAATCACGACACAGACCTACCGTAATTGTCAATACATGGATCCGGGTCCGTTTTATCAAAATGTTGACCAAAGTCAACTTAGTTGAGTTTTAAAGCTCTATTTCATATTTTAATCCATTTTTCACATAAAAACTTTTCGAAAAATTGTACGGAATGCGAACGCAAGCCGAGGAATGATAAAATGGTGATGTTCGAGGTTTTAGAACACATAATTACTTATTAAATTTAAGGATGACATTTTGAGTCATCACAATCTCCACCTCTAAAATAACCGTTCGTCCTCGAACGGAGTTAGAACAAAAAGTACCTGAGCTAGTGAATAAGTGTGGATATTTACTCCATATGTCTGACTCGAACTCCTAGGTAGATGCCTCTACCAACTGACCTCTCCATTGCACCCGAACTGAAGGATAACTCTTTGACCTCAACTGTCGGACCTGCCGGGCTAGAATAGCCACCGGCTCCTCCTCGTAAGTCAAATCTTTGTCCAATTGGACTGAGCTGAAATTTAACACATGGGGTGGATCACCATGATATTTCCGGAGCATAGACACATGGAACACCAGATGAACCGTTGATAATAATGCAACCCTATAGGCTACTTCACCCACCCTTTCAAGAATTTCAAAGGGTCCGATATACCTAGGGCTCAACTTGCCCTTCATTCCGAACCTTATTACACCTTTCATAGGTGAAACCCGAAGCAATATTCATTCTCCAACCATGAATGCAATATCACAAACTTTACGGTCGGCATAACTTTTTTGCCTAGACCGAGCTGTGCGAAGTCGATCTTGAATAATCTTGACCTTATCCAAGGCATCCTGTACCAAATTGGTACCCAGCAACCTAGCCTCTCCCGGTTCAAACCAACCAACTAGCGATCGGCATCGCCTTTCGTATAATGCCTCATATGGAGCCATCTGAATGATCGAATGGTAGCTATTATTATAAGCAATCTCCGCAAGTGGTAAGAAATGATCCCAAGGACCTCCAAAGTCAATAACACAAGCGCGAAGCATATCTTCCAATATCTGAATAGTGCGCTCTGACTGTCTGTCTGTCTGTCTGTGGATGAAATGATGTACTCAACTCCACCCGCGTGCCTAACTCACATTGTACAGCCCTCCAGAAATGTGAGGTAAACTGCGTACCTCGATCTGAAAGAATAGACACGGGCACACCGTGAAGGCGGACACTCTCACGAATGTAAATTTTAGCTAACCTCTCTGAAAAATAGGTAGCTGCTACTGGAATGAAATGGGCTGACTTGGTCAACCTATCCACAATGACCCAAATTGCATCAAATTTTCTCTGAGTCTGTGGGAGCCCAAGAACAAAATCCATAGTGATACGCTCCCACTTCCACTCAGGAATTTCTAACTTCTGAAGCAAACCACCAGGTCTCTGATGCTCGTACTTAACTTGCTAACAATTCAAACACCGAGCTACATGTGCAACTATATTTTGGCGGTACCTGGATGACTAGAATACCTGGAACTGTGTGCTTCTTTAATAATTAATTCACAGAGCCCATCCACATTAGGCACACAAATACGACCCTGCATTCGCAGAACCCCATCTCCCCTCACAACAACCTATTTGGCATCACCATAACACAATGTGTCCTTAAGGATAAGTAAGTGAGGATCATCATACTGCCACTCTCTGATGCGCTCATATAAAGAAGACCGAGCGACTGCGCAAGCTAGAACACGACTGGGTTCTGAAACATCTAACCTCACAAGCTGATTAGCCAAAGTCTGAACATCTGCAGCTAATGGTCTCTCACCAACCAGAATATACGCAAGACTGCCCATACTCACAGCCTTTCTACTCAAGTCATCGGCCACTACATTGGCCTTTCCGGGGTGATACAAAATGGTGATATCATAGTCTCTCAACAACTCCATCCATCTTCTCTGCCTCAAATTAAGATCCTTTTGTTTGAACAGATACTGGAGGCTACGATGATCAGTAAATACCTCACACGAGACACCGTAAAGGTAATGCCTCCAAATCTTCTGCACATGAACAATGGCTGCTAATTCTAAGTCATGAATAGGATAATTCTTCTCGTGAACTTTCAACTGCCGCGACGCATATGCAATTACCTTGCCATCTTGAATTAATACTGCACCAAGCCTAATGTGAGATGCGTCACAATATATCGTATACGATCCTGAACCTGTGGGTAATACCAACACTAGCGCCGTAGTCAAAGCGGTCTTGAGCTTCTGAAAGCTCAACTCACATTTGTTTGACCATCTGAATGGGATACCCTTCCAGGTTAGTCTGGTCAATGTGCTTGCTATAGATGAAAACCCTTCCACGAACTGACAATAATAACTTGCCAAACCCAGGAAACTCCGGATCTCTGTAACCGAAGTAAGTCTTGGCCAATTCTGAACAACCTCAATCTTCTTAGGATCCACCTTTATGCCTTCTGCCGATACAACATGTCCCAAAAAGGCAACTGAGTCTAACCAAAACTCACATTTTGAAAATTTGGCATATAACTAATTATTCTTCAAGGTGTGAAGCACACATCGAAGATGCTTCTTATGCTCCTCTCGACTGCTGGAGTAAATCAAGATATCATCAATGAATACAACCACAAAATAATCCAAATAAGGCTTGAACACCCGATTCATTAAATCCATAAATGCTGCTGGAGCATTTGTCAACCCAAATGACATCACTATGAACTCGTAATGCCCATACCGAGTCCGAAAAGCTATCTTAGGGACATCAAATGCCCTAATCTTCAACTAATGGTAACCAGATTTCAAATCAATCTTCGAAAATACCTTGGCACCCTGAAGCTGATCAAATAAGTCATCAATTCTTGGCAGCGGATATTTGTTTTTGATAGTGGCGTTGTTCAACTGCCGATAATCTATACACATCCGCATCGAGCGATCCTTCTTCTTTACAAATAATACTGGTGCACCCCAGGGCGAGACACTGGGTCTAATGAATCCCTGATCAAGCAAGTCTTGTAACTGCTCTTTCAATTCTTTCAACTCTGGCGGTGCCATACGGTATGGTGGAATAGAAATAGGCTGAGTACCCGGAGCGAAATCAATACAGAAGTCAATATCTCTGTCGGGTGGCATCCCCAGCAGATCTGCAGGAAAAACTTCTGAATATACACGAACAACTAGTACTGAGTCCATAGAAGGGACATCGGCACTGGGATCGCAAATATAAGCCAAATAGGCTAGACACCCTTTCTCTACCATACGCCGAGCTTTCATATAAGAAATAACCCTACTGGCAGAATGGCTAGGAGTTCCTTTCTACTCTAACTGAGGTAACCCCGGCATGGCTAAAATCATTGTCTTGGCTTGACAATCCAATATATCATGATAAGGTGACAGCCAACCCATACCCAAGATGACATCAAAATCTACCATATCAAGAAGTAAAAGATCCACACTAGTCTCAAGATTACCAATAGTAACCACACACGAACGATAGACATGATCTACTACAACATAGTCTCCCACCGGTGTAGATAAACACAGAAGCACTAAGAGAATCACAAGGCACAACCAAATATGAAGCAAAATAGGAGGACACATAGGAATAAGTAGATCCTGGATCAAATAGAACTGAAGCATCTCTATGGAAAACTGGAATAATACCTATGATTACAACATTAGATGACTCGGCCTCAGGCCTAGCTGGAAAAGCATCAAATCGGGGCTGGGCCCCATCACTCTAAACTGCATCTCTAGGACGGCCTCTAACTGGCTGGCCTCCACCTTTAACAGTCTGACCTCTACCTCTAATGGCCTGACCTCCACCTCTAATGGTCTGACCTCTACCTCTAGCTTCCTGATCCCTACCTCTAGCTGGCTCAGCAGGCGGTGAAGCAACCAGTCCCGGTATGATGGCACGAGAATCCTGCCGAGATCTGTTACTCACCAATCTTGGGCAATACCTCCTGATGTGACCAATGTTCCTACACTCATAACACCCATCCTGATGCCGTGGCCGCTGAAGCTGAAGTTGACCCAAATGGGCCGGATAACCACTATAGTAACTCTGGAGTGGTGGTGCACTGATAGGAGCTGAATGTGCACTGAATACTGGCTGCCCAGAGTAAGGCATAATAGGACTGTGACTCCCTGAAGCACTGGGAGATGCATGAAGTGCTGAATGAAATGGTCTGGGAGGATAACCCCAACCAAATTCAAACCACCGAACTGACGAGGCACCACTGAAACCACCGAACTGACGAGGCCTCTTATCAGACCTCTACCCTCTCTCCTGTGCAAGAACCATCTTGATCCTCCCTGCGACATTAGCAGCCACCTGAAAAGAAATCTCACTTCCGGTCTCCTTGGCCATCTGAAGCCTGATAGGGTGAGTAAGTCCCTCAATAAACCTCCTCACTCTCTCTCCCTACGTAGGTAGTAAAAGGAGAGCAAGACGGGCCAAATCCATAAAACGGGATTCGTACTGAGTAACAGTCATACTGCCCTGCTGTAGACGCTCAAATTGCTTGTGGAATTCCTCTCTTAGTGTGATAGGGAGGAACCTCGCTAGAAATACCTAAGAGAACTGGTCGGGTCAACGTATAATCTCTCCACCACCTCTTGGCGGAACCCGTCATCTGAAATACAGCAAAATCAACCCCATTGGTCTCAACTATACCCATGTTCCACAGCACCTCGTGGCAGCGTTCAAGATAATCCCGTGGGTCCTCAGAAGGTGTACCACTGAAGTGAACTGGAAAGAGCTTAGTAAATTTATCCTGTCTCAATAAGGCCTCAAAGAACATGGCGGGCATATCACCGATCTGTGCCGCAACAACTGGCTGAACTATCCCAACTGGCATGGTTGTTGTAGCCTGATTCTGGGGAGCCATCTGCTCCAGAGCGGGAGTAGTGGGAGTTTTTGCTCCTCCCCCAGCCTGTGAGATAGTTGGTGCCACTAGAAATGTACCATTCTGAGCCATGCCCTCCATAAGAATAACCAAATGGACTAGAGCGTCCTGAAGTACTGGAATAGCTATGAATCCTTCCGAGACTTGAACTGGTCTAATTGGTACATTTTGAACTTGAACTTCCTCCTGAAGATCCACCTGAGGTTCTATAACAGGTGCAACTGCTCGAGCTCTGGACTGAGCTCTACCTCTGCCTCTAGCACGACCTCGGCCTCAACCTCTACCCCTGGCCATAGTTGGCACTGGGGGTTCTGGTCCATGTCCATCGGTAGATGTATTACGTGTTCTCACCATCTGCGAGAGAATAAGAGTAAAATGGTTCAATCATCGATGATAGAATAAAATCGCACGACAGAATAAGAAAAAAGTGATATTGTTCCTAAAATTCATAGCCTTTGAGAGATAAATACAGACGTCTCCGTACCAATCCTTCAGACTCTACTAAGCTTGCTCGTGACTCGTGAGACCTATGTAACATACTGCTCTGATACCAACTGTCACGACCCGAAATTCCCACCTTCGGACCGTGATGGCGCCTTACATTTTACTTGCTAGGCAAGCCAACGTTAGAATAATATTAACCAAGTTTTTTAAACAATCTTTAAATTATTAATAATCAAGGAAACAAAAGCGGAAGCAAAGTTTGAAATATAGTGAAATAATCCAAAAGAAATAACGGTGTCTAAATACCATCCCATAATTGATGTCAAAAGTGCACGGGCTTCTAGAATAAATACAAATAAAGGTCTGAATAAATAAACCTGCCTGAAAATAAACACAGAGCTAAAATAAAATAGACGGGGACTTCAGAATTGCGGACACCATGCAGTTATACCTCAAGTCTCCTCTGGTAGCTGAAATCCGAGCAAGTCTATGGTACGCCGCTGGGACCAACTTCAAAATCTACACAAGAAGTGTAGAGTGTAGTATCAGTACAACCGACCCGATGTACTGGTAAGTGCTGAGCCTAACCTCGATGAAGTAGTGACGAGGCTAAGGCGGTTCACTTACATTAACCTGTATGCAATATTGATAACAACAACAAATAATAAAAATAAATCAGGTAACTCATTTATAATAATTGAAGCCAACTCAGCAGTCAAAATCCATTATTATTTCAACCAATTCTGTTGCAGCGTGCGACCCGCTCTCACAATATATTCACTTTCAATTTTGTTGCAGCGTGCAACCCGATCTCATAATATATTCACTTTCGGTTCTGTTGCGGCGTGCAACCAGCTCCTTCAATATATTCATTTTAATCAATTCTGTCATATATTTATTCCAATCAAATATATATATAGACTTTTAAATAAGTCTGTTGCGGCGTGCAATCCGATCCCCCAATATTGACTTTTCATTAAGTCTATTGCGGCGTGCAATCCGATACCCTAATATTGACTTTTAATAAGTCTGTTGCGGCATGCAACCCGATCCTCCAATATTAAGTTTTTAATAAGTCTGTTGCGGCGTGCAACCCGATCCTCCAATATTAACTTTTTAACAAGTTTGTTGCAGCGTGCAACCCGATCCTCCAATATTAACTTTTAATAAGTCTATTGCGGCGTGCAACCCGATCCTCCCATATTTCCATTTCAATCAATTCTTATAGAATAAATTCCCCAATAAATACAACAATTAATATAAAATTATAAGACAACAAGCATACAACAATTATGATTTAATTATGAAACAAACAATAACAAATAGCAATTTATTATAAAAATCAGGGAGAAAATATGCAGTTTAATATTTAATATGCTAAATGTCAAATAACAATTAAAACACATAATTCAAATAGCATGTTACAATTAATACAGTAATTCAATAATTAATATTTGACAAAGAATAAGAGAGAAACAATTATTATAAAAATTAACTTAAGATTAAAAATAATTTATGATTTTTCAAGTATGCAGGCAAACAATTAATTTGACGACGTATAGACACTCGTCACCTCGCCTATATGTCGTTCACATGCAATTCACATAACAAATAATTTAAGGGTTCTATTCCCTCAAGTCAAGGTTAACCTCGACACTTGCCTCGCTTTGCAAATTCCAATCAATTATTCAACCATAGCTTTTCCTTTTATATTTTCCTCTGAAAGCTTCAAATCTATTCACAAATAATTCGATATATTCAATACGAATCATAGGTATTAATTCCATATGAATTTACAAATTTTCCGGATAAAAGCCCAAAATTTATTAAAATATTCGGCAGTGGGACCCACATCTCAAATCTCGAAAACACTCACGAAATACGAACACTCGTTTGGATACGAGTTCAACCATACAAAATTTTTCCAATTTTGATATCAAATGGACCTTCAAATCTTAATTTTTTCGTTTTTGGAAAGTTTTACAAAAATTCCAATTTCTTCCATCTAAATCCGAAATAAATGATGAATACAGGCTTAGATTTATGAAATAGAATCACTATATGATAAAGAACACTTACCTAGTTCAAAATCGTGAAAAACTCCATTGAAATCACCCCTAAGCCGAGTTATAATTGAGGGTTTGTGAAAAATGGAAAAAATCCCGTTTTGGTTCTGTTTTAAGTCATAGGGGCCAGGCCTTCTTTGCGTTTGTGAAGGGCCTGTCGCGTTCGCGATGAGTAGCAGTCCGTGGCATTCGCGTTCGCGAAGGCTTCCCCCCTGGCCTTCGCGTTCGCGAGGCATTGCTCGCGTTCGCGATGAAGGAATGATCAACCCTCCCCCATGTGTGCCTAACACTACGCGTTCGCGAGGAGCTGGTCGCGTTCGCGAAGGGTAATGCCTTCATCGCTTCGCGTTCATGATCAAGCCTTCGTGTTCGCGAAGAAGAAAATATCAGCTGCCCAGTTTACTCTTCACGTTCGAGAGTACCTTCGCGAACGCGAAGAAGGACATGCCAGAACACCTGCTGCAGCAAAATACCCGATTTTCAAAGTCCAAAACATCCCGTAGCCTATCCGAAACTCACCCGAGCCCTCAGGGCTCAAAACCAAACAGGCACACAAGCCCTAAAATATCATACGAAATTGCTCGCGCGATCAAATCGCCAAAGTAACACATAGAACTACAAATCGGACACTTAATCAAAGGAAGTTTTCAAAAAAACTTTAAAACTTATATTTTTACAACCGGGCGGGCGTCCGAATCATGTCAAATCAACTCCGATTCTCACCAAATTCAGCAGACAAGTCATAAATATTATAATGAACCTATACCGGGCTCCAGAATCAACATACGGACCCGAGATCAATAAATCCAATATCAATAATTTCTTAGAAATCATTAAGCTTTTAATTTTTTATCAAAATTCCATATCTCGGGCTAGAAACCTCGGATTTCGATTCCGGGCATACGCCCAAGTCCCAAATCACGACACGAACCTACCAGAATTGTCAAAATATAGATCCGGGACAGTTTCCTCAAAATGTTGACCAAAGTCAACTTAGTCGAGTTTTAAAGCTCTATTTCACATTTTAATCCATTTTTCACATAAAAATTTTCGAAAAATTGTACGGACTGCGCACGCAAGGCGAGGAATGATAAATGGTGATTTTCGAGGTCTTAGAACACAAAATTACTTATTAAATTTAAAGATGACATTTTGGGTCATCACAGCTCGTTGGGGGTGTGTACAGACTCCGGAGGGCCCCCTTCAACCCAAGCGCTATAATCTGCACGGACAACTCACACACTATAATATCATATCATAATCCGCACGGACAACTCACGTGCCATAATAAGCCAATAAGGCCTGATGCAGGCGGGCAATCCCGATCCACATAATAATAATAATATATATAAAGCCAACATGGCCTGCTGCGTCATGCTGCCTGATCCCAAAATATCTTCACAATCAGGCCCTCGGCCTCCCTCAGTCATCAATCTCTCCAGTCTCTCTCACAAGGGCTCACAATTGCATGTGAATAGCCCAAAAATGAGGATATGATGCATCAATAAATAACAACAGATACTGAGATATGATATGTTAAAACAAATAATTAACAACAATATGACCTCTGTGGGTCCCAAAAATACTGGCACATAGCCTCAACATAATATTTTAATATATGCTTTTCAGCTCAATTTCTTTAACACATAAAACAGCATGGAAAATGCCAAGATTATTTAACTACAAAATTCAACAGAAACAATTATATCACAATTTCTATAGTGCACGCCCACATTCCCATCAACTAGAATGTGTGTCACGTCCCAACAATTCACATAATATATATATTCAGGATTCATACCCTCAGATCCAAGATTATAAGAGTTACTTACCTCGAACAAGCCAAATCCAATATCGAGCAAGCTAAACAAAGCTCCAGAAATCCCATTCTGCGCGTATCCACTTCCAAACGACTCGAATATAGTCACAATTAATTTGATTCAGCCCACGAAAATTATAGGAATTTACACCATATCAAAATATTAATATTCTCCACAAAATCCGAAATTACGCCCCAAATATCACCCGTGGGGCCCAGGTCTCAAAATCCGACGAAACTCACAAAATACAAAAACCCATCCAATTAAAAGTTCAACCATACTAATTTCACTCAATTCCGACTCCGTATCGGTATCCGTATCGGTATTCCGACTCCGACTTCGTTTTATGACATTATAGAAATTTCCTTCTATTTCTCTTGAAGATTCAATAATCTTACACCAAAAATGACGATTAATTCATGAAATATTACCACAAGGGATTCAAGAACACTTTACCCAAGTTGTGTGGAAGAATTCCTCTCCAAAATCGCCCAAACTGAGCTCCAAAATCCGAAAATGGGTGAAAATGTCGAGCCGTCGAACTTAAAGGATTCTGCCCAGTCGATCCGCACCTGTGAACATGATTTGCTCACATGCGCGTCCGCTTGTGCATGAAAAATGTTGCATGTGTGGACTTTGCTTGCCTGCCCAGAGTGCGCATCTGCGAGGAAACCATCGCATTTGCGAAACCGCATCTGCGGAAAAGACATCGCAGATGCGAAAATCCCCAGCTTCCAGCCATCTCGCTTCTGCGCGCAATCTTCCACTTTTGCGCTCACGCAGGTGCGGAATTTCCCTCGCACCTGAGACCAATGCCTCATAGTCCCTGCCCCTATCTGTTCTTGCTAGGATCGCTTCTGCGAGCTCGCACCTGCGATGGAATTTCCGCAGGTGCGATTGCATCAGATGGCAGAAACTTCAGCCTTTTCTCCTAAGTCCGAATTGATCCGTTAGCCATCCGAAAATCGCCCGAGCCCCTCGGGACCCCATCCGAACATACCAACAAGTTCCATAATATAACACGGACCTACTCGAGGCCTCAAATCACACCTAACAATATTGAAACGATGAATTACACCTCAATTCAAAATCATTGAACTTTGAAACTTCAAATTCTATATCTTGTGCCGAAACACATCAAATCAATTCTGAATGACTTCAAGTTTTGCACACAAGTCACATTTCACATTACAGACCTATTCCAATTTTCAGAATCGGATTCCGACCCTGATATCAAAAAGTCAACCCTCGGTCAAACTTCCCAAAAATTCATCTTTCAGCATTTCAAGCCGAATTCATAACGAACCTCCAAATACTTTTCCGGACATGCTCCTAAGTCCAAAAGCACCATACTGAGCTATTGGAATCATTAAAACTCCATTCCAGGGTCATTTACACATAAGTCGACATCCGGTCATTATTATAACTTAAGCTTTAAACCTTGGAACTAAGTGTTCTAATTCATTCCAAAACCTCACCGGATTCGAACCAATTACCCCGACAATTCACACAACAACTGTAAAGTATAATTTGAGCAGTAAATGGGGAAACGGGGTTGTAAAACTCAAAACGACCGGACGAGTCGTTACATTCTCCCCCACTTAAACATACGTTCGTCCTCGAACGTGCCTACAGTTGTTTCCAAGCCATCAACTCATTGTTCCATCTCACTACACACGTACCCGGGGGTGACCCTATTCCATATAGGCTTGACAACACTATACCACTGAAATCATTGATTTAACTTTAGCCCATAAACCTTGAAAATTAATTTACAACCTTTAGAATTTCTTTTAAGACACGAATCTTACATTTATATACTGTATTAGTTTGAACAAGTTGTATCAATCCATAACCATCGCCATAACCACAGACATAATCACCTAACATATTACACAACTCGCATGCTCGTAACACCATTCCTGACCACAATGACTACTCCAAAACCAACCAATTACTAGTATTAAACCCATACCGAACCAAACTTCATCCCAATACCTTCGTACACTATTGATAATAAAAGAAACAGGCGAATCTCATGACCACTTACCAGATCAACAAGCCACGGAGCTCTCTTGCCCCAACCAGAACCATAAATCGCTTTCTGAGCCGACTTTCAATATTATCCTTCCGAACATACCATAATCAAACCTGATAGTACCCATTGTAGGTCCAATGTCCTTATATTACTAAACACAACTATTTCCAAAGACATGTCGCACCAATATAACTCAGAGCCACAACCCGTGCCATCCGTGCACCGATACGCAAAAATTCAAATGTACTCAGTCATGGAAAATGACTCAAATGAGAGAACTGCCCGGCCAGATTAACAAGTACCACCACAACGAAATGCTAAAAATTCATCATACACCGTAGAACCATCACCCGATCCTAACACAAGGTTCATACTTTAACATAACTCCGCTGCAATGCGTGACCCCATCCAAACGATGGTTCATAATATATAACTCGATCCACCCCACTCAAAATCAATAACCACAGAGAGGCAAATGACAAAAATGCCACACAAAACCTGAAAGAACATAACCATTACAGAATCGGTCATGCACTACCCAAATACTCATCACGCTCAAATTTTGCTATAAAGCTCAAATAGAACTGCACCATCTGTGCGCATAACTAATGAATCACAACTCCTCGTATAATGAAGGAGTAACTCATAGATCATTTCAAAACACGAATAAGTTCAACATCAACCGAATGACACATCTCTCAACAATATCAGTATGGAGCAAACCATTCCTGCTCGCTGTAGAATACACATCTTAGTTGGGCCTACCAATGGACCCCCAAATCAACTCGGGTGACACACAAATAGAAAAAACAAATCCCTCCAAAACTCCATAATGACTGAATCATAACACATTCTATCATCTGACTAGCTCCGGCCACAACTTCATAGTCCACAACCATGAGACAATCTGCTCCTGAGAACTCCAAATCTCCAAATCCACAGAATACGTGAATCACCATATTTGATTCCATCTCCACCTCCCAAATGCCTAATACCTCTCTTCCGTGCCACTTGGCAAAATTTCAATATCAGCAGTCTATCAGCCGTGTGAGTACTACAATACTAATTTATACATCCGTAAGTCAAAATACAATGCGCCTGCTGAAGTCCGCCCCCTTCTCATACAACACCAAGTAGTAATAGTATTCTTTTAGTTATTTGGAACTGGCCATATTGTCAAACATTTGTTACCTTCCCTTCAAGATTGTACTGCCACCTCATACATGTAAATCTAATTTCCGCACAACACATAACATCTATCTTGCCATCATGTGAAAAGCACAAGAATCTTATTATAAATTTTGAGTCACCAACAATTTACATACCCTATTAGTTAGAACCCTTTCTCTTACTTCTTCCAGGAGGAAATCACAATACACAACACGTTTCCCATATCGGTAGAAAAGTATCCAACTCAAACTATCCATAGTAGTTTGGAATCCATTTGCACATAATCAATCCCTTAGAACTAAATTCCTCTAACTCGACCAAGCCTCGCAGGTCACCACACCTAGGTGTATTGCCACAAAGCATCTATAGAAAACCCCCACATCATAAGCACTTATAGAACCGATCATATCCATTACCATACTGATCCAACCTACTACCCAGTTGTCTTATTTTCTCCGAGTTTCTTTCGAATTTGTCTTCAGATTAATACCTCTCCTTGCTAAAACACCATGATATTTAGCCACAACTCACCCCACAAACCTAGCATAGAACCATAACTCCCTACGACCCATAAACAACTGTATTCTTCTCAAGCACCTTCAATAATACCACAACTGTAACACTCACTCTGGAAATATCTTGTGTGAATTTGAAATTGTTCTTCTTATCTTCCTTATAATAAATGTAGAATCCATAGTCATATAGAATTTTCGTAAGTCCAGGCACCATCAAATGCAAATCTCAGATTTTTATCCATACACAAGTTTGGAGGAATTCTCATTTGCTATATGTAAACCTCGGACCTATTGGAACTTTCTCGAGAGTCTCCCCCTTTGTTCAAATCCCCATTACACCTCCCACGTGGGCCAAAAGACATGTGCCCCATTAGCGCAACAACACTCAAAAAAATAACTCTATTTTAATACCCCCCAATCAAATTCATACTCCGTGCGTACTACATATTTTGAAAATAACAACTCACCCATCCCATGATTTTCACATACTCATAAAGTATAATATAACCCGTATCAAAGAATTCGTTTACTCAAGTCATTCTCGAACTCCACCTATACAAGTCATAACTAATCCACAAGTATGCCTCAGACCAAAACTAAAATTTAATATACAACCATGAAATTAAGCCGTCTGCAGTAGGCTCCCCCAGTTAGCTCAAAGACATAAATTTAAACACTCAATAACTCACAATATCCATACTCTCCTACTGACCTAATACTTCTGTCAGTTCAACGAAAATTCTTCTCAAGCCCATACAATGCCAACCATAAAATACCTCAATCATCCGCTAGGCTCGCATCCATCCTCTTACCACTAAAGCCAACTTTCTCACCTAGATTCAAATTTAAATCTCAACACATATGCCCCACTGATAGAAAAGAAACTCTCCACTCACATTATAAGGAGCACACCTACGTGGATTACTCCACACGGGATAACCCACCTACTTAGCCTCAAATTGGTATCTTGATATACCCTTTCGCAGTCACAATTACTATTCAATCACTTAGTCTATCTGAGTCCAAACTCACTAACCAAACATGAGAATTTAATTTGTCCCAAAATTTAACAACGTGAAAGATCCTCCAAAACATTCATACTCGAGACTGTATGTCACATCAATCGAAAATCAAGCACCCAATGGCCTTTCCTTTACATTTCAAGGAAACACTTCCCGTCACATTCAAATTGTCTTAACACATCCCGCAATTACATCATACTCATCACAAAGCCTTTCCACCGGTCATCGAGCGACAAATTCCCCTCGTAGGGACATCACCGGACCTATGAGTCCAAATGTACAAGTTACAACTAAAGCTACCGAGCTTAAGCTGCGGTCTAAACCTGGCCTCAAGTCCCTCCAGTATGGCCCATCACCAAAACACATAATACATATCTCGAACCTCGTGCATGGAATCACTAGCCGGTGATGCACAACTGATACCGAGCGCTCATGTGCGCATACGAATACGTGGAAGGAATTCAAAGAGTTATGTCTCAAGTTGAATCAATCCCGCATGATAAAGAAAGAAAGATGGGAAGTATATATCCTAAATGCCCTGTAGCCTCTCGAAGATAAGTATGGACGTTATCATACCGATCCGCAAGA
The DNA here is from genome assembly GCF_000390325.3 of Nicotiana tomentosiformis. Lineage (NCBI taxonomy): Eukaryota > Viridiplantae > Streptophyta > Magnoliopsida > Solanales > Solanaceae > Nicotiana > Nicotiana tomentosiformis. Next base: position 15,111,463 of record NC_090822.1, read on the forward strand.
CTCTACTGGACACTTGCTCATAATTTGTAGAACCTATGAACCTAGAGCTCTGATACTAATCTTGTTACAACCCAAAATCCAACTAGTCGTGATGGCACCTAACCCAACCCGTTAGGTAAGCCAATTACCAACTATCCAATTCAAATAAAAATTATTAAAAAAAATTAAGTAAATAAAGATCTTAATCTTATACAATCCCCCAAGAACTGGTAATACAAATCATGAGCTTCTAAGAATATAGTCTACAAAGAGGAAATGAAATAAATACATAGTCTATTTGAATAGTAGATAAACAGAGCTTTTTATAAATCTAAGGCTACCATGAACAAGAGGCAGCTACAACAGGAACGCAGGTACATCTTCAAATCCCGCAACCACCGAGCACATCAACAACAACAACCAACATGTGCACGCAATGTGTAGTAGTGAGTATCAGTACAACCGAGCCATGTACTGAGTAATTAACAAACCTAGCCTTAAGTTGAAAGTAGTGACGAGCTTCCACCGAAGTCGGGTCCAAAACCACTAGTCCACAGCAGTTCATAACAATATAAAGCAAATAATACCAGAAGTAACTCAGAGATAAAATGCTCAGCTAAATCATGATTTCGAAAATAATAGTTCTTCCTTTCAAGTACATCAGTGAAAACCCAAATCGTTTGCCGAAGTTGCCAAAAATATGAATAAGTTTGAAAATAATAATTTTTCCCAAAAGTCCTTTTCAATAATAAATGAGATGTTTCATTTTCTTTCTAGATAACCCATGTAAAAACAAATGCATCACTATGCCCATTTGTCAAAAATGTGTGAGAATTCATGAATGATGTGATGTTGTACAACATGAGGAAAATACATCTCTATGCGTGTATGTCATGCGTGCATGCCAATGTGATGCAACTCAGTGATAAAATCATAAACAACCCCTCGGTCAGACCTCACCATCACTCGTAAACAGCCTCTCGGGCATACCTCACCATCTCTCATACCTCCCAGTCACTCAACACTCGACACTCGATACTCGCATTCAGTAGGTACCTGCGCTCACTGAGGGTGTGTACAAACTCTGGAGGGGCTCCTTCAGCCCAAGCACTATAGCTGCACGGACAACTCACGTGACATAATATTATATTAGAATCCGCACGGACAACTCACGTGCCATAATAAGTGTCACGACCCAAAATCTAACCATGGTCGTGAGGACGCCTATCATGTTACAAGGCAAGCCTATTTCCCAAAATATTACTACTAAACCGATTATAAGAATCTAATAAAACATTTCAACATTTAAATTTTTTCATAAACTAAATCAACTCTAAATATAATATAGAAAATACTGAAACGAGCCCCAAACATCGGGGTGTCACTAAGTCATGAGCTTCTAAAACTATGAACTAGGATATATAACTGTCTAACTGTCAATACACTCTCAAAATAAGAAATGATAAAAGGAGTAACAAGGTCCTGCGGACGCTAACAGCTACCTTGCAGTCTCCAAATGTTAGCTGGCATGAACTCAACGATCGCCGCCCTCTAACTCACCTAGATCTGCACATAAAGTATATGATGTAGTATGAGTACAACCGACTCAGTAGTAACAGAAATAACTAAGGAACTGAGCAGTAGTGACGAGCTAAGCAAAATAATCCAATTATTATTTCCAGAATTAAGTACAAACAGGAGTAGACAAGTAATTTCATAAATCAGCAAGACTACAAGGAAAATTAACTAGTAAATGCAGCAACAACAAAAGTAAATACAACCTCACAGCAATGTCACTCCATCACTCAGCACTCGCACTCAGCACTCAACACTCAACACTCAACACTCTACACTCACTGGGGTTGTGTACAAACTCCGGAAGGGCTCCCAAAGCCCAAGCACTAAGCACAGACAACTCACGTGCCATCATATCAATACCTAGTTCCGCACGGTCAACTCACGTGCTTCGCGGACAACTCACGCGCCATGGTATCAATACCGTGACCCGCACGGTCAACTCACGTGCTACGCGGACAACTCACATGCTATGGTATTAATATCCTCACAACCAGGCCCTCGGCCTCACTCAATCATGTACCTCACTAGCCTCACCATCATCAACAAATAAGGGGACACAACCCACATCAATTATCACAGCATATTAGCAAATAATAGAGACTGAGGTAAGCATGTACAATAATTTCTATGACTGAGTATACTTAATGTGAGCATGAATAAAGCCTAAGCATGATCCCTATCATGAAGGCAGACAAGTTCAATAACAACTAAATGCATAAACACAGATAATGGCCATTAGGCCTCACAGCCTCACAGGACGGACCAAGTCTCAATCCCTCGAGGCGTACACCCACACACCTATCACCTAGCGTGAGTATCATCTCCAAACAATCACATGATATCAAACTCTCTGGGTTTATACCCTCAAAGCCAAAGTTAAAACTGTTACTTACCATAATAGGGTAAAATCCTACTCCGGGATGCCCTCATCTCTGGACTCGGTCTCTAAAAGATCCAAATCTAACCATAATAAGATTAATACCATCAAGATAGGCTAACTAATCGAATTCCACAATAAAAACTACAAAATATGCCAAAAATCTGAAACCGGCCAAAACCCGGCCCCCGAGCCCACGTCTCGGAACTAGTCAACAATGGAAGAATCAAAACCCTCGTCCTCTTTCAAGTCTAACCAAATAAAATTTATCAAAATCGGACTCCGTTTGGTCCCTCAAATCCCTACCTAAAACTCTTCAAAACTCAAGCCCTAACTCCCTCAATTTCACTTTAAAATCATCAATCAAATCCCAAAAATGAAGATGGATTCATGAAATATAACCAAAACAGAGTAGCGAACACTTACCCCAATCCTTATGGTGAAAATTGCCACCAAAATCGTCCAAATCCGAGCTCCCCAACGCAAAATATGACCGAATGAACAAACCCTTATTTTATATATTTTTCTGCCAGCTATTATGCCTCGTTTATCGTGCCAAACATTCCCTAAACTCTCTTTTATGCCTCCAATGGATTCCTTGTGAAATTCTAGTCAAGTTAGGCTTTTGAATAACTTAATTTGATCTTATAATGAAGGAGATATGTTGGTTTTAATATTTGCAAATAGTGTAGATTTTTAAATACGCCGTCAGTGGCAATTTCATAATTAATCTGAAAAATTTCGCAACCTAGTTCTTAGTAAAATGACCTTAAAATCCTCATACGATGTCCAAATTCGACAATTCTTTTTGCTACGTGTCCGTAAGTACGATACGGATCTAATGATTCAATCAAAAGGAAATCGGAGCTCAGTTTTTCAATATGATATCATTTATGCTTGAAGAAACGATGTCGAAACATAAGAAAAACGAGCGCAACACAACCCAAACCTATCCGAAACTCACCCGAGGCCCTCGGGACCTCAACCAATAAATCCAACAAGTCATATATCACTACCTAAACTTAGTCGAACCTCTGGAACACCCCAAAACAATACCAAAATACCAAATCAACCTCGAGTTCAAGCCTAAGAACTTCTAAACTTTCAAAATTCTCCAACGACGCCGAAACCTATCAAACCACGTCCAAATGACCTCAAATATTTTACACAAGTCACAAATGACACTACGAACGTACTTCAACTTCTGGAATTTCATTCCGACCCCGATACCTAATTTTTCACTGCTCACCAAAATCGCCAAATTTCTAACTTTCACCAATTCAAGCCTAATTCTACCATGGACCTCCAAATTACATTCCGGACACACTCCTAATTCTAAAATCACCCAACGAAGCTAACCGAATCATAAAAATCCAAATTCGAATTCGTTTACTCATAAGTCAAGTTCCGATTAACTTTTTCTAACTTGGCTTTCTAAATAAGAGACTAATTGTTCATTTCACTCCAAAAACTAATCCGAACCCAAACCTACCAACTCAATACAACTTAACACCGCTAAACAACACATAAAGAAGCAGGAATGGGGAAAACAACACTATAACTCTCGGAACGATCGACCGGGTCGTTACAGTAATCCAATAAGGCCTGCTGCAAGCGGGCAGCCCCGATCCACATAATAATAATATATATAAAGCCAACATGGCCTGCTGCGGCGTGCATCCCGATCCCAAAATATCCTCACAATCAGGCCCTCGGCCTCCCTCGGTCATCAATCTCTCCAGTCTCTCTCTCTCTCATGGGCTCACAATGTCAGGAGAATAGCCCAAAAATGATGATATGATGCATCAATAAATAACAACAGAGACTGAGATATGATATATAATGAAATGAATAAGACTGAGTATGAATTTTGAATTTAAAACAAATAATTAACAGCAATATGACCTCTGTGGGTCCCAAATATTCTGGCACATAGCCTCAAAATAATTTTTAATATATGCTTTTCAATTCAATTTATTTAACACATAAAACCGCATGGAAAATGCCAAGATTATTTAACTACAAAATTCCACAGAAACAATTATATCACAATTTCTATAGTGCACACCCACACGCCCGTCACCTAGCATGTGCCTCACGTCCCAACAATTCACGTAATACATATATTCAGGGTTCATACCCTCAGATCCAATATTAGAAGAGTTACTTACCTCGATCAAGACAAATCCAATGCCGAGCAAGCTAAACAATGCTCCAGAAATCTCATTTTGCGCATATCCACTTCCAAACTGCTCGCATCTAGTCACAATTAATTTGATTCATCCGACAAAAATTATAAGAATTTACACCATATCAAAATACTAATATTTTCCACAAAATCCGAAATTACGCCCCAAAAGTCACCCGTGGGGCTCATGTATCAAAATCCGACAACCCATCCAATTTCAAGTTCAACCATACTAATTTCACTAAATTCTAACTCCGAATCGGTATTCAAACTCAAAATATTCGTTTTATGACATTATAGAAATTTCCTTTTATTTCTCTTGAAGATTCAATAATATTACACAAAAAATGAAGATTAATTCAAGAAATATAACCACAAGCGATTCAACGGCACTTACCCCAAGTTGTTTGGAAAAATTCCTCTCCAAAATCGCCCAAACCGAGCTCCAAAATCCGGAAATGGGTGAAAATGTCGAACCCTCGAACTTAAAGGATTCTGCCGAGTCGATCTGCACCTTCGAACACGATTTTATCACCTGCACCTTCGCTTGTGCGAGCAAAACGTCGCATGTGAGGACTTCACTTGCCTTCCCAGTTTGCGCATCTGCGAGGAAACCATAATATTTGCAAGGCCGCATCTGCGGGAAAGACATCGCAGATGCAAAAATCCTCAGCTTCTAGCCATCTCGCTTCTGCGCGCAATCTTCCGCATCTGCGCTCACGCAGGTGTGGAATTTTCCTTGCACCTGCGACCAATGCCTCAAAGTCCCTACCCGCATCTGCACTTGCCAGGCTCACTTCTGCGAGCTCGCACCTGCGATGGAATTTCTGCAGGTGCGATTGCATCATATGGCAGAAACTTCAGCCTTTTCTCCTAAGTTCAAATTGATCCGTTAGCCATCCGAAACTCGCCCGAGTCCCTTGGGACACCATCCGAACATACGAACAAGTTCCATAACATAACATAGACCTACTCGAGGCCTAAAATCACACCTAACAACATCGAAACGACGAATTACACCTCAATTCAAAATCATTGAACTTTGAAACTTCAAATTCTATATATTGTGCCGAAAATTCATCTTTCGGCATTTCAAGCCTACTTTCACTACGGACCTCCAAATAAAATTTTGGACACGCTCCTAAGTCCAAAATCACCATACAGAGCTATTAGAATCATCAAAACTCCATTCCGTGGTCGTTTACACATAAGTCAACATATGGTCATTATTCTAACTTAAGCTTTAAACCTTGGAACTAAGTGTTCCAATTCATTTCAAGACCTCACCGGACCCGAACCAATTACCCCGAAAATTCATACAACAATTGTAAAGTACAATTTGAGCAGTAAATGGGGAAGCGGGGTTGTAATACTCAAAATGACCAGCCCGGTCGTTACAATTAATGTTTATCATTTTCAGGAATTTATACCTTTTTATTTACTTTTTATTTTATAGCTTAAGCGCATTATCAAATACATATGTGTGATATTTTAAATTTTAAACTCATTCATATGGGTTGCACGCGCTTTCTGAAAGACTACTATTTCAAAAATTGTTAAGCATATATTGGATATTTTTAAAATGGAATTGTGTATTTAGTATTAAAGAGCGATTATAATACACATGTGTTAGGTCAAAAAAGTGATATGAAGTCAAGAATATATATTTGTCTATCTATGTTATCTATATTATTATTATAAATAAAAACACGAATGTAACGACCAGACCGGTCGTTTTGAGCCCTAGCGCGTCGTTCAATAGTTTGAGGCCATGAGTAGCATCACTTCAGGTATTACGACTTGTACGCATGGTCGGAACTGAAATTTGGGAAGTTCAGAATTGATTTGGAAAGAAAATTCTCATTTCAGAAGCTCTAAGTTAGAAGAATTGACTAAGGTTGGATTTTTGAGCAAAAAATCTCGGAATCAGGATTTGAAGGTTCCAACAGGTTCGTATGATGATTTTGGACTTGGGCGTATGTCCGGAACAAGTTTTGGATGACCGGGAGAGTTTCGACGCCTATTATGGAAGTTGGCATTTTGGAAGGATTTCATAAATTTGAGTTGAAGTGCATTTCCATGTTATCGATGTTCGTTTGGGATTCCGAGTCTGGGAATAGCTCTGTATGGTGATACTGGTATTGGGAGCGCGTCTGGAAGTGGATTTAGAGGTCCGAAGGTGTCACGACCCAAAAACCTAACCTGTCGTGATGGAGCCTATCATGGAACTAGGCAAGCCGACTCATTCCAAAACAAACCGATATTTTCATTTCAAGGATAATTTCAAGACTATTTAGCGAAGAAACCTTAGTAAAGGAGTTCAAATCAAAATAAAAGTGCGAAAAAGAAAAAGCCTGACATCGTGGTGTCACTAGTCATAAGCATCTACTACAATCTGTCTAACAATATCAAGACTAACTCAGCCTGGAAAATAGCTAAATACAACTAAAGGAAGATGAGATGGAGAAGAGGAGGGGCTGTGATCACCAAGCAACTACCTTGCTATTTGTGATGACCCAAAATGTCATCTTTAAATTTAATACGTAATTCTATGTTCTAAGACCTCGAAAAGCACTAATTATCATTCCTCGACTTGCGTGCGCAGTCCGTAAAATGTTCAGGAATGTTTTTATGTGAAAAATGGATTAAAATGTGAAATAGAGCCTTAAAACTCAGTTGAGTTGACTTTGGTCAAATTTTTAGCAAACGGACCCGGATTAGTATTTTGATAGTTCCGGTAGCTCCTTAACATGATTTGGGACTTGGGTGTATGCCGGAATTTAATTTGGAGATCCTTAGCTCAAGTTATGACCATTTAACGGAAACTAGTAATTTAAAGGCTAAAGATTTCCAAGTTTGACCACAGAGTGACTTTTGATATCAGAGCCGGAATCAAATTCTGAAAATTTGAATAGCTCGGTTATGTCATTTATGACTTGTGTTCCAAATTTGAAGTCATTCCGGATTCATTTAATATATTTTGGCACGAGATTTGCAAATTGAAAAGTTTAAAACTCAAAGTTCGAGTCGAGGGGTGAATTGTAATTTTAGTGTTGTTTGACGTGATATGCGACCTCGAGTAAGTTTGTATTATGTTATGGGACTTGATGATATATCGGACGGGGTCCCGAGTACCCCGTGTGTGATTCGAATAGAAATCGGAACAAGAATTAGACTTAATATATTAGCGAGCCTTCCATTGCAAATGAGCCCAGGCGTGGTTGGGCAAAAGTCCGCAGGTGCAGAAACCTGCACGCACCTTCGCGTCCGCAGAAGCGGAGATAGTAATCGCAGAAGCAAAGGCAACGCAAGTCCGCATTTTTCCTCCGCAGATGCGAGGCCTTGTTTGGCAGCCCCATTTCGCAGATGCGAGATTTTTCTTGCAAAAGCGAGCTCGCAAGTGCGAGCCCAGGTACCGCAGGTGCGAAAATGCCTGGGCAGTGTATAAATCGAAAAGTCCGAGACTTTTACTCATTTTTGTCATTTTGAGCTCGGTAAGGTGAAATTTGGGCGATTTTCGTGGGGACAAATTGGGGTAAGTGTTCTTTATCCTATATTTATTATATTTCATGATTCCGTACTCATTTATATCATGAATTTGTAAATTTATGGAAGAAAAATCATATTTTTGTAAAAGCTTCCAAAAACGAAAATTTAAGATTTGAAGGTCTATTTGACATCGGAATTGGATAATGGGTGTTCGGATTTCGTAAGTTTTTCCGAGATTTGAGACATGGTTCCCACTGTCGAATATTTAAATGAATTTTGGATTTTTATCATAAAAATTAGTAAATTCATATGGAATTAATTCCTATGATTCGTATTGAGTATATCGAATTGTTTGTGAATAGATTTGATGCTTTTGGAGACAAATTTAAAAGGAAAAGTTGTGGTCGAGTAATTGATTGGAATTTGCAAAGCGAGGTAAGTGTCGTTGTTAACCTTGACTTGAGGGAATAGAACCCTTAAACTAATTATTTCAAAGGAATATATTGGGAGAGCGGGTTGCACGCTGTAACGAAAATGCATGTGAATATATTGTGAATTGGCTTTAATTATTTTAAATGAGTTACCTGATTTATTTCTATTATTTGTTGGTGTTACTAATATTGCGTACAAGTTAATGTAAGTGACCCGTCTTAGCCTCGCCACTACTTCGTCGAGGTTAGGCTCAGCACTTACCAGTTCATGGGGTCGGTTGTACTGATACTACACTCTGCACTTCTTGTGCAGATTTCGGAGTTGGTCCCAGTGGCGCACCATAGACTTGCTCGGATTTCAGCTATTCAGAGGATACTTGAGGTATAACTGCACGACGTCCGCAGTTCTGAAGTCCCCATCTACTTTTGTTTAGCTGTGTGTTTATTTCCATACAACTTTATTTTTTTCAGGCCCTTATTTGTATTATTCTAGAAGCTCGTGCACTTGTGACACCAGTTCTGGGATGGTATTTAGACACCGTTGCTTTTATGGATTATTCACTATATTTCAGACCTTACTTCCGCATTTGTTCCTTTGTTATTAATAAATTTAAAAATTGTTTTAAAAATGGATAATATTATTCTAACGTTGGCTTGCCTAGCAAGTGAAATGTTAGGCGCCATCATGGTCCGAAGGTGGGAATTTCGGGTTGTGATAGTTGGTATCAGAGCACTAGGTCACATAGGTCTCACAAGTCACGAGCAAGTTTAGTAGAGTGTGAAGGATCAGTATGGAGACGTCTGTACTTATCTCTCAGAGGCTATGAAGTTTACAAACAAAATCACTGCTTTCTTATTATGTCGTGCGGTTTTATTCTATCATCGATACTTGAACCATTCTACTCTTATTCTCTCGCAGATGATGAGAACACGAAATACCTCTACTAATGGACAGAGACCAGAACCCCTGATGGAAACTATGGCTAGGGGTAGAGGTCGAGGCTGAGGTCGTGCTAGAGGCCGAGGCAGAGGCCGAGGTAGAGCTCAGTCCAGAGCTCGAGCAACTGCACCTGTTGTAGAACCTCAGGTAGACCTTCAGGAGGAGGTTCCAGTTCATAATGTACCAGCTGGACCAGTTTAGGTCACAGAAGGATTCATAGCTACTCCAGTGCTTCACGATGCTCTAGTCTGTTTGGTGAGTCTTATGGAGGGCGTGGCCCAAAATGGTACATTTCCAGTGGCACCAGCCATTTCATAGGCTAGGGGAGGAGCACAAACTCCCACTACTCTTGCTCTGGAGCAGATGGCTCCCCAGAATCAGGCTCTAGCCGCCCCGCTAGTTGGGGTAGTTCAATCAGTTGTTGCGGCACAGACCGGTGATAGGCCCGCTATGTCTTTTGAGGCCGTATTGAGACTGGATAAGTTTACTAAGATCTTTCCAGTTAAATTCAGTGGTACACCTTATGAGGACGCACAGGATTATCTTGAATGCTGTCACGAGGTGCTACGAAACATGGGTATAGTTGGGACCAATGGGGTTAATTTTGCTGTATTTCAGATGACGGGTTCTGCCAAGAGGTGGTGGAGAGATTATACATTGACCAGACTAGTTGGATCGCCTGCACTTACCTTGGTGCAGTTCTCTCAGCTATTTCTGGCGAAGTTCCTCCCTATCACACTAAGAGAGGAATTCCACATGCAATTTGAGCATCTACAGCAGGGTAGTATGATTGTTACTCAGTACGAGTCCCGTTGTGTGGATTTGGCCCGTCATGCTCTCTTTTTACTACCTACAGAGGGAGAGAGAGTGAGGAGGTTTATTGAGGGACTCACTCACCCTATCAGGCTTCAGATGGCCAAGGAGACCTGAAGTGAGATTTCTTTACAGGAGGCGGCTAATGTCACGAGGAGGATCGAGATGGTTCTTGCATAGGAGAGAAGACAGAGGTATGATAAGAGGCCTTGTTAGTTCAGTAGTTTCAGTAGTGCCTTATCTGGAGGCAGGGGCAATTTTGGTAGGGTTCATCCTCCCAGGCCATTTTATTCAGCAATTCAAGCATCTCCCGGTGCTTCAGGGAGTCACGGTCCTATTATGCCTTACTCTGGACAGCCAGTTAGTGCACATTCAACTCCTATCAGTGCACCACCACTCCAAAGCTACTATAGCGGTTATCTAGCTCATTTGGGTCAACTTCAGTTTCAGTAGCCACGACATCAGGATGGGTGTTATGAGTGTGGAAACATTGGTCACATCAGGAGGTATTGCCCTAGGTTGGAAAGTAACAGAACTCGGCAGGATTCACGTGTCATCATACTGACACCGGTTGCGTCATCGCCTGCTCAGCCAGCTAGAGGTAGGGGTCAGGCAACTACAAGCGGATGTCTGCCATTAGAGGTAGAGGTCAGCCCATTAGATGTGGATGTCAGTCCATTAGAGGTGAAGGCCATCCAGTTAGAGGCCGTCCTAGAGACGTAGTTTAGAATGGTGGGGCTTAGCCACGATTTTATGCTTTTCCAACTAGGCTTGAGGTCGAGTCATCTGATGCTGTGATCACAGGTATTATTCCAGTTTTCCATAGAGATGCTTCAGTTCTATTTGATCCAGGATCTACTTATTCCTATGTGTCCTCCTATTTTGCTTCATATTTGGTTGTGCCTTGTGATTCTCCGAGTGCTTCTGTGTGTTTAACTACACCGGTGGGAGACTATGTTATAGTAGATCATGTCTATCGTTTGTGTGTGGTTAGTATTGGTAATCTTGAGACTAGTGTGGATCTTCTACTTCTTGATATGGTAGATTTTGTTGTCATCTTGGGTATGGGTTGGTTGTCACCTTATCATGATATATTGGATTGTCATGCCAAGACAATGACTCTAGCCATGCCGGGGTTACCTCGATTAGAGTGGAAAGGAACTCCTGGTTATTTTGCCAGCAAGGTTATTTCTTATATAAAATCTCGACGTTTGGTAGAGAAAGAGTGTCTAGCGTATTTGGCTTATATTCGCGATCCCAGTGCGGATGTTGCTTCTATGGACTCAGTACTAGTTGTTCATGAATTTCCAGAAGTATTTCCTACAGATTTTCCGGTAATGTCACCCGATAGAGATATTGACTTCTATATTGATTTGGCTCCGGGCACTCAGCCCATTTTTATTCCACCATACCGTAGGCCCCGCCGGAGTTGAAAGAATTGAAAGAGTAGTTACAAGACTTGCTTGATCAGGGATACATTAGACCTAGTGTCTCTCCCTAGGGTGCACCAATATTATTTGTAAAGAAGAAAGATGGCTCTATGCGGATGTGTAAAGATTATTGGCAGTTGAACAAGGCCACTATCAAAATCAAATATCCGTTGCCAAGAATTGATGACTTATTTGATCAGATTCAGGGTGCCAAGGTATTTTCGAAGATCGATTTGAGGTCTGTTTACCATTAGTTGAAGATTAGGGCATCTGATGTCCCTAAAACAACTTTTTGGACTCGGCATAGGCATTACGAATTCCTAGTGATGTCATTTGGGTTGGCAAATGTCCCAACAACATTTATGGATTTGATGAATCGGGTGTTCAAGCACTAGCAGTCGAGCAGAGCATGAGCAACATCTTTAGAGTGTGCTTCATACTTTGAAGAATAATCAGTTATATGCCAAAATTTCAAAATATAAGTTTTGGTTAGACTTAGTTTCCTTTTTGGGGCATGTTGTATCGGCAGAAGGAATAAAGGTGGATCCTAAGAATATTGAGGCTTCAAAATTGGACTAGACCTACTTTAGTTACAGAGATCCGGAGTTTTATGGGTTTGGCAGGTTATATCGTCGGTTCGTGGAAGGGTTTTCATCTATAGCAAGCCCATTGACCAGACTGATCTAGAAATGTGTCCCATTCAGATGGTTAGACGAGTGTGAGTTGAGATTTCAGACGCTCAAGACTGCTTTGACTACAGGGCCAGTGTTGGTATTACCCATAGGTTTAGGATCGTATACGGTATATTGTGATGCATCTCACATTGGTCTTGGTGCAGTATTAATGCAAGATGGCAAGGTGATTGCATATGCGTCATGACAGTTGAAAGTTCACGAGAAGAATTATCATGTTCATGACTTAGAACTGGCAGCCATTGTTCATGCGCTGAAGATTTGGAGGCATTACCTGTACGGTGTCTCGTGTGAGGTATTTACTGATCATCGTAGCCTTCAGTCTTTATGCAAACAAAAAGATCTTAATTTGAGGCAGAGAAGATGGTTGGAGTTGTTGAAAGACTATGATATCACCATTTTGTATCACCCCGGAAAGGCCAATGTGGTGGCCGGTGCTTTGAGTAGAAAGACTGTGAGTATGGGCAGTCTTGCGTATATTCTAGTTGGTGAGAGTCCATTAGCTGCATATGTTCAGACTTTGGCTAATCAATTAGTGAGGTTAGATGTTTTAGAACCCAGTCGGGTTCCAGCTTGCACATTCGCTTGGTCTTCTTTATATGAGCGCATAAGAGAGAGGCAGTATGATGATCCTCATTTACTTGTCCTTAAGGATACGGTGCGGCACAACGATTTCAAACAGCTTGTTGTGGGGAAAGATGGAGTTCTGCTAATGCAAGGTCGTATTTGTGTGCCTAATGTGGATGGGCTTCGTGAATTAATTCTTGAAAAGGCACACAGTTCCAGGTATTCTATTCATCCAGGTACCGCCAAAATATATCAATATTTGCGGTAATATTATTGGTGGAGAAGAATAAAAAAGGATATATTTGCATATGTAGCTCGGTGTCTGAATTGTCAGCAAGTTAAATACGAGAATCAGAGACCTGGTGGTTTGCTTCAGAAGTTAGAAATTCCTAAGTGGAAGTGGGAGCGTATCACTATGGATTTTGTTGTTGGACTCCCACGGACTCAGAGAAAATTTGACGCAGTTTGGGTCATTGTGGACAAGTTAACCAAATCAGCACATTTCATTCCAGTGGCAGTTACCTATTCTTCAAAGAGGTTAGCTGAAATTTATATTCGTGAGATTGTCCGCCTTAACGTTGTGCCTGTATCTATTATTTCAGATCGAGGTATGCAGTTTACCTAACATTTTTGGAGGGTTGTACAACGTGGGTTAGGTACGCGAGTGGAGTTGAGTACATCATTTCATCCACAGACAGATGGACAGTCATAACACATTATTCAGATATAGGAAGATATGCTTCGTGCTTGTGTTATAGACTTTGGAGGTTCTTGAGATCATTCATTTCCACTTGCGGAGTTTCCTTATAATATGAGGAGTCGAGCATTCGGATGGATCCATATGAGGCATTATATGGAAGGCGATGTCGTTCGCCAGTTGGCTGGTTTGAACCGGGAGAGGCTCGATTATTGGGTACCGATTGGGTACAGGATACCTTGGATAAGGTCAAGGTTATTCAGGATCGACTTCGCACAACTCAGTCTTGGCAAAAGAGTTATGTCGACCGTAAAGTTCGTCATATTGCATTCATGGTTTGAGAAAGAATATTGCTTCGGGTTTCAACTATGCAAGGTGTAATGAGGTTCGGAAAGAAAGGGATGGTTGAGCCTTAGGTATATCGAACCCTTTGAAATTCTTGAAAGGGTGGGTGAAGTAGCCTACAGGCTTGTATTACCACCTAGTTTATCAGTGGTTCATCCAGTGTTCCATGTGTCTATGCTCCGGAAATATCATGGTGATCCGTCCCATGTGTTAGATTTCAGCTCAGTCCAATTGGACAAAGATTTGACTTACGAGGAAGAGCCGGTGGCAATTCTAGCCCGGCAGGTCCGATAGTTGAGGTCTAAGAATTATCATTCACTTCGAGTGCAATGGAGATGTCAGCCGGTAGAGGCATCTACCTGGGAGTCCGAGACGGACATGCTGAGTAAATACTCACACCTTTTCTCCAGCACAAGTAATTTTTCTAACTCCGTTCAAGGACGAACGTTTGTTTTAGAGGTGGGGAATGCGATGACCCAAAATGTCATCTTTAAATTTAATAAGTAATTATGTATTCTAAAACCTCGAAAAACACTAATTACCATTCCTTGACTTGCGTGCGCAGTCCGTACAATGTTCCGAAAAGTTTTTATGTGAAAAATGGATTAAAATGTGTAATAGAGCCTTAAAACTCAACTTAGTTGGCTTTGGTCAACATTTTCAGCAAATGGACCCGGTTCAGTATTTTGACAGTTTCGGTAGCTCCGTATCATCATTTGGAAATTGGGCGTATGCCCGGAATTTAATTTGGAGGTCCCTAGCTCAAGTTTTGACCATTTAACGGAAACTAGTAATTTAAAGGTTAAAGATTTCCATGTTTGACAACGGGGGTTGACTTATTGATATCGGAGCCTGAATCCGACTCCGGAAATTTGAATAGCTCCGTTATGTCATTTATGACGTGTGTGCCAAATTTTAAGTCATTCCGGATTCATTTAATATGTTTTGGCACGCGATTTGCAAATAGAAATGTTTAAAACTCAAAGTTCGAATCGAGGGGTGAATTGTAATTTCAGTGCTGTTTGACGTAATTTGAGACCCCAAGTAAGTCCATATTATGTTATGAGACTTGTTGGTGTATTCGGATGAGGTCCCGAGTACCCCGAGTGTGATTCGAATCGAAATCAGAACAAGAATTGGACTTAAGGAAAATCTGGAATTTGGCCTTCTGGTGTAATTGCACCTGCGGATTAATCCGCAGGTGCGAGCTCGTAGAAGCGAGCCTTCCATCGCAGATGCACCCGGGGGTGGCTGGGAAAAATTTCACAGGTGCGGAAACCTGCACGTACCCGTACGTCCGCAGAAGCGGACACAGTAATCGCAGAAGCGGAGGCAGCGCAGGTGCACATTTTACCTCCACAGAAGCGAGGCCTCGCCTGGCAGCCCCATTTCGCAGATGCGAGATTTTTCTCGTAAAAGCAAGCTCGCAAATGCGAGTCCAGGCACCGCAGGTGCGGAAATGCCTGGGCAATGTATTAATCGAAAAGTCCGAGACTTTACTAATTTTGGTCATTTTGAGCTCGGTAAGGCGACTATTTGGGCGATTTTCACGGGAAAAAAATGGAGTAAGTGTTATTTATCCTATATTGATTATATTTCATGATTCCATACTCATTTATATCATGAATCCGTGAATTTATGGAAGAAAAAATCAGATTTTTATAAAAGTTTCCATAAAAGAAAATTTAAGATTTAAAGGTCCATTTGACATCGGAATTGGATAAATTTTGTATGGTTGAACTCCTATCGGAACGGGTGTTCGGATTTCGTAATTTTTTCTGAGATTTGAGACATGGGTCCCACTGTCAAATATTTAAATGAATTTTAGATTTTTATCCGAAAAATTAGTAAATTCATATAGAATTAATTCCTATTATTCGTATTGAGTATATCGAATTGTTTGTGAATAGATTTGAAGCTTTTGGAGACAAATTTAAAGGGAAAAGTTGTGGTCGAGTAATTGATTGGAATTTCCAAAGCGAGGTAAGTGTCGTGGTTAACCTTGACTTGGGGGAATAGAACCCTTAAACTATTTTTTATTTGAAATGCATGTGAACGACGTATAGGCGAGGTGACGAGTGTCTATACGTCGTCAAATTAATTCTTGCATAATTACTTGACAAATTATAAATCATTTTAAATCATGAATTAATTATTATAATAATTGTTTCTTTCATAATCTTTGTCAAATTTTAATTCTTGAATTCCTGCATTAATTGTTACATGCTATTTGAATTATGTGTCTTATTTGTTATTTGATATTTAGCATATTAAATATTAAACTGCCTATTTTCTCCCTGATTTCCATAATAATTTGCTATTTGTCATTGTTTGTTTCATAATTAAATCATAATTATTGTATGCTTGATGTCTTATAATTTTATATTAATCATAACATTTATTGGGGAAATTTCTTCTATAAAAATTGGTAAATGAATATGTTGGAGGAGCGGGTTGTACGCCGCAACGGAATTGACTGAAATGGAAATATTGGGGGATTGGATTGCACGCCGCAATAGACTTATTTAAAAGTCAATATTGGGGGATCGGATTGTACGTCGCAACAGACTTATTTAAAAGTCTATATATACTTGATTGAAATAAATATACAATAGACTTATTTAAAAGTCAATACTGGGAGATCGGATTGCACGCCGCAATAGACTTATTTAAAAGTCTATATATACTTGATTGAAATGAATATATGAGAGGCTTGATTAAAAGGAATATATTGGGAGAGCGGGTTGCATGCTGTAACAGAATTGAATGTGAAAATATGGTGAGAGCGGGTAGCACACTGCAACAGAATTGATGGAAATGATAATTGGTTATGACTGCTGAATTGGCTTTAATTATTATAAATGGATTACCTGATTTATTTCTATTATTTGTTGTTGTTACTAATATTGTGTACATGTTTATGCAAGTGACCCGTTCTAGCCTCGTCACTACTGCGTCGAGGTTAGGTTCAACACTTACCAGTACATGGGGTCGGTTGTACTGATACAACACTCTGCACTTCTTGTGCAGATTTCGAAGTTGGTCCCAGTGGCGTACCATAGACTTGCTCGGATTTCAGCTACTTAGAGGAGACTTAAGGTATAACTGCACGACGTCCGCAGTTCTGAAGTCCCCGTCTACTTTACTTTAGCTGTGTGTTTATTTTCATACAACTTTATTTTATTCAGGCCCTTATTTGTATTATTCTAGAAGCTCGTGCACTTATGACACTAATTCTGGGATGGTATTTATACACCGTTATTTTTATGGATTATTCACTATATTTCAGTCCTTACTTTCGCATTTGTTCCTTTGTTATTAATAAATTTAAAAATTGTTTTAAAAATGGATAATATTATTTTAACGTTGCCTTACCTAGCAAGTGAAATTTTAGGCGCCATCACAGTACGAAAGTGGAAATTTCGGGTCGTGACACTATCCCCGAGAAAATCCGCTACTAGAATTTTCAACAACCGCTACCGTGTCCAACTACACCTGGATCTGCACATAAGGTGCAGGGAGTAACGTGAGCACGCCAACTCAGTAAGTAACAACAATAAATAAAGACTGAGCAGTAGTGACGAGCAATAAAGCCTATAGAGTTCATATCATGAAATCTTCGTAAAATACCACATGCTTTAAATATCAGGATTTGAATCTAATCATGTCGTTTAAACCCTGTTCCAGTAAAATCATTTAAAGATATTTTTCAACAGTTTTCAAACAAGGCTCAATGCAAGGTGGGCAAAATCGATGAAATCATAAACAGCCCCTCGGGCCCCTCGAGCAAACCTCACAGTCACTCATGCATCTCGGGCATACCTCACAATCACTCATGCCACTCGGGCATATCTCACAGTCACTCATTCCACTCGGGCATACATTACAATCACTTATGCCTCCCAGTCACTCAGCACTCGGCACTCGTACTCAGTAGGTACCTGCGCTCACTGGGTGTGTGTACAGACTTCGGATGGGCTCCTTCAGCCCAAGAGCTATATCAATTCTAATCATGGCATAAATCAATCAGGCCCTCGACCTATATCAAACATGCTGTGGCGCTCAACCCGATACCTTAAAGATCCTCACATACCAGGCCCTCGGCCTCACTCAGTCATAAACCTCTCAATCCACTCGGGCATTTCATTAAAAACAGGATACTCAACCCAAAACAACATTTATATGCATCAAAATAGAGTAAGAAAAACTGAGTTATACAGTAAACAAGTATAACCATGACTGAGTATAGATTTTAAATCGAAAATAGTGATATGATAGTAAGAAAAGGCCCATAAGGGTCCAAACATAACATTCAGCCCAATTTACAGAAACTCTTTATAAAGCACATAAGTATTATATAGGTTCAACAGAATATACAACTTTACAGTTGCTACGGGACGGACCAAGTCACAGCCCCCAACGGTGCACGCCCACTCGCCCATCACCTAGCCTGTGCATAACCTCAAAATAGTAAGATGATACGAAATCTGGGGGTTTCATACCCTCAGGACTAGATTTACAATCGTTACTTACCTCAAACAGGTCAAATCTCTACCCCGCAACGCTCTTGCCTATCTTGACCTCAAACAAGTCAAATCCATACATTAGGAATACATAGACGACCCTGGGTGGCAAGGCAAGCTTATAGCCGTGATTATTCATGCTCTTAAGATATGGAGGCATTATCTGTATGGGGTGTCATGTGAGTTTTATACTAATCATCGTAGCTTACAACATTTGTTCAAGCAAATGGATCTCAATTTGAGGCAGCGTAAATGGCTCGAGTTACTAAAGGATTATAACATCACCATTCTTTATCATCCGGTCAAGGCAAATGTGGTAGCGGATGCCTTAAGCAGGAAGGCAGAGAGTATGGGTAGCTTGGCTTTCATTTCAGCAGAGATGAGTCCACTAGCGTTGGACATTCAGTCCTTGTCTAACAAACTTGTGAGGTTGGATATTTCAAAGACCAGTTGGGTTATTGCATGTGTTGTTGCCCAGTCTTCACTATTGGGGCAGATCAAGGCTCGGCAGTTTGATGATCCGCATTTGGAAGTTCTTAGAGAGAGGGTACTATAGGGTAGTGCCAAGGAGGTTTCTATTGGCGAGGATGGTGTCTGCCACTCCAGGGTCGTCTATGTGTTCCTAATGTCGACGACTTGAGAGAGAGGATTCTAGAAGAGGCACACAGTTCTCGTTATTCTATTCGTACAGGTGCAACGAAGATGTATCCTGACATGAGGCAACATTATTGGTGGCGGCGAATGCAGAAAGACATAGTTTAGTATGTAGCTAGATGCCTAAATTGCCAGCAGGTTAAATATGAGCTTCAGAGGCTAGGAGGCCTACTCCAGCAGATGACTATACCCGAGTGGAAGTGGGAGTGCATCACTATAGACTTCGTAGTTGGATTTCCACGAACTTTGCGGAAGTTCGATGCAGTTTGGGTCATTGTTGATAGGTTGACCAAGTCGGCACACTTCATTCCAGTTGCCACTACTAATACTTCAGAGAGGCTGGCCAGATTTATATTCGGGAGATAGTCTGGTTACACAGTGTGCCAATTGCCATCATATCAGATAGAGGCCCTTAGTTTACTTCACATTTCTGGAGAGTGTGGTTCGGTTTTTTGCCTTTCGTTTTCGGTTTATTCGGTACGGTAACTTCAGTTTATTCGGTTCTAAAGCAGCTTCTGAACGTTATATTTAGGGTAGAATAACACCTTAACTAACTAGTAAAATTAAAATTATAATTAGCTAGCAAAATCAATCTTATGAATGCAATAACACTACACATCATATATGGGACTTCTATAGACAATAGCATAAGATTAGAATAATGTTTACAAACTTCATCAACATATAAGTATGTCTGGTCTAAAGCTCTAACGTGCATCTCCGTAATATACCAGACACTAGTAAGCTTCTCAAATGTGACCAAAATAAGCTTTTCACAAGTGTTGTTTACAGAAATCATTCGGGTAACATACATTAATCACATAGACAAAAATAGGTGGTGCACAGGCTTTAACTAAAGAACATGGAACTAGAAACATTCTCCTTAAGCTCTCTGGTAACTGCAGGCTACAAGGATGACAAGATATTTAAAATTAATCCAATATATATTTCGGTACGACATCGGTATATACCAAATACCATACCTAATACCAAATGTTTTAAAACTGTAAACTAAATACCAAAATACCAAAAATTTCGGTATGGTAATTCGGTATTTACCAAATTATGCATAGTCCTAAGGTTCATGTAGGTCTCACAAGTTATGAGCAGGCCTAATAGAGTCTTGCTAATCGGTGCGGAGACGTCTGTACTTATCTTTGAGAGGTTATAAGGTGTTAGGAAACTACCTTTCTTTGTCCCCCATCATGCAATTGATGTAGTACTAAATATCTTTCTCTTACTCTCTCACATATGGTGAGAACGCACTATAATGAGGCTCCAGACCAGTGAAAAGCTACTCCCCCAGTTGCTAGAGGTCTAGGGAGGGATCCATACCGTGGTAGGGGACGAGGACGTCCCAATATTGTTCTAGTTATGCCGCCAGTGATTCCAGCAGAAAATCCCACTATTGAGGAACATGGTGAGGTGTTTGTGGCAGAGCCAGCTCCGATGGATTTCACATATGCATCGGGATTCCAGGACGTCATGGGTCGTATGTTGCGGTTTATGGACACTGTGACTCGACCAGTTTATTTTCGGCAGACCCAGCCATATTTCAGGCGGGCGGGGGAGCACTGACTCCGACCGCACATGCTCATAGACAAGAAGCTGTTGTATATCAGACTCAGGGTGCACTAGCTGTCGGTAGAGCCCAGCTAGTGGAAGCAGCTACACCTGAACCCAGGCCAGCTGGAGCCGCCGATCCACAAAAACTATTGGACAGATGGACTAGACTACATCCTCCTGTCTTTGGGGGTGATCCACATTAGGATACCCAGGACTTCATTGATAGGTGTAGCGATAGACTGTACAACATGAGGATATTGGAGTCTCATGGGGTTGACTTTGCTACTTTTCAGCTAGAGGGCAGAGCCCGTAGATGGTGGAAGTCTTATCTTCTTGGCAGACCAACAAATTCTCCTCTCATGACTTGGGACAGATTCACCCGTATTTTCCTAGACAGGTATATTCAAACCTCCCATAGGGAAGAGTTGCGGTTTCAATTTGAGCAGCTCTAGCAGGGTCATATGTTAGTGACCGATTATGAGGCGAGGTTCTCTGAGTTATCTCGCCATACACTTATGATAATCCCCACTGAGGCGGAGAGAGTGCAGAGGTTTGTTGCGGGTTTACATACTAGCATTCAGGCCACTATAGCTCGAGAGGTTGAAATGGGCACTTCTTATAAGCTAGTCGTGGAGATAGCCTGGAGGATTAAGGGTGTGTGTTAGTGGAGCCAAGATCAGGTTATGAGAGATAAGTGATTTAGGTATTATGGAGAGTTCATAGGTGCTCCTTCTAGGGGCAGAGGTCAGTTTGTGAGAGGGCAGTCCAACAAGCCCCCATATCCAGCACCACCGCCTGCTCGGGGTTCTCTAGTGCGACCTTATTTCAGTGCTATACTAGAGAGTTCTTATTGCCCACCGGCTATTCAGGGTTCTTCCAGTGAGTATTCAGGCCCTCAGAGCCAGACTGTTAGTCAGCAGCCCATCGCACTAAAACTTTGTTACGAGTGCCGGGATCCCAGTTACATGCGGAGATTCTACCCCAGGCTACGTGGTTGACTAGTGCAGCAGGGTTAGTAGCCTATGATTACCGCACAAGTTGATGCACCAGTCGTCCGACCACTAAGAGGTGGAAGACAGATGGGTAGGGGTCATCTTATAGGTGGAGGTCAGCCAAGTGGAGGCCAGCCAGTTGGTGCTCCAGCTCGGTTCTATGCTTTTCGGGCTAGACCAGATGTAGATGCCTCAGATGCCACGATTATAGGTATTATTTCTGTTTGCGGCAATGTTTCCTCCGTATTATTTGATCCAGGATCTATATATTCATATGTGTCATCTCTATTTTCTCATTTCCTAGGTGTTTCTCGTGAGTCCTTGAGTACTCCTATTTATGTGTCCACTCATATAGGCGATTCTGTTGTGGTGAATCAGATCTACTGGTCCTGTATTATTATATTATGTGGTTATGAAACTAGCGCAGATCTCTATTGCTTGAGATGACCGACATTGAAATCATCCTAGGCATGGACTGGTTATCTCTATATCATGCTATTCTACATTTGTTATGCCAAGACTGTTACCTTGGCTATTCCAGCATTGCCTAAGCTGGAGTGGAAGGGTTTGTTTGTTAGTGCATTTAATCAGGTTATTAATTTATGAAGGCTCAACATATGGTTGAGAATGGTTGTTTTGCTTATCTAGACTATGTTCGGGATACTACTACAGAGACTTTGACTATTGATTTAGTGCATGTAGTTCGGGAGTTCTCTGATGTATTTCCTTCAGATCTTCCAGGCATGCCACCTGATCGTGATATTGATTTTTGTATTGACTTGGCTCTAGATACCCAGCCTATATCTATCCCAATGTATCGCATGGATCATAAAGAATTGAAAGAACAACTTGAGGAGTTACCAGCCAAGGGGTTTGTCAGATCGAGTGCATCGCTTTAGGGTGCACCGGTATTATCTGTGAAGAAGAAGGATTGAACAATTCGAATGTGTATTGATTATCGCCAATTGAACAAAGTCACTACTAAGAATAAGTACCTGTGTCGCTTATTGGTGATCTATTTGCCAGTTGCAGGGCTCTAGGGTTTTCTCTACGATCGACTTGAGGTTGGGGTACCTCAGTTGAAGATTCGGAATTTTGATGTTCCGAAGACTACTTTCCTGACTAGATATGGTCATTATGAGTTTCTCTTGATGTCCTTCGGTTTGACCAACGCCCCGACAGCGTTTTTGGATCTAATGAACATGGCATTCATGCCATATATTGATTTGTTTGTCATTGTCTTCGTTGATGTTATTTTGATCTACTCGCGCAGTAAGGAGGAGCACGAACAGCATATGAGAGTGGTGCTTCAGACGTTGTAGGAACAAAAGTTATATGCTAAGTTCTCCAAATGTGAATTCTGGCTAGATTCTGTAGCATTTTTGGGGCATATTTTTCTGGGTTTAGCATGTTATTATTGTCGGTTCGTGGAAGGTTTTTCATCTATTGCAGAACCTTTGACCAAATTAACCCATAAGGGTGCTCCATTCCGATGGTATGATGATTGTGATATATACAGTGCATTGTGACGCTTCTCGCGTTGGCTAGGGTTTTATATTAATGTAGGAAGGGCGAGTTATTGCATATTCTTCACGTCAACTAAAGTCCCACGAGAAGAATTAACCAGTGCATGATTTGGAGTTAGCTGCGATTCTTCACGCTCTTAAGATTTGGAGGCATTATCTTTATGGGGTGTCTTGTGAAGTTTACACTGATCATCACAGTTTATAGCATTTGTTCAAGAAGAGGGACCTAAATTTGAGGCAGCGCAGAGGGCTTGAGTTACTAAAAGATTATGACATTACTATCCTGTATCATCCGGGCAAAGCAAATGTGGTTTCCGACGCCTTGAGTAGAAAGGCGGAGAGTATGGGTAGTTTGCCTTTCATTTCAGCAGAGGATAGGCCATTAGCTTTGGATATTCAGTCATTGGCTAACAAACTTGTGAGATTTGATATTTCAGAACTCAGTCAAGTTCTTACATGTGTTGTTGCTCAATATTCATTATTTGCGCATATCAAGGCTCGCCAGTATGATGATCCACACTTAATTATTTTTCGAGAAACGGTACTGCGGGGTGGTGCCAAGGAAGTTACTATTGGCGTGGATGGTGTTCTGCGACTCCAGGATAGTCTCTGTGTTTCTAATGTGGATGAACTGAGGAAAGTGATCCTAAAGGAGGTACACAGTTCTAGGTATTTTATTCATCCAGGTGCTACGAAGATGTATCGTGACCTGAGGAAGCATTATTGGTGGCGACGAATGAAAAAGGACATAGTTGAGTATGTAGCTAGGTGTCTAAATTTCCAGCAAGTTAAATATGAGCACCAGGTGGCCTACTTCTGCAGATGACTATTTCAGAATGGAAATGGGAACGCATTCTATGGACTTTGTAGTTGGGTTGTCGCGGACCTTGTGAAAGTTTGATGCAGTTTGGGTCATTGTCGACAGTTGACCAAGTAGGCACACTTTATTACGGTTGTGACTACGTATACTTCAGAGGGGTTGGCCAAGATATATATTCAAGAGATAGTTCGTTTGCACGGTGTGCCAATTTCCATCATATCAAATAGAGGCCCTCAGTTTACTTCATATTTCTGGAGGGTAGTACAAAGTGAATGGGGGGACCCGTGTAGAGCTCAACACAGCCTTTCATCCGCAAACCGATGGGCAGTCAGTGCGGACAATTTAGATTTTGGAGGATATGCTTAGGGCATGTGTGATTGACTTTGGAGGTCAGTGGGATCGCTTCTTGCCTTTGGAAGAGTTTGCTTATAACAACAGTTACCAATCCAGCATCGAGATGGCTCCATTTGAGGCTTTATATGGTCAACAAAGTTATATGGTATTGATTTGGTGAAGGATGCCTTATCATTTATGGTGGGTGAAAAACTTCTCTTGAAGGTTTCGCTGATGAAGGGAATGATGAGATTTTGGAAAAAGGGGAAGTCGAGCCCAAGGTTTATAGGCCCATATGAGGTGTTGAGACGAGTCGTGGAGGTTCCTTACGAGCTTGCCTTGCCTCCTAGTCTATCAGGAGTTCATCCGGTTTTTCATGTATCTATGCTCCAGAAGTATCATACCGACCTATCGCATGTGTTAGAATTCAGCACAATTTAGCTAGATAATAGCATGGGTTATGAAGACCAGCCAGTATCCATTGTTGATAAACAAGTTCGCCAGTTGAGGTCCAAGAGGATTTTTGCAGTAAATGTCTAGTTGAGGGCCAACCAGTCGAGGAAGCAACTTGGGAGGCCGAGGAAGACATGCGGAGCAGATATCCACACTTATTCAGCACTCCAGGTGCAATTCTAAACCCATTTGAGGACGAACGTTTGTTTAAGAGGTGGAGAATGTAATTACCCAACTGGTCAATTTGACGTTTAGAACCCCGTTTCCCTAAATAAAACTCCATGTATGTGCTTTTATTAATTTATGACTTGTGGGGATGGTTGGTTTGGGATTTGAAAGTTCCTTAAGTTGGCCTTAAAATGCTAGGTTTGACTTCAGTTAACATTTTTAGAAAACAATCCCGGAATAGAATTGTGATGATTCCAACAGCTCCGTATGGTTATTTTGGACTTAGGAGCTTGTTCGGAATTTTATTTGCATGTCCGTAGTTAAATTAAGCTTGAAATGGCTAAAATAGGAATTTAAGTTTGGAAATTTGACCGGGGAGTTGACTTTTTGATATCGGAGTCGGAATCCAGTCCAGGCCGGCTCGAGGGCCATGATAGAAGGACCAGGCTCGAGGGTCATGATCGAAGGACCAGGATCGAGGGACATGATCGAAGCCACGATCGAGGCCCAGGATCGAAGCCATGATCGAGGCCATGACCGAGGGCTGCCTGGGCACAATTATAAAAGAAGGGACTTCGTCCCATTCGCCATGTTTGACAAATTGGAGAGAACGACATTGGGGTAAGTGATTCTGATTTGGTCTATATACACGGATATATCATTGTTTTTACCATTTAATTAGTGTTTTGAGATTGAAATTTGGAAAATTTTAGAAATCTCATAAAAATGGTTTTTTGAGATTTCGGTGTCGATTCAGAGTCGGATTTGAGTAAAACTGGTATGGTTGGACTCGTAATTGAATGGGTTGTCAGATTTTGTGAGTTTCGCCTAATTCCGAGATGTGGTCAGCACGAGCGATTATTGAGCTAATTTCATATTTTTATTTAAAAATGTAGCATTTTTTATGAAATTGATTTCTATAATTTTTGTTGACTGTATCGAATTATTTTGGTTAGATTTGAGCCAATCAAATTTGGATAATTGAGGAAAAGGCCTACTAGTGGATTAAATTGAAGCAAGACGAGGTAAGTCTCTTGTCTAATCTTGTAAGGGGGGAATTACCCCATAGGTGATTAAATTAAATAACTGTTGCTAAATGCGGGGGCTACGTACGCACGAGGTGACGAGAGTCCGTGTGTAGCTACTATTTATGATAAATTTCGGGGGGGGGGGGGGGGAAGAGGGGGTTAGGACTCAAATCATGAATTACTTGTGTGAATTTTATTCTTTATTAAATTAAATTATTTGATATATATTGTGAATTGTTAGGGAAATATAGTAAAAGATGGAAATCACATACACTTAAGTTTTTGTTTAAATTAATTAATTGTTAAAAGAAATGGTTCATCCTCCCGAATTAATCTTATACTAAATATACTCTCATTCCGGAGGTACATAAGATAATGTCCTCCTTTCTTGTGGAGCGGGCCGAACGCCTCGGCAGTATAGATGCATCTATGGATTGCTTCGCATGTCCCTCGACAGTGTATACGACACTCTAGATCGGGCCGTACGACCTCGGTAGAAATCGTTCCTAATAATAGTAATAATTACACGATACCTTGATATTTTAATCGCAGCTTGTGAATTTAATTAATAGATTGGAACTTGTTGCATTTGAAAGATTTTAATTATTTCTGCGGATTAAATAAAATTATTGTTAATTCTATAAATCATGCTGATTTAAATATCTCTATTTATATTTTATTTATTATTATTGACCTTTAGTGAGTGTCAAAGTCTTCCTCTCATCTCTAACTCTTCGAGATTAGGCTTGATACTTACTGGGTACACGTTATTTACATACACATGCTACAGTTGCTGCACTTTTGTGCAGTATCTGAGACAGGCACTAGTGAATGACCTATCATCGCACACCCACGTTATCATGAGGTTTAGTGGTGAGCTGCCTTTCTGAGCCGTTCTGCAGCTACCAATGCCTCTTCTTGTATTTGCATTCTGTCTATTTTATTTCAGACAATATTTGAAGTTTTGTATAATCTACTAGATGCTCATATACTTGTGATACCAGGTCTTGTCACACACACTGGTAGAATTTGGATTTGTATTATTTTCTTGTATTTAAATTAATTAGTATCTTTTCTATTTTGATTAAATAATGCTAGGAAAAAGAATAAAACTACTTTGAAAATTATTAAAAATGATTGCTATAAGTTTAATTTACTAGTTGGCTTGCCTAGCTGTAGTGTTGGGCGCCATCACGACCTATAGGTGAAATTGGGTCGTGACATTACCCTTTAAAAAATAAAGTTCACACTAAATAAAATAGTCATTTAATTATTTTTCTAATATTTAGGATCTAAAAATTTATTATATCTTTTCTTATTTAAACTAGGTACCTAAAATTTAGGACCTTAAATTTGTACCTTAAATGAATGTGCAAAGAGTCTTTATTTGGACGATACTATAAAATTTATAGACGTTTGTTTGATAGAGCTTTTACGTGGCAATTGGAAATTCACATCCTAATCGTACTATAATTGTACTCATGAAGAACAAAATAGTTTTTTTTAACATTAATGAGTAATTTTGTTGAAGAACAATTTTAGAACTTAATATTTGAGACTAAAATAATGTGAGACTAAAATTGAAAACTACTAATATATAGGAAATAATGTTTCTCTTTTCTTTTTATTTTATCTTTTTCAATCAATCTAGACTATTATAAAAGTATGAAATTCAATGCAAAATTGACCGACTTTTTAATCATTTACAGCTTCTTTGGATTGTTGTTACATGTCGTTTCATAATGTATCATATTGTATCATACTGTATTGTTTGATGAATACAAAGTTTGGATAGATTGTATCATTTGTCGTTGTTTCATGATGTCATGCACTAACAATATATAGAATAAACTTGCAACATTACTAAGAAAAAATAAAATACATAATATAATTATTATATAAAAAAGCAGGATAAGGAATAAAATATGATTATTTAATAATAAAGAAGGGCAAGATGAGCGAAAAAAGAAAAGAAACGACGCCACCACACCAAATCCGTCGTTTCATAAAGTCACACATTTCGTCGTTACATAACGATGGATTTAACGATACGATACAATAAAATTAAAGTAATAATCAAAACAAATATTGCATTTAAAGTAATAATACGATACAATACGATAAGTAACAACCATCCAAACAAGCTATTAAAATTAAATATCACATTAAACAAAATTATCATTTCATTAGTTTTTTCAATATTTAGAACATTAAAATTAACTAAAATTTTGACTATTTTATCTTTTCTATTTGAACTATATAAGAACTCATAATAATAGGAATGTAGTTACAGTAAAATTACCTATATAAGCCGCACTCCGATATCGCCACAATCTTCATACTTTGTTTCAATATCCGCTCAATCAAGTGGCTACATGCCACTCTTATACAATCTTCCCGTGGGACACGCTCCCACAACTTTCCGCACCAGGTATCACGTCTGTACATTAATACCATCAGCCGCACTAATGTTGTAAAGTGAATCAAGTATCCGCAAATCAATACACAAATCCTCTTACACAAGACACCGATCTTAGGTGACGCTGAAGACAATACCAACCTACTCTAAATATCTAAATTCTTTTCCTGCTCATTTGAGCTCAAGACATCCTTGTTAACACCGAACCACCACCTTGATCCTCAACTTCCAATTTCCATGCAACTCACCGCATCTAATAATGCCAATATACAAGATTACAAGAATTTCATCATAACTCTCGAACCGACAATAGGTACACATTTTATCATATAGAAACCTTCTACGTAGCTCATTCCAGAAGAACCAATGCAACACGCAACTAAATTCTCAAACCGCAGAAAAATACAAACCTCGAGTAGTGGTCTAAACCATCATAATTCTTCTAGGTTCCATCTACACATAACATTCCATAATACTAGAATGCCCCAAAATAAAATTGATTACGGCGGTCGTCAAACCTTGCATGTACCGCATAAAATAACATGTATAACTCAACACGCTGAAAGAGCTGATCATTGCCATCATCATGCCAATTCAACCATTTCTAATTGAACCCGACTTCTCCTAATTTACTCTGGATCTTCATTATAAATAACAATAACTCCTTTATCAATATAATGACACAATCCGCACTCATCCTGAGTGACCCCATTTCACGAGACCACATTGTCCCCAAAACCCAAGAACCATCTCACACCCTTCTTGTGCGCACAATAGCATCGCTAACTGGTACACCCATTCTGATAGTTCCTCTATGAGCCCGAAGTTATTTTCTCCCATTCCTCCCATACTACACCGCAGACCTGAGATAACATAGAATACTCCAAGCCCCTTTTTCATAAACTGCAAAATCTCGATACTCAACCATGCTACTGGCTCGAATTCCTTAGGCACCACACTCTGAATTTTGAACCTACTAGGACCATTGTTGAGAGTCACCCACTCTGATTTGGTCCCGAATATAATCAAACTCCAAGGCTTAAAGAAGCACCCGACTGAATAATTTTCCTTATACACCACTTCCACACAAAGCCTAGACTTTGAGTCTTCCCAGACCTGAACACGAATCGATAAGGCCAAATATAGAACACATTCCTAAAATCCTTTGCTCAAATTACTATTGATGTTCTCTTCCCTTAGTCATGGCGACCCATCAATACACTATTAACCAGAAATCGCACTAGTTTACAATTACACAATCCAATCAAAGACGGCGGGGCTCTCCCACTTAGCCTGAAACTACCATTGCATAACCCTGGAACCCACCAAGATTACTTATCTCCTATTGACATGATCTTGCACAATCAACCTGCCAAATTCCCTCAAAATCCATATGTTAAACATTTCATAAACATTCTGAATCACTAGCCATATTCACATATTCGACCTCTTACTGGATAACTAGTAAAATTCTTCGTAGAAAATTCATCAACCCTATCCAACCGCTAACCTGCCCACAAGAGATAAACCGCCTGTGGAAACTCCATGCCGACATCATCCAATGCCGCTGCACTAGGTACAATTACTACAAAATTGGTAACCCATCCTGAGCCCTTGCTCAATCACCAGTTGTACAAGTCTGTTCACTCCTCATGGACATCAACTAAAGATGCGATAATACATTCCAATCAAGAGTCATGTTGTATCCTTCTTCATATCAAGCAACTTATCTCTGTCACATGAAATCTCTCGCCGCCTAATAAACAATGTTCAAAATTGAGTCTGTAGACCCAGTCACTGTCCACCCTGAATCCCAAATCACTCTAGACCTTTCTCAGGGTGTGTAGTCATCCTACCTCAAAACCCATATGCTACTCTGCCAC
Source organism: Nicotiana tomentosiformis (assembly GCF_000390325.3). NCBI lineage: Eukaryota > Viridiplantae > Streptophyta > Magnoliopsida > Solanales > Solanaceae > Nicotiana > Nicotiana tomentosiformis. Next base: position 15,141,854 of record NC_090822.1, read on the forward strand.
TCTCCCACTTTGATCAAACTCACTCCTTTAAGCAACCATTTAACTCTGGTTCCTCACTCTTGGCCTTATAGAAACTTTAACCATCGTAAGGCACCTCCCACATGTCCTTCCTCATCCTTCGTTGCCCAGCTGTTGCCTTAACTCAAAATTCATCTGTGTAGTACCCGAACAAACAGATCGCCGCCAACTCTAAACCGCATTGAAGATCATCTTCCTTGAGCCATCAATATTAGGATTGCCGATTCGATTCTGAACCACAACAAATTGCAACATCTGATAGCCGCTTCCCCGACACCATTCATAATACTCCGCCCTAAAGGCGATTTGAAGAAGACTATAACAATGGCGAACTTAGCACATTCAATCAAGGACGACGACACCACACCTTGGATGGAGATTCCACTACACATGAGAATACCAAGTCTTGTTGCTCCATCCATCCAAGCTGGACATTCTTACTCTGATTGACTTTCCCTCTGCTGGAAATAAAACACTGAACCTCTGAATCACGCATTGCGAAAACCTCATTTCAATTCATTCACTGCCCCTACACGTAGACAAGTATCCTACCATTACATTAATATTCTGTGATAATAACTCATGAATATCATAGCAATAGGTGCATATCCCCCAAAACCATCATAAATGCAGCTACTAAGATGAGATGACAAAATATCCTTCCACAAGGCGACATTAGCCAAATCGAATACGAAGGGAGAAACATCCTGCGCTACATCTGTAGTGCCATTAAAATTCCTCGATTCCAATTTATAGTAAGCGTTTCGCGTCGCATAAGATTGAATAGGAAGGAAATTAAGGCATAAGCCTCACAGGAATCAATTCGCGCGATGAGGAATCAAGAAGTGGAGTGCTCCTAACAACCCTGTAGCTTCTCGAAGATAAGTACAGACGTCTCTGTACCGATCCGCAAGACTCTGCTAGACTCGCTCATGACTCGTGATACCTAAGTGAACCTAGTACTCTGATATCATGTTGTCACGACCTAGAACCTGTTAAAAGTCATGATGGAGCCAAACACCACTGTCAGGAAAGCCAACACTAAATAGTTAATTTCAAAAAACATACAATTGCTTCAATTTAACTAGTAGCAAACGAAATTTGAGAATAATAATAATGTTTTCCAATTTCAATACTAAATATCCCATAATCATCCCAGAACCCAGTGTCACAAGTGCATGAGCATTAACTAGGAAGATAAAATAAAATACAATACCTGTCCAGAATACAAATTAGACAGAAAAATACATAAGTAACTCTGAAGGGGACTCTGTTGGCTGCGGATCATAGATGGAAATGCAGCTCACCTAAGTCTCCGCATTTACTATACCTTTGTGCCCACAAGGCTACTAGACATATGTGCACCTGCACAAAAATATGCAGCAAGGGTAGTATGTGTACGTAATTCAACGTGTACCCAGTAAGTATCCCGCCTAACCTAAAAAAAGAAGTGACGAAGGGTCGGCTCCGACACTTACTATGGGCTATAAATGAAAAGTCAATGAGAATAAGCATGGATTACGTACAGCGGATGTAAGCTCAATGTCATGAAATAAGTAAATAATTCTTTTGCTCATAAGAAATTTTCAAATTTATTTCCCTTTATTTAACAATTTATCTCAGGCCAAAGAGGCAATATCATTTATTTATAAATTACAAGGCAAGCAATACAAGCAAGCGCAAATCATGTTGAGGTCGTACGGCCCGATCCAACATAATATTTAAACTGGCACTTCTAGAGGGTCGAATGGCGCGAACCATAGATGCATCAATTTAATCTACCGAGGCGTTCGGCCCGTTCCACAAATGACAACACACTAAAACAATAGATCAAGAATTCATCAAGAGGAAATTATCCAAGGAAAAGCCAATTTCTCTTTTAAAAGTCAAGAAAACGATGTCTAGCCTTTTAGAAATTTATTCACAAAGTTCGATATGATTTAAGCATTTTAAATTGACAACAAGATTGCAAATATTGCAAGTAAAACATGCTTTTGGGTCCTAGACTACCCGAACTTAAGCATAATAGTATCTACGCACGGACTCTCATCACCTTGTGCGTACGTAAACCCCACAAATAGAAGCACACATTCATTTATTTTACCTATGGGGTAAATTTCCTCTTACAATGTTAGAAAGGAGACTTACCTCGCTACGAAGCTCCATAGCTGGCTCCAACGCCACTTTAATACCTCGAACTGATGCTTTACAATCCAAAACTATGAAAACAATGTGCAAATCAATCAATGTGTGTTCTAATACCCACAACTAATCAATTTAAACAATTTTTCAACTCCGCTCGAAAAGTCGATAAAGCAACCCTCGGGCCCACGTGCCCGGATTCCGAAAATATTCGAAGATTACCATTACCCATAACCTCACGAACTCAACTATATGATTTATTTCCAATTCCATGCCCAAATTCGTGGTCAAAATCCAAGAATACCAATTTCAAGGTTTTTCTTCAAAATGCCAATTTTTTACTAATTTCCTTATTTACATCCATATATAATCCAAGTATTTAAGTTGAAATAGGTGGGAATAACTTACCTTGACATAGATATTGAAGATGGAGCTCCAAAATCGCTCCAAGATCGGCTCCCATGGCGGAAATGAAGTGAAAAATAGCCAAAATTCCCGTTTAAAAAAACTCACTGCCCAACACTACCCTTCTTCGTATTCGCGTCCAACGCCTCGCGTTCACGAAGGCCAAATATCTCTGAACCAAAATTTCCTCTTCGCGTTCGCGATGTCCAAATGACCTTATTCCTCCGAGTTCGCGTTCCACACTTCGCGTTCGCATAGGCCAACGACATCAGACATATCTCCTTCCTTTTTTTCGCGTTTGCGAAGGCTTTCCCAGCTCCTGCCTCGCGTTCGCGAAGGCCAAATCTAGCATCCCCAAATTTCTTCTTCGTGAACGCAGGACTTCCTTCGCGTTCGCAAAGAAGGAAACCAGACACCAGAATCACCAGTTCCAAAACAGCTCCAAATGATCTGAAACCACCCCGAAACACACCCAAGGCCCCCGGGACCCCGTCCAATCATACAAACCTATCCCATAACATAACACGGACCATCTCGAGGCCTAAAATCACATCAAACAACATTAAAATCATGACTCGCACCTCAATTCAAACTTAATGAACTTTGAAACTTCTACATTTGATGCCGGAACCTATCAAATCACGTCTGATTGACCTCAAATTTTGCACACAAGTCACATTCAACATTACGGACAGACTCCAACTCCCGGAATAGGAATACAACCCCGATATAAAAAATTCCTCTCCTAGTAAAACTTCTCAGAAACCATTAAACTTCTAACTTTTTCCAAATGACCATAAAATGACCTACGGACCTCCAAATCCACATCTGGGGGGGGGGCTCCCAAAACCTGAATAACCATACGGAGCTATTCTCAGACTCGAAATTCCAAACGGATATCGAAATTATTGAAATGCACATCAACCCAAATTTATGGAATTCTTCCAAAATGATAACTTCCACAATAGGTGCGGAAACACAGCATCCAAAACTCGATCCGAACATACGCCCAAGTCCGAAATCATCATACAGACCTGCTGGAACTTCGAATCCCGATTCCGAGGTCGTTTACTCAAAAATCCAATCTTAGTCAATTCTTCCAACTTAAAGATTTCGAAATGAGGATTTCTCCCTAAATCAACTCTGACTCCTCGAAATTCAATTCCGACCATGCGTACTGTCACAACCCAATTTACCCTATGTGTGACATCGTGATGACACCTAGTCTCTACAACTAGGTAAGCCTAACATTTTCGGAATAATGAAATGAAAACATAAATTTAACCATTAATTGTAGCAATAACAACATAACTAGGTACCATGCCGCTTGGCATGTATAATAACCAACTATTAAAAAATACACAACCAATCCCAAAATGTGGAATATCGTGAATCACAAACTACAGAAGGAAAATCTAGTGTCTTTATACATCAGAGTCTAACAAAAGAAAAATACATAAGATAATGGACATGGGGAAGATTAGAAAGGGACTCCGAGAATTTCGGACGTGGCATATATCCCTTGAAGTCTCCAAAGCTGTCCAGGCTCACTGATAGTGCAACTGATAAGGAACATCTGGATTTGCACACGAAATACATGTGCAGAGAGTAGCATGAGTACACTATAATCAGTACCAAGTAATAGCCAAGACTAACCTCGGTCGAGTAGTGATGAGGTAAGGTCAGGACCCTATTGGTATATATATAATAAAGAAGTAAGGCAAGAATGAAATATCGCAGTAAAATAAGGACTGAAATTTAACAAGAAAGAATTCATAGAAGGTAACAACTCAGTACACAGAAATACAACAGAGGATCTCCCGAGATACCGTCTCGTAGTCCCAAATATAAATGTGCAGGGGGTCTACCGGAATACCGTTCCATAGTCCCAAAGTAAATATACAGAACATGGGGGATCTACCGGAATACTGTTCCGTAGTCCCAAAGTAAATATGCAGAGAAGGGGATTTACCGGAATACTGTTCCGTAGTCCCAAAGTAAATATGCAGAGAAGGGGGATTTACCGGAATACCGTTCCATAGTTCCAAAGTAAATATACAGGTCAAACAATAGAAATCGACAATTACAACACGAAATCTTACAAATTAGACTAAGTACAAGTCAAGGAAAAATAGGAAATCAACTAGGCATGCTTCACATAGTTCAATTAAGCAGCTAAAGCATGTAGACATGCGATATTAGACTAAACAGGATAGCTACACATATTGGGATAGTTCAATTAAGAATGAATACATACTAATACTCACTTAAATGGAATAAGTCAATTTAAAAGAAGAATAGATTACTACTTAGTAAAATAAGTCGGGGTTTTTACAACAATTAGCCCGTGTACGTACTCGTCTCCTCATGTACACGGTGCTCACATATCAAACACTACCAAAACCTAAGGGAAATTTCCCCACACAAGGTTAGACAAGCCACTTACCTCGAACCAAGCTCAATCAATCGGTAAAAATTCCTTTTCCACGAATATCTGACTCCGAATGGCCCAAATCTAGAAAAAAATCAATTACATATCATAAATACAACTATAATAAACTAATCTAATTAATGAAATCAAAATTTTAATAAAAATTCCGAAATCTGTCCTAAAAGGTCGACTCGGGCCCAAGTCTCAGAATCGGTTAAAACTCACAAAATATGAACACCCATTCACTCACGAGTTCACTCGTACCAAAATTAACCAAATCCGATGTCTAAATCCCAATCAAAACTCAGAAATTTGGTTAGGGAACTTTTTCCCCATTTTCCCAACTTTTCAATCCAAATCCGAAATTAAATGATGAAAACAACAGTAGATTAATGAAAAATAACCAAAATCTAATAAGGAATCGTTACCCCAAAGCTCTCTCTGCAAATCCCTCAAAGAATCGCCAATTTCCGAGCTCCCAAGTTCAAAAATGAAGAATGAATTCGAACTCTCAAAATTCTCGCTTTTCTACACAGGGAACTCGCATCTACGAGCCCAGAACCGCACTTGTGAGAAAAGCATCACAGGTGCCAAAGTCACTTATGAAGTCTGAGCGCACTTGCGGATTCCTCTCTCGCATATGGGGGCATCACAGATACGGAACAACTCGCACCTGCGATCCCATCTTGAGCTTCCCAAATCCGCTTCTACGTTTTCTTTTTCGTATTTGTGAGCCCGCCCCTACGGTATCCCCACCGTAGGTGCGAAAGCACCAGATGTCTGAAACTTCAGGAATGGCCTAAGTCCAAATTTCAACCCGTTAAGCATCCTAAATACAGCTGAGGCCCCATGCCCCCGGGATCTCGACCGAATATACCAACAAGTCCTAAAATACCATACGATCTTAGTCGACCCCTCAAACCACATCAAACAACGCTAAAATCACGAATCATCCTCTAATTCAAACTTAAAGAACTCGAAACTTCCAAATTCGACAACCGATGCCGAAGACAACCAAACCATGTACGATTGACCCCATATTTTGCTCACATGTCATATTCAACAATACGGACCTACTCCAACTTCCGGAATCGGAATTCGACCCGATATCAAAATTTCCACTAGCGGTCCAAATCTCCAAATATTCGACTTTCGCCATTTCATGCCTAAATAAGATACGGACCTCCAAAACACTATCCGGACACGTCCCTAAGTCCAAAATCACCAGACGGAGCTAACAGAACCTACAGAACTCCATTCTGGAGTCGTCTTCATACAGTTTTGACTACGGTTCAAATCTTAAGTCTTAAAACTCCATTTAAGGACTAAGTATCCCAAAACACTCCAAAAATTAAAATGAAACCTCCCGGCAAGTCACAATAGCAGAAATAGATATGGAAGAAGCAGTTAATAGGGGATCGGGGCTATAACTCTCAAAACGACCGGCCGGGTCGTTACATACTTCCCCTCTAAAAACAACCATTCATCCTCGAATGATTATAAAGGCATACCTGAAGTGGTGAAAAGGTGAGGGTAATGGCTGTGCATAACATGCTCGGTCTCCCAAGTTGCCTCCTCGACCGGCTGAACTCTCCGCTGAACCTTTACTGAAGCAATGTTCTTTGACCTTAGCTTTCTGACCTGCGTATCCAAAATAGCCACTGGCTCCTCAACATAAGATAGATTCCTTGTCTAATTGGACTGGGCTGAAATCCCACACATGAGTCGGATCACCGTGATACTTCCGGACTGGTGGCAAGGTAATCTTATAAGAAACCTCCCCAACTCGTCGCAACACTTCAAAAGGACCAATGTACATTGGGCTCAGCTTGACCTTCTTTTCGAACCTCATAACGCCCTTCATAGGTGAAACCCGGAGCAAGACCCACTCTTCAACATCGCAAACCTTCCAGTCAGCGTAACTATTCTTTGTGGACTAGGCTGTACGAAGTCTATCCTGAATAACCTTAACCTTCTCTAAGGCATCCTGAACCCAATAATCTAGCCTCGCCCTCCTCAAACCATACCAGTGGGGACCGACACCGCCTACCATACAGAGTGTCATACATTGCCATCTGAATGCTGGACTGATAACTGTTGTTCTAGGCAAACTCCGCAAGTGGCAAGAACTGATCCTAAGCACTCCCAAAATCTATCACACACACGGAGCATATCCTCCAGTATCTGAATAGTGCGCTCGGACTGTCCATCCATCGGAGGGTGAAATGATGTGCTCAACTCAACTCGAGTACCCAATACATGATATACATCTCTCCAGAAACATGATGTAAACCGTGTACCCCGGTCAGAGATGATAGATACGAGTAGGCCTTGAAGCCTGGCAATCTCGTGGATATAAATTCGAGCTAGCTACTCGGAAGAATAGGTAGTCATCACAGGAATGAAATGAGCTGACTTGGTTAGCCTATCCACAATCACCCAAACTGCATCAAAGTCTGTGGGAGTCCAACAACGAAATACATAGTGATTCGCTCCCATTTCCACTCCGGAATCTCTAACTTCTGAAGCAACCCACCCCACCGCTGATGATCATACTTCACATGCTGGCAATTTATCCACCAAGCCAAATAATCCACTATGTCCTTCTTTATCCTCCTCCAGCAGTAATGCTGCGTCAAGTCCTGATACATCTTCGCGGATCCCGGATGAATAGAGTAGCGTGAAGTATGAGCCTCCTGAAGAATCAACCCACGCAAACCATCTACATTAGTCACACATAGCCTGCCCTGCAACCTCAATACGGCATCATCCCCAATAGTGACCTCCTTAGCATCATCGTGTTGAACTGCGTCCTTAAAGACAAGGAGATGGGGGACATCATACTGACGCTCCCTGATACGATCATAAAAAAAAGCCCGAGAGACCACACAAGCTAATACTTGACTTGGCTCAGAAATATCCAATCTTACAAACTGGATGGCTAAGGCCTAAAAATCTAATGTCATTGGCCTCTCTGCTGCTGGTAGATATGCTAAACTACCGAAACTCTCCGCCCGGCGACTCAAAGCATCGACCACCATATTGGCCTTCCCGGGATGGTACAAAATGGTGATATCTTAATCCTTAAGTAGCTCCAACCACCTTCACTGACGCAAGTTAAGATCATTTTTCTTAAACAGATGCTGCAAACTCCGATGATCAGTGTAAATCTCACAAGGAACACCGTACAAATAATTCCTCCAAATCTTCAAGGCATGAACAATAGCTGCTAACTCAAGGTCGTGGACAGGATAGTTCGTTTCATGGACCTTCAGTTATCTGGACGCGTAGGCAATCACCCTACCATCCTGTATCAACATCGCGCCGAGGCCAATCTGTGATGCATCACAATATACAGTATAAAACCTCAAACTTGGAGGCAATACCAATACTGGGCTCTAGTCAAAGTTGTCTTGAGATTCTAAAAGCTCTCCTCAGATTCCTCTGTCCACCTGAACGGAGCACCTTTCTGGGTAAGCCTGGTCATGGGTGCTACAATAGATGAAAATCCCTCTACAAAGCGACGGTAATACCCCACCAAACTAAGAAAACTTTGGATCTCTATAGTTGAGGACGGCCTAGGCCAACTCAGAACTGCTTCAATCTTCTTCGGATCCACCTGGATCCTATCACTTGATACTATGCGACCCAAGAATGCCACTGAGTCTAGCCAAAACAATCACTTTGAAAATTTTGCATAAAATTTCTTTTCTCTCAAGGTCTGCAGCGCAGTCCTTAGGTGTTGCTCATGATCCTCCTGTGTTCGGGAGTACACCAGAATGTCATCAATAAACATAATGATGAATGAGTCAAGATAAGGCCGGAACACACTATGCATCAAGTGCATAAAAGCTGATGGGGCATTGGTCAGCCCAAACGACATCACAAGGAACTTGTAGTGGACATACCGAGTCCTGAAGGCAGTCTTCGTGATATCTGGCTACCGAATCTTTAACTAGTGTTAGCCTGAACGTAAGTCAATTTTGGAAAACACTCTGGCACCCTGTAACCGATTTCAACCCGAACACTTCTTAATCCCGAACCAACCAACCCCGCAAGTCATAAATCAATAAAATAACATACATGAAGTTTTATTTAGGAGACCAGGGTTCTAAAAGTCAAAATGACCGGTTGGGTGATTACATTCTCCACCTCTTAAATAAACGTTCGTCCTCGAACGGGTTTAGAATTATACCTGGAGTGCTAAATAAGTGTGGATATCTGCTCCGCATGTCCTCCTCGGTATCCTAAGTCATTTCCTCGATTTGTTGGCCCCTCCACTGGACGTTTACTGTAGAAATCATCTTGGACCTAAACTAGCGAACATGTCTATTAACAATGACAACTGGTTCCTCTTCATTACCCAAGCTATTATCTTGCTGAACTATGATGTAGTCTAACATATGTGATAGGTCGGCATGGTACTTCCGGAGCATGGATACATGGAAAACCCGATGAACTCCTGATAGACTAGGAGGCAATGCAAGCTCATAAGCAAACTCCCAAACTCGCCTCAACACCTCAAATGTGCCTATAAACCTTGGGCTCAACTTCTCTTTTTTCCCGAATCTCATCATGCCCTTCATCGGCGAAACCTTCAAGAGAACTTTTTCACCCACCATAAATGATAAATCACGCGCTTTCTGATCCGCGTAACTCTTCAGTATGGACTGTGCTATACGAAGTTGCTCATGAATCAACTTTACCTTTTACAAGGCATCCTTCACCAAATCAGGACCATATAACTTAGCCTCACCGTGCTCAAACCATCCGATGGGCGATCGACATCGCCAACCATATAAAGCCTTAAATAGAGCCATCGTGATGATGGATTGGTAACTGTTGTTATAAGAAAACTCGGCCAAAGGTAAGAAGAGATCCCACTGACCTCCAAAGTCAATCACACATGCTCTAAGCATATCCTCAAAAATCTGAATTGTCCACTCTGACTGTCCGTCGGTCTACGGATGAAAGGCTGTGATGATCTCTACACGGGTACCCAATTCACTTTGTACTGCTCTCCTGAAATGCGAAGTAAACTGAGGTCCTCTATCTGATATGATGGAAATTGGTACACCGTGCAACCGAACTATCTCCTGAATATAAATCTGGGCCAACCTCTCTGAAATATATGTAGTCACAACCGGAATGATGTGTGATGACTTGGTCAACCTGTCAACAATCACCCAAACTGCATCAAACTTCCGCAAGGTCCGCGACAACCCAACCTACAAAGTCCATAGTAATGCATTCCCATTTCCACTTTGGTATAGTAATCTGCTGAAGTATGCCACCTGGCCTCTGGTGCTCATATTTAACTTGCTGGCAATTCAGACACCTAGCTACATACTCAACTATGTCCTTTTTCATTCGCCGCCACCAATAATGCTGTCTCAAGTCATGATACATCTTCGTAGCACCTGGATGAATAGAACACCGAGAACTGTGTGCCTCCTCTAGGATCATTTTCCTCAGTTCATCCACATTAGGAACACATAGACGATCCTGGAGTCGCAGAACACCATTCGCGCTAATAGTAACTTCCTTGGCACTACCTCGTAGTACCGTTTCTCAAAGAGCCATTAAGAGTGGATCATCATAGTGAAGACTGGGCCACATGCAAGAATTCGGCCGGGCTCTGAAATATCCAGCCTCACAAGTCTGTTAGGCAAGGACTGAATATCCAAAGCTAATGGCCTCTCCTCTGCTAAAATGAAAGATAAACTACCCATACTCTCCGCCTTTCTACTCAAGGCGTATGCAACCACATTTGCTTTGCCCGGACGATACAGGAGAATAATAGCATAATCTTTCTGTAACTCAAGCCATCTGTGCTGTCTCAAATTTAGATCCCTTTGCTAGAACAAATGCTGCAAATTACGATGATCAGTGTAAATTTCACAAGAACCCCCATATAGATAATGCCTCCAGATCTTAAGAGCGTGAATAATAGCAGCTAGCTCCAAATCATGCACTGGATAATTCATCTCGTGGGGCTTCTGCTGACTTGAAGCATATGCAATAACTCGCCCTTCCTACATCAATACACAATTCAAGCCAACACGTGAAGCGTCAAAATACATTGTATACATCCCCAAACCGGAATGTAATACTAACACTGGCATTGTAGTCAATGCTATCTTGAGCTTCTGAAAGCTTACCTTACAATCATTGGACCATCGGAACAGAGCACCTTCTTGGTTAATTTGGTCAAAGGTACCTCAATAGATGAAAAGCCCTCCACGAACCAATGATAATAACCTGCTAAACCTAGGAAACTCCTGATCTCAGTTGCCGAAATGGGACGATGTCAATTCTGAACTGCCTCAATCTTTTTAGGATCAACCTTAGTGCCTTCGTCTGATACAATATGCCCCAAAAATGCTACAGACTCTATCCAGAACTCACATTTGGAGAACTTAACATATAGCTTTTGTTCCCGCAACGTTTGAAGCACCTCTCTCATATGCTGCTCGTGCTCCTCCTTACTGTGCGAGTAAATAAAAATGTCATCAATGAAGACAAAAGACAAACGATTCAATACATGGCCTGAATACCCTATTCATCAAATCCATAAATGTTGTCGGGGCATTAGTTAAACCGAAGAACATCACCAGAAACTCATAATGACCATATCTAGTCCGAAAAGTAGTCCTTGGAAAATTCAAATCCCGAATCTTCAATTGATGGTACCCCGACCTCAAGTCGATCTTAGAGAATACCCTAGCACCCTGCAACTGGTCAAATAGATCATTAATGCGTGGCAACGGGTACTTGTTCTTAATAGTGACTTTGGTTAATTGGAGATAATCAATACACATTCGCATTGTTCCATCATTATTTTTCACAAATAATACCGGTGCACCCCAAGGCAATACATTCGGTCTGACGAACCCTTTGGCTAGTAATTCCTCAAGTTGTTCTTTCAATTCCCTCAATTCTTTCGGACTCTTGTGATACAGTGGGATATATATAGGATGGGTATCTAGAGCCAAATCAACATAGAAATCAATATCACGATCAGGTAGCATACCCGGAAGATCTGAAGGAGATACATCGGAGAACTCCCGAACTACCGACACTGAATCAATAGCCAGAGTCTCTATAGTAGTATCCCAAACATAGGCTAGATAAGCTAAACAACCCTTCTCAACCATGTGTTGAATCTTCATAAAAGAAATAACCTTATTAAATGCACTAACAGACGAACTCTTCCACTACAGCCTAGGCAATGCTGGAATAACCAAGGTAACTATCTTGGCATGACAATCTAGAATAGCATGATATGGAGATAACCCTTCCATACCCATGATATTTTCAAAGTCGTTCATCTCAAGCAATAGGAGATCTGCTCTAGTTTCATAACCACATAATGTAATAATACCGTACCGGTAAATCTGATTCACAACAACAGAATTGCCCACATGAGTGGACACATAAACAGTAGTACTCAAGGACTCACGAGAAACACCCTGGAAATGAACAAATAGAGACGACACATATGAATACATAGATCCTGGATCAAATAATACTGAGGCATATTTGCCGCAAATAGAAATAATACATGTAATCACGGGCATCCAATGCCTCTGCATCTGGTATGGCCGAAAAATCATAGAACCTAGCTGGAGCGCCAACTAGCTGACCTGCACCTCTAAGACGACCCCTACCCACCTGTCCTTTACCACTTGGTGGTCGGACAACTGGAGGAGCAACTGGTGCGGTAATCATAGGCTGTTGACCCTGCTGCACTGGTTTACCCCACAAGCTGGGGCAGAATCTTTGCATGTGACTGGGATCCCTGCATTCATAACAACTATTCGGTGCGATGGGTTGCTGACTAAGAATCTTACACCAGTGACCTGAATACCCACTTGAAGAACCCTGAATAGCTGGTGGGCGATAAGAACTCTCTGGTATAACACTGAAAAAAGGTCGCACTGGAGGACCCCGAGGAGGCGGTGGTGCTGGATATGGGGGCCTGCTGGACTGCCCTCTCACGAACTGACCTCTGCCCCTAGACGGAGCACCTCTGAACTCTCTAGAATACCTGAATCGCTTATCTTTCATAACCTGCTCTTGGCTCCACTGACGCATACCTTCAATCCTCTGGGTTGTTTCCACGACCAATTCATAAGAAGTCGCCATCTCAACCTCTCGGGCCATAGTGGCCTAAATGCCAATATGTAAACCTGCAACAAACCTTCGTACTCTCTCCGCCTCATTAGGGAGTATCATAAGTGGATGGCGGCATAACTCAGAACACCTCGCATCATAATCGGTCACTGATATCTGACCCTGTCGGAGCTGCACAAACTGAAACCTAAACTCTTCCCTCTGAGAGGGTTGAATAAACATGACCAGGAAAATATGGGTGAACCTGTCCCAAGTCATGGGAGAAGAATCTGCTGGTTTGCCAATAATATAAGACTTCCACCATCTACGGGCTCTGCCCTCTAGCTGAAAAGCAGCAAAGTCAACCCCATAAGACTCCAATATCCTCAAGTTGTATATTCTATCCCTGCACCGATCGATGAAATCCTGGGGATCCTCATCTCGCTCACCCCCAAAGACAGAAGGATGTAGTCTAGTGAATCAGCGCCTACAACTGGCCTGGGCTTAGGTGTAGCTGCTGCCACTGACTGGGCTCCACCCAAGGGTAGTGCACCATGGGTATGATAAACAACATCAGCCTACCCATGAGTCTGTGCTCCCCCGCCCTCCTGAGATGTGGCTGGGTCTGCCTTAAATAAATTGGCCTAAGTCATAGTCTCCATGAATCACAGCAAACGACCCATGACATCCTAAAATCCCGGTGCAAATGTGAAATCCACCGGAGCTTGCTCTTCCACGGGCACCTCACCCTACTCCTCAATAATGGGATCCTCTGCAGGACCCACTGACGACATAACTAGAAAAGTCCTAGGATGTCCTCATCCCCTACCACGGGCTGGAGCCCTCCCTCGGGCTCTAGCAATTGTGGGAGTAGCTCTTCCCTGGTCTGGATCCTTATTCGAGTGAGTTATCACCATCCGTGAGAGAGTAAGAGAAAGATATTTAGTACTACATGAATTGCACGATGGAAGATGAAGAAAGGTAGTTTTCTAACACCCTATAGCACCTCGAAGATAAGTACAGACGTCTCTATACCGATCCGCAAGAATCTATTAGGCATGCTCATAACTTGTGAGACCTACGTGAACCTAGTGCTCTGATACCATGTTGTCACGACCCAATTTCACCTAAAAATCGTGATGACGCCCAACACTACACCTAGTCAAGCCAACTAATAAGTTAAACATATATAAATTATTTTCAGAATAATTTTCTATTTAATTTTATTATTTTACTAGCAATAATAAAGAAAATAGAAAAGATACCGATTAATTTAAATCCAAGAAATAATACAAATTCAAATTCTACCAATGTGTGTGCCAAGATCTAGTGTCACTAGTGTATAAGCATCTAGTAGATTATACAATAATATTTCAAATACTATCTGAGATAAAATAGACAGGATAAAGTCTCCAGGAAGAGGCATTGGTTGCTGCAGAATGACTCAGAAGGGCAGCTCACCACTAAGCCTTTGGATATCGTAGGTGCGCGTCGATACGTCCAACTATAGTACCTGTCTCAGGTCCTGCACAAAAAGTGTAGCAAGTGTAGTATGAGTACGTAAACAACGTGTACCCAGTAAGTATCAAGCCTAATCTCGAAGAGATAGAGACAAGATGGTCGACTTTGACACTCACTAAGGGTCAACAATAATATATAGAATTATTTAAATCAACATGATTCACAGAGTTAACAATAATTTTATTCAATTAGCGGAAATAATAAAAAGAAACCCTTCAAATGCAACAATTTTTAATCTATTAATTAAATTCAGAAGCTGCAATTAAAATAGCAAGGTATCGTGTAATTATTATTATTATTAGGCATGATTTCTGCCGAGGTTGTACGACCCGTTTCAGAGTGTTGTGTACACTGCTGAGGAAAGTGCGGCGTGATCCATAGATGCATCTATATTGCTGAGGCATTCGGCCCGCTCCACAAGAAAGGAGGACATTTTCTTATGTACCTCCAGAATGAGAGTATATTTATTATAAGATTAATTCGGGAGGATGAATAATTTCTTTTAACAATTAATTAATTTAAACAAAAAATTAAGCATATGAGATTTCAATCTTTTACTATCTCTCCCTAACAGAATGAGAGTAAATTGTATCCTTTATTTAATTAAATTATATGATACAATTTACACGAGTAATTCATGCTTTGAGTCCTAAACTACCCAGACTTTAACATTAATAGTAGCTACGCACGGACTCTCGTCACCTCATGCGTACGTGGCCCCCACAATTAGCAATAATTATTAATTTAATTACCTATGGGTTAATTTTCCCCTCACAAGATTAGACAAGAGACTTACCTTGTCTCAACGTCCACTTTCCGATCACCACGTCGCGTTAAATTCTCATTCTGATGCCGAAACATTCGAAACTATCCAAATGTTATACAAAATAATTAATTCTTGTTCAATAATTCGAATTTAAGTTATTAAATAAATTACTCTAACCAAAACGGTAAAATTTCTAACATTCACTCCGGGCCCACGTGCCCGAATTCCAGAAATTTTCGGATGAAACCGTTACCCATAATATCAAGAACTCAAATATATAACTTCTATCCAACTCCATAACCATTTTCGTGGTTAAATTCTCATTTTTATAAGAATCTAGGTTTTTCATCTAAACCTTTGATTTCAAAGATTTACTAATTATAATCTACCCATAATATATGTATTTAACTCAAGGTGTGTAGAATTAACTTACCTCCAAGTTTCTAGTTCAAATCCCCTCTAAACAAACTCCAAAATCGCCTAAGAATGGAAGAAAATGGGCTCAAAATGACTGAACTCGATTTTAACACATTCTTCCAAGCAGGGGTTTCGCACCTGCGCAGGTGTATCGCACATGCGGCTTTCGCACATGTGGAAATTCCTCGCAGGTGCGAGTCTCACTTGCCTGGGTCAGACTTGCATCTGCACACGTTGCCTCACACATGCGCGTTCGCAGGTGCGCTAAAATTCTGCATATGCGACGATGACCTCCCCATCCTTTTTCGCTTCTGCGCACAAAACTCGCATCTACGAGGGTCGCTTCTGCAAGCTACTACCGCACCTGCGAGTGTTGCACCTGCGGCTGGCCAAGTGCAGGTGCGATTCTGACAGTAGCTGGGTGCTTCAGTTTTGGCTCCTAATTTCCAACTTGGTCCGAGCCTCGTCCGATTGACATTCGGGCCCCCTGCCCGAACATACCAACAAGTTTGAAATCATAAAGCGGACTCGCTCAAACCCTCGGAACGTGTAAAACTACATCAAAACTAAGAATCATACCCCAAACCAAATTGATTCAACTTAGAATTTCAAGTTTTTCAAAACTACTCGGAATCACACGAAATTTTGCATGCAAATCTTAAATCATTATACAGAACTATTTCTAAACTCGGAATTCCAAACGGACTTCAATTACTCCAAACCAAATTTAAAGAACTTTAAACCTTCAAATAGTTAATTTTCACTATTAAGCACCAAAATGCTCCCGGGTTATCCAAAACCCGATTCGAACATATGCCCGAGTCCGAAATCATCATATGAACCTATTGGAACCGTCAAATCCCGATTACGGGGTCGTTTCCTAAAAATGTTGACCGAAGTCAAACTTGGCATTTTAAGGCCAACTTAAGGAACCAAGTGTTCTGATTTCAACCCGAACACTTCCAAATCGAGAACCAACCATCCACACAAGTCATAAATCAATAAAAGCACATACAAGAAGTTTTATTTAGGAGAACAGAGTTTTAAAAGTCAAAATGATTGGTTGGGTCATTACAAATATATTGTAGTTCTCAAAAGAGATATCAATGTCGACAACAAGAGTTCAAATAACAACGCATTTAAAGTATCTAAGGGAACAAACACCAAAAATATCATATATAAAGAAGAACTAGATAAGATACAGTTACATTTTTTATTTCTATATTATAAGTACATATATCATTCACAAGTTCAAACAATAATGTTGAATCATTGTAAATTCAAATATTATGGAAGTGTAATCACAATTGAAGATTGTTATATTTTCTTCCACATCAACTGTTGCGGTCATATAGATAGTATTCTACATAAATTAAATTTTTGGTCCCTTAATTTATTATATAAAAATTTATTGAGGATCTATGTGAAATGTATGAATATCAAATTGTTTAGTGACGGAACATCAACGTACTATTATGTCACGAACCCAAATTTCCTCTCTAGGATGTCGTGACGGGATCTAGTCTCTAAGACTAGGTAAGCCTATCAAATAGAAATCTGAAATAAATAAATCTGCAAATTCACATAATTACAACTCCTAAAACCAAGTATAGATAAGTCACAAGCTTCTAAGAATTTATCCTCAATGTATTTATTTATCAGGGTCTAAGGAAAATAAAGAAGCAATATTGTCACGGTCCAAAATCCCACCTCAAGTGTCGTGATGGCACCTAGTCTCTAGGACTAGGTAAGCCGATTTCAATTTCATTTCAAGCCATATATTGTTTTTTATAAGTAATCAAAACTAATAGCTGAAACAAATATGAAAATCTTCCAAGACTGGTAATACTGAGTCACGAACTCTAACTGAATACATAGAATGATCTCAAGGATCAAATATACAATACTATTCGAATAAGAATTGACAGTACAATAAAATTGAAAGACTCCAAGGGACTACGACGACCAAGCAGTTTGTCACGACCAAAAATCCCATCACAGGCGTCGTGATGGCACTTAGTCTCTAAGACTAGGTAAGCCGATTTTATAACAATTCAAGCTCTTTTTTTTTAATCAAACCAACAACGGAAATAATTACAAATATAACCACCTCCCAAGACTGGTAATACTGAGTCACAGACTCTAATTGAATACATTAAATGATCTCAATGATCAAATACTCCATGTTGTTTGAATAATAATTAACAGTACAATAAAATGGAAAGACTCCAAGGTACTACGGTGACCAAGCAACTCTACCTTGATTCCTTGCAATCTCACTTTAACTCTGTTCGAGTCTGATAGCTCTAATACCTGACTCTGCACAAAAATATGCAGAAGTGTAGTATGAGTACACCACGGTCGGTACCCAGTAAGTATCAAGACTAACCTCAGTGGAGTAGAGACGAGGTACAACCAAAACACTCACTAGTCTAATAACTTATGCAATGTGATTTACAAAATAATAGGAAACAAATAACAATAAGGGCAACACGAACACCATTAATATCGCTCAACAAATAATAAATACAAGTACACCCAATTAAATCAAGTTCTTCAAATAAATATCTTTCACATATAATTCTTCCAAATAACTCTCTTTAAAATATGATTTGCTCAAATAAATATCTTTCAATAAGTCTCTTTCGAATATAATTTCCTCAAATAAGTATTTTTCAAATATAATTCTTTCAATAAATCTCTTTTTGAATAAAAATCGATGCAAATAAATATTTTTGAATATAATTCTTTCAATTAAAAGTCAACATGTGACACCTCATTTCATAATCATAAAAATACGGGTCTCAACCCATTTTTATATTTTTTGTAAACACGGGTCTCAACCCACTTTCGTATTTTCACGGCACTTTGCGCCCATAATTAAATCATCCTATTTCCCCGGTACTTCGTGTCCACTTTTTATACCACAGCTGCACGGACAATTCACGTGCCAATATCATTATTATTTACTCACGGCACCTCGTGCCCACATTTCATTTCATAATCCGCCTAGCAATAGCCACATGTTCTCATTTTCAACATAGATCAGACTATTATCAAGTTTACCAAAACAACAAGACAAATTGCATAAGATATAAAAATAAACACAAGGAATACCCCAACATCATATAAAAATTACCAGCACAATAACTCCACATCATCGCATATCATCCCCGACAATAGCCACCATTATCTCTCGTATAGCCACCCTTATCACTCCTATAATAGTCTCCCTTATCCCTCCGCCCTGACAATATAAATAGCCACCCTTATCTCTCCTATAGTCACCCTTATCACTCATAAAATACCCTCCCTTATCCCTCCGCCCTGACAATATCAATAGCCACCCTTATCGCTCCGCCCAGACAATATCCCAACAAATATAACGACAGTGAAATGCCCACATAATATCAACAGTGAAATGACACCCTTATATCCTCAAAATGATAACTAAATTAACAAGATAATTTTCACATAATATTATCACAGCACGTAACAAAATCAATTCATACCACAATTTTCCCAATGGCCACAACCAATTCCAAGGATATAACAAAATCAATTAATTTCACAGCAAATAGCCCAAGGCTCCACACAATGTTTATAAAACCACAAAAACAATCAACATAGATAGAAAATAATCAACATAGGGCACACCTTCATTAAATCCAAATTTAGATAATTATATTAACACTTATTCTTAAGCTTGCTTAATTAATAATTCCATAGGAAAAATTCTTAATGAAATTAAATTCCAAGAAATATCAAACCATCAAACTCACGGAATTCATATAAATATACAAGTAATAATTATATCGAATTGTCATATAAAAACAAATTCAATAAATGTGATATGAGGCATGGAAATTAGATGATTAATAGATGCCAACAATTATTCAATTTACTACACTATATGCCCAAGACTTTAAGTCAATATATTTTGCACATATAAGCCCGAGTACGTACTCGTCACATTTTACAAATGACACATAAGACTCGATGCCTAAGGGGTAATTCTCCCACTCGAGGTTAAGTAAAACACTTACCTTTTTGAACATAGGCCGATATTCCAAAAATGCTTTCTCACGTGAATTGACCTCCAGACGGCTCCAATATTTCTCGAGCCTTCCTTACATCACTACGAGTGTCACGACCTAATTTTACCTAAAGGTCATGATGGCGCCCAACACTACAGCTAGGCAAGCCAACTAATAAATTAAACATATGTCGATTAAATTTAAATCCATGAAAAAAAAACATTAAATTCTACCAATGTGTGTGCCAAGACCTGGTGTCACAAGTGTATGAGCATCTAGTAGATTATACAATATTTCAAAATACTGTCTGAATCAAAATAGACAGAATAAAAATAAAACATGAGAGTCACTGGTAGCTTCATAGCGTCTCAGAAAGGTTGCTCACCACTATGCCTCCGGATAACGAGGATGTGCGATGATAGGTCCTCCACAAGTACCTGTCTTAGATCCTGCACAAAAAGTGCAGCAAGTGTAGTATGAGTACATAACCAACGTGTGCCCAATAAGTATTAAGCCTAATCTCAAAGTGGTAGAGACGAGATAGTTGACTTTGACAGTTACTAAGGGTCAACAATAATAAATGGATGGAATAGGATTTATTTAATTCAGCATGATTCATAGAGTTAACAAATATTTTACTAAATCATCAGAAATAATCAAATTCTTCCAAATGCAACAATTCTCAATGTATTAATTAAATTCCTTCAAGTCTAATAAATTTCCAATTTATCTATTAGCTTCACAAGCTGCAATAAACTATCAAAGTATCGTGTATTTATTATTATTTTTAAGCACGATTTCTGCCGAGGACGTACGACCCAATCCAGAGTACCGTGTACACTGCCGAGGGACGTGCAGCACAATCCATAGATGCATCTATCCTGCCGAGGCGTTCTTCTCGATCCACAAGAAAGGAGGATATTTTCTTATGTACTTCCGGAATAGGAGTATTTATTGTAAAATTTATTCGAGAGGATAATATTTATTTCAACAATTTATTAATCTACACACAAATTAATCATATGAAAATTTCATATTTTACTACCTTTCGTAACAATTCACAATGTATATATCAAATAATTTTATTAATAAAGAATATAATTTACACAAGTAATTCATGCTTTGTGTCCTAAACTACCCGGACTTTAGCATTAATAGTAGCTACGCACCGACTCTTGTCACCTCGTGCGTACGTAGCCCCCACAATTAGCAACAATTATTTAATTTAATCCCTATGGGGTAATTTCCCCTCACAAGATTAGACAAGAGACTTACCAAACTTTTAAACTTAAATTTTTGTTTTAGCCATTTCAAGCCTAATTTATCTACGGACTTTCAAATAAAATTCCGAACACGCTTTTAAGTCCAAAATCACCATACGGAGCTATTAGAACCGTCAAATATCGGTTCTGGGGGTCTTTTTTCTAAACTATTGACAAAAGTCAAACTTATCACTTTAAGGCCAACTTAATGAAACAAGTGTTGCGAGTTCAACCCAAACACTTCCAAATCTCGAACCAACTATCCCCGCAAGTCATAGATCATTAAAAGCACGTATGGGGAGTTTTATTTTAGGGAACGGGCTCTAAAAGTAAAAGTGACCGGTTGGGTCATTACATTCTCCAACTCTTAAACAAACGTTCGTCCTCGAACATGTTTAGAATAATACCTGGACTGCTGAATAAGTGTGGATACTTGCTGTAATGACCCAACCGGTCATTTTCACTTTTAGAACCCCGTTCCCTAAAGTAAAATTTCCCGTACATGCTTTTAATTATTATTGACTTACGGGGATGGTTGGTTCGGGATTTGAAAGCTTTTGGGTTGATATCGGAACAGTTGGTTCCTTAAGTTAGCCTTCAAAGGCCAAGTTTGACTTCGGTCAACATATTGAGAAAACGACCCCGGAATAGGGATTTGATGGTTCCAATAGGTTCGTATGATGATTTTGGACTTGGGCATATTTTCGAATTGGGTTTTTGATAACCCGATAGCATTTTGACGCTTAATAGTAAAAATCAACCATTTGAAGGTTTAAAATTCTTTAAATTTGGTTTGGAGTAGGATTTTGAGTAATTGAAGTCCGTTTGGAATTGTGAGTTTTGGAATAGTTCTGTATTATGATTTAAGACTTGCACGCAAAAATTCGTGTCATTCCGAGTAGTTTAAGTATATTTTGGCACATTGGAAGTAAATTCAAGAACATGAAATTTCGGCCACGGGGGTCCCGAGTATTAACCGGACGAGGCTCGGACCAATTTCGGACTTGGGAGAAAAATACTGAAGCTTTCTGCTTTTGTTACATTGGCACCTGCGCTTGGATAGCCGCAGGTGCGACCCTCACAGATGCGAGCTTCAATCGCAGAACCGGAAGGGGGAAAGAAGGCCTACCATCGCAAGTGCGGAATATTGGGCGCACCTGTGAATGCACAGGTGCGAGAAATTTTGCGCTGATGAGACCGTAGCCCAGGCGAGTGGAACTTGTATCTGCGAGGAATTTCCGCAGGTGCGATACCCCTTCCACAGGTGCGAAACCACTACTTGGCAGAATGGTTAAAAATCGGGGCTCAGACATTTTGAGCCCATATTTCCTTCATTTTCGGGAGAATTCAGGGCTTTTGAGAAGGGAGTTCAACTAACAACTTGGAGGTAAGATAATTATACACCCCTTGAATTAAATACATAGATTATAACTAGTAAATCTTAGAAATCAAATATTTAGATGAAAAACCTAGATTTTTATAAAAATGGGATTTTAACCATGAAAATGGTTATGGAATTGGATAGAAATTATATATTTATGTTCTTGAGATTATGGGAAACGTTTTCATCAAAACAATTCCAGAATTCGGGCAGGTGGGCTCGTGGAGAATTTTAAGAATTTTACCATTTTGGAAAGAGTAATTTAATTAATAAATTAATTTCGAATTATTGAACATATATTAATTATTTTATATAACTTTTGTATAGTTTCGGATTTTTCGGCATTGAATCGAGAATTTTACGCGACGCGATAATCGGAAAGTGGACTTTGAGACGAGGTAAGTCTCTTGTCTAATCTTGTGAGGGGAAAATTATCCCATATAGATTAAATTGAATAATTGTTGCTAATTGCGGGGGATACGTACGCACGAAGTGACGAGAGTCCGTGCGTAGCTACTATATATGCTAAAGTTCGGGTAGTTTAGGACTCAAAGCACGAATTACTTGTGTAAACTATACTCTTTGTTTAATTAATATTAATTGCTATATATGAATATAGTGAGAATTGTTAGATAAAGATATTAAAGGATGGAAATCTCATATGCTTGATTTTCTGTTTAAATTAATTAATAGTTAAAAGAAATTGTTCATCCTCCAGAATTTATCTTATAATAAATATATTCTCCTTCCGGAGTACATAAGAAAATGTCCTCCTTTCTTGTGGAGAGGGCCAAATGCCTCGGCAGGATAGATGCATCTATGGATCGTGTCGCACGTCCCTCGGCAGTGTACACGACACTCTGGATCGGGTCGTACGTCCTGGGCAGAAATCGTGCTTAATTATTATTATTATTATTCTTGCTTGTTAAAGAATTAATTGTTATTCCTGTAAATGAGATTAATTGATAAATTGTTAATTATTTGAATTGAAGGAATTTAATTAATATACTGAGTATTTTTGCATTTGAAGGAATTTGATTATTTCTTCTAATTAAATAAATTATTTTAAATTATGTAAATCATGCTTATTTAAATATCCGAATTGTATTTTCATTATTATTATAGACCAATAGTGAGTGTCACAGTCGGCCATCTCGTCTCAATCACTTCGAGATTAGTCTTGATACTTACTGGGTACACGTTGTTTACGTACTCATACTACGCTTGCTGCACTTTTTGTGCAGGACCTGAGGCAAGTACTAGTGGGGGACCTATCGTCTTACACCCACGTTATCCAGGGGCATAGTGGTGAGCTGTCTTTCTGAGCCGTTCTGCAGCTACTAGTGTCTCTCCTTGTATTTTTTTATTCTTTCTATTTTATTTCAGACAGTATTTGAGGTTTTGTATAATCTACTAGATGCTCATACACTTGTCACACCAAGTCTTGGCACACATATTGGTAGAATTTGGTTTTTATTATTTTCTTGGTTTTTTAAAATTTTGTCAATATATGCTTAGTTTATTTACTTGGCTTGCCTAGCTGTAGTGTAGGGCGCCATTACGACCTATAGGTGAAATTGGGTTGTGACAACATGGTATCAGAGCACTAGGTTCACGTAAGTCTCACTAGTAATGAGGGGGCCTAATAGAGTCTTGCGGATCGGTACGGAGACGTCTGTACTTATCTTCGAGAGGCTATATGGTTTTAGGAAATTACTTTTCTTCATATTCTATCGTGCAATTGATGTAGTTCTAAATATCCTTCTCTTATTCTCTCTGATATGGTGAGAACACACTCGAATGAGGTTACAGAGCAAGGAAGAGCTCCTCCCCAAGTTGGTTGAGGTCGAGGCTTCGGCCGAGCCCGTAGTAGAGGGCGAGGATGTCCCAGGACTGCTCCAGTTATTCCACCAGTGGGTCCAATAGAGAATTCCATTATTGAGGAGCAGGGTGAGGTGCGTGTGGCAGAGCCAACTTCGGTGGATTTCACATCTGCATCGGGATTTCAGAATGTCATGGATCGTATGTTGCGGTTCATCAGTCTCTCTCTCATGGGCTCACAATGTCATGAGAATAGCCCAAAATGATGATATGATGCATCAATAAAAAATAACAGAGAGTGAGATATGATATGCAATGAAATGAATATGACTGAATATGAATTTTTAATTTAAACAAATAATTCATAGCAATATGACATATGTGGGTCCCAATAATATTGGCACATAGTCTCAAGATGATTTTTTTTATATATGCCTTTGAGCTCAATTTCTTTAACTCATAAAACGCATGGAAAATGCCAAGATCATATGACTACAAAATTTCACAGAAACAATTATGTCACAATTTCAATAGTGCACGCCCACACGCCCGTCACCTAGCATGTGCGTCACCTCCCAACAATTCACGAAATACATATATTGAGGGTGCATACCCTCAACTCCAAGATTATAAGAGTTACTTACCTGGAACAAGCCAAATACAATGTCGAGCAAGCAAAGTAATGCTCCAGAAATTCCATTATGCGCCTATCAACTCCCGAACGACTCGAATCTACCACAATTAGTTTGATTCAGTCCACACAATTTATAGGAATTAATTCCATATCAAAATGCTAATATTTTCCACAAAATCCTAAATTATGCCCCAAAAATATCTGTGGGGCCCACATCTCGAAATCCAACGAAACTCACACAATACGACAACCCAGCCAATTACAAGTTCAACCATACTAATTTCACTCAAATCCAACTCCAAATCGATATTCAAACTTGAAAAATTCATTTTATGACATTATACAAATATCCTTCTATTTCTCTTGAAGATTCAATAATCTTACACCAAAAATGAAGATTAATTCATGGAATATAATCACAAGGGAGTTAAGAACACTTACCCCAAGTTGTGTGGGAAATACCCTCTCCAAAATCGCCCAACCCGAGCTCCAAAATCCGAAAATGTGTGAAAATGTTGAACCCTCGAATTTTAATGTTCTACTCCAGCGATTTCCGCATTTGCGCACCTGCGCATCCGCTTGTGCGAGCAAAACAACGTATTTGCGGACTCCACTCGCCTGCCCTATTTTCGCTTCTGCGCGCATCTGTCCGCATCTGCGCTCACGTAAGTGCGGAATTTTTCCTCGCACCTGCGACCAATGCCTCATAGCTCTTTACCCGCATCTGCGCTCCTTCTCGCGTAGGTGCGATTCCGCACCTGCGTATCTCGCTTCAGCGCACACCTGCTCGCACGTTTTCGCAGGTGCGATCACACCAGAACGCTTCCGTTCCAGCAGTCTTACAAACTCAAAAATCATCCATTAAACATCCGAAACTCACCCGAGGCCCTCGGGTCCCCGTCCGAACATACCAACAAATTAATAACATAACACGAACCTACTCAAGGCCTCAAATCATACCTAACAACCTCAAATATAAGAACTACACACGGATTCAAGCCTAATAAATTTCCAAATTTCCAAATTCTACAAACGACGCCGAAACCTATCAAATCACGTCCGATTGACCTCATATTTTGCACACAAGTAACATTTCATATTACAGACCTAATCAAATTTCCGGAATCAGATTCCGACTCCGATATCAAAAAGTCAAACCTCCTGTCAAACATCCCAAAAATTCAACTTTCGGCAATTCAAGCCAAATTCCACTACGGACCTCCAAATAATTTTACGGACACGCTCCTAGGTCCAAAATCACCATACGGAGCTATTGGAATCAACAAAATTCGAATCCGGGGTCATTTAAACCTAAGTTCGCATCCGGTCACTATTTTAACTTAAGCTTTAAACCTTGGAACTAAGTGTTCCAATTCCTTCCAAAACCTTACTAGACCCGAACCAATTACCGCGGTGATTCACCCAACAACTGTAAAGTACAATTTGAGAAGTAAATGGGGGAAACAGGGTTGTAATACTCAAAACTACCGGTCGGGTCGTTACACTTTGATTCAATACATTTTGCACGTATAAGCCCGAGTACGTGCTCGTTACCTCGTGTACACGGCTTTTCACATTTCACAAATGGTATATAAGACTCAATGCCTTAGGGGTAATTCCCCCACTCGAGTTTAAGCAAGACACTTACCTTTTTTGATATTAGGTCGATATTCCAAAAATTGCCCTTCGGACCGCTCAAATCTATCCAAATTAATTGTCTAACTTTATTGGAATTCATCAGAAACAATTCTAGATAAAAATACGTCGACCTAAAAAACTTTATTGCAAAAAGTCAACAAAAGTCAACATGGGGTCCGCCTTTCGTAACCCGACAAAACTTTCACGAAATTTGATCACCCATTCCGATACGAGCTCTACCATACTAAAATTATCAAATACGGATGTCAGATGGACCTTCAAATCTTAAATTTATGGTTTATGAAGTTACTAAAATTTTCATCCAAATTTACATCTCAAAGTACTAACTAAATGATGAAATCTGTGATATATCCATGCATATTAACCAAATTCGAGTTAGAATCACGTAACCCAGTGAATTTCTTGAAAAACCCAAGAACAATCGCCACAAACCGAGCTCCCTAGTTTCAAAATGTGAATTAATACCCTAAACCCCGTTTATATAGTGAACTCTCTGATCTCCATTATGCTGACCGTGAAAATCCAGGTGCGGCCGCGAAAATCCAGCGTTGTTCGCGCTTCTGGTGGCTGTAGTGACAGGATTTAGTATTTTGGACATAACTTTCTCTACAGACATCCAAATGATGATTTCTGGAAACTAGACACGAAGGGCCATAACTTTCAATTCTGAATCATCTCCAAATTCCTTGCAGATCAAAAGATATAGGCTTCCGAAGTCGTACCAGCGAATCTGCAGATCTGCCCTAGAGCGCCTCCGAGACAAAATTTAAGCGGTCCGCGCCGCCTCCTCTGCCCTCAACGAAGTTTTTGCAGCTGTCCGCGAAAATTAAGCACTAGAACCATGCCTGACTTTCGGAAATGCCCGGACTCGCTCAAAACTCACCTCGAAACTCATCCGAACCTTCCAGACACAAACCATATATGAATTTCAATCATAAAACACGCCACCGACCTGCTCGCGCACTCAAAACACTGAAAATAGGTCGTCTTGACCCTATATTGACCATGACCAAACTCCCAAATTTCTTAACTTTACAAATCTCTCAACCTCTATGTTTTGCGCCGAAACGTATCAAATCAATCCGGAATGACTTCAAATTATGCACACAAGTCATAATTGCCGTAAGGGAGCTATTCCCATTTTCGAAATCGAAATCCGACCTCGTTATCAAAATTTCACCCTTCAGTAGGATTTTTCCAAAAATCTTCTACTTTTCAACTTTTGCCAAAATGCATCGAATTGTCCTACGGACTTCCAAATCCAAATTTGAACATACGCCTATGTCCGAAATCAGCATACAAAGCTATTTCCATCCTAGAAATTCTATTTCGAGGTCATTTGCTCAAAAGACAACTCTCCGGTCAACTCTTTCAATTTAAGCTTCTAAATAAGAATTGTTCTTTTAGTTAAATTCTGAATCTTCAGTAAATCAAACTCGACCACACCCGCAGGTCATAATACATATTACGAAGCTGCTCGAGACCTTCAGTCACTGAACGAGGCATAAATTCTTAAAACGACAAGTCGGGTCGTTACAGGCATTCCCTTGGAAGTCTGCTTTGTAATGAACCATTTTGGAAACTCGTGGTATAACTTGTTTTCTCCTAACTTGCCTCATGACTCTGATAGGAGCATAAGGATAGATTCCCCTAAATCCGATTAGCACTAGATGAGGAAAATCTCTCGACCTGATGATGAATTCACTGATAGGGAACCACTCGAACATCCAATGTACCTTGTCATCAGTCAAATTGCTAAAGAAATGTACCCAACTCACAGCGTTTCCCGGTTGTGCAAACCTATCTGGGATAAAAGTCATTCTCTTTGTATGGTGATAAGCTATGTGGTCATTCCATGGTCGTCGCAGAAATTCTTGACCGTATTGTCCTCTCTGAAGGTGTTCCAACAACCATATTTGCAGCAACAGATTACAACCCTCGAAATGCCTATATCCCTTTTTGCAACGGTCTAAGGCTCGGGACATCTTAGCCACGATCATGGGACAATAGTGAAAGTTTGCCCCACAATTCCTTAAATTAGGGTCTTAGTGACATAGCTAGGCGAGTGTGGATCCTTTCTCCTTGTATCTGGAATATGAGCATACCCAGAAATTAGACAATGAATACAAAAACCTAGCGGTGAATCCAACCCAAAGACGATATGACTTGTTGTGACCATAGCGCTCGTAAAGGAAGTGGAATGGTACGTAATATTTCTTCAGACAAACTAACTCATCATGTATCCTGAAACCCATCATTTTTAGGAAACCTCGAGAAGTACGATTTTCTGGTACCAACAAGCCAGGGCTATCCCATGGGAGCCCAGCGAAGCCTCCTATTTCCTCTAGAAGGGGAGTCATTTCTATATCACCAAAACGGAAGACGACCCTCTTGCCATACCAGAACATGGTGGCAGCCTCAATTAACACATTGTTCGGCTGAATATCTATCAAAGAAGGTAAATTCCCGAAAACTCTTTTCACATTATTTTTGTCACTTGGCAAGATATTTTCCCACCAATCTAGCAACAAAGGTGTGATACTTCTAACCATGCCAAACTTGGGGACTTCGTGCCTCATTTCTGAAAAACAAATAAAGTTATCCCTTACCCCCTCCAGATTCGACTATTTACACATTAATGATTAGCATATCGGCACGTTTTCTCCAAATAATGCACATATCATGATTGTACCCATTGGGATTTAAGGAAATCCCGGCGGACGTTGGACATGGCTTCCCATAGAGAGTTATTATGCGGACAACATTCTAACCCATACTAGGTTTAGACATGATGCATGCACAGTTAATATTAGAGTGGGGGTTTCTAGAAGAGTCTATAACGGTACCCTCAAGTGGACAACTTGAGAGGGGAAGACACGGAACCGTCGATTGCACCACTGATCGACTAGTTTTACCGCAAATAATTCTTTCCAAATTTAAAGGGTAATTTAGGAAGAGCGCGAACACTCATCAAGTGCCGCTATGGCATTAGTTACACACAAGTGGAACATGATGTGGAACATGCTTTATGTAAAGATAAAACTACGCGTTGTCAAATATTTTGCATGATGAAGACAGTAAGTGCAATATTAAATGGAGCGTAAAGACATAAAAAGAAAGGAAAACAAGGAAGAAGTTAGTATGCGCAATGTGAAAGAATTGCAATAAAGCAAACAAAAGGATAGGGATGGGGAAAGACATGATATAGCAATTTATTTTTAAAAATGATTCGAAGCAAGTTAACATAACTGGGAAATAAAGGCAAAACGCATATTGTAACCAAATTAGGCAAATATTTGCATATTAATATGCATTCACATAAAGGGAAAATAAGGAAAAGGATGTGCATGTAGAAATAAAAGGGAAACGGGAGCGGGATATTCATGTAACAGTAAAATAACAAACACGCTTATCAGAGAAGACTAATTCATATAGACCAAGTTCGCTATGATAAGAGCCTAGAAAATATTGCCAGCAGAGTCGCCATGCTATCACGCCCCTCTTTCTCGTGAAATCGGGTTTCGACACGTGACAACTCTTTTAAAGGAAGGTGTTAAAAGAGAGAGTCGCCACCAAATGGGTTTGAGGTGCGTCAGGGCACATACTTGCAAATAACTCTAGTTTAACCGGTTTGTTTCACCAAAGATCGGGTAAGGGCTCAAATTACCTTGAGGAGAAGGTGTTAGGAACTCCTCGAGGTCCACAACTGTGGGTCCCGGCCGAACTCGAATTATATGAATTAGTCTAAACAAAAGAGAAAAGACAAAATTGGGCAAATAAACAAAATGATTTATTTTAAAAACAAAGGTGGGGGGTCCTAAGTTTTTTAGCCTAAAGGATCACCCCGTCCAACATAAATAATACTTCATAACTCCCTCGAGGTGGGGTGTTACTAATATTATTCAACGGGCACCGACAATCATCTCCTGCTACCCGATTACTATCTTTGAGTTGTTTACCTAAAGGGCACTAATTGATTCTAAATCGTACCTTATGCGTGCACTACCCGTCCCATATATCTGGTCTAGGAGGCATTTGGACCTCTATTTTGGATGGTTTCTAGACTTAGCTTTGGCTGCTCAGAAATAATAAAACTAGGCGACATACAAAACAAGTTGAACTTCATATAAAGACAATTAAGGGATAAAGTTAGCCTCCACACTTAGACAACAAATGCACGCAAATAATTTAGGTGTTGACAGTTTCAACATTGAGACGAGTTAAAGTTATTAAGCCCTATAGACATGCTTTCTATGCGACCCTAGGAATTCAAACGTGTAGCCAGTTTCAGATGCAAGGTTCCATTTTAGATACAATTTCTAAGTGACTACACAGTTGCCTACTAATTACACGTTATAAGCGATTACTATAAAAATGTTATCAAGGTGATTTACGCAGTAGTTGGCAGTGATAACCACAGAAGATATTCAAAATTACTTAGTTTGATCCTACAGGCATACTTTCTAATAGTGACAACGAAACAATGTTGAAAGTTCAGTTTCATACTTAAAAGCAAGTGGGATTACCCTATAGGCATGATTTCTACCATTAGCGATTGAAACTGGTTTTAGCTCCTATACGCATGTTTTCTAAGTGAGCAATTATAACAACCACACATTAATCAATTAAAACCCTATAGGCATGATTTCTAAAAGTGCATATTTGTAGAGCATATACTAACAGAACCCTATGGTCATAGTATCTAATGAATATGTTGTAATACAAATTGAAACATTGGTCATTTTACTTCTTATAGGCATGATATCTAGCAAGACATATAGAAGCAGAATACATTAAGCGAATGAAACACTTAGGTCCTATAGGCATGTTACCTAACAGCACATAGGAGCAGAACATGTTTGAGCAAATTAACCCCTATAGGCAAGATTTCTACCCGTTCATACAAAATGAGAGTAAACTCATTTTTCCAATTTTACTAACACCCCAATTGTCATTACAACATTATTACAGGCCCAATGAGCGAAATAAATTATAGAATTACATAATAGCTATAGTGGGCCTAAGGCAGGCCCAAAGTATAACCAGCCTGGCCAGGTTTACAATCTCATGTCCACATAGTTTTACAATACTCCAGAAGTCATATCTTCATTTACATAAAGCAGTCAGAAACCAGTTGATCTAGCCAGTAGGTAAAAAGGCAAAGTTGTGCAATTAGGAAGGTGACAAGAAACCAAGACCCTAGTGTGTCAGAATTCCCAAGGGCTTCAAGAACCCAGGGCAGTGCTAACACTAGGTAGGTTGATAGAGGAGACTTGGGGGAATGGCTTTGGCTTTCAGCCAGCAACAGAATTAAACAATAAACAACTAGTGAAAATAGTAGTAGGGTAATCGGTTTGGAAAATATTTGCAAACTTGTAAGACAACCACATAATGAACTCCAAAAGCAAATTAACACACTAGGTAGGGTGACATATGATGAGGAACAAAGAGCCTAGGATTTCAAGTTAACAGGCAATGGTATTAGACTATTAAAACGAAGTAATGCAACTAATTTAGGACTTAAAGGATCAGATTATACCAAACGTAGGATTACACAATATAATACAAACATGATTAGATATCAATGAGGGTATCAGTCAAGGAGGATTAGTTTAAGGGATAACAAGTTGTTAGGGGTGCAGAATTAGACATGGCAAGAACACATGGAATGGCAACCATAGTCATAGGAGCACACTACACTTAGAGTAAATGTCTTAAACATGTTAAGGCATGCTAATAATATCAATTAATCACTAGAGGTTCAGAATTAGGTAGAGAACATGGATTAAACCATATAATCAAGGCAGAACATTCGAATTATCAACAACACCAAACTAAACATGCTTCATTCTGTCTAAATTAACTAAGTTAAGTACAAATACATAAGCTAGCAATTATAGGCAGAATTAAACAGGAAAAGAGTCAGGAGAACATATTAGGTCATGCAATTGGATGAACATGTTAATTAAAACATGATAAACAATGTGGTAGTTAGAAACTAACCAGTAATTGTTCAACAAATAAGAAAAGAACAAAAGTAAGGACCTAGAATCTCGAATGTGTCAAGTTCCAAGGGTTTCGAGAACCCAGGGCTATGCTCACACCAAAGAGAGGTCGAGAAGAAGAGAAATCTGGTGGTCTTGGCTTTCAGTCGGCCAAAATACAAACAGAACAAAGTAATAAGCAGATACAGAGTAGAAACCTCAGTTGTTTTAGTGGGAAAATAGTGACTGGAGTCTGTTTCAATGGGGGAAGGGGAAAGGTTTATATAGTGTAGAAATCGAACACATAAACATGGAAAACCATCAATCAAACACTAGAAAGGAAAGAACATCACATGCAATCGAAATCAGTAAGGAGAAGAGAGAAATTTCAAAATCCTAATTTTAGGGAAAGTACAAAAATCGGCAGAATCTAAAAATAAAAAATCAAACGTTGCACAGAATAAGATAAATATAAACAGAAACATCGCTTAAAATCAAAGAATCGAACCACTTTTAGTTCGATCTAAAGAGATGGGAAATCCTAATTTTTAGGGTAAGTAAGAATCAACAGAGATACACAAAGATTCATAAACATAATAGAACAAGAATGTACATAGACGGAATAGTAGAAAGGTCAAGAAGTTGAACCGACTTTGGTTCGATTCTGATGAGATCCGCTTGCCATGTTTAGACAAGCAGTATAGAGAAGGATCCAGTACCAGGGAAGAGTCGTATATGGCAAGAATTGGTCATATAATCCCATGTCTGGTGGGATTAGGAGAGATTTTAAGGTAGGAAACGCTAGGCTTCTTAGGAGGGATAAGGGAGGTGAGGGATATTATGGAGACGGACGAGGGGAGAGTGAGGTTAGGGTTAGGCGTTTGGGTAGTTAAAGGGAGGGGTTAGATATGGGACATTGATCTCAGATATCAACAACCACGATTAAAAGGGGGTTGGGTCGGGTTTATTTAGATGGGTTTAGACCGGTTCTGGGTTACTGGTTTTGGGCTGGGGGGTTGTTTGGGCTAGTATATTAGGTTTCGGGCATTTGTTTGGTCCGAAAATGGGTAGGTTTTTTAGGCTTGTTTTAAAATACCCAATATTTAATAAGAGATAATTTATAAAAGTAATTAATAAATAAAAAAAGTATCATTTGTGCACTAAAATGATTAAAAATAATTACTTAGCATTATAAAAATTTAAAGAGTCATTTTCTGCATAAATAATGTAATTATATATCCATATGGCCTATTATTGTAAAATGTGTAATTTAGCCTTAAAATGCAAATTTAATTATAAGAAATTTACTGAAAATATTTAAAACCTTATATTCGTATAAATGATGAGTTGCCGGCTCATCCTCGGAATCCGAAAAGAAAACAGAGACAGAACGGAATCACTTTGTTTCAGTGACATATCTAATCAGACTGAATAGGATTTGAAGAGCTGTCACGATCATTCACAAAAATTTCAGTGAACTATTGAAGCTATCAGTGTGATTGATCAGACAAGTACCAAGGGCTTTCGGTAGACTTCTTTCATTTCCGAATTAGCTTGCGACAAGTCCTAGCATTAGTATGAGTTCGTTGACCGCGTAAGGGCGATCCATCTTGATGACGAATTCCACGATAACAAGAAATCGAAATTAATCGTTCGATGTCTGCTCGTTCTCCCCTCTTCAATTCCCAATGAACAACATGATCTTGACCTATCATTTGTTCAATTTGGTCGATTTGATACTTAGTTAATTCTTTTATCTTTATGTTTCCACTGATACCTAATCGATAACGAACCTGAATGGCTTTTTTAGGTCCAATTCCATAAAGGATTAGATGATTAAATCATCATAAAAATAATTTGGAGGGTAATTATTGGATATTTATATAATAGAATGCAGGAATAAATTGGTTTAAAGTCTTAAACATTATGGACAATTATGAAACATACATGTGTATTCTCATTAATCAAAATAATGATATATATGCACTATTTTGAAAGTATATATATATATATATATATATATATATATATATATATATATATATATATATATATATATATAAAAATATTAGGGAAAAACTAGGTATCAACAATAACCCGGGAGCGTTTTGGCGCTTAATAGTGAAAAATCAACTATTTGAAGGTTTAAAGTTCTTTAAATTTTGTTTGGAGTAGGTTTTGGAGTAATTGAAGTCCATTTGGAATTCCGAGTTTGGGAATAGTTCTGTAATTGAAGAGTTGCACGCAAAAATTCGTGTCATTCTGAGTAGTTTAAGTACGTTTTGGCGCATTGGAAGTAAATAGAAGAACTTGATTTTCTTAAGTTTTATTCAATTTGGTTTGCGGTATGATTCTTAGTTTTGATGTTGTTTTACACGTTCTGAGGGTTCGAGCGAGTCCGTTTTATTATTTCAAACTTGTTGGTATGTTCGGCGGGGTCCCGGGGCTCCGAGTGTCAATCGGACGAGGCTCAAACCAAGTTGGAAATTGGGAGCCAAAGCTGAAGCTCCCAGCTACTGTCAGAATCGCACTTGCGCTTGGCTAGCCACAGGTGCGATACTCGTAGGTGTGGCAGTAGCTCGCAGAAGAGGACAATTCCGCAAGTGCGAAGGATTTGGGCGCAGAAGCGGATGTGCAGGTGCGGTCCTTTGGGCGCAGGTGCAGAGCCAGTCCAAGAGGAAAATCTCGCACATGCAAGTCTCTTTCTGCAGGTGCGAATCCCCTGCTTGGTAGAATATGTTAAAATCGGGGCTCGGTCATTTTGAGTCCATTTTCTTTCATTCTTGGGCGATTTTGGAGCTTTTTGAGAGAGGATTGAGACTAGCAACTTGAAGGTAAGTTAATTCTACACACTATGACTTAAATACATAGATTATGGGTAGATTATAACTAGTAACTCTTAGAAATCAAAGGTTTAGATGAAAAACCCAGATTCTTATAAAAATAAGATTTTAACCACGAAAATGGTTATGGAATTGGATAGAAATTATATATTTAAGTTCTTAAGATTTTGGGTAATGTTTGCTTCCGAAATTTTTTGGAATCCGGGCACGTGGGCTCTTGGTGAATTTTAGAAATTTTACAATTTGGGTTGGGTAATTAATTTAATAGCCTAAATTCAAATTATTGAGCATATATTAGTTATTTTGTATAACATTTGGATAGTTTCGAATTTTTTCGGCAACGAATTGGCAATTTAACGTGACGTGGTGATCGAAAAGTGGACTTTGAGACAAGGTATGTCTCTTGTCTAATCTTGTGGGGGAAAAATTACTCCATAGGTGAGTAAATTAAGTAATTGCTGCCAATTGCGGGGGCTACGTACGCACGAGGTGACAAGAGTCCGTGCGTAGCTACTATTTATGCTAAAGTCCAGGTAGTTTGGGACTCAAATCATGAATTACTTGTGTAAATTGTATTCTTTATTTAATTAAATTATTTGATATATATTGTGAATTATTAAGGAAAGATAGTTGTTTACCCAAAAATTCGGATAACGCTGAAATTATGTATGGTTCTAAGGGTAAGTAGATTTCTTTGATCTGAAGATAACAATACACGTATTTATGATGCAAAATAGAAAATGATGAACCAAGATACTTAGTGAGCGTTAGAAAGATAAACACAATGAATTCTTAATCCCAGGGAAGATGTCTTCTATTACAATCTATCTTGCCTTTTATAGCCAAGGATCACTACTTTATCTATAGCAACATAATGGAATAATATTACTAGTGGAGGACCCATGATGGTGTGTCTCCTCCTTAATTCCCGCCAAGATTCTCTCCTTTGGTGCGGTTGTAACAGCTTTTTGTCTGTGAGCTCGATACCGACTCGAGCTCGGTGTCGGATCAGAACCTCGGCCTTGGTTTTGAGCTTGGTGGTCACTTTCGGGCATCGATGTTCGGGACCTGTATCGGTCGATGTTACCTCGGTCGATTCGGACGCCCCGAGCTCGACGCCCCCATCTCGGAATTCGTTCGGGTTCTCCATGAAGATACCCCTTGACTGAGATGCCATCCTCGATCAATCTTCATGATCGAGGATCGGTTTTAACCGTATACAGATAGCCCCCTCATTTCTTGGAAAGGAGATGACGAGAAACGATGTGATTTCCCTAAGGTTCGACCGAATCAATGATGAAGTTTCTATCGACTTTGACTATGACCTGCGTGATAGCTGTCCCATCGATTTGGTTTTATCCATGCATTTAATGCGTGTCAGTCGGTGGTCAGCCACTACTAGAAATGAATCGCTATGCCTTATAAATAGTTTTCCCATATAATGTTTTCCACTTTTGTGCTTCCTCTTTTCCCAAATTCCCTTTGATTATTTTCTCTACTTCGTTGCTTTAGTGTCGCTTATACCAGAGTCTTGGTGTTGTCCCCTCTTTCACCTTCCTTTGCGACTTTTTCTTCTCATATTGATGGCGAAAACTTCAAAAATCGTACCTCACAAGGAGAGAGCTTCCTCCTCACGGCCGTGTGACGATAAGGCGCTGACGGAGCCGTCCGTTCAAGATTATATTCTCGGCCCGTGTATTTTAAAACTAATTTTAGGGTGGAGAACCCTTCATCCGTTCCAGGTCGGTGTGAGCATGTATCGATGTATACGTGCTCTATAACATAGGTTCACCTCTAGGCCGTCGGAAAAGACTGCAGCTGGGGTTCTGAGGTTGTGTTACAAATCCCATCCTCCGATGAGAGCGTCACTACCTACGTGGAGGGATTTTTAAGTGTTTACACCTATCCCTTTACGTTGGGAGCTGTCGATCCTGTGATTTTTTTATTTCTGCAGGAGATATCAGGTCACCCTTGGCCAAATTCATCCTTCCTTATGGCGTATAGTCATCTTATTGCGTTTCTTCTCTATCAAAGCCGGAGGGTCGGATTTTTCTCTGAACCACCTTATACGACTGTATCAGCCTCAGATTTATCGTGGACTAATAAGGCTACATCATCGAGCATCGAAGGCTTTGATGTCGAGCATCAATGAAGATAAGGATCGAGTTTGCTTTTCGTGTCTTTTTTCGTTTTTGTTAATATTATTTTCTGATGCCCAGCTGCACCTTGGGTGCCACAAGCTGTGCCTGATCTCGAAGATTGGGTTCGAAAGTTAGCCTCGACTTCATCCAATGCCGAGCGCGCTTGGCGTGATTTGGCTAAAGGTAGATGGGAGGCCAATAATCATGGTGAGGTTTGGTATCTGTTTCCCTCGAGGTATATTCTGCGTTCATTTCGTTAACGATTTTTCCTTTGTATATAGGTGTAACTACGGATGCCGTTTTGAGGCCTTCGAGCGGTGATGAAGGAAACAAGTCCCCGATCCTGGAACAGGGAAAAGAAAAGAAACAAAGGGCTTCCTCTCGGCCGGAGGACCCTAAGCCCAAAACTCGAAAGGTGAGGAGAAAAATCATTGCCCTTTCGATCGACTTGGTCCAACGACTGAGGGAGGAAGACGAAGAAGAAAATAGCTCCTCGACTTTGGTAGTCTGACCTCCGGAGGCAGTCGAGGTTGCTAGAGCTGCTAAGCCGATGGCGGCCGTGCCCATCGAGGTTGGTTCCGAAGACCTAAGTCTCGATCGGAGTACTCCGAGTGATTTGCTCGGGGCAATGGCAATGGGTCATTCACCTTCTCTTCCGTCTTTTTTCTGATGAGGCATTGAAGGAGGCTCGAGAGTTGAAGACTCCCGATATTGGTGTTGGCTCAGGTGCATCGGATCCTTTTAAGGATTGTTTTACTAGTGTTGATGAAAGTTCCGATATCGGTGATGCTTCTCTTTTGTTAGAGGAAGCTCAGCGTTTTATTACTCGGGTAATCATTCTTCCATACTTGGCTTCATTGTTTTTTTCCATACTTGATGGTTCCGATATCGGTGATCCTTCTTTGTTTTATTAGTGTTGATGACAGTTTCCAATTATGCAGGCCATCGGTAGGTTTCGAGTTGATTTTAGCCAGTGTGAGGCCGAACTCCGGAAGGTCCTAGGTGAAAGAGATGACCTTCGGCTTCTTTGTAGCAAAAAGGAGGAGGCTATAAAGGATCTTCAAGCGGATTTGGCTAAGGTTTGTGAACAAAGGGTCGAGCTCGATCAGTAGGTGAGCCTCGTTCTGTTAAAGTATGGATTCGACTCGACTGTGGAAGTTAACCCTTTGTTGTCTCAGTTGCAGCAAAAGATCGGGAAGATCGGGCTACTTCGAGAGGAGGTCGATCAAATCCGGGCCAAATGCAACCAGTGGAAGGAGACTATTGACCGCCTGGCAGTGGAAAAAGAAACCATCTTAACAAAGTTATTATTAGCCGACGTTCAGCTTCGAAACGTCAAGCAAAAGGTGTCGGTTCAGGCTAAGAAAATCGATGAGCTTGAGATATGACTTGCTGAGGCTAAGGCGGAGGTTGAGTCATTGAAAGTTTTGGCGGATAAGTCTATTGCTGTATATTGAGCTGATGCTGAGGCCTCTCAGGTAGAGGCCCGGGAAGCGGCGAAGATTGCTGATGCTCGAGCTCATTGGGTTACCGAACTTGTTAAGTGTAGATCTCGGAGGGAGACCCTCGAGGAGATACATGCTCGAGGTTTCGACCTTACCGAAGAGGTAAGAAAGGCAAAAGAGCTTGAAGCGGAAGCTGAAGCCTTGGCTTCTGATGATGATGACGATGATAACGATGATAGTAGCAAAAGCGGGTCCGAGGGTGGGGAAGACCTCAACCCAGAAGCTTAGAGTCTAATTCTCCATATCTGTAAATTAATTACGTAGGCAATTTTGTATATATATAACAAGGTCGATTTTGATCGATCAGATTTGGAGTGACATTTTGCTTGTTGAGTTGATGATAATATGGTGCTTAACGTAAACTCTGAGTAAACGTAGCTTTTTCAATGTTTTAAACTCGATTGGGTCCTTATTCAAACTCGGAAGCCCGTAGGCTTTAACATTTGAGTGTTTATTTCGAACTCGATATAGAAGTAGCCCGTAGGCTTAATATTCGAGTGTTTATTTCGAACTTGAGATAATGTGGTAGCCCGTAGGCTTAATATTTGAGTGTTTATTTCAAACTCGAGATAATTTGGTAGCCCGTAGGCTTAATATTCGAGTGATTATTTCGAATTTGTAATGTGGAAGCCCGTAGGCTTAATATTCGAGTGATTATTTCGAACTTGAGATAATGTGGAAGCCCGTAGGTTTAATATTCGAGTGATTATTTCGAACTCGATGTTGAAGTAGCCCGTAGGCTCAACGGTCGATTGAGTATTTCGAACTCGATATAGAAGTTGCCCGTAGGCTTAATATTCGAGTGTTTATTTCGAACTCGAGATAACTCGATATGCCTGTAGGCTGGTTGCATAATAAATCTCAAGTCATTGTACATATGTTTTGGGGCAATCTATATGAGCATGGTTCATTTTGACCATTTTGGCTCTTACAATTTTTCCTCTATTGTTGTGAGAAGACTTTGTTGCATCTGAACTCGATGTATTTGAGGGCCTGATACCCCTCCCCCCCCAGTATTCGAGGTCGTTCGGGCTAAGGGTCGAAAGCCTCGGATACTATTTTAAAAGCGCCGCACGATCGATGGTTGCCTCATTAAAAACCTTGCCGCAAAAACCCATTTGGGAAAAAACCGGTCTAAGGAAAAAAGAGTGCAACACGTGCTTTTGAGTAAAAGAATACTTCTGTTCTTTGTTCGAACTTCTGTACGGGACAGTTGAATAAATATGGGAAAGGTCGAACCTTAGCAGTAGTACCGTTTTAGATGTGATACATTCCAACTGCTTGATAGCTGTTTGTCATTTATGATGCCGAGCCTGTACGATCCATTCCCAAAGTTCTTGAGCACCTAGTACGGTCCTTCCCAATTTGGTCCTAGTTTTCCTTCGTTTGGATTCCGAGTATTGATGGTGACTTTCCTTAAC
Source organism: Nicotiana tomentosiformis (assembly GCF_000390325.3). Classification (NCBI taxonomy): domain Eukaryota; kingdom Viridiplantae; phylum Streptophyta; class Magnoliopsida; order Solanales; family Solanaceae; genus Nicotiana; species Nicotiana tomentosiformis. Next base: position 15,182,357 of record NC_090822.1, read on the forward strand.
ACCAAGTCCCCTGGCTTGAAGTAGCGAAGTTTAGTTCTTCAATTGTAATACCTTTCGATTCGTTGCTTTTGTGCGGCCAACCGGATGAGGGCAGCTTCTCGTCCTTCCTCCGATAATTCAAGGCTGGTGTTCATAGCCTCGTTATTTGATTCTTCCGTCATGAATCGAAATTTGGGACTAGGCTCTCCGATTTCGACTGGTATCAATGCCTCGGAGCCATACACTAAGGAGAATGGGGTCGCCTCTGTACTGGATTTCGATGTTGTTCGGTATGCCCAAAGGACTTCGGGCAGGATTTCTCTCCATTTTCCCTTAGTGTCGTTCAATCTCTTCTTTAGGTTTTGAAGAATAGTTTTGTTTGTTGATTCGGCTTGTCCGTTTCTGCTGGGGTGGTATGGGGTTGCTAGTATCCTTCTTATTTTGTGGTCTTCGAAGAATTTTGTGATTTTGTTGCTAATGAATTGCTTCCCATTATCACATACTATTTCGGATGGTATCCTGAATCGGCATATGATATGATCCCACAAAAAGTCGATAACCTCTTTTTCTCTTACTTTCTCGAATGCCCGCGCTTCAACCCATTTAGAAAAATAGTCAGTCATAAACAAAATAAATCTGGATTTACCTGGGGTTGATGGTAGGGGGCCGACGATGTCCATTCCCCATTTCATGTATAGCTATGGGGATAGGACCGAGTGAAGTAGTTCTCCGGGTTGATGGATCATTGGAGCAAACCTTTGACATTTATCGCATTTATGAACAAATTCTTTTGCGTCTTTGCCCATATCGATCCAATAATGCCCTGCTCCGATCACTTTTCGAACTAACATGTCGGCACCGGAGTGATTGCCACAAGTGCCCTCATGTACTTACCGGAGGATGTAATTGGTATCTCTCGGACCTATGCATACCTCCATCGGTCCATCGAGTGTTCTCCGATATAACGTTCCGTCCGCAGTCAAAGTAAATTGAGCAGCTTTAGTTCGAAGGGTCCTGGACTCTTTGTGGTCTGAAGGGAGCTTTCCGTTTTTTAATTATTCAATATACTTGTTTCTCCAATCCCAGGCTAAGCTAGTAGAATTTATTTCGGCGTGCCCTTCTTCGATTACAGATCTTGAAAATTGAATGATAGTTTTCGAGTTCAAATCATTCACCTCGACCGATGATCCCAAATTAGCAAGCGCATCGGCCTCGTTATTTTATTCTCGTGGAACATGTGGTAGACTCAATTGTTTGAAATGGTTCAAAGTGATAAGCAGTTTGTCCAAATACCTTTGCATTCTGCCTTCTTGGACTTCGAAGGTTTTGTTTACTTGACTCACCACCAGCAAAGAGTCGCAATTAGCCTCAACGTAAAGAGGACCCATGCCCTCGTCGATAAATTATGGCCCGAGACCTGCAATTATGGCTTCATACTCGGCCTCATTGTTAGTTAACCTGATAATTTTAATAGCTTGCCTAATAATGTTACCCGTGGGAGATTTTAAAACTATGCCTAGCCCGGACCCCTTTACGTTCGAAGCTCCGTGCGTAAAGAGGATCCATGCCCTCGTCGATAAATTTGATTTTAACAGTAGTTCTTTTTTGACTTCGGATACGAGGGTCGGCATGAAATCGGCCACGAAGTCTGCTAAAATTTGAGACTTGATGGCCGTTCTAGGTCGATATTCGATATCATACCCGCTGAGTTCGATGGCCCATTTGGCCAATCGTCCCGATAGTTCAGGCCTGTGTAAAATATTACGAAGTGGGTAGGTGGTTAATACGCTTATGGGGTGGCATTGGAAGTACGGTCGTAACTTCCTAGAGGCGCTAATCAGCGCAAGCGCCAATTTTTCCAAGTGCGGATATCTAGTTTTCGCTTCCCCTAAGGTCCGACTTCCGTAGTAAACAGGAAATTGCGTACCTTCCTCTTCTCGAACTAGGACACTGCTTATGGCGACTTCTGATACTGCCAAGTACAGGTAAAGTTTTTCATCAGTTTTTGGAGTGTGCAGCAGTGGTGGGTTCGATAGATATCGTTTCAGTTCTTGTAACGCTAGTTGGCATTCCGGTGTCCAAGCGAAGTCGTTCTTCTTTTTGAGTAGAGAGAAAAATTTATGGCTTCGATCTGATGATCTCGAAATGAATCGGCCTAAGGTTGTTATTCTTCCTCTTAACCTTTGTACAGCTTTCACGCTGTTCACGATGGTGATGTCTTCAATGGCCTTGATTTTGTCTGGGTTAATCTCGATTCCCCGATTTGACACCATGAAGCCAAGGAACTTACCCGAGCCGACTCTGAAAGCACATTTTTCGGGGTTGAGCCTCATGTTGTATTTCCTCAGAATATCGAATGTTTCCTGCAAATGGGTCAAATGTCCTCTGCGCGCAGGGACTTGACTAGCATGTCATCAATATAGACTTCCATTGATTTACCTATTTGTTCTTCGAACATTCTATTTACTAGGCGTTGATAAGTAGCTCCTGCACTTTTTAGCCCGATGGGCATTACGTTATAACAATATGTTCCATATCTGGTCACAAACGAAGTCTTTTCCTGGTCTTCCGAGTTCATCTAGATTTGATTATACCCGGAATAGGCATCGAGAAAAGTAAGGATCTCGTGGCCGGCCATGGCATCGATCAAGTGATCGATGTTGGGCAGTGGATAAGAATCTTTGGGGTATGCTTTGTTCAAGTCCTTGTAGTCTATACACATTCTAAGTTTGTTTCCCTTTTTAGGCACTACGACTACATTGGACAACCATTCGGGGTATTTTACCTCTCTAATGGATCCTATTTTGAGCAGTTTAGTTACCTCATCTTTTATTAATGCGTGCTTCACCTCCGATTGGGGTCTTCTTTTTTGCTTCACCGGTCTGAATCTAGGGGACACACTTAGTCGATGTGTCGTTATGTCCGGCGGGATTCCTGTTATATCTAAATAGGACCAAGCAAAGCAATCGATGTAATCGATAATAAATTGAATGATTTTCTTCCTGAGTTCGGGGCTTAAACCCCTTACCAGGTATACCTTTCGTTCGGGCCAGTGTTCGATCAAAATGATTTGCTCCAATTCCTCAATAGTTGATTTGGTGGCATCGAAGTCATCGGGGGTCACGAAGGATCGAAGGATCCACTGATCATTATCTTCTTCGATGCTCTGCTTATCTGGATGGGTCGCGGCCGATGTCTTTGGTTGCTATTTGGCATTCCGGTCGTCGACTGTGCCTCCTTTTGAACCCGATTCATTCAGCGGCGAAGACGAAGATGTTGGTTTTGCTTCCTCGACGGAGAACATTTCCTTTGCGGCTGGTTGTTCTCCGTACACTATTTTGACACCTGTCGGTGTTGGGAATTTGAGGACCTGGTGTAGGGTCGAAGGTACAGCTCTCATGTTGTGGATCCACGGCCTTCCGAAAAGGGCGTTATATCTCATATCGCCTTCGATCACGTGAAACTTTGTTTCCTGAATTGTTCCGGTGACGTTTATCGGTAGGGTTATCTCGCCTTTGGTGGTTTTGCATGCCATATTGAATCCGTTTAAAACCAAAGTTGCGGATACGACCCGGTTTTGTAGGCCAAGCTATTTTACGACCTTCGATCTGATGATATTGGCCGAGCTACCTGGATCAATTAACACACGCTTAATTTTAATTTTATTCATGAGTAAGGATATTACCATTGCATCGTTATGGGGTTGGATGATTCCTTCTGTATCTTCATCATTGAACGATGAAGTCCCTGAGGGAGTGTAATCTTGAATTCGAGATCTCTTTTCCCTCACAATCGACGTTTTAGTGTATTTGAGCATAGGTCCCTGAGGGGTATCGACGCCGCCGATGATCATGTGAATGATGTGCTGTGGTTCTTCTTCTTCGTTTTGCTTGCCGAAGTCCTTGTTTCTAAAATGGTTCTTCTCCCTATCACTCAAAAATTCCCTAAGGTGCCCTTTGTTGAACAAGCGGGCTACTTCCTCTCTTATTTGTCTGCATTCTTCCATTTTGTGACCATGGGTGCCATGATACTCGTATATTTGATTGGGATTCCTTTGGGCCGAATGAGTCTGCATGGGTCGAGGCCATCTGGTATCTTTGATGCGTCCGATAGCCGATACGATGGCGGATGCATCGATGTTGAAGTTATATTCCGATAATCGAGGAACTTCTATAGGATTGGCATATTTATCAAAGCCTCTCTTGCTCATAAGTCCCCGAGAATTTTGCCCCTGATCATACCCGCGGTTATTCCTAACTGTCTTATGTGCCGAACCGTGGTTCACCCGATCTGTGACGTACGGCTGGTATCGGTCTCTGTTTGACCTTTGTTCTCTGTTGGTTTCCTTCAGAATTTTAGTGGTTGCGTGGTTCTGACATGTGGGTTCGTACGAAAATCCCAATTGATCATCTTCGACCCTGATTTTTGATTGATACCGATTGTGTATATCCACCCAAGTTATTGCAGGGTATTCGATCAAGCTTTTGTTTCAGCCGATGTGATGTTGTCAAACCTAGTCCGTTCAACCCTTGGGTGAAAGCTGGTATGGCCCAGTCGTCTGTGACTGGTGGCAAATCCATATGTTCCCATTTGAAACCGGGATACGAATTCCCTCAGTATTTCATCATCCCTTTGTTTTACTTTGAGTAGATTCGATTTCCTCGTTGCGACCTTTATGGCACCAGCATGTGCTTTTACGAACGAATCTGCTAACATGGCAAAAGAATCGATAGAATTTGGTGGCAAGTTGTGATACCAAATCATTGCTCCTTTTGCGAGGGTCTCTCCGAACTTTTTCAATAATACAGACCCGATCTCATCGTCTTCCAAATTGTTGCCTTTGATGGCACATATATAGGAGGTCAGATGTTCGTTAGGATCGGTCGTACCGTTATATTTGGGAATTACGGGCATACGGAACTTTTTTGGGATGGGTTTCGGGGCCGCGCTCGATGGAAAAGGCTTTTGTATGAATTTCTTCGAATCCAGCCCTTTCATCATGGGCGGAGCCCCCGGGATCTGATCGATCCTAGCATCATATGTTTCGAATTTTTTGTCATTGGCTTCGACTCGTTTTGTGAGTTCCTCGAGCAATTTAGCAATTTCAGGAGCGGTTCCTGATTCTCGCTCGTTCGGTTTCACTGTGTCAGGCGCCGTTCTGGGGGTTACTTCTCGAAGAAGTGGATTGGAGTTTGGATTACTTTGCATATGAGTTTGGCTCTGAAGCTGAGCTATCGCTACTTGTTGGGCTTGTAGCATTTCGAAAATCATACGCAAGCTGACCCCGATTTCCCCCGTGTTGTGATTGTCTCGGGCTATGGGTCGAGCGCCACCCTGAACGCTTCTTTCCTGCTCGGAATGCTGATTCGCTTCTAGAGCTATTCGTGAATTGATATTTACTGGTACTTGGGCTCGAATTTCGGGTTCCTCGATTCGAGCCTCGTTGCCGTTGTTGGGTAGCCTTTCGGCCACGGGCACCAAGTTGTTGGTTTCATCCTGAAGGCCAGCTTCGAGGCCGATTGGCAGAGCCATAGCTGGTATGAAGTTGTAAGCTGGAGTGTACTGTATATTTGTATCAAATAATCACTTGTTATCCTTAGCCCCACGGTGGGCGCCAAACTGTTTACCCAAAAAATCGGATAACGTTGAAATTATGTATGGTTCTAAGGTTAAGTAGATTCCTTTGATCTGAAGATAACAATACACGTATTTATGATGCAAAATAGAAAATTATGAACCAAGATACTTAGTGAGCGTTAGAAAGATAAACACAATGAATTCTTAATCCCAGGGAATATGTCTTCTATTATAATCTATCTTGCCTTTTATAGCCAAGGATCACTACTTTATCTATAGCAACATAATAGAATAATATTACTAGTGGAGGACCCATGATGGTGTGTCTCCTCCTTAATTCCCGCCAAGATTCTCTCCTTTGGTGCGGTTGTAACAACTTTTTGTCTGTGAGCTCGAACGAATTCCTAGATAGGGGCATCGAGCTCGGTGTCGGATTGGAACCTCGGCCTTGGTTTCGAGCTTGGTGATCACTTTCGGGCATCGATGTTCGGGACCTGTATCGGTCGATGTTACGTCGGTCGATTTGGACGCCCCGAGCTCGACGCCCCCATCTCGGAATTCGTTCGGGTTCACCATGAAGATACCCCTTGACTGAGATGCCATCCTCGATCGATCTTCATGATCGAGGATCGGTTTTAACCGTATACAATAGTAAAATATGGAAATCTCATATACTTAATTTTCTGTTTAAATTTATTTAATTGTTAACAGAAATTGTTCTTCCTCCTGAATTTATCTTATAACAAATATACTCTCATTCCGGAGGTACATGAGAAAATGTCCTCCTTTCTTGTGGAGCGGGCCGAACGCCTCGGCAGTATATATGCATCTATGGATCGCGCCACACATCCCTCGACAGTGTACACGACACTCTAGATCGGGTCGTACGACCTCGGCAGAAATCGTGCCTAATAATAATAATAATTACACGATACCTCGATATTTTTAATTGCAGCTTGTGAATCAAATTAATAGATTGGAAATTGTTGTATTTAAAGGGATTTAATTATTTCTGCTGGTTAAATAAAAATATTATTAACTCTGTGAAACATGTTAATTTAAATATTTTTATTTTGTTCTAATTATTATTGTTGACCCTTAGTGAGTGTCAAAGTCGACCACTCGTCTCTACCTCTTTGAGATTAGGCTTGATACTTACTAATACACGTGTTTACGTACTCATGCTACACTCGGTGCACTTTTTGAGCAGAACCTGAGACATGTGCTATAGTTGGACCTATAAGCGCGCACCCATGATATCGATAGGCTTAGTGGTGAACTACCCTTATGAGTCATTCTTCAGCAACCAATGCCTCTTCCTGAAGACTTTATTCTATCTATTTTATTTCAGACAATATTTTAAATTTTTGTATAATATACTAGAAGCTCATGCACTTGTGACACTAGGTCTTGGCACACACATTGGTAGAACTTGAGTTCATTAATATTGCTAGTAAAAGAATAAAATTACTTAGACAATTATTCTGAAAATAATTGATATATGTTTAATTTATCAGTTGTCTTGCCTAGCTGTAGTGTTGGGCGCCATCACGACCTTTAGGTGAAATTGGGTCGTGACAACATGGTATAAGAGCACTAGGTTCACGTAGGCCTCACAAGTTATGAGCAGGCCTTATAGAGTCTTGTGGATCGGTACGGAGATGTATGTACTTATCTTCGAGAGGCTATAGGGTGTTAGGAAACTACCTTTCTTCATCTTCCATCATGCAATTGATGTATTACTAAATATCTTTCTCTTACTCTCTCACAGATGGTGAGAACGTGCTATAATAAGGCTCCAAACCAAGGAAGAGCTACTCCCTCAGTTGCTAGAGGCCGAGGGAGGGCTCCAACCAGTGGTAGGGGATGAGGACATCCTAGAACTGTTCCAGTTATGCCTCCACTAGGTCCAGCAGTGAAGTGCCTTTTGGCAGAGCCACATCTGGTGGATTTCACATCTGCACCGGGTCGTATCTTACAGTTCATGGATACTATATCTCAGGTTGGTTTATTTTCGGCAGACCCAGCCACATCTTAGGCGGGCATGGGAGCACATACCCCTACCGCACATGCTCATGGACAGACCGATGCTGTATATCAGACCCAGGGTGCACTACCTGTGGGTAGAGCCCAGCCAGTGGCAGTAGCTACACCTGAGCCCGGGCCAGCTGCAGTTGCTGATCCGCACAAACTATTGGATAGATGGACTATACTACATCCTTCTATCTTTGGGGGAGAGCGACATGAGGATCCCCAGTATTTCATCGATCGGTGCAGGGATATACTATACAACATGAGGATATTGGAGTCTCATGAGGTTGACTTTGCTACTTTTAAGCTAGAGGGAAGAGCCCGTAGATGGTGAAAGACTTATATTCTTGGCAGACTAGCAGATTCTCCTCCCATGACTTGGGAGAGGTTCACCCATATCTTCCTGGACAAGTATATTCCCCCTTCCCAGAGGGAAGAGTTGCAATTTCAGTTTGAGCAGCTCCAGCAAGGTCAGATGTCAATGACCGATTATGAGGAGAGGTTCTCTAAGTTATCTCTCCATGCACTTATGATACTCCCTATTGAGGTGGAGAGACTGCGGAGGTTTGTTGTTGGTTTAAATACTAGCATTCAGACCACTATGGCCCGAGAGGTTGAGATAGGTACTTATTATGAGCTAGTCATAGAGATAACTTATAGGATTGAGAGATAAGCGGTTTAGGTATTCTGGAGAGTTTAGAGGTTCTCCGTTTGGGGGCAGAGGTCAGTTCGAGAGAGGGCAGTCCAACAAGCCCCCATATCCAGCACCACTGCCTCCTTGAGGTGCTCTAGTGCAGCCTTATTTCAGTGTTATACCATACGGTTCTTATCACCCACCAGCTATTCAGGGTTCTTCCAGTGGGTATTCAAGTCACTAGGGCCAGACTTCTAGTTAGCAGCTTATCACACCAAAAGGTTATAGCGAGTGCGGGGATCCTAGTCATATACGAAAATTCTGCCTAGGATGTGGGGTAGACCAGTGCAGCAGGGTCAACAACCTATGATTACCACACCAGTTGATCCACTAATCGTCTAACCACCAAGAGGTGGAGGACAGGTGGGTAGGGGCCATCCTAGAGGTGGATGTCAGCTAGGTGGAGGCCAACCAGTTGGCACTCCAGCTCGGTTCTATGCTTTTCCAGCAAGACCAGATACAGAGGCCTTAGATGTTGTGATTATAGGTATTATTTCTGTTTGCGGCAAAGATACCTCTCATTTAATTTAAAATCTACGTATTCATATGTGTCATCTCTATTTTCTCCTTTCCTGGGTGTTTCTCGTGAGTCCTTGAGTACTCCTATTTCTGTGTACACTCCTATGGGCGATTTTGTTGTTGTGAACCGGATCTACCGGTCTTGTATTAATATATTTTATGGTTATGAAACTAGATAAAATATCCTATTGCTTGAGATGACGGACTTTGAAATCATCCTGGGCTTGGACTGGTTATCTCCATATCATATTATTCTAGATTATCATGCCAAGACTGTTACCTTGGCTATTTCAGCATTGCCTAGGCTGGAGTTGAAGGGTTCGTCTGTGAGCGCATTTAATCGAGTTATTTCTTTTATGCAGGCTCAGCACATGGTTAAGAAGGGTTGTTTAGCTTATCTAGCATATATTCGGGATACACTACAGAGACTCCGACTATTGATTCGGTGCCTGTAGTTCGGGAGTTCTCCAATGTATTTCCTTCAGATCTTCTAGGTATGCCACATGATCGTGATATTTATTTTTGTATTGACTTGGCTCCGCATACCCATCCTATATCTATCTCACAGTATCATATGGCTCGGAAAGAATTGAAATAATTAAAAGAATAACTTGAGGAGTTACTAGACAAAGGGTTCATCAGATCGAGTGTATCGCGTTGGGGTGCAATGGTATTATTTGTTAAGAAGAAGGATGGAACAATGCGAATGTGTATTTATTATTGTCAATTGAACAAAGTCACTATTAAGAACAAGTACCCGTTGCTGCGTATTGATGATCTATTTGACCAGTTTCAGGGTGCTAGGGTGTTCTCTAAGATTGACTTGAGGTCGGGGTACCATCAGTTGAAGATTCGGGATTCGGATGTTCCGAAGACTGCTTTTCGGACTAGATATGGTCATTATGAGTTTCTGGTGATGTCCTTTGGTTTGACCAACGCTCCGACAACATTTATGGATCTGATGAATAGGGTATTCGGGCCATATATTGATTCATTTGTCATTGTCTTCATTGATGACATTTTGATCTACTCGCGTAGTAAGGAGGAGCACGAGCAGCATATGAGAGTGGTGCTTCAGACGTTGCGAGAACAAAAGCTATATGATAAGTTCTCCAAATGATAGTTCTGGCTAGAGTCTGTAGCATTTTGGGGGCATATTGTATCGGGCGAGGGTATTAAGGTTGATCCCAAAAAGATTGAGGCAGATCATAATTGGCATCCTACAACTTCGGCGACTGCGATCAGGATTTCCTAGGTTTAGCAGGTTAATTTCATCGTTTCGTGGAAGGCTTTTCATCTATTGCGGCACCTTTAACAAAATTAACCCAGAAGGGTGCTCCGTTCCGATGGTTTGATGATTGTGAGGTGAGCTTTCAGAAGCTCAAGACAGCATTGACTACAACACGAGTGTTAGTGTTGCCTTCTGGTTCGGGAATGTATACAGTATATTATGATGCTTCACGTGTTGTCTTGGGTTGTGTATTGATGCAGGAAGGGTGAGTTATTTCATATGCTTCACATCAGCCGAAGCCCCACGAGAAGAATTATCCAGTGCATGATTTGGAGCTAGTTTGAATTTTACACTGATCATCGCAGTTTGGAGCATTTGTTCAAGCAGAGTGACCTAAATTTGAGACAGCACAGATGGCTTGAGTTACTAAAAGATTATGATATTACTATCCTATATCATCCGGCCAAAGAAAATATGGTTGCACACGCCTTGCGTAGAAAGGCGGAGAGTATGGATAGTTTGGCTTTCATTTCAGCAGAGGAAATGTGATTAGCTTCTGCTATTCAGTCCTTGGCTAACAAACTTGTGAGGCTGGATATTTTAGAACCCAGCTGAGTTCTTGCCTGTGTTGTAGCCCAGTCTTCACTATTTGAGTAGATCAAGACTCGCCAGTTTAATGATCCACATCTATTGATTCTTCGAGAAATGGTACTATGAGGTGGTGCCAAGGAAGTTACTATTGGTGTGGATGGTGTAATATGACTCCATGATCATCTATGTGTTCCTAATGTGGATGGACTGAGGAAAAAGATCCTAGATGAGGCACACAGTTCTCGGTATTCTATCCATCCAAGTGCTACGAAGATGTATCGTGACTTGAGGCAGCATTATTGGTGGCGGCGAATGAATAAGGACATAGTTGAGTATGTAGCTAGGTGTCTTAATTTCCAACAAGTTAAATATGATCACCAGAGGCCAGGTGGCCTATTACAGCAAATGACTATACCGGAGTGGAAATGGGAACGCATTACTATGGACTTTGTATTTGGGTTGCCGTGGACCTTGCGGAAGTTTGATGTAGTTTGGGTGATTGTTGACAGGTTGACCAAGTCGGTAAACTTTTTTCTGGTTGTGCCTACATATACTTCATAGAGGTTGGCCCAGATTTATATTCAGGAGATAGTTCAGTTGCATGGTGTGACAATTTCCATCATATCAAATAGAGGCCCTTAGTTTACTTCACATTTCTGGAGAGCAGTACAGAGTGAATTGGGAACCCGTGTAGAGCTCAGCACAACCTTTCATCCATAGACCGACGGACTGTCAGAGCGGACAATATATATTTTGGAGGATATGCTCAGGGCATGTGTAACTGACTTTGGATGTCACTGGGATCGTTTCTTGCCTTTGGACGATTTTGCTTATAATAACAGTTACCAATCCAGCATCGAGATGGCTCATTTTGAGGCTTTATATGGTCAGCGATGTCGTTCTCCCATCAGATGGTTTGCGCCCGGTGAGGCTAAGTTATATGGTACCGATTTGGTGAAAGATGCCCTGGAAAAAAGGTAAAGTTGATTCAGGAGCAACTACATACAACACAGTCCAGACAGAAGAGTTACGCAGATTATGGTGGGTGAAAAAAATCATTTAAAGTTTTCACCGATGAAGGGAATCATGAGATTCGGGAAGAAGGGCAAGTTGAGACCAAGGTTTATAGGCCCATTTGAGGTGTTGAGACAAGTTAGGGAGGTTGCTTATGAACTTGCATTGCCTCCCAGTCTATCGGGAGTTCATCCGGTTTTCCATGTCTCTATGCTCAGGAAATACCATGCCGACCTGTCACATGTATTGGATTTCAGCACAATTCAGCTAGATAAGATTCCGGGTTATGAAAAGGAGCCAGTTGCCATTATTGATAGACAGGTTCGCTAGTTGAGGTCCAAGAGGATTTCTACAGTAAAAGTCCAGTGGAGGGTCCAACCAGTCGAGGAAGTGACTTGGGAGGCCGAGGAGGACATGCAGAGCAAATACCAACACTTATTTAGCACTCCAGGTATTATTCTAATCCCATTCGAGGTCGAACGTTTGTTTAAGAGGTGGAGAATGTATTGACCCAACCGGTCATTTTGTCTTTTAGAAAGTCGTTCTCCTAAATAAAACTCACTGTATGTGCTGTTATTAATTTATGATTTGCGGGGATGGTTGGTTAGGGATTAGGAAGTGTTCAGGATGGAATCGGAACACTTGGTTCCTTAAGTTGGCTTTAGAAGGCTAAGTTTGACTTCGGTCAACATTTTGCAAAAATGACCCCGGAATCAGGATTTGATGGTTCCAATAGGTTTGTATGATGATTTCGGACTTGGGCGTATGTTCGGATCAGGTTTTGTATAACCCGGGAGCGTTTTGGCGCTTAATAGTGAAAAATCAACTATTTAAAGGTTTAAAGTTCTTTAATTTTAGTTTGGAGTAGGTTTTGGAGTAATTGAAGTATTTTTGGAATTTCTAGATAGGGAATAGTTCTGTATAGTCATTTAAGACTTGCACGAAAAATTTCGTGTTATTCCGAGTAGTTTAAGTATGTTTCGGCGCATTGGAAGTAAATTGAAGAACTTGAAGTTCTTAAGTTTGATTCAATTTGGTTTGGGGTATGATTCTTAGTTTTGATGTTGTCTTACACGTTTCGAGGGTTCGAGCGAGTCCGTTTTAAGATTTCAAACGTATTGACATGTTCGAACGGGGTCTCGGGGCCCCGAGTGTCAATCGGACGAGGCTCGGAAGAAGTTGGAAATTGGGAGCCAAAACTGAAACTCCGATCTAGTGTCAGAATCGCACCTGCGCTTGGCCAGCCGCATGTGCGACACTCGCAGGTGCGGCTGTAGCTTGCATAAGCGGAAAAATCCGCAGGTGCGAAGGATTTGGGCACAGAAGCGGACGCGCATGCGCGGTCCTTTGGGCGCTGGTCTAGAGCCAGTCCAAGAGGAAAATCTCGCACCTACGAGGTTCTTTCCATAGGTGCGAAAGCTGCAAGTGTGATTCCGCAAGTGTGATACACCTTCGCAGGTGCGAAACCCTTGCTTGGCAGAATGTGTTAAAATCGGGGTTGAGTCATTTTGAGCCCATTTTCTTCCATTCTTGGGTGATTTTGGAGCTTTTTGAGAGAGGATTTCAACTAGCAACACGAAGGTAAGTTAATTCTACACACTTTGAGTTAAATACATAGATTATAACTAGTAAATCTTAGAAATCAAAGGTTTAGATGAAAAACCTAGATTCTTATAAAAATGAGATTTTAACCACGAAAATGGTTATGGAATTGGATGGCAATTATATATTTGAGTTCTTGAGATTTTGGGTAACGTTTGCATCCAAAATTTTCCGGAATCCGGGCACGAGGGCGCGGGGTGAATTTTAGAAATTTTACCATTTTGGATTGGGTAATTAATTTAATAGCCTAAATTCGAATTATTGAGCATATATTAATTATTTTGTATAACATTTGGATAGTTTTGGAATTTTCGGCAACGAATTGAGAATTTAACGCGACGTGGTGATCAGAAAAGTATACTTTGAGACAAGGTAAGTCTCTTGTATAATCTTGTGAGGGGGAAATAACCCCATAGGTGATTAAATTAAATAATTGTTGCTAATTGCGGGGGCTACGTACGCACGAGGTGATAAGAGTCCGTGCGTAGCTACTATTTATGCTAAAGCCCGGGTAGTTTAGGACTCAAATCATGAATTACTTGTGTAAATTGTATTCTTTACTTAATTAAATTATTTGATATATATTGTGAATTGTTAAGGAAAGATAGTAAAAAATGGGAATCTCATATACTTAATTTTATGTTTAAGTTAATTAATTATTAAAAGAAATTGTTCATCCTCTCGAATTAATATTATAATAAATATACTCTCATTCCGGAGGTACATAAGAAAATATTATCCTTTCTTATGGAGCGGGCCGAATGCATCGGTAGTATAGATGCATCTATGTATGGCGCTGCATGTCACTCGGCAGTGTACACGACACTCTGGATCGGGTCGTACGACCTGCGCAGAAATCATGCCTAATAATAATAATAATAATTACATGATACCTTAATATTTTTAATTGCATCTTGTGAATTAAATTAATAGATTGGAAATTATTGTATTTGAAGGGATTTAATTATTTCAGCTTGTTAAATAAAATTATTGTTAACTCTATGAATCATGTTGATTTAAATATATTTTATTTTATTCTAATTATTATTGTTGACCCTTAGTGAGTGTCAAAGTCGACCATCTCGTATGTGCCTCTTTGAGATTTGGCTCGATACTTACTGGGTACACGTTGTTTACGTAATCATGCTACATTTTTTGTGCAGGACTTGAGACATGTGCTATAGTTGGACCTATCGGCGCGCACCCACGATATGCAGAGGTTTAGTGGTGAGCTGCCCTTCTCAGTGATTCTGCATCAACCAATGCCTCTTCCTGGAGACTTTATTCTGTCTATTTTATTTCAGAAAATATTTGAATTTTTTGTATAATCTACTAGATGCTCATACACTTGTGACACCAGGTCTTGTCCCGCACATTGGTAGAACTTGGAGTTAATTATTTTCTTGGATTTAAATTAATCGGTACCTTTTCTATTTTCATTAATATTGCTAGTAAAAGAGAAAATTACTTAGAAAATTATTCTGAAAATAATTTATATATGTTTAATTTATTTGTTAGCTTTCCTAGCTATAGTGTTGGGCACCATTACGACCTTTAGGTGAAATTCGGTCGTGACAACATGGTATCAGAGCACTAGGTTCACGTAGGTCTCACAAGTTATGATTAGGCCTAATAGAGTCTTGCGGATCGGTAGAGAGACGTCTATACTTACCTTCGAGAGGCTATAGGGTGTTAAGAAACTGCATTTCTTCATCTTCCATTGTGAAATTGATGTATTACTAAATATCATTCTCTTACTCTCTCAGAGATGGTGAGAACGCGCTATAAT
Source organism: Nicotiana tomentosiformis (assembly GCF_000390325.3). Taxonomy (NCBI): domain Eukaryota; kingdom Viridiplantae; phylum Streptophyta; class Magnoliopsida; order Solanales; family Solanaceae; genus Nicotiana; species Nicotiana tomentosiformis. The sequence goes on from NC_090822.1 coordinate 15,197,384, forward strand.
GAGGCTCCATATCAGGGAAGAGCTACTCCCCCAGTTGCTAGAGGCCGAGGAAGGGGACGAGGACTTCCTAGGATTGTTCCAGTTATGCCGCCAGTGGGCCCAGTTGAGGATCCCATTATTGAGGAGCAGGCTGAAGTGCCTGTAGCAAAGCAAGCTCCGGTGGATTTTGCATCTGTACCGGGATTCCAGGATGTCATGGGTCGTATGCTGCAGTTCATGGATACTATGACTCAAGTCGGTTTATTTCCGGCAGACCCATCCACATATCAGGCGGGCGGGGGAGCACAGACCCCTACTCACATGCTCATGGGCAGGCCGCTGCTATATATCAGACCCAGGGTGCACTACCCGTGGGTAGAGCCCAGCCAGTGGCAGTAGCTACACCTGAGCCCAGGCCAGCTGTAGCCGCTGATCCGCACAAACTATTGGACAGATGGACTAGACTAAATCCTCTTATATTTGGGGGTGAGCGACATGAGGACCCTCGGGATTTCACGGTGAAGGGATATACTATACAACATGAGGATATTGGAGTCTCATGGGGTTGACTTTGCTACTTTTCAGCTAGAGGGCAGAGCACGTAGATGGTAGAAGTCTTATATTTTTGGCAGACCAGAAGATTGTCCTCCCATGACTTGGGACAGGTTCACTCGTGTCTTCCTGGACAGGTATATTCCACCCTCTCAGAGGGACAAGTTGTGGTTTCCATTTGAGCAGCTCCATTAGGGTCAGATGTCAGTGGCCGATTATGAGGCGAGGTTCAGAGGTGCTCTGTCTGGGGGCAGAGGTCAGTTCGTGAGAGTGTAGTCCAGCAGGCCCCCATATCCAGCACCACCGCCTCCTCGAGGTGCTCTAGTGCGACCTTATTTCTGGGAGATCCCCCAGCACTGCATATTTACTTTGGGACTACAGACGTATTCCGGAGATCACCCTGTACTACATATTCATTTTGAGAATTTATTTACATATGTTATTATAAATTCTACATATATCTTTTACTGTTTAATTTATTATATTTACTCCGGTAGGGCCTTGACCTGACCTCGTCACTACTCGACCGAGGTTAAGCTTGGCACTTACTGGGTACAATTGTGATGTACTCAATCCTTTTCCTACACATGTTTTCGTGTGCAGATCAAGGTACGAGCTATCAGCCTTGGGGTTAGTATGTGCTGCTAATTCTAGGAGACTTCAAGGTACTTCTGCTTGCATCCGCAGATCTTCGGAGTCCCCTTCTACTCCCTCGTCTAGAGACATTCCTTATTATCTATAGACTTTTGTATAGAGCTACATATATTATAGCAGCTTGTGACTTAGTGATATTCCGGGTCTTGGGAAACTATTTTGTATATGACGAGTGGTGCTACTCTTGGCCATTTATAATATGCTGTTTATCTTTAAAATGTTGTGTTTTCTTTATATTTTTCGAAATATTAGGTTTACCTAGTCTTCAAAACTACGTGCCATCAAGACACCTTACGAGGGATAATTTGGGTCGTGACAAGTTGGTATCATAGCACTAGGTTTGTAGGAATCGCGAGTCATAAGCCGGTTTATTATAGTCTCACAGATCGGTACGGAGACGTTCGTACTTATCTTCGGGAGGCTATGTACTGTTAAGAACAATCATATTTCTTTGATTTCCTTGTCGTGTGAGTTATTAACACCAAACAAAAATTCTAAGATTCTATTATATGTTTTTTCATAGATGGTGAGGACTCGCAATGGGAGGACCGATGCCAGAGCCACCAGAGGCCAGGGTCGGGGTAGAGGAAGACCACACGTAGCCCGAGCACCTGCGAGACCTGCATCAGAGGAGCCCCCAGCAACTCCAGCTAGAGGGCCAGCGCCTGAGATCCCTATTGCTACTCCAGTCCTCTAGGAGAATTTAGCTCAGTTCTTGAGCATGTTCAGCACTCTGGCTCAGGCTGGACTATTTTCGATAGCTCCCGCTACATCTCAGGCCGAGGGAGGGGCACAGACTCCTGCAGCCCACACCCCTGAGCAGAGGGTCCAAGTTGATCAGGCCCCAGAGTATATTCGTATGCCCCCAGTGCATCCGGTTCAGCATGAGATCAAGGTAGCTGCTTCTGAGGCAGAGCAGCTCAGACTTGAGAGGTACAAGAAGTACCACCCACCTACTTTTAGCCGGCTAGCTTCAGATGATGCTCTGGTTTTCGTGAGAAGTGTCATCGTATTCTCCGCACTATGGTCATTGTGGAGACGAGTAGGGTTTCTTTCACCGTTTTCCAGCTTAAGGGAGCAGCATATCAGTGGTGGCGTGCCTATGAGTTGAGTAGTCCGGGTGAGGTAGACTCACTCACTTGGACTCAGTTTTCAGAGATGTTCTTTCGTGAGTATGTTCCTTAGAGCCTCAGGGATGCTTGGCACGCAGAGTTCGAGCAGTTGCGTCAGGGTTCTATGACTATGTCAGATATGCAGTTTGATTCAGTGGGTTAGCTCGTCATGCACCGGCTCTGGTTGCTACAGTCAGAGAGAGGGTTTGTCGCTTCATTGAGGGACTCCACCCCAATATTTGGACCAGTATGGCCAGGGAGTTGGAGATGGACATCACTTATCAGCAGGCAATGAGCATTGCCAGGAGAGTGAAGGGCATGTTCGCCCGGGACAGAGAGGAGAGAGAGGCCAAGAGTTCTCGAGAGACTGGTCATTATTCAGGAGCTCGTGCACCAGCAGCGCACATTGGTAGGGGTTTTGTGATTCGCCCTGTTCATTCAGCTTTTCCAGCAGCCAACGGTGTTCGAGCTCCTCCTAGACCTCAGGAACCCTATTATGCACGGCCAATATCCAGTATGCCTCCTACTCGATATTTTATTACCGTCCAGTCCAGTAGGCCAAGTCCGAGCCAGTATCAGCCGCGGCATCCTCCGAGACATTGTTTTGACTGTGGTGACACTCGTCATCTGGTTAGATATTGCCCCAGATCCAGGAGGGGTGCACCTCCACAGACTTATCAGCCTCTACGTACTCCACCAAATCCTTCGTCCATTCTTCCAGCACCAGCTGCTACCCCACCTCCTCAGCCAACTCGAGGTAGAGGTCGGGGAGGTCGAGGTCACCCTAGAGGGGGGGCCAGGCCAGGTACTATGCCCTTCCAGACAGATCAGAGGCCTTTGCTTCAGATTCAGTCATCACAAGTATCGTCCTTGTCTTTCATTGGGATGCATTTGTATTATTTGACTCGGGCTCTACGTACTCATATATATCTTCTTATTTTGCTCCACATTTAGGGATATATCGAGATTCTTTGAGTTCCCCTATTTATGTATCTACTCCCATGGGAGATTCTCTCATTGTGGACCGCATATATCGGTTGTGTTTGATTCCTCTTAGTGGTTTTGAGACCAGAGGCGATTTGTTATTTCTTAGTATGGTAGATTTTGATGTTATCTTGGGCATGGACTGGTTGTCGCCCCATTATGCTATTCTTGATTATCACGCTAAGACCGTGATGCTGGCCATGCCAGGTTTGCTGAGATTAGATTGGAGAGGTACCTTAGAGTATACTCCCCCCAGGGTCATTTTATTTATTAAGGCTCGTCGAATGGTTGAGAAGGGGTGTGATGCGCATTTGGCCTATGTGAGAGATGTCAGTATTGATACCCCTACAGTTAAGTTAGTTCCAGTAGTGAGGAACTTCCCAGATGTGTTTCCAGCTGATCTTCCGGGTATGCCGCCCGACAGAGATATTGATTTTGGCATTGATTTGTTGCCGGGCACTCAGCCCATCTCTATACCTCCATATCTTATGGCTCCTCCTCAATTAAATAATTTGCTTGATAAGGGCTTCATACGGCCTAGTGTGTCACTTTGGGGTGCTCCGGTCTTATTTGTAAAGAAGAAGGATGGATCTATGCGTATGTGTATTGATTATCGGCAGTTGAACAAGGTTACAGTGTAGAACAGGTACCCATTGCCTCGTATTGATGACTTATTTGACCAGTTACAGGATTCCAGGGTGTTTTCCAAGATTGACGTGCGTTCTGGCTATCATCAATTGAAGATTCGGGAGCCGGATATCCCGAAGACTGCTTTCAGGACCAGATATGGTCACTATGAGTTTCTTGTCATGTCATTTGGGCTAACCAATGCACCAGCAGCCTTTATGCATTTGATGCATGGTGTATTCCGGCCTTATCTTAATTCCTTCGTCATTGTGTTTATTGACGACATCCTGGTATATTCCTAGTCTCGGGAAGATCATGAGCAGTACCTAAGGACCGTGCTTCAGACCTTGAAGGAGAAGAGGTTTTATGCAAATTTTTCTAAATGTGAATTCTGGCTTGATTCCGTGGCATTCTTGGTCCACATAGTGTCTTGTGATGGGATCAAGGTAGATCCGAAGAAGGTGGAGGCAGTGCAGAGTTGGCCTAGACCGTCATCAGCTACGGAGATCCGCAGTTTCCTTGGTTTGGCGGGATATTACTGTCGCTTTGTGGAGGGATTTTCATCCATTGCAGCACCTATGACCAGGTTGACCCAGAAGGGTGCTCCATTCAGGTGGACCGAGGAGTGTTAGCAGAGCTTTCAAAAGCTCAAGACAACTTTGACTACAACCCCAGTATTAGTATTGCCTACAGGTTCGGGGTCCTACACTGTCTATTGTGATGCCTCGAGGATATGCCTCATAGCGGTATTGATACAAGACGGTAGGGTGATTGGCTACACGTCTAGACAGTTGAAGGTGCATGAGACGAATTATCCGGTTCATGATCTTGAGTTAGCAGCAATTGTTCACGCCCTGAAGATCTGGCGCCATTATTTGTACGGTGTTCCCTGTGAAATTTACACTGATCACCAGGGTTTGCAGTACTTGTCCAGGAGAAGGACCTTAATTTGAATTAGCGGAGGTGGTTGGAGCTACTTAAAGACTATGATATCACTATATTATACCACCCGGGAAAGGCTAATGTAGTGGCAGATGCCTTGAGTCACCGGGCAGAGAGTTTGGGGAGCTTGGCATATCTTCCGGCAGCTGAAAGGCCCTTAGCCATGGATGTTCAAGCCTTATCCAGTTAGTTCGTGAGATTGGATATTTCAGAGCCTAGCCGGGTATTAGCTTATATGGTTACTCGGTCTTCTCTTTATGACCGTATCAGGGAGTGCCAGTATGATGATCCTTATCTTCTAGTTCTTCAGGATAGGGTTCGATGAAGTGATGCTAGAGATGTGACTATTGGTGATGACAATGTGATAAGGATGCATGGACGGATCTATGTGCCCAATATAGATAGGCTTCGGGAGTTGATTCTTGAGGAGGCCCATAGCTTGCGGTACTCCATTCACTATTGGTGGAGAAGAATGAAAAAGGATATGGTTGGGTTTGTGGCCAAGTGTCTCAAATGTCAGCAGGTTAAATATGAGCATCAAAGACCGGGTAGATTACTTTAGAGGTTAGAGAACCTAGAGTGGAAGTGGGAGCGGATCACCATGGACTTTGTGGTTGGACTTCCTCGGACTTTGAGTAAGTTCGATGTTATTTGGGTGATCGTGGATTGGCTAACCAAGTCAGCCCATTTCATTTCGGTGTTGACTACATACTCTTCAGAGAGATTGGATGAGATTTATATCAGAGAGATTGTCCGCCTTCATGGTATTCCAGTGTCCATCATTTCAGACAGAGGTACACAGTTCACATCCCGGTCTTGGAGAGTCGTACAGCAAGAGTTGGGTACTAGGATAGAGCTGAGCACACCCTTTCACCCTCGGACGGACGGGCAGTCTGAGCGCATGATTCAGATTCTTGAGGAAATGCTCAGTGCCTTTGTGATGGAGTTTGGAGAGTCCTGGGATCAATACTTGCCACTTGTAGAGTTCTCTTACAACAACAGTTATCAGTCCAGCATTAAGATGGAACCGTTTGAGGCTTTGTATGGTAGGCGGTGCCTGTCCCTGTGGGATGGTTTGTGCCGGGCGAGGCCCGATTGTTGGGTACAGATTTGGTCCAAGATGCCCTGGGTAAGGTTATGGTGGTTCAGGAGAAACATCGCACAACCCAGTCCAGGCAGAAGAATTATGCAGACCGTAAGGTTTCTGATTTGGAATTTATGATGGGTGAGCGGGTCTTGCTTCGGTTATCACCTATTAAGGGTTTCATGAGGTTTGGGAAGAAGGGCAAGCTGAGCTCGAGGTTTATTGGTCCTTTTGAGATATTGCGGCGAGTTGGGGAGGTTGCTTCATTCGGCCTAGTGTGTCTATGATCCTGAAGTATCACGATGATCCGACTCATGTATTGGATTTCAGCTCAGTCTAGTTGGACAAAGATCTATCTTATGTTGAGGAGCCAGTAGTCATTTTGGACAGGCACGTAAGAAAGCTCGGGTCAAAGAATATTGCTTCAGTAAAGGTCCAGTGGAGAGGTCAGCCGATCGAGGAGGCAACTGGGGAGACCGAGCAGGATATGCGCAGCCAATACCCTCATCTTTTCACAGTTTCAGGTATGTATTTATACTCGTTCGAGGACGAATGATTGTTTAAAGAGGGGGAGGATGTAATGACCCGGCCGGTCATTTTGAGAATTTGAGCCCCGATCCCCTAATATCTGCTTTCCCCATATTTGTTTCTGCTTTTGGGATTTGCCGGAGTGTTTGGTTATGGAATTCGGGGAGTTTTTGGACACTTAGTCAATAGTTGTGAGTTTAAGCCTTAGAGTTTGGACGGTAGACGGAACTATGTGAAGACGGATCCGGAATGGAGTTTTGTTGACTCCGTTAGCTCCGTTGAGTTATTTTGGGGTTTGGAGCATGTCCGGAATGTGTTTTGGAGGTCTATAGTAGATTTAGGCTTGAATTGGCGAAAGTTAGTTTTTCGGCGATTTTGGCCGATAATGGAAATTTTGATATCGAGCTCGGAATGAAATTCCGAAAGTGGCTGTAGGTTCGTAATGTCATTTGTGGCATGTGTGTAAAATCTGAGGTCATTCAGACTAGAATTGACGTGGTTCAACGTCGTTTGTAGAATTTGGAAAATTTTAAATTCTTAGGCTTGAATCCGTGATTAATTCATGATTTTGGTGTTGTTCGATGTTGTTTGAAGGTTCGACTAAGTTCGTATGGTGTTTTAGGATTGGTTGGCATGTTTGGTTGAGGTCCCGAGGGCCTCGGGTGTGTTTCGGATGCTTAACGGGAAGCATTTTGGACTTAGGAAAATCTGGTGCCTTTGCTAGTTCTGGTGTTTTGCAGCTGCGGAAAATGGACCGTAGGTGTGCTAGCTGCACATGCGAAGATGGAAGCGCATATGCGAGAAGTCGAGAGTTGGGCTAGGGTCGCAGGTGCGAGGAAGTTCTGCATCTGTGATGCCCGCAAATGCGCAAGGTTGTTCGTAAATGCGCAAGATGCGCAGAAGCGGAAGGGACGTCTGCAGGCGCGAGTGTGCATGTGCGGCCCTTTCGTCGTAGGTGCAAAGGCAAAGGGGCAAGTGAGTTGCGCAGATGCGTACGTTTTCCGCACAAGCGCACCCGCATGTGCGGAAATACTTGGGCAGTGATTAAAACCGAAGGGTTTCGCGATTTTTATCATTTTTGGCTTTGCAAACTCGGGTTAGGGCAATTTTTCAGAGCATTTTCGAGGCATTTCTTGAAGTATGTTCCTTTTGCTTATTTTTGGTCAATAATCTTGCCTTGCCATGTGTTTTCCCACCTAGTTAATGTGTATTTAAGATGGAAATTGGAAGTTGGAGGCTAAGGATTTGGAAGTTTGAATTGGATTGGAGGACCACTTGGTGTCGTATTTTAGTAAATTTGATATGGTTAGACTCGTGAGTGAATGAGCTTTCTAGTTTCGTGAATTTTGTCGGGTTTTGAGTCGTGGGCCCGGGGGCCGAGTTTGAGCCAATTTCAGATTTTGGCCTAATTTTGTAGTTTTCTTGTGGGATTCATTCCATTAGCGCGTATTGATGGTATTGCACTATTTTGAATGGATTCGGGCCATTTGGAATCAGATACTCGTAGCAAGAGCGTGATATCGAGTTGATTTGAGCGGTTCGAGGTAAGTGGCTTGCCTAACCTTGTGTTGGGGACTTTCCCCTTAGGATATCATGTTATTATTTGATGTGTGGGCGCCGTGTACGTGAGGTCACGAGTACGCACACGGGCTATTATTGCAAAAATCCTATTTAACCTTTTAAAATCATAAATTGCTTCTTTTATTAAGTTGTACTAATATGTTTAATTGTGTAGTTTAGACTAGAAAAGCATGCTTATGTGTTTTAACTGGCTAATTGACATTTTGTGTGTCATGTTTAGCGAAGTCCTTATTTGCCTTATCTGTGTCCAGTATAAACTGTATAACTCAATGTCATACCTGTCATTTCATCTTGTATTGCATATTTACTTTGGGATTACGGACGTATTCCGGGAGATCCCCCTGTACTGCATATTTACTTTGGGACTACGGACGTATTCCGAGAGATCCCCCAGCACTGCATATTTACTTTGGGACTATAGACGTATTCCGGGAGATCCCCCTGTACTGCATATTTACTTTGGGACTACAGACATATTCCGGGAGATCCCCCAACACTACATATTTACTTTGGGACTACAGATATATTACGGGAGATCCCCCTGTACTGCATAATCATTTGAAACTATGGGACGGTATCCCGAGAGATTTCCCACTGTGTTTACCTTGTTTTGAGCCGAGGGCTCCCTTAACTGTTAAATTTTCGAGAATTTCTTAAAATGTGTTACCGTAAATTCTACTTATATCTTTTACTGTTTAATTTATTATATTTACTCCGGTAGGGCCTTGACCTGACCTCATCACTACTCGACTGAGGTTAGGCTTGGCACTTACTAGGTACCATTATGGTGTACTCATGCCCTTTCCTGCACATATTTTCGTGTGCAGATCCAGGTACGAGCTATCAGCCTTGGGGTTAGTACATGCTGCTGATTCTAGGAGACTTCAAGGTACTTCTGCTTGCGTCCGCAAATCTTCGGAGTCACGTTCTACTCCCTCGTCTAGAGACTTTCCTTATTATCTACACACTTTTGTATAGAGCTACCTAGATTATATCAGCTTGTGACTTAGTGATATTCCGGGTCTTGGGAAACTATTTTATATATGCCGAGTGGTGCTACTCTTGGCTATTTATAATATGTTGTTTATCTTTAAAATGTTGTGTTTTCTTTATATTTTTCAAAATATTAGGCTTACCTAGTCGTAAAGACTAGGTGCCATCACGACCCCTTTCGGAGGGATAATTTGGGTCGTGACAGCAGCCTATGATTACTATCTCGTCTCTACCTCTTGTGTAATCTTGTGAGGGGGAAATTACCCCATATAGATTAAATTAAATAATTATTGCTAAATGTGGGGTCTACATACGCACGAGGTGACTAGAATCCGTGCGTAGCTACTATTAATGCTAAAGTCCGGGTAGTTAAGGACTCAACGCATGAATTACTTGTGTAAATTGCATTCTTTATTAATTAATTGTTGAGATAAATTGCCATTCTGTCGAATAAATTTTGCAATAAATAATCTTATTCCAGAGGAACATAAGAAAATGTCCTCCTTTCTTGTGGATTGTGCCGAACACCTCAGTAGGATAGATGCATCTATGGATCATGTCGCTCGTCCCTCGACAGTGTACACGACATTCTAGATTGGGCCATACGACATCGGCAGACAATTGTGCCTAATAATAATAATAACACGATACTTTGAGAGTTTATTGCAGCTGGTGAAGCTAATTGATAAATTAGACATTTATTGGAATTGAAGGGATTTAATTAATGGTTTGGAAGCTGTTGAAATTGGAAGAATTTAATTAATTCTTATGGTTAAATAAATTATTGTTAAATTATGTGAAATATGCCGATTTAGAAATTTTATTTTTATTTCAAATATTATTATTGACCCATAGTGAGTGTCAAAGTCTGCCATCTCGTCTCTACCTCTTCGATATTAGGCTTGATACTTACAGGGTATACGTTGTTTACGTATTCATACTACTCTTGCTGCACTTTTTGTGCAGGATCTGATATATGTACTAGTGGAGGACCTATCATCACATATCCACCTCATCCCGATGCATAGTGGTGAGCTGCCTTTCTGAGCCGTTCTGCAGCTACCAATGTCTCGTCTTATATTTACATTTTATCTATTTCATTTTAGACAGTATTTGGAGTTTGTATAATCTACTAGATGCTCATACACTTGTGACACCAGGTCTTGGCACACACATTGATAGAATTTGGTATTTTATTATATTCTTGGAATAAAAGACTAATCAATATATGCTTAATTTAATAGTTGGCTTGCCTAGCCGTAGAGTTGGACGCCATCATGACCTATAGGTGAAATTGGACCGTGACATCAATATCCGATCAACCTTTCCAACTTAAGTTTTCAATTATGAGACTAAGTGTCTCATTTCACTCTGAAATCCTTCGGGCCCGAACCGACTAACCCGGTAAGTGATAAAACAGCTGCAAATCATAAATTGAGTAGTAAACGGGGAAACAGGGTTGTAATAATCAAAACGACTGGTCGGGTCATTACACAGAGATACCTCGAAGTCTCTGTACACAGGTACACTGATGTCTGGACTGGTCGGATGTACCTGGATCTGCACAAAGAGATGTGAAGAAGCGTAGTATGAGTACACCACAGCGGTACCCAGTAAGTGTCAAGCCTAACCTCGATAGAGTAGTGATGAGAACAAGTCAGGCCTTACTGGAGATAATAAAGGCATGGGAAAATGTTTAACAATATAATAACAATAAAATGACAATGGAAATGAATCAAGTAGTATGTCACCATTTAAATTACACAAAATAAGGACAAATAATACCTCGCGGAAAGAAAACAGAAATTTACAATCTTAAAGAAATTACCACAGTAACCAAAGGCAAATGCAGCCATAAAGAAATATCAACAAGGGTACTCTCGAGGTACTGCCTCCTAGTCTCAAAATCATAAATAAACTCACAATATCTCATTTCCTTATATCACCGCGGGAGCCTTCACATTTAATTTTAAAGAAAACAGTTTATCCCGAAATAGCATCCTGGGTTTTAGCCATCCTTATCACACCGCTTGACTTCTAGTAGTTCCCCTACTAGCCATGCGTATCAAGCCACCCTTATCTCACCGCATGTGTTTCAACACCCAAACCTTATACCACCGCATGAGTATCAATATCACAACATATCATAATTTGCACCTCAAGTGCCCTTATATTTCAATTCGCCAAAATAAATCAACAATAATATTTTTTCATAATAAAGAGCTCATGGCTCATGCCAAAATAAATCAAAAATAATATATTTCCATAATAAAGAGCTCACGAATCCATCAAATTAGAACGAAAATCTCACAAAATAATAAGCAAGTATAATATTTCACAAATTATATATTTGAATTCTTCAGAATTTGTGTAACGTTTTTATCCGAAAATTTCCCGAATACAGACATGTGGGCCCGGGGTGAATTTTAGGAATTTTACCACTTTGGGTTGGTTAATTAATTTAATAGCCTAAATTCTAATTATTGAGAATATATTAATTATTTTGTATAACATTTGGATAATTTCGGAATTTTCGGCTACGAATTGAGAATTTAATGCGACGTGGTGATCGGAAAGTGGACTTTGAGACAAGGTAAGTCTCTTGTCTAATATTGTGAGGGGAAAATTACCCCATAGGTGATTAAACTAAATAATTATTGCTAATTGCGGAGGCTACGTACGCACGAGGTGATGAGAGTCCGTGCGTAGCTACTATTTATGCTAAAGTCCGAGTAGTTTAGGACTCAAATCATGAATTACTTGCGTAGATTATATTCCTTAGTTAATTAAATTATTTGATATATATTGTGAATTGTTAAGAAAATATAGTAAAAGATGGAAATAGCATATACTTAATTTTCTGTTTATGCTAATTAATTGTTAAAAAAAAAATTTCATCCTCTCGAATTACTCTTATAATAAATATACTCTCATTCCGGAGGTACATGATAAAATATCCTCCATTCTTGTGGATCAGGCCGAACGCCTCGGTAATATAGATGCATCTATGGATCGCGTCGCACGTCCCTTGTGTAACCACCTGACTTGTCATTTAAAGAATTTACGCCTCGTTCAGTAACTTAGGTCTCGAGCAATTTCGCAATATGTATTATGACCCGCGTGCGTGATCGAGATTGATTTACTGAAGATTCGGAATTAAATTAAAAGAAGAATCCTTATTTAGAAGCTTAAATGGAAAGAGTTGAATAAACAGTTGACTTTTGAGTAAACGAATTCAGAATGGAATTTTGATGATGTCAATAGCTTCGTATGGTGATTTTGGACTTAGGAGTGTGTCCGAAAAATATTTGGAGGTCCGTAGTGGAAGTAAGCTTGAAATGACGAAAAAAATGAATTTTGAAAAGTTTGACCGAGGGTTGACTTTTTGATATCGGGGTCGAAATCTTTTTCTGAAAATTTGAATAGCTTCGTTATGTCATTTATGACTTGTGTGCAAAATTTGAAGTCATTCCAGATTGATTTGATATGTTTCAGCACAAGATATAGAATTTGAAAGTTCAAAGTTCATAGATTTTGATTTGAGGCGCGATTCGTCATTTTGATGTTATTTGATATGATTTGAGGCCTCGAGTAGGTCCGTGTTATGTTATGGAACTTTCTTGTATGTTCGGACGGGGTCCCGAGGACCTCGGGTGAGTTTCGGATGCTTAACGGATCAAATTTGGATTTGGAGGAAGAGCTGAAGCAGCTGTGCTGCTGGTGTGATCGCACCTGCACGAAAAAAGGCCGCAGGTACGAGCTCGTGGATGCGAGGAATGATTTGCGGAAGCAAAAATGCATGGGCTGTCCAGGCACCGCGGGAGCAAATAAAATCACCGCGGTCTCGAAAAAACTCATCGCGGGTGCGAAGTAATCATCGCGGGCGCAAAAACCGCAGGCGTGAAGATATCATTGCGAGTGCAAAGACCGCAGGTGCGAAGAAATCACTGCCGATGCGAAGACCTTATGTGCAAAGAAATCACCGCGGGTGCGAAGATCCTGGACAGAATGTTAAAAACATAGGGGTTTCTAGTTTTGCCATTTTTGGGCCTTCAATAACGGCTTCTGGGACGATTTTGAGAGAGAATTCAAGGAAAACTTGAGGTAAGTCACTTGTGATCATTTTTACTCCATAATATTGAATTATCATCGACTAATCTGACTAGATTACATGTTTTTGTGGGGGTCATGTGTTATATTAGTTTTGACCTGAAATGTATTTATGTGGTATTGAAAGGTTCTCCGAAATTTGTATATGATTAAGAGCTAAGATTGGTATGGGATGATGCTGGAACTTGCGGTATTCCTGCTTCCTTAATAATTCTACATTTCAGTACTAGCGAGGTCACAGAAACAATTTCAGAATACTCGAGGTACTACAGTAATTTATTTTAATGCACCACCGATATAGGGTTCCTATAATGGTTATTCCAGTTATCCGGCAGAGACTCAGTATGAGCAACCGAACCCGCAGAAGGGTTGTTATCAATGTGACTGTACTATACGTATCAAGAGGAATGTCCCAGACTTGGAAGAGACAGATTTCATCAGAATAGTTAGGCTACGATCTTTATTCCAGTTAATACTCCACGTGACTAGTCAACTAGAGGTGGAGGACATGCGGGTAGTGGGCACCTAAGAGGTGGAGACCCGACCCTTTGATATAATCACTATGATTTGGCTGAGGCCAATACACCAGATGGTGACGTTACATGTACGATCTTGATTTTTGTTATAAAAGGATATTTTTCCCTTAATTTGATTCGGTTTTGAATATTGAGGTGACTCCTCATATTATGCTTCGCTTATGGGTGAGCTTCGTAATTTCGTGACCCACTTATATCTTTATCCCTGTTGGGAGATTTGAAGATGTGAGCATGTGTCTATCATTTTTATTTTTGGGCACCATTGAGGGCTATAAGTCCAAAACTAAATTTTATTATTCATTACAGTGGGTTTAATGTGTCTCGGAATAATTGATTCCAACTTTATGAATTATATGCCCTACCAATATGAGGGTTCGTTATGTGTTATGAAAAAAAAATGTTTACGAAAGTTTATTGAAAGGAAGAAATAAAGGAAATTGAAATTTCAGTTGGCACAATGTGCAAAATACTTGTGATTCGAAGTTAAGGACGAGTTCCTTGTGGTAAAATATTTAAGAGTTTAAAATTCTCCCTTTGTGAAATTTAATTTGTATAATAATATTAATAGGGAGTCATGCCTGTTAGGCTTATTTGATATTTCTTGTATATTTTCTGTTCATATTCAGCCATTTTTGTCCTGTAAACATTGAGTTTTAGCCTATAAGATGAGTGCCCAGGTGGTGTTAAATGTGACTCATTAATCCGAGCAAGTAATCATGAGGTCTTCATGCCTCACATTTTGTTGTCAGTGTTGAAAAAATTCGAAACGAGGTGATGGTTAATATGAGATTAATTGATGATGCATGAATTAATTTGAACAACTTTTAAGACCAGAGATGTGGTGATGAGCATACATATGATGCGCTTCATGTCTTGATATCATTATGATAATGCAATGCCGAGATTAGTGTTATTGATATATACTTTGTGGTATTTTGTGTGGTTGCGGATGTGTTGTAGGAGTTATTTTGGTGTTACTCTGGCAGGTGGTTAGGCCCAATTAAAGGGGAGACTCTGCCGAAATTTTCTGAAAAATATTGGAGTTAGTAAAATTTGGGAGATTGAGATGGCCGAAAGAAGAGATAAGTTATGTTGTGTGTTTGAAGGCGAATGATCCTAAGCGGGGAAGAATGAAATACCCCAGAATTTTTTTTATGTACTTCAACACTATCAATAAAGTTGATGTGTGCATAGGCATGAGTTCCTATAGCCAGTTGAGACTAATACCGTGCGTCGAACTGAAAATCAGGCATTTTGGAAATGATTGGAGAGTTAGGGATGTTTACTCTAAAGCTTATAAGAATGGAGAAAAGAAATAATCTCAATTGAGATGGTGTTGTCGGACCCGTGTTAAATTGCGGGAATGTATAATCACCCACAAGTATGTGTGCAAGAATATACTCAGTAATTTAAAGTCCTTAGAAATATTCTTAGCACGTTCGATGACGAACGTTTGTTTAAGAGGTTGACAATGTAACGACCCGACTTGTTGTTTTAAGAATTTACGCCTTGTTCAGTGATTTAAGGTATCGAGAAGCTTCACAATATGTATGATGACCCGCGAGTGTGGTCGAGTTTGATTTATTGAAGATTCAAAATTAAATTAAAAGAACAATCCTTATTTAGAAGCTTAAATGGAAAGAGTTGACCTTTGAGTAACGACTCCATAATTGAATTTTGATGATGTTAATAGATCCGTATGGTAATTTTGGACTTAGGAGTGTGTCCGAAAAAATATTTGGAGGTCCGTAGTGGAAGTACGCTTGAAATGGCGAAAAAATTAAATTTTAGGAAGTTTGACTGGGGGGTTGACTTTTTGATATGGGGTAAAAATCTTATTCTGAAACTTTGAATAGCTTCGTTACGTCATTTATGACTTATGCGCAAAATTTGAAGTCATTCCGGATTGATTTGATATGTTTCGGCACAAGATATAGAATTTGAAAGTTCAAAGTTCATAGATTTTGATTTGAGGCGCGATTCGTCGCTTTGATGTTTTTTGATATGATTTGAGGCCTCGAGTAGGTCCGTGTTATGTTATGAAACTTTCTGGTATGTTCGGACAGGGTCCCGAGGGCCTCGGGTGAGTTTCGGATGCTTAACGGATCGAATTTGGATTTGGAGGAAGAGCTGAAGCAGCTGTGCTGCTGGTGTGATCGCACCTGCGCGAAAAAAAGCCGCAGGTACGAGCTCGCGGATGCGAGAAATGATTTGCAGAAGCGAAAATGCATGGGCTGTCCGGGCACCACGGGAGCAAAACAAATCACCGCGAGTTAGAAAAAATTCATCGCGGGTGCGAAGTAATCATCGCGGGTGCAAAAACTGCACGCGCGAAGATATCATCGCGGGTGCAAAGACCATAGGTGCGAAGAAATCACTGTGGATGCAACGACCGTATGTGCGAAGAAATCACCGCGGGTGCGAAGATCCTAGACAGAATGTTAAAAACATAGGGGTTTCTAGTTTTGCCATTTTTGGGCCTTCAAGAACGGCTTTTGGGGCGATTTTGAGAGAGAATTCAAGGGAAACTTGAGGTAAGTCACTTGTGATCATTTTTACTCCATAATATTGAATTATCATCGACTAATCCGACTAGATTACATGTTTTTGTGGGGGTCATGTGTTATATCAGTTTTGACCTGAAATGTATTTATGTGGTACTGAAAGGTTCTCCGAAATTTGTATATGATTAAGAGCTGAGTTTGGTATGGGATGATGCTGGGACTTGCGGTATTCTTGCTTCCTTAATAATTATACATTTCAGTACTAGCGAGGTCACAGAAACAATTTCAAAATACTCGAGGTGCTACAGGGTTCCTATAATGGTTATTCCAGTAATCCGGCAGAGACTCAGTATGAGCAGCCGAACACGCAGAATGGTTGTTATCAGTGTGACTGTAATAGACATATCAAGAAGAATGTCCCAGACTTGGAAGAGACAGATTTCATCAGAATAGTTAGGCTACGAGCTTTATTCCAGTCAATACTCCACATGACTAGTCAACTAGAGGTGGAGGACATGCGGGTAGTGGGCACCTAAGAGGTGGAGACCCGACCCTTTGATATAATCGCTATGATTTGGTTGAGGCCAATACACCAGATGGTGACGTTACATGTACGATCTTGATTTTTGTTATAAAAGGATATTTTTCCCTTAATTTGATTCGGTTTTGAATATTGAGGTGACTCCTCATATTATGCTTCGCTTATGGGTGAGCTTCGTAATTTCGTGACCCACTTATATGTTTATCCCTGTTGGGAGATTTGAAGATGTGAGCATGTGTCTATCATTTTTATTTTTGGGCACCATTGAGGGCTATAAGTCCAAAAGTAAATTTTATTATTCATTATAGTGGGTTTAATGTGTCTCGGAATAGTTGATTCCAATTTTATGAATTATATGCCCTACTAATACGAGGGTTCGTTATGTGTTATGAAAAAAAAAATATTTACGAAAGTTTATTGAAAGAAAGAAAGAAAGGAAATTTAAAATTTAGTTGGCACAATGTGCAAAATACTTGTGATTCGGAGTTAAGGATGAGGTCCTTGTGGTAAAATATTTATAAGTTTAAAATTCTCCCTTTGTGAAATTTAATTTGTACAATAATATTAATAGGGAGTCATTCCTGTTAGGCTTATTTGATAATTCTTGTATATTTTTTGTTCATATTCAGCCATTTTCGTCCTATAAACATTGAGTTTTAGCCTATAAGGTGAGTGCCCAAGTGGCGTTAAATGTGACTCATTAATCCGAGCAAGTAATCATGAGGTCTTCATGCCTCACATTCTGTTGTAAGTGTTGTAAAAATTCGAAATGAGGTGATGGTTAATATGAGATTAATTGATGATGCATGAATTAATTATGAACAACTTTTAAGATCAGAGATGTGGTGATGAGCATACGTATGATGTGCTTCATGTCTTGATATCATTATGATAATGCAATGCTGAGATTAGTGTTATTGATATATACCTTGTGGTATTTTATTGGGTTGCGGATGTGTTGTAGAAGTTATTTTGGTGTTACTCTAGCAGGTGGTTAGGCCCAATTAAAGGGGAGACTCTGCTGAAATTTTCTAAAAAATAGTGGAGTTAGTAAAATTTGAGAGATTGAGATGTGCAAAAGAAGAGATAAGTTATGTTGTGTGTTTGAGGGCGAATGATCCTAAGCGGGGAAGAATGAAATACCCCATGATTTTTTTATGTACTTCAACACTATCAATAAAGTTTATGTGTGCATAGGCATGAGTTCCTATAGCCAGTTGAGACTAATATCGTGCGTCGAAGTGAAAATCAGGCATTCTGAAAATGATTGGAGAGTTAGGGATGTTTACTCTAAAGCTTATAAAAATGGAGAAAAGAAATAATCTCAATTGAGATGGTGTTGTCGGACCCGTGTTAAATTGCGGGAATGTATAATCACCCACAAGTATGTGTGCAAGAATATACTCAGTAATTTAAAGTCCTTAGAAATATTCTTAACATGTTCGAGGACGAACGTTTGTTTAAGAGGTTGACAATGTAACGACCCGACTTGTTGTTTTAGGAATTTACGCCTTATTCAGTGATTTAAGGTATCGAGAAGCTTCGCAATATGTATGATGACCCGCGGGTGTGGTCGAGTTTGATTTACTGAAGATTCAGAATTAAATTAAAAGAACAATCCTTATTTAGAAGCTTAAATAGAAAGAGTTGACCTTTGAGTAACGACTCCAGAATGGAATTTTGATGATGTCAATAGATCCGTATGGTGATTTTGGACTTAGGAGTGCGTTCGAAAAATATTTGGAGGTCCGTAGTGGAAGTACGCTTGAAATGGCGAAAAAAATAAATTTTGGGAAGTTTGACCGGGAGGTTGACTTTTTGATATCGTAGTCAAAATCTTATTCTGAAAATTTGAATAGTTTCGTTACGTCATTTATGACTTGTGTGCAAAATTTGAATTCATTCCGGATTGATTTGATATGTTTCGGCACAAGATATAGAATTTGAAAGTTCAAAGTTCATAGATTTTGATTTGAGGCGTGATTCGTCGTTTTGATATAATTTGAGGCCTCGAGTAGGTCTGTGTTATGTTATGGAACTTGTTGGTATGTTCGGACAGGGTCCTGAGGGCCTCGGGTGAGTTTCAGATGCTTAACAGATCGAATTTGGATTTGTAGGAGGAACTGAAGCACCTGGGCTGCTGGTGTGATCGCACCTGTGCGAAAAAGACCCGCAGGTGCGAGCTTGCGGATGCGAAGAATGATTTGTAGAAGCGAAAATGCATGGGCTGTCCAGGCACCGCGGGTGCGAAAAAACTCATCGCGGGTGCGAAGTAATCATCGCGGATTCAAAAACTGCAGGCGCGAAGATATCATCGCTAGTGCAAAGACCGCAGGTGCGAAGAAATCACCGCGAATGCGAAGACCGCAGGTGCAATGAAATCGCCGCGGGTGCGAAAATCCTGGATAGAATGTTAAAAACATAGGAGTTTCTAGTTTTGCCATTTTTTGGCCTTCAAACACGGTTTTTGGGGAGATTGTGAGAGATAATTCAAGGGAAACTTGAGGTAAGTCACTTGTGATCATTTCTACTCCATAATATTGAATTATCATCGACTAATCCGACTAGATTACATATTTTTGAGGTGTAAATCGGGGATTTGAATTTAGGGATTTGAAAATAAGATTTGAAGATTTGGAGATCGAGTTGAGGTCGGAATTTGGTAAAATTGGTATGGTTAGACTCGTGGTTGAATGAGCTTCCGTATTTTTGTAACTTTTGTCGGGTTCCAAGATGTGGGCCCCACAGTCGATTTTTGAGCTAATTTCGGATTTTTTGTTGGAATATTTGTATTTTCTTATGGAATTAATTCCAATAAATTTTATTAACTGTATCGAATTATTTGTGGCTAGATTCGAGGTGTTTGGAGGTCAAATTCAAGAAAGAAGTCGTTTATGGAATATTGGCATAACTTCAAAAAAGTAAGTATCTTGCCTAACCTCGAGTGGGGCAAGATCAAAATCATAAACAATCAATACACCATTTATTCTTGCAATACTCTTCCCCAAAAATGATTATGTACAATTTCAACATATGAGTATGTAAAAACTCAAATCACACTGAATATAATTATAAAGCAAAGCATTAGTTAAAGAATCCACTTATGAGCATGAATTGAGTACAAAATCCTTTAGGCAATTCTATCTTCGAAATCATTTTTAAACAATTGAGTCGAGGCTCATTTCATATTCTTTATCGCATCCTCTCATTTCATTTTCACTACTAGCCACAATCATAACTTAAGTTCTTGGCACGTTGGCCACACTCTATATCCCAATTCACTTATTTCACTTTGAAGCATCTTTATAGATTATCCACAACAACATATTTTCAATCAAGACTTTAGGTACACATATGATAAATTTAGAGTCTTAAGCACATCGAGTTTTTCTCACCCAATTGGTATACTAGTTTTCATTTAAAACACGACTCAAAGTCATAACATTTTAATATGCAAACCATACTTTGAATATATATCTTTCTACATAAGGCTCATTCGGAATAGCCAAGTTTATAGGAGATAACCCGGAATATAGAAATTAGAAATCTTGAGCCAACCATACTTGAACTTACGGGAACATTATAGAATTCGATTCTAAGAGAGAAAGTTTAACCAACATACCTCAAATTCGTCCCTTAATGATACTACAATGATCTACTACACTAAGCAACTTCAATCTACAATAACAACATCCAATGGAACTAATATTAGTAACAAATTCCATAGTTTAGGCCATTTAGGCATTTTTTTCAAACACCTACTAGGCATGAATCTCTACATCTCTTACCCATAGAATTAGTTCATCCAACTACTACCATTTACCAACAATTTATCCCACCATCATTATTAAACAATTCATAACTTCCAACATCACATACATGACCATCCATCCACACCCAACCAAAAAAATTCCATCAACAAATCACCTTTCAATCTCTACAATGGTTATGTATTTAAATTGGGAACTTATTGCTTCCAATCACCATACCATAAGTTCCAATACTTAATTCATACCCATATTCCTATAATATATCCATACATGTAAGTATAAGGGTGTAGGATTACCTTTTGGAAGAAATCTTTCAAAACCCTCCTTTGAGTTCTTGAAGAAATTTCTTGAAGATCTATGTATTTTATGGAGGATTGAGTTAGTTTTAGGATGGAATTGATGGAATTAATCACAAAATTAGTAGGAATTACTCACTTTGAAGATTGGGGGGGGGGGGGGGGAGGGGAGTTGTGGCTCTTGAGAGAGTGTAGGAAACCCCCAAAGTTCGGCCAAGAGAAATGGTGTAAAATAAACCCCGAATGAGTATACAGTGTTTTCGGGCGCCACATGTGGCGTGGGGTGCTGCCTGTGGCGCTGGTTCCAGAACCTCAAGATTCCTGGGGCCAGGGATAGCGCCCCATGCTACCCTGAGCGCTGACGATGGGAAAATGGGCATAACTCTCTCATACGATGTCCGAATTGGACGATTCATTTTGCTATGGTTCCATAATTTCAATACGGATCTAATGCTTCAATCAAAACTGAATTTAGAGCTCATTTTCATAATGTGATACCACATATACTCGACGAAACGACGTCGTTGAAACACTTTTGATGTCCAAATAATGTGGTTCCACCCCATAGATCTCCGTTGATACTCGAATATGTTATTCCCGAATACCGTTATCGTACTTTAAAATATTAAATCATTATAAAATTTTATATCACCGCGGGATCCTTCACATTTAGTTTTAAAGAAAACAGTTTATCCTAAAATAGCATTCCGCGTTTTAGCCACCCTTATCACACCGCATCACTTCTAGTAGTTCCCCTACTAGCCATGCGTATCAAGCCACCCTTATCTCACCGCATGTGTTTTAACACCCAAAACTTATACCACCGCATGCGTATCAATATCACAATATATCACAATTTACACCTCAAGTGCCCTAATATTTCAATTTGCCAAAATAAATCAACAACAATATTTTTCCATAATAAAAATCTTACAGATCATGCCAAAATAAATCAACAATAATATTTTTTCCATAATAAAGAACTCACGACTCCATCACAATTAGTATGAAAATCTCACAAAATATTCAGCAAATATAATATTTCAAAATTTACCACCTAGTTTGAAATGTCAAATTTTTTAAATGTAAAATACTTCATTTTTAATAATATTTAAATTAAAGAAATTCCACCTTCAAATAATACACCGAATAAACGAAACGAAGTTTCAGCTAAACAGGTAAAAACAATTAGCAGGAGAAGGTCAAACAAATTTAAAGTATTTAAATCAGATCAATGATGAGGAATATAACAAGATAAAATAATTTAATTAATGCGCAACAGTGATCTACACAATTTAAAAACAAAATCTTTCACATTTAGCCAGTGTACACACTCGTCACCTCATGTGCATGACTTTCAACACATTGAAATTTTTACATCAACACCAATCCTAGGAGAAATTTTCCCCACACAAGGTTAGACAACTCGCTTACCACGACTTGCTCCAATTTAATCAAGTAGTATGCCTTTGCCTCGATTTTCCAACTCCGATCGACTCGAATCTAGTCATCATTAATTCGATACAGTCAACAAAAATTATTGAATCAATTCTATAAGAAAATATAACACTTTTCAATAAAAATCTAAAATTAACTGAAAACTGTGGGGCCCACGTCTTGAAATCTGGTGAAACTCACAAAATCTGAAACCTCATTCAATTTCGAGTCCAACCATACCAGTTTCACTCAATGTCACGACCCCATTTCACCTATAGGTCGTGATGGCGCCCAGCACGACAGCTAGGCAAGCCAACTGATAAATCAAACGTACATTGGTTAAACTTTTTTTCCAAGAAAATATTAAAATACCAAATTCTACCAATGTGTGTGCCAAGACCCGGTGTCACAAGTGCATGAGCATCTAATAGATTATACAAAACTCTGAATACTGTCTGATAGGTCCTCCACTAGTACCTGTCTCAGATCCTGCACAAAAAGTGCAGCAAGTGTAGTATGAGTACGTAAATAACGTGTACCCAGTAAGTATCAAGCCTAATCTCGAAGTGGTAAAGACGAGATGCCAACTTTGACACTCACTATGGGTCAATAATAATAATTGAAATAAGACTAGAATATTTAAATCAGCATGATTCAAATATAACAATAATTTATTTAACCAGCAAAAATATTTAAATTCCTTCAAAATTCAACAATTCTCCGTCTATATATATATATAAATCCTTCAATTTCAATAAAATTCCAATATATCAAATAGCTTTACAAGCTGCAATTCAATTTCAATGAATTTCCAATTTATCAAATAGCTTTACAAGCTGCAATAAACCGTCAAAGTATCATGTAATTATTATTATTATTTAGCACGATTTCTGCCGAGGTCATTCGGCTCGATCCAGAATATTGTGTACACTGCCGAGGGACGTGCGACACGATCCATAGATGCATCTATCCTGCCGAGGCATTCGGCCCGCTCCACAAGAAAGGAGGATATTTTTTATGTACCTTCGGAATAAGAGTATATTTGTTATAAGATAAATTTAGGAGGAAGAACAATTTCACTTAACAATTAAATAAATTTAAACAAAACAAAACAAAAATCAAGTATATGAGATTTCCATCCTCTAATATTTTTATCTTACAATTCACAATATATATGTATATATATGTCAAATAATATTAATTAAATATATATATATATATCAAATAATATTAAGTTAACAAAGAATACAATTTACACAATTAATTCATGCTTTGAGTCCTAAACTACCCGGACTTTAGCATTAATAGTAACTACGTACGGACTCTCGTCACCTCGTACGTACGTAGTCCCTACAATTAGCAACAATTATTTAAGTTTAATCACCTATGAGGTAATTTCCCCCTCACAAGATTAGACAGGAGACTTACCTCATCTTGCTCCAATTTAATCCACTAGAAGGCCTTTTTCACGATTATCAATCTCTGTCCGGCTCGAATCTAGCCAAAATAATTCGATACAATCACTAAAAATTATAAGAATCAATTCTATAAGAAAATTCTACATTTTAAATAAAAATTCCGAAATTAATTAAAACTTCGTCTGTAGGGCCCAAGTCTCGGAATCCGGTGAAAGTTACGAAATCCGATAACCCATTTAATTACGAGTCCAACCATACCAGTTTTACTCAAATCCGACCCCGAATCGATACCGAAATCTCAAAAATTCGCTTGTATAATTTTCTAAAAATTTCCCAAATTTCCATCTCAAAACACTAATTAAATGATGAAAATCTATCAAAAATTTCCTCTGTTCAAGCTCCAATTTGTTAAAAATGGCGAATGTGACGAATGCCCTCTGTTTTTATAACTTACAGATCTGTCCAGTTCGATCAAGGAGCTCGATCAGGGGATCTCGATCTTGGGAGCTCGATCTTGGGAGCTCGATCATGGGAGCTCGATCTTGGGAGCTCGATCTTGGGAGCTAGATATTGGGAGCTCGATCTTGGGAGCTCAAACTTGGGCCTCGACTTTGGGCCTCGATCTTGGGCTCGATCTCAGCCCAGAATTTCCAGCATAAGAGAAACATTGCAGCAACTGTTTAAGTCCAATTGTTGATCCGTTAAACATCCGAAACTCACCCGAGACCCTCGGGACCGCAACCAAATATACCAACAAGTCCTAAAATATCATACGAACATAGTCGAACCTATAAATCACATCAAACAATGCTAAAACCATGAATCATACCCCAATTCAAGCTTAATGAAACTAAGAGTTTTCAACTTCAACATTCGATGTCGGAACTTATCAAATCAACTCCGATTGACCTCAAATTTTACACACAAGTCATAAATGACATAATAGAGGTATAAAAATTTTCGGAATTGGATTCCGACTCTGGTAACAAAAAGTCAACTCATCGGTCAAACTTCCAAACTTATATTCTTGTTTTTAGCCATTTCAAGCCTAATTTAACTACGGACTTCCAAATAAAATTTCGAACACGCTCCTAAGTCCAAAATAACTATACGGAGCTGTTGGAATCATCAAAATTCTATTCCGGGTCATTTTCTCAAAATGTTGACCGAAATCAAACTAAGCACTTCAAGGCCAACTTAAGGAACCAAGTGTTCCGGTTTCACCCCAAACACTTCCAAATCACGAACCAACCATCCCCGCAAGTCATAAATCATTACAATAACATACGGAAAGTTTTATTTCAGGGAACGGGGTTCTAAAACTTAAAATGACCGGTTTGGTATTACACTCAAATCCGACTCCGAATCGACACCGGAATCTCAAAAATTCGTTTCTATGAGATTTCTAAAACATGTCGAAAATTTAAATCTCAAAACACTAATTAAATGGTGAAAACAATGATATATTCGTGTTTATTGATAAAATTCGAGTTAGAATCATTTACCCTAATATTTTTCCTTGAAAATCTTTCAAAAATCGCCTCTGCTCAAGCGCCAATTTGTAAAAAATGGCGAATGGGACGAAGTCCCCTCCCTCTATAGTTCTGCCCAGGCAGCCCTCGGTCCTGCCTCGATCATGGCCTCGATCGTGGCTTAGATCATGGCCCTCGATATTTGCCTTCGCTCATGGCCCTCAAGCCTTGCCTTCGATCTTGGCCCTCGAGCCTTGCCTTCGATCATGGCCCTCGAGCCTGTCCTTCGATCCTCTGCTCGATTTCTGGGCTCGATTTTCAGCAGAAGAAAATTTGCAGCACCTGTTTAAGTCCCACTTTTGATCCATTAACCATCCGAAACTCATCCGAGACCCTCAGTACCTCAACCAAATACACCAACAAGTCCTAAAACATTATACGAACTTATTTGAAACCTCAAATCACATCAAACAACGCTAAAATCGCAAATCACATCCCAATTCAAGCTTAATGAAGCTTAAGAATTTTCATCTTCTATATTCGATGTCGAAACCTATCAAATCAAGTCCGATTGACCTCAAATTTTGAACACAAGTCATAAATGACATAACGGAGCTATGAAAAATTTCAGAACTGGATTCCAACCCCGATATCAAAAGTCAACTCCCCGGTCAAACTTCCAAACTTAAATTCCTATTTTTAGCCATTTCAAGCCTAATTTCACTATGGACTTCCAAATAAAATTTCAATCATGCTACTAAGTCCAAAATCACCATACAGAGTTATTGGAATTATCAAAATTCTATTCCGGAGTCGTTTGCACATAATACGATATCTGGTCACTATTTGAACTTAAGCTTTAAAACTTTAGAACTAAGTATTCCAATTCATTCTTAAATCTCACCTAGCCTAAACCAATTACTCTAACAAGTCACATAACAGTTATAAATTACAGAATGAGCAGTAAATAGGGGAATGGGGCTACAACTTTTAAAACGATTAGCCGGGTCGTTACATATTATTATCGTGCAACGCATTCATATAAACTAGTTATTATAAAAGTATGAATACGATGTTGGATTACAAAAGTAACCTTATAATATTAAGCATAATAACTCGTAATAAAAGGACATAACTGAAATTCTAGATATTAGCATTATAATCCTATTAGTTTTAACACATTAAACTACATGATAGGAATCCTACATGATTACATTTAGGAATCCTATTAGTATAATTACTTTCGGACTGTCTAATTCATATAAAATTGAACAAGTAAATATCTTTAGTCATGTAATCCTATTACTTTTAGGATACATAAATATATTAATATTAAGTTAACCAAGTGTGCAATGTCGTTTAATGATTTCGAAGTCCTAAGGACTCTAAACAACTGAAACACCTTTTACGAAAGAGATAAATTCAATATTTTAGCAATACTTTTGTACACTAACACTTTTCATGGTTGTAGTCCAAATATAACTAAGATTATTGGCATATATGGTTCAAAAAGAACGCCTGTGTTCGAAAAATGATTTCCAATAGGATTACATACGGCCTAACGTGTAGGGTTAACGAAATATATCCTAAAAGAATATACGGCTAATGTATAGTATTCAGGTTATGTCCTTTCATTGTGAGTTATTATGTTTAACATTATAAGGATATTTTTGTCAACCAACATTGTAATTTGAAAACATATTATAATATCCTATTACTAATTTAATTTGAGAATGTATTATATTTTCCAAATTCATTTAGAAAAAGGAGAGCCTATATTATTATAAAAGTATAAATACAATATTAATATACCAAAATAGCTCTAAAATATTAAATGAAAGAACTCATAGGTAAAGGACATAACTGCAATAACCTATTTTATTTACGACAATACCTTCTATGCTAAATTTTAATATTAAGGATTTTTAAAATAATACAATTTTGTCTATAAATCTTATTAAACATATGTAGGAAGGTTTAATAAAATCAATTTCATATCCTCCATATTGGCAATACATTATCACTCCATAATATCCGATACCAATAAAAAATAAAAGTAATATTAAATGGACTGCATAAAGAGTTGAAATTCAGAAAAAAAAAATATCCCCAGGATAATATATGTTTATATTATATATGAACTATTTTGCTACTCAAGTAATATTTTTAAAATCTATTTTGCATGTAATATTAAAAAATGCCCAATTATTAAACAACAACTAGGAAAATATTTAAGAATATAAATGTGTGAGAAAGAGAAAAAAATGATTTGTAAGAGTCAGTACCACAAATGATTCTACAGACATAAGGATCTAAAAGTGAAATGCCATATCAATATTTTACTCTTTGACAATAAAATTTATGGTGGATAAAATTATAATTAAGATTAAATATTTAAAATAAGAGATGAGCTAATATTAACATCTGAATCAATATAGAATAAATTATTTTTTTATGTTAAACGAAATAATTATATCTTTTAATTAATTATTTAGCAAGAGAATCCAATTGTAACGACTCGGCCGATCGTTTTAAGTATTTACACTACTTTCAACTATTTGAGGTCTTGAATAACTTCCTACGAGGTATTATGATATGTGTGAATTGTCGGTTTTGGTTTTAAGGTATTTCAGAGTTCGCTTGGAAGAATGAATTTCATGTGGAAAACTTAAGTTGAAATAGTTGACCAGATGTTGACTTATGTGTAAACGATTCCAGAATAGAGTTTTGATGATTCCAATTGCTCCGTATGGTGATTGTGGACTTGGTAGCGTGTCCATAAATTATTTTTAGGTCCGCAGTGGAATTAGGATTGAAATGGCGAAAGTTGAAATTTTGGAAAATTTGACCGGTGGTTGACTTTTTTATATCGGGGTCGGAATCCGATTTCGAAAATTAGAATAGGTTTGTTATGTCATTTATGACTTGTGTGCAAAATTTGAGGTCAATCGAACTTGATTCGATAGGTTTCAACATCGAATGTAAAAGTTGACAATTTCATAATAGACTAAAGTTTCAAGTGAGTTCGCACAAGACCTAACTTCAAATGAGCATAACTCTCATGATACGATGTGTTATATGGTGTATTACCTATCAAATGAAAGACCTTCGAGTCTAGTTTCTAACGCTTCTGTCACGATCCAAAATCCAATTAGTCGTGATAACACCTAACCCAACCCGCTAGGTAAGCCAATTATCAACTATCTAATTCCAATGAAATTAATTAAGGCAATTAATTAAAAGAAGATATCTAAAACCAAATATATCTCCCCAAGAGCTGGTAGTACAAATCATGAGTTTCTAAGAATAGAGTTTACAACATTGGTACGAAATAAATATATCATATGTTTGAAAAGTACATAAATAGAATTTT
Organism: Nicotiana tomentosiformis; assembly: GCF_000390325.3. Taxonomy (NCBI): domain Eukaryota; kingdom Viridiplantae; phylum Streptophyta; class Magnoliopsida; order Solanales; family Solanaceae; genus Nicotiana; species Nicotiana tomentosiformis. Next base: position 15,225,877 of record NC_090822.1, read on the forward strand.
ATGAATCTAAGTCTACCATGAACAAGAGGCAGCTACAACCAGGACGCATGTACCTCTTCAAATCCAGCAACCATCGAACACAGCAACAATAAAGGCCAACATCTGTACGCAATGTGCAGAAGTGTTATTGTAACGAACCAGCCGGTCCTTTTTAGAATTTGAGTCTCGATCCCCTAATATCTGCTTTCCCTATATTTGTTTCTGCTTTTGGGATTTGCCGGAGTATTTGGTTATCGAATTCGGGGAGTTTTGGGATAATTAGTCCCTAGTTATGAGTTTAAGCCTTAGAGTTTGGACCGTAGTCGGAGCTGTGTGAATACGGATCCAGAATGGAATTCTGTCGACTCCGTTAGCTTCGTTGAGTGATTTTTGGGTTAAGAGCGCGTCCGAAATGTGTTTTGGAGGTCTGTAGTAGATTTAGGCTTGAATTGGCGAAAGTTAGTTTTTTGGCGATTTCGGCCGATAGTGGAAATTTTGATGTCAAGCTCAGAATGGAATGCCGAAAGTGGTTGTAAGTTCATAATGTCATTTGTGACCTGTGTGTAAAATTTGAGATCATTGGGACTAGATTTGATGTGGTTCGGCGTCGTTTGTAGAATTTGGAAAATTTTAAATTCTTAGGCTTGAATTCGTGCTTAATTCATGATTTTGATGTTGTTCGACGCGGTTTAAAGGTTCGACTAAGTTCGTATGGTATTTTAGGATTGGTTGGTATGTATGGTTGAGGTCCCGGGGGCCTCGGGTGTGTTTCAGATGCTTAACGGGACAAAATTTGGACTTAGGAAAATCTGGTGCATTGCTGGTTCTGGTGTTTCGCACCTGTGGAGGGGAGTCCGCAGGTGCACTTGAGAGTTCGAAGATGCGGAAATAGACAGGGCATGCTGGACTCGCAGGTGCGGCTGGTTGTCCGTAGAAGCGGAGCCGCAGATGCGTCCCAGGGGTCGTAGATGCGGACCCAACCCAATAAGTGACTTCTGCACCTACGTTGATTTTTCCGCAGGTGCGAGACCGAAAATGCGGCCCCATGAGCGCAGATACGGAAATCGCTGGGCAGAAAAGGGGATTTCGAGGGTTTGAAATTTCATAACACAAAATTCAATTTGGAACTCGGTGGGAGACGACTTCTTGAGGGATTTTGAAGGAGAACTATTGGGTAACGAATTCTAACTCTATTTTGATCATAATACAATAATCTATTGTTGTTTTCCTCGTCTAATTAAGGAAATTGAGGGTAGAAGTTTGGAAATGGGGGAAAAGGTTCCCCAATTGAAAATCTGAGATTTGAATGGGAATTTGACGTCGGATTTAGATGATTTTTGTTCGAGTGAACTCGTGAGTGAATGGGTGTTCATAAATTGTAATTTTTACTCGATCTCGAGATGTGTGCCCGGGTGACCTTTTGGGTGTTTTTCCTAAATTCACATTTTAGCGTCGAATTAATTAGTTAGATTAGTTACTTGTAGTTATATTTACATTATACAATTACTTTGAATAGATTCGGGCCATTTGGAGTCGGATACTCGTGGCAAGAATGTGATATCGAGTTGATTTGAGCTGTTCGAGGTAAGTGGCTTGCCTAATCTTGTGTTGGGGACTTTCCCATTAGGATATTTCGATATTATTTGGTGTGTGAGCATCGTGTACGTGAGGTGACGAATGCGTACACAGGTTGTTATTGTAAAAAATCCCATTTATCCTTTTTAAATCATAAATTGTTTCTCTTAATAAATTGCACTAATATGTTTAATTATTTAGTTTAGACTAGAAAAGCATGCGTACGTGTTTTAACCGCCTATTTGACATTATGTGCACCATGCTTAGTTAAATCCCTATTTTCCCTTATTTGTGTTCAGTATAAACTATATAACTCGATGCCATACCTGCCATTTCATCTTACGTTGCATATTTAAATTGGAACTATGAACATATTCCAGGAGATCCCCCTATCTTGCATATTTACTTTGGGACTACGGACGTATTCCGGGAGATCCCCCAGCACTGCATATTAACTTTGGGACTACGGACGTATTTCGGAAGATCCCCCAGCACTGCATATTTACTTTGGGACTACAGACGTATTCCGGGAGATCCCCACTGTACTACATATTCATTCGGAACTACGGGAGATTTCCCACCGTGTTTACCTTGTTATGAGTCGAGGACTCCCTTAACTGTTAATATTTTTTTGAGAATTTCTTTAATTGTGCTACCATAAATTTTATCTTTTATTGTTTAATTTATTATATTTACTCTGGTAAGGCCTTGACCTGACCTCGTCACTACTCGATCGAGGTAAGGCTTGGCACTTACTAGGTACCATTGTGGTGTACTCATGCCCTTTCCTGCATATGTTTTTGTGTGCAGATCCAGGTGCGAGCTATCAGCCTCGAGGTTAGTGTGTACTGCTGTTTCTAGGAGAGTTCAAGGTACTTCTTGTTTCCGCAGATCTTCGGAGTCCCCTTCTACTCCCTCGCCTATAGCCTTTCTTTATTATCTTCATACTTTTGTATAGAGCTATATAGATTATAGCAGCTTGTGACTTAGTGATATTCCGGGTCTTGGAAAATTATTTTGGATATGTCGAGTGGTATTATTCTTGGCTATTCACAATATGCTGTTTATTTTTAAAATTTTGTGTTTTCTTTATATTTTCGTAACATTAGGCTTGCCTAGTGGTAGAAACTAGGTGCCATCACGACACTTTACAGAGGGTTAGTTTGGGTCGTGACAGTAGTATCAGTACAACCGACCCCATGTACTGAGTAAGTAACAAATTTAACCTTAGGTTGAAAATAGTGACGAGCTTTTACCAAGGTTGGGTCCAAAACCAATAGTCCACATCAGAGATAAAATGCTCACCTAAATCATGATTTCAAAAATAATAGTTCTTTCTTTTAAGTACATCAGTGATAACCCAAATCGTTTACCAAAGTTGCCAAAAATATGAATAAATTTGAAAACTATAATTTTTCCCAAAAATACTTTCAATAATAACTAAGATGTTTCATTTTCTTTCTAAATAACCCGTGTAAAACAAATGCATCACTATGCCCATCTGTCAACATGTATGAGTAATCATGAATGATGTGATATTGTACAACATGAGGAAAATATATCTTTATGCATGTATGTCATGTGCGCATATCAATGCGATGCAACTCAGTGATAAAATCATATGCATACTCTCAGAGTATCATTTCACTGAATCCTCTCAGTCACTTAGCCCTCACAGTCTCCCAGTCCTCTCAATTGCTCGTCACTCGCACTCGTCACTCACACTCAGTAGGTACCTGCGCTCACTGGGGGTGTTCAAACTCCGAAGGGGCTCCTACAGCCCAAGCGCTATAATTTGCACGGACAACTCACATGTTGCACGGACAACTCACATGTTGCACAGACAACTCACGTGCTATAATATCATATCTATATCTGCACGGACAACTCATGTGCTATAATAAATCTTATAATGCCTGCTGCTGGCGGGCATCCCTGATCCACATGATAATCCTCATAATTAGGCCCGCGGCCTTACTCAGTCATCAATCTCTCCAGCCTCTCCCTCATGGCCTTACCATGTCTTAAAAATAGCCTGAAAATGACGATATGATGTATTAATAAATAACAACAGAGACTGAGATATGATATGTAATGACATGAATATGACTGAGTATGAAATTTCAATTTAAAATAAATAATTCACAGCAATATGACCTCTGTTGGTCCCAATAATACTGGCACATAGTCTCAACATGATTGTTAATATGATTCTCAGCACAATTTCTTTAACATAAAGGTACATAGAAAATTCCAAGATTATTTGACTACAAAATTCCACATAAATAATTATGTCACAATTTCCATGATGCATGCCCACAAGCCCGTCACCTAGCATGTGTGTCACCTCCAACAATTCACATAGTACATATATTCAGGGTTCATATCCTCAGCTCCAAGATTAGAAGAGTTACTTACCTCGAACAAGCCAATTCCAATACCAAGCAAGACAAATGATGCTCCAAGAATGCCATCACGCGCGTAGAGACCTTCGAACATCTCAAAACTAGCCAAAAGCAACTCAAATACATCAAATAAAGCCTAAGGAAACAATTTCAAATGATAAAGATCGAATCCTAAATCAAATCCGAAATCCGGCCAATAATGACACCCGAGACCGCACCTCGAAACCAAACAAAACTCCCAAAATCCGACAACCCATTCAATTACGAATCCAACCATACTAGTTTTACTCAAATCTAACTCCAAATCCGTGTTCAAAACTCAAATATTTATGTTATGAAACTTTAGGCAAAACCAACCCCACCCCAATTTCTCTTTAAATTTTCTCAACCAATTGCCAAAAATGAAGATAGATTCATGATATAAGATAAAAAAAAGAGAGTAGATAACACAGTCCACAAGATGAAAATTTCTCAAAGAATCGCCTCAATTCGAGCTGGGAAATGTAAAATTGAAGCCAAAATCGCGAACCCTTGTATTTATCAATCTGCCCAACACTTTCGCACATGTGGTACATTAGTCGCTTCTGTGGCGTCGCATTTGTGACCAAAAACACACTTCTGCAGATAAGCACTGGAGTTCTGCCTTCACACCTGCGGTAAAATACCTATATTTGCGCACTCGCAGGTGCACGCCCACTTGTTGCTTTTGCGCTTCCATTCCACTTCTGCGCTCAACTCGCTGCATATGCGCCTTCGCAGATGCGAAGCAAATCTCCGCTTCTGCGGAACCCTTCTCCCAGCAAACTTTCTGCTCCTGCGACCCCTTTGTCACTTCTGCGACCTTCGCACCTACGCAAACCAGCCGCAAGTGCGGTCATACCAGAACCAGAAACCTTCAACAATGCAACATGAAATGAAAATAATCTGGACCTTGTCCAAAACTCACCCGAGCCACTCGTGACCTCGTACCGATATACCAACATGTCCCATAACATAACACAGACCTACTCGAGGCCTCAAAATGAACATAAGAACATTGAAACGACGAATCACACCTTAATTCGAAATCATTGAACTTTGAAACTTCAACTTCCACAACCGATGCCGAAACCTATCAAATCACGTCCGATTGGCCTCAAATGTTTCACACAAGTCACATTTGAATTTACAGACTAGATCCAACTTCCAGAATTATAATCCAACCCTGATATCAAAAAGTCCACTCCCGGTCAAACTTTCCAAAAATCCAACTTTCGCCATTTCCAGCCAAACTTTACTACGGACCTCCAAATCACAATATGGATGCCCTACTAAGTATAGAATCACCCAACGGAGCTAACAGAACCATCAAAAATACAATCCGAGGTCAATTACTCAAAAGTCAAAACTTGGTCAAACCTTTCAAATTTAAAGCTTCTAGCTGAGAATCATTCCTCCAAATAAATTCCGAATAACCTTAAAACCAAAATATGCGATTCACATAAGTCATAATACATGATACGGAGCTACTCATACCCTCAAACAACTAAGCGAAGTGAAGTTGCTCAAAACGACCGGTAGGGTCGTTACAGCTTCAAATCGCTCATCATTTGGACATTCCTACAAGAAGTTATGATCAAATTACCAAAGGCTGGAAAAATGAGATTCTACGACAATTCTGTGATCGCAGAACAATTCTACGATCGCGAAAGTGCTTTGGCGACCGCAAACTAGTCACATAATGGACCAGAACATCCCAGTTATGGGCACTAATTTTTGCGACCATTTTGCGACCCCCATACCCATTCAGCGGCCCATTATGCGACCGTAACCCTGCTTTTAGAGGGTTAATTTTTTTATTTCCTTAACTCGACCCCATTTTGATAAATAGGATTTGGGACTCATTTTGGAGCAAAAATCTAAAATTTTTAGAGAGAAAGGAGAGTGTTATAGAGAGAGGAAGAAGCTCAAATGCTTTGTTCATCATGATCTTGTTCAAGCTTTGAAATGGAACAAGGAAATATCACAAGATCTTCATCCAAGAGGTAAGGTTCTAACCCCTAGTCTTCAATTTCGAGTTTGGGTAAATATGGGCGATTAAGAGTATGATTCTTGGGTGTAATAGTATTATTTATACTTATCAATAAGGTTTATGGAAAAATTGTTGGGTTCAAATGGGTAAAGATTAGGTTGAAAATGGTAAAACTCTTCAATGACTTTAATTGAAGATTTGAGAGTCGAGTTGATGTCGGAATTTGGTGAAATATGTATGGTTGGATGGGCGTTCATATTTTATAACTTTTGTTGGGTTCTGAGACGTGATCCCCACGGGCAATATTTGAGTTAATTTCGAATTTTTATTGGAAAATTAGTATTTCCTTATGGAACTAATTAAAATAATTGGTATTGACTGAATTGAATTAATTGTGACTAGATACGAGGCTTTCAGAGACCTATTCTCGTGTAAAGGGCATATCGGAGTAAAGAATTACGTGGTTTGAGGTAAGTAACAATTATAAATTGGTCCTGAGGGTATGAAACCCCGGATTTTGATATCATGTGATTATTTTAGAGGTGACGCACATGCTAGGTGACGGGCGTGTGGGCGTGCACCGAAGGGATTGTGACTTGTTCTGTCCTGTAGAAACTGTAAAGTTGAATAACTTGTTGTTAGCTATGTGCTCTCTATGTTTTGTGGAAATTTGACTGTAAGTCATGATAGAAACTATGTTTAGGATATATATTGGTATTGTTGGGACCCACAGAGGTCGTGTACATGTTGAACTATCTGCTTAATTGTTGTTTTGTACTTAGTCACAGTTTACTTGTTCATGTTATCCCGGTCTCTATTGTTCCTTACTGATGCATCATATTATTGCTCTTTGGGCTGAGTTTTCATGTTTATTGATAGCCCGAGAGACTGGAGAGATTTATGACTGAGTGAGGCCGAGGGCCTGATTGTGAGATATTGATAGTATAGCACGTGAGTTGTCCATACAGTTCCATATATTATACTATAGCACGTGAGTTATCCGTACTGATCCATATATTACACTATAGCAAGTGAGTTGTCTGTGCGAATCCAGATATTATACAATAGCACGTGAGTTGTCTGTGCAGATCCAGATATTGATTTTATAGCAAATGAGTTGTCCGTTCGTATTATAGCGCTTGGGTTGAAGGAGCCCCTCTGGAGTCTGTACACCCCCAATGAGCGCGGGTACCTATTGAGTGTGAGTGCTGAGGGCTGAGAGCCGAGTGGTTGAGATGTTGTTACGACATGAGTAATTGTTTCCCTGAGAGGCTTTAATTGCTTTTCATTTGTTATTGCACTCAGTTTCTATCTATCATTGTGGTGAAATTCTCTGAAAGATTTTATACCTGGATTACATGAACTTGAACTGTATATAACTGATTTGACTTAAACTTCTGGAATTGAAAGCATGTCTGCTCTCTGCTGGAATTACTGAAAATGAACTGTAACTGTGTAGCTCGTCACTATCTATAGTTCCTTATTTATTATTGTTACTTGCTGAGTTGGTTGTACTCATACTACACCCTGCACTTCACTTCAGCGTAACCAGGTGTTCCCGGACATAGCGGGTGTTGATTCTCTCACACAATTGATTTTCCAAAGATTTAGAAGTAGCTGTCGTGTTTCGCATACCTTGTCTCTCTTTCCCTATCTCCTTATTTACTGTATTTGGTCTCAGATTATTATAAACTGTATTCCATACTTGTATTCATATTAGATGCTCATGTACTCAGTGACACCAGGTTTTGGGGAGTGTTCGTATCAGTATTTGTGGGATTTTGTATTGTATTTAAATATTATCTTTTCAAACTTAAAGGAAATCGGGGGTTATTGATGTTATTAGCTTGCCTGGTATTGAGATAGGTGCTATCACGACAGGTTAAATTTTGGGTCGTGACACCAATTCAATTATTTTTCAAATTCATCATATGAGTAAAATTATTATTCAAGTAAAACAAAAATTCTAGGGTACATTGATTTATTACATAAAAAGAGCGTTAGAACACAAAGTAAAAATGTTAATATATTATTAAGAATCAAAATGCTATACAAGTGTCTGAGGAAGCACCATCAAAGCTAAATCAACAAGAACAAGCTTTCAAGACTATATTATAAAGAGTTGACTCTGCTATAACGGGATTATTCTTTGTAGATGCCTCCGGTGGAATCGAAATAATATTTCTATGTCATGTATTACTTTCAAATATCATATCAATGGCATGACAATGTTAGTAATAATAGCAAGTGGTATACCAACAACGATTTTATCGTGAGGCTCCCACTTTAGATTTGATATACTTCTTCAAACAAATTATATAACAATCACAAATATATCAAATCAGAGAAATTGTGCTAAATTTATAGGGAAATCAAAATTGATAATATGGGATGAAGTACTTATGGCTAAGTGTTAAACGATCGAAATAATTTTCAGGAGTTCTAGAGATATATCGGATATTAATGAACCCTTTGGTGGAAAATTAATAGTTTGGAAGGTATTTTATGTCAAGTACTACCATGTGAAGACCCAAAAGGTCATCTTTAAATTTAATAATTAATTCTATGTTTTAAGACCTCGAAAAGCACTATTCATCATTCCTTGACTTGCGGACGCAGTCCGTATAATTTTCCGGAAAGGTTTTATATGAAAAATGGATTAAAATGTCAAATAGAGCTTTAAAACTCAATTACGTTGACTTTGGTCAACAGTTTTAGCAAACGGACCCGGATCAGTGTTTTGACAGTTCCGGTAGGTCCGTATCATGATTTAGAACTTAGGCGTATGCCCGAAATCTATCACGACCCAAAATCCCAAGACTGGTAATACTAAGTCACGAACTCTAATTGAATACATGAAATGATCTTAAGGATCGAATACTCAATACTATTTGATTAATAAATAACTGTACCATAAAATGAAAAGACTCCAAGTGTCACGACCCAAAATCCATTAAAGGTCGTGATGGCGTCGGACACCACTGTCAGGAAAGCCAACACTATATAGTTTATTAAATTCTCATTTTAGTGTTTATGAAAACCTAAATTTGCTTCAATTTAACTAGTAACAAACGAACTTTAAGAATAATAATAATGTTTTCCATTTTCAATATTAAATAACCCATAATCATTCCAGAACCCGGTGTCACAAGTGCATGAGCATTAACTAGGAAGATAAAATAAAATACAACACCTATCTAGAATACAAATTAGACAAGAAAAAATATGTAAGTAACTCTGAAGGGGACTCTGCTGGCTGCGGATCATAGATGAAAATGCAGCTCACCTAAGTCTCCGCATTTACCACACCTCTACGCCCGCAAGGCTGCTAAACATATATGCACCTGCACAAAAATGTACTGCAAGTGTAGTATGAGTACGTAAATCAACGTGTACCCAGTAAGTATTCCGCCTAACCTCGAAGAAGTAGTGATGAGGGGTCCACTCGGACACTTACTATGGGCGACAATTAATATACCAATGATGTGATAAATTATAAATTTTATAAGACAACTGTAAACTCAGTAACATGAAGAAGGTAAATAATGCTTTTGTTACTAGGGGATTTTCAAATTTATTTTCATCTTTTAACAATTTATATCCCTGGCTAGTGAGGCCATATCAATATCAATAATTCCAAAACAATCAATTATGTCATGCGCAAATCATACAGAGGTTGTACGACCCTATCCATCATAATATTAAACTGTGCACTGCCGTAAGGTCGAACTACGCGAACCATAGATGCATCTATTTAATCTATCGAGGCGTTCGGCCCGTTCCACAAAAGATAAACACATTCAAACAGTCAATCAATAATTCATCAAGGAGAAATTGTCCAAGGAGATGGCAACTCCTCTTTTAGCTGTCAAGAAAATGATGTTTAACCTTTTTGAAATTCATTTATCAAGTTCGATATGATCTAAGCAATTTAAATTGAAAATAAGGTTACAAATATCGCAAGTATAAAATGCTTTTGGGTCCTAGACTACCCAGACATAAGCATAATACTAGCTACGCACGGACCATCGTCACCTCGTGCGTACGTAGCCCCAACAAATAGAAGCACATATTGATTTAATTCACCTATGTGGTTAATTCCCTCTTACAAGGTTAGAAAGGAGACTTGCCTCGCTCCGACGTTCCATAGCTTCTCCCAAGCCTTTCCATCAATTAAAACCGATGCCCAACGCTCCAAACTAGTTAATAAATGTGCAAACCCATACAAATATACTCTAATACTCACAACAATTCAATTTACAACAATTCCCAACTCCGCTTGAAAACTCAATAAAATCACCCTCGGGCCCACGTGCCCGGATTCTGAATATATTTGAATATAAACATTACCCATAGCATTACAAACTCAAATCTATAATTTGTTCTCAATTTCTTACCCAAATTCGTGGTTAATATCCAAAAATACCAATTTCTAGGTTTTCTACCAAAACCACACAATGTCTACACATTTTCATGTTTAAATCCTTATACAAATCATGTATTTAACTTATAATGAGTAGGGATCACTTACCTTGTGTTGCTTGGTATAAATCTCCTTTGGAAGGTCTCCAAAATCGCCCCAACCAAGTGAGAAATGAGAGAAGAAGAGCCAAATCTTGCTCTTAAAACCATTCTGCTAAGTAACATTTTCGCACATGCGGCTCCTTGACCGCTTCTGCGGTTCCGCAGGTGCGGTACAAATTCTGCTCCTGCGCTCCTCTATGAGGTCACTCAACTCCGCATGTATGGCCCCAAAGGCGCTTCTGCGCTTTCGCTTCTGCAACCCCACTTACGCAAGTGCGGTCCCATTTCTGCGAAACTCGACCGCATCTGCGGTCTCAGCCATCCCTAGCCAAAACCACTTCTGCGACCCTCATGGCCATTTCTGCGGCTCTGCACCTGCGGCCAAAATCTCGTAGGTGCTGTTAAACCAGATGACAGCTGCCTCAGCACTCCTCCTAAGTCCAAACTCAATCCGTCAACCACTTGGAATCCGCCTGAGGCCCTATGGACCTCAACCAATTATACCGACACGTCCCAAAAGATAACACAAACTTTATCGAGCCTTCGAAGCACATCAAACAATGCTAAAATCATGAATCACATCCCAAATTTAGGCTTAATGAACTTTAGAACTTCAACTTCTACCTTCGATGCCGAAACCTATCAAATCACGTCTGATTGACGTCAAATTATATACACAAGTTATAATTGACATTATGGACCTACTCCAACTTCCGGAATGACAATCCGACCCCGATATCGAAAAGTCCACTTTCGGTCAAACTTCTCAAAAACCTTCAAATTTCTAACTTTCTCCAAATGGCCCCAAAATGACCTATAGACCTCCAAATCCACTTCCGGACACGCTCCCAATACCAGAATCACTATACGGAGATATTCCCAGACTTGGAATCCCAAACGGACATCGATAACATTGAATTCACTTCAACCCAAATTTATGAAATTCTTCCAAATGCCAACTTCCACAATAGGCGCCGAAATGCTCCCGGATCATCTAAAACCCGATCCAAATTCCAACAACCGGGACTCTCCACCGGGCCTGCTTTCAACATATGAACACCATTTCAATCACCACATGATGTACCAATACATAAATGTATACTCTCACTGAATTCTTACCATGCACCACGTAACTCACTTGCCCAAGGAAATCTTTCCAAAGCACATCAACTAAAATTTCAACTGACCAAAGCCCGTAGTGTACCTCGTGACCAATTAAGCCTTGCTTAAACTCTCGCAATACTGCCACGACAGAGAAAATGTGTAAAACTCATAGCCACATGCCGAATTACAATTTATGGAGTATCTCCTCCCGACAAGAACCATTACCTTATTTTGAACTGAATAACAATATTTACTCTTTAGTATGCTTCATATAAATTTGATCGCACTGATCCCATGTCCAATAATCGCGTCTCACCCCAGTACAAGCTGCTCAGGCAATAAGCCACCTCAGACACTACAAAAGCCTCATATGATGACACAATGTGCTAACAAGCTACGTACTCGAATGTGATACATAAGAAAACGAACTCTAGAAAGAACTACTCAATCCACGTAACTAATTAAACAACCAAAAAGGTGTTATGAGCCTTCCTTAGAAAATGGAAATCAAAACACACGAAAATAGATATAGGGGACTGTACTCAACATCACATTGTTGCGGCGCACAACTCGATCCGAACAACATGCTTGTGGCAGCGTGCCACCCGATACACATATAAAATCTGTATAAGGAGATACTTACCAAGCTAGAATGATCACTATTACAAAATACCCGAATTTCGGCCACAAGCACGCTAAGTGCATAATACCATCCTTGGGGAGATAGATAGTTCCATACGCTACAAAAGTCAAGCACAACTAAGGTGCGATATATTATCTGAATCTCGAGAGCCATCCTGCTCACATAATATCATCGCTACGCGGAACCTCAGCACATGTGAAATTTATCAAGCCGTTTCATAACTCACAAGGCACAAAATAGTATTACATGAAATAGCCGACGACGAAATGACATCCAACGTCCGAATACTCCTCCATAAGGAGCTCTATGTTGAAATGAACATATCCGGCCTGATATAGAGCCCATATTTGTATTTAAATCCTTTCACGGACCTCAAGCCCATTCTGATGGCACCGCACTAGGATAATAACCTTTCAAGGGTTCATAATAACCCCTTTTCCTATATCACATAAGAATAGCCATCATAACCATAACAAACTTCCACAGTCCACCACCAAATGAACCGAGAGCCACAAATTAGCGATATTACCACAATCTTTATACTTGGTTTTAATTCTTCAATCAATCAAGTGACTACACGTCACACGTATACAATCTTCCCGTGGGATACGCTCCCATGACCTTTCGCACCAGGTAACAAGTTTGTACATTCATACCATCAGCCACACTAATATCGTACAGCAAATCAAGGATCCGCAAATCAATTCATAAAGCCTCTTACACAAGACACTGATCTTAGGTAACACTGAAGATAATACCATCCTACTCTAAATATCTAAATTCTTTTCCCGCTCATACATACTCGTGACATCCTTGTCAACACCGAACCACTACCTTGATCCTAAACTTCCAATTCCCATGCTACTCACTGCACCTAATCATGCCAATATGCAAGAGTACAAGAATTTCATCATAACTCTAGAACCACCAATAGGTACACATTTTATCATATAGAAACTTTCTACTTAGATCATTCCGGAAGAACCAATGCAACACGCAACTAAATTCTCTAACCGCCGCAAAATATAAACCTCGAGTAGTGGTCTAAACCATCATAATTCTTCCAGTTTTCATCTACACATAACATGCCATAATACTCTATGGCCCCAAATAAAATTAATTACGGCGTTCGTCAAGCCTCGCACGTACCGCCTCAAATCACATGTACAACTCAACACGTTGAAGAAGCTGGTGATTTCCATCATCATGCCAATCCAACCATTCCTAACCAAACCCAACTTCTCCTAATTTACTCTGGATCTTCCTTAGAAATAACAACAGCTCCTCTATCAATATAATGAACTCAATCTACACGCATCCTGAGTGACCCCATTTCACGAGACCACATTGTTCCTAAAACCCACGAACCATCTCACACACTCCTTGTGCACTTATTCGCATCTTCAACTGGTACACCCATTCTGAAAACCCCTCTATGAATCCGAAGACATGTTCTCCCATTCTTCCAATGCCACACCGCAGACCGAAGATAACGTAGAACAATCCAAGCGAGTTTTCATAATCCACTGCAAAAGCTTAATACTTAAGCATACTACTGGCTCGAAATCCTTAGGCACCGCAACTTAAATTCTGAACCTACTAGGACCGTTGTTGAAAGTCACCCACTCTGACTTGGTCCCGAATATAATCAAACTCCAAGTCTCTACTAGCACATGAACGCCCTCTCAAAGAAGCACCCGGCTGAATCATTTTCCTTATACACCACTTCCACACGAAGCCTAGACTCAGAGTCTTCCCCAAACCTGAACACGAATCGATAAGGCCAAATATTGAACACATTCCTCAAATCCTTTGCTCAAATTACTGTTGATGTTCTCTTCCCTTAGTCATGGCGATCCATCAATACACTGATAACCAGAAACCGCACTAGTTGACAATTACACATTCCAATCATAGACGGTGGGGCTCTCCCACTTAGCCTGAAGCTACCATTGCATAACCCTGGAACCCACCAAGATTCTTTATCTCCTATTGACATGATATTGCACAATCAACCCGCCAAATTTCTTTGAAATCCTTATGTTAAACATTTCATGAACATTCTGAATCACTAGCCATATGCACATATTTGACCTCTTACTAGATAACCAGTAAAATTATTCATAGAAGCTTCATTAACACCACGCAACCGCTAACCTGCTCACATGAGATATCCCATCACTGGAAATTTCATGCCAACATCCTCCAACAACGCTACACCGAGTACAATTACCACAAAGCCAACAAACCATCTTGAGCCCGTGCTCATTCACCAGCTGTACATGCCCGTTCACTCCCCATTGGAATTAACTAAACGTGCGACAATACATTCCAGTCCAAAGACATGTTGTATCCTTTTTCATATTAAGATACCCCCTCCTGTCACACCCAATCTTCCTCAATCTAACAGCCAATATTCTAAATTAAGCCCGTAGACCTAGTCACTGTCCACCATGAATCCCAATCACTCCAAACTTTCCCCAAGGCGTGTAGCTATCCTACCACAAAACCCATCTGATACTCTGCCACTCTCCCACTTTGGTCAAACCCTCTCCTTTAAGCAACTACTTGACTTCTACTTCTTACACCTGGCCTTCTAGAAATTTAACCACCGCAAAAAACCTCCCACATGTCCTTCCCCATCCTTCGCTGCCCAGTTGTTGCCTTAAATTAGAAATACATCTATGTAGCACCTGGATCATTAGATCGCTAACAACTTTAAATCTCCCAGATCGTCTTCCTTAAACCATCAACATTAGGATTACCGATTCTATTATGAACCACTGCGCACCACAATTTCTGACAACCGCTTCCTCAGCACCATTTCACAATACCCTGCCCCAATGGCGAACTGAAGAAAACCATAACATTGGCGAACTTAACATATTCAATCAAGGACGACGACACCACATCATAGATGAAAATTCCACCGTGCTCGAAATACCAAGTCTCGTTACTCCATCAACCTGAACTTGAACGTTCGTAGCCCGATTGCATTTCCTTTGCCAGAAATAAATTACTGAATCTCTTAATCATGCATTGAGTAAAACCTACTTTTTAGTCATTCACTGTCTCGACGCATAGACAAACATCATACCATTACACCAACACCGTGTGATAGCAACGCATGAATCATCATAACAATCAATGCCAAATCTCATAACCTTAGGTAATACTGGTACTGAACTGAAACGACAGAACGGCCTTCCGCAAGGCGACGACAATAGCCCTATCAAATACATAGGGAGAACATTCTGCACCACATATGTAGTACCGTTACAATTTCTCAATTCCTGATTTATAATAAAAGCTTCGCGTTACATAAGATTGAGTATGAAGGATACAAAGGCATAAGCCTCAAAGGATTCAAACCGCATGATGAGGAATCAAGAAGGGAAGTGCTCCTAACAGCCCTGTAGCCTCTCGAAGATAAACTCAGTAACATGAAGTAGGTAAATAATTCTTTTGTTAATAGGGGATTTCCAAATTTATTTTCATCTTTTAACAATTTATATCCTCGGCCAGTGAGGCCATATCAATATCAATAATTCCAAAACAATCAATTATGTCATGAAAAAATCATGCCGAGGTCGTACGGCCCGATCCAACATAATATTAAACTGTGCACTACCGGAGGGTCGAATGACGCGAACCATAGATGCATCTATTTAATTTGCTGAGGCGTTCGACCCGTTCCACAAAAAAAAACACATTCAAACAGTCAATCAATAATTCATCAAGGAGCAATTGTCCAAGTATATGGAAACTTCTCTTTTAACGGTCAAGAAAATGATATTTAACCCTATTGAAATTCATTTACCAAGTTCGATATAATCTAAGCAATTTAAATGGACAATAAGGTTACAAATACCGCAAGAACAGAATGCTTTTGGGTCCAAGCATAATAGTAGCTATGCACGCGTCACCTCGTGCTTACGTAGCCCCCACAAATAGAAGCACGTATTGATTCAATTCACCTATAGGGTTAATTCCCTCTTACAAGGTTAGAAAGGAGACTTACCTCGCTCTGAAGTTCCATCGCCAGATCCCAAGCGTTTCCAACAATTCAAACTGATGCCAAACACTCCAAACAAGTCAATAAATGTGCAAACCCATAAATATATACTCTAATACTCAAAACAATTCAATTTAAAACAATTCACAACTGCGCTCGGAAAGTCAATAAAATCACCCTCGGGCCCACATGCCCGGATTTCAAAATTTTTTGAAGATAAACAATACCCATAGCATTACGAACTCAAATATATAATTTGTTCTCAATTCCTTACCCAAATTCGTGGTTAATATCCAAAATACCAATTTCTAGGTTTTCTACCAAAACCCCACAATTTCTACACATTTTCATGTTTAAATCGTTATAAAAATCATGTATTTAACTTATAATGAGTGAAAATCACTTACTTTGTGTTGCTTGGTAAAAATCTCCCTTGGAAGATCTCCAAAATCACCTCAACCAAGTGAGAAATGAGAGAAGAAGAGCCAAGTCTTGCTCTTAAAACCATTGTACCCCGCGACATTTTCGCACCTGCGGCTCCTTGACCGCTTCTGTGGTTCTGTAGGTGCGGTCAAAATTCCGCTCTTGCGGTCCTCCATCAGGCCACTCAACTCCACATTTGCAGCCCCAAAGGCGCTTCTGCGCTTTCTCTTCTACGAACCCACTTGCGCAAGTGCGTTACTGCTTCTACGGAACTCGACCGCATCGGTGGTCCCATGCTTCCCTAGCCAAAACTGCTTATGCGACCCACATGGCCGTTTTTGCGGTTCTACACCTACGTCCAAAACCTCGCAGGTGCGGTTAAACCAGATGGCAGCTGCTTCATCACACCTTATGAGTAAAAACTCAATCTATCGACCATCTGGAATCTATCTACAACTACCTTGAATCCTTGCGATCATACTCTAACTTTGTCCGAGTCCGATATTTCCAATACCTGGCTCTGCAAAAAAATGTGCAGAAGTGCAGTATGATTACACCATAGTCGGTACCCAGTAAGTATCAAGACTAACCTCAGTTGAGTAGTGACGAGGTACAGTCAAGACACTCACTACTCTAATAACATGTGCAATATAGAATACAAATATAATAGGAGACAAATAACAATGATGGCAACACTAATCAGCCAGTGATATACAAGACAGAGCAACAAGAACACCATTAATATTGTTCAACAAATAATGAGTACAAGTACAACCAATTAATCAAGTCCTTCAAATATAAATCTTTCACCTATATGCTTTTCGAATAATAATCTTTATGATATAATACTTTCCAATAAATATATTTCGAATATACTCCCTTCAAATAAATATCTTTCAAATATAATTCTTTCAAATATAATTCCTTCAAATAAATATCTTCAAATATAATTCTTTCAAACAAATCTCTTTCAAAATTAATTCCTTCAAATAAATATATTTCATATACAATTCTTTGAAATAAACCACTTTCAAATATAATTCTTTCAAATAAATATCTTCAAATATAATTCTTTTAAATAAATCTCTTTCAAATATAATTTCTTCAAATAAATATGTTTCAAATATTATTCTTTCAAATAAATCTCTTTCAAATACAATTCTTTCAAATAAATCTCTTTCAAATATAATTCTTTCAAGTAAATTTCTTTCAAATAAATATCTTTCGAATATAATTCTTTCAAGTAAAAGTCACCATGTGACACCTCATTTAACTTTTCTGGTGTGAGAAATATATTCAATATATCACATCAAATGGCACAGCAGTACCTTCGTCCACTTGTCTTATTCTCACCCAATGTATATATGTAGATCAAATCAATTGGCACAGAAACACCCTTCGTGCATTTATCTCTTTCTCACTATACATACATATAACAATATCAACTAGGTGGGGGAAATTCCAATAACAATAAATGAAATAAAATGGGGAGGCACACAGGAAGCAACCACGACTACAAGTCACATAAAAGCATGAATGTATACACAACAAAACGATATCACAATATAATGCAAGTCTCTCCTCCTCGCCTGCACGGAAACACCTTTCATGCCATGAATATATGATAATATAAAAATAAAGGCAGGGCATCACCCTTCGTGCTTTTACTCTCGTCCTCACCTGATAATATAAATGAAATGACATGTCATCACCCTTCGTGCCTTTACACTCTCAATGGAACGGCATCACCCTTCGTGCTTTACACTCTCCCTCAGATGATAATATAATTCAAATGGCATGGCATCACCCTTCGTGCTTTATACTCTCAAATGGAACGGTATCACCCTTCGTGCTTTACACTCTTCCTTACTAAGCACATGTATATCATTTACAAGCAAGGTAGGAAGCATAAATAAAATCAATGAGAGTGTTTAAACCGCAACACAATACAACAATTCATATCACAATTTGCCACTAACCACAACCAAATTCCAAATATGTAGCAGAATCAATACATTTCTCAACAGATAGCCCAAGGCTCCACACCACGTATATAAAACCTTAAAACAATCAACAGAGGTGAAAAATACTCAGTATAGGGCAACGCCTTCATTAATCCAAATTCTTGATAATTATATTAACTCCTTAATTTAAACTTATTTAACAAATATTTGCAGATAAGGATTCCATCATGAATTTAATTCCAAGAAAAATATCAAATCAACAAACACACGGAATTCACATAAAATCCAAGTGATAACAACACCAAATTATTATATAAAATACAAACTTGACAAATAAGGAATGAAGCGTGATAATTCAAGGATTTACTAATGCCAGCAATTATCCAATTTAATACATAAAAATGATTAAAATTTTACACCAATAAAATTTGCACATATAAGGCCGATACTTACCTTTTTGAAGTCATGTTGATATTCCAAAATCGCCTTCTTGCTTCAATTGACCCCCGGACATCTCAAATCTATCTAAATTAATTGTACAACTTCATTAAAAAATTCGGAAACAATTCCGAATAATAAAACGTAGACTAAAACATTTATTCCAAAAAGTCAAGAAAAGTCAACGCGGGGCCTACCTCTCGGAACCCGACATAATTTTCATGAAATCCCAACACCCATTCTGGTACGACTTCAACCATACTAATTTTACTCAAATCCGATACCAACTCGACCCTCAAATCTCCAAGTTAAACAAAGAGGGTTTTCACAATTTTTCCAACCTAATTCACCAATTAAATGTTAAAAACAACCATGAATTCGAGTAATTTAACCAATATTGAGTTAAGAACATTTATCCCGTTGTTTTCCTTGAAACACTCCCGAACGTCGCCTTTTCGCGAGCTCCAATCCGTCAAAAATGAAAAATGCGACCAAGTCCCATTTTCAAAACTTAAACTCACTGCCCAGGCATCAAAGCATCGCGAACGCGGAAGACTGATCGCGTTCGTAAAGAAGAAACCTGAAGGCTACCAAGATGTGCTTCGCGAACGCGATGGGTCGCTCGCAAACGCGGAGAGGAAATATCTAATGGCCCACAAATGACCTATGTGAACGCGAGCAAAGGGTCGCGAATGCGAAGAATAAGAATAGGAACCTTCTTGAACGCACAAGGGGACACGCGAAAGGTAAATAGTCACCAGTGCCCAGTGCCTAGTTTCTACTATGCGGACACGAAGAGGCGGATGCGGATGCGAAGGAGGGAAAGGGCAGACCTTCATAAACATGAGAGCTTGAACACTAACGCGAACGCGAAGAAGGAATATTAGGCTGGTCAGCAGAACACTATGAGAACGTGAAAGGCACTTCGCGATCGCGATCGCGAAGAAGAACATCAGATGACAGAAAACATCAGTTCAAAATAGGAGGAAATGACTCGTGGCCCATCTGAAACACACCCGAGGCCCCCGGGACTCCGTAAAAACATACGAACAAGATAAATAACCTAACACATACTTGATCGGTGTCTCAAATCACATCAAACAACGCCGAAAATACAAATTGCACCACGAATTGAACTATGAACTTCTAAATCTTCCAACATCTATATTTTGCACTGAAACATATCAACTCAATCCGGAATGACCTCAAATTTTACACACAAGTCATAAATGATATAACAAAGTTATTCCAATTTCCAAAGTCGAATTCGGACCTCATTATCAAAATTTTAGCCTTCGGTCGAAATTTCCAAAAACCTTCTATTTCCAATTTTCGCCAAAATGGGTCAAATTGTCCTACGGACTTCCAAATCAAAATCCGGACACACGCCTAAGTCCGAAATCACCATACGAAGCTATTGACATCATTAAAATTCCATTCCGGGGTAGTTTGCTCAAAAGTCAACTCTCCGGTCAATTCTTTCCATTTAAGCTTCTAAATAAGAATTATTCTTTCAATTAAATTCCGAAAATTAAACTCGACCACACCCGCGGGTCATAATACATATTACGAAGCTGGTTGAGACATTTAGTCGATGAACGGGGCGTAAATTCTTAAAATAACAAGTCGGTTATTACATTCTCCACTTCTTAAACAAACATTAGTCCTCGAACGTGCTAAGAATTATTCGGAGGTTACCAAATTGCTGATTTTTTTTCTTTTACACATATACTCATGGTTAATCCTACGTTACCGCATTTTAGATAAGCCCGACAACACCATCTCAATTGAGATTATTTCTTTTATCTATATTTGTAAACTTTAAGACCAAATTTCTTACACTAGAAACATTTTCAAATACTCTGATTTTTCATCAACGCACGGTATTAGTCTCAACTGGATATAGCAACTCGTGCCTACGCACACATCAACTTTCTTGATAGTGTTGAAGTACTTCGCTTTTTTTTTTCTGGGGTGTTACATTCTCCCTCGCTTAGGATCATTCGCCCTCAAACACATAACATAACATATCTCTTCTTTTGCCCATCTAAATTCCCCAAATTTTACTAAGTACCAAATATTTCAGAAATTTTGGCAGAGTTTCCCCTGTAATTGGGCCTATCCACCTGCCAGAGTAATACCATAACAACTCCAAACAACACATCCACAACCCAACAAAGCACCACAATGTGTATATTAATATTACTAATCTCAGCATTACAAGCATTGCATTGTCATAATGATATTAGGACATGAAGCACATTATATATATGCCCATCACCACATATCTGATCTTAATAATTGTTCATAATCGATTACAACATCGCCAATTAACCTTATATTAACCAAAACCTCGTTTCGAATTTTCACAACAATGATAGCAAAATATGAGGCATGAAGACCTCATAACTATTTACCCGACTCAACGAGTAACATTTAACGCCACCTGGGCACTCACCTCGTAGGCTAAAACTCAATAATTACAGCAAAATTATGGCATAGAATCACATAAAATAATTCTCACATAAGCCTATTAGGCATAACTTCTTATTAGTATTATAGTATAAATTAAACTTCACAAATGGGGGAATTTAAACTCATAAATATTTCACCACAAGGACCTCGTCCTTATATAAGTTCCACCGTGGCTTGTAGCATGGTTTAAATATTTCACATTATATATATAAATATGAGGATCTCGTCCTCAACTCCGAATCACAAGTATTTTGCATATTGTGCCAACTAAAATTTTCCATTTCCTTTCTCTCTTCTTTTCAATATATTTCGTAAAAAGGTTGCACAATGCATAATGAACCCTAACACCGATAGGGCACATAATTCATAAAATTGGAATCAATTATTCCGAAACACATCAAAACCCACTGTAATAAATAATAAAAATTACTTTTGGACTTACAGCTGTTAATGGTGCACAAGATAAAAATGACAACACGGGCTCACATCTTCAAATCTCCCAACAGGGATAAAACATGTAAGTGGGTCACAAAATTACGAAGCTCACCCATAAGCGGAGCATAATAAGAGGGAACTAAATCAAATTAAGGGAAAATATCCTTTTATAACAAATCGGGATCGTACCTATAACGACACCATCTAGTGTATCGACCTCAGCCAAATCATAGTGATTATATCAACGGGTCGGCCCTCCACCTCTTAGGCGGCCTCTACCCGCCTGTCCTCCACCCCTAACTAGTTGTGCATGTGGAGTATTAACTGGAATAAAGCTTGTAGCTTGAGTGCTCTGATGAAATCCGCCACTCCCAAGTCTGGGACGATCTCTCACGATGTGCCTACTATCACCACACTCATAACAACACCTCTGAGGTCGTGGTTGCTCGTACCGAGTCTGTGCCGGATAACTGGAATAACCATAATAGGAATTCCATGCCGGTGGTGCATCGTAAGAACTTACTGGAGCACTCCGTGTATTCTGAAATTATTTCCATGACCCCGCTGATACTGAAATGTAGAATTATTAAGGATGTGGGAATACCGCAAGTCCCATCATTATCCTATAGAAATATCAACTCTTAATCATATACATATTTTGGAGAACCTTTCAATACCACATAAATACCGAGTTGATACCGAGTCCACAATTTCATACACGAGTGGATGCAAAAGAACATAAGATATATGCGTCAAACTGAATAAATGCCTCACGATAAGGAATGAAAGAAGTGAATTTTTTTCCTACTAGCTCTGTAGCCTCTCGAAGATAAGTACAGACATCTCCATACCGATCCGCAAGACTCTACTAAACTCGTTCGTGACTCATAGAAACTATGAACCTAAAGCTCTGATACCAACTTGTCACGGCCCAAAATCCCACCACATGCGTCGTGATGGCACTTGGTAATACTGAGTCACGAATTCTATTTGAATACATGAAATGATCTAAAGGATCGAATACTCAATACTATTTGATTAATAATTAACAGTACCATAAAATGCAAAGACTCCAAGGGACTGCGACGACCAACTAGCTCTACCTTGAACCCTTGCGACCACACTCTAACTTTGTCCGAGTCTCATATCTCCAATATCTGGCTCTGCACAAAAATGTGCAGAAGTATAGTATGAGTACACCACAATCGGTACCCAGTAAGTATCAAGACTAACCTCGGTTGAGTAGTGACGAGGTACAGTTAAGACACTCACTACTCTAATAACTTGTGCAATATAGTATACAATAATAATAAGAGACAAATAACAATGATGGCAACACTAAGCAACAAGTGATACACACGGCAGGGCAACAAGAACACCATTAATATTTTTCAACAAATAATGAGTACAAGAAAAACCAATTAATCAGGTCCTTCAAATATAAATCTTTCGCCTATATGCTTTTCGATTAATAATCTCCAGGATATAATACTTTCCAATAAATATATTTTGAATATACTCCCTTCAAATAAATATCTTTCAAATAAATCTCTTTCAAATATAATTCCTTTAAATAAATATCTTCAAATAAATCTCTATTAAATATAATTCCTTCAAGTAAATATATTTCAAATGTAATTCTTTCAAATAAATCTCTTTCAAATACAATTCTTTCAAATAAATATCTTCAAATATAATTATTTCAAATAAATCTCTTTCAAATATAATTCCTTCAAATAAATAAGTTTCAAATATAATTCTTTCAAATAAATTTCTTTCAAAAACAATTCTTTCAAATATAATTCTTTTAAGTAAATCTCTTTCAAATAAATATCTTTCGAATATGATTCTTTCAAATAAAAGTCACCATGTGACACCTCGTTTAACTTTCCTGGTGTGAGAAATATATTCAATATATCAAATCAAATGGCATGGCAATACCTTCGTGCATTTGTCTCATTCTCACCCAATATATATATGTAGATCAAATCAATTGGCACGGAGCAGCTTGTGACTTAGTGATATTCCGGGTCTTGGGAAATTATTTTGTATATGCGGAGTGGTACTACTCTTGGCTATTTATAATATATTGTTTATCTTTAAAATGTTGTGTTTCTTTATATTTTTTGCAATATTAGGATTACGTAGTCGTAAGGACTAGGTTCTATCATGACACCTTACGGAGGGATAATTTGGGGTCGTGACAAGTTGGCATCAGAGCACTAGGTTTGTAGGAGTCACGAGTCACAAGCCGGTTTATTAAAGTCTCACGGATCGGTGTGGAGACGTCCGTACTTATCTTCGGGAGGCTATCTAACTGATAAGAACACTCACATTTCTTTAATTTCCTTGTCGTGCGAGTTATTGACGCCAAAAATTCTAAGATTCTATTCTATTCTTTCTCATAGATGGTGAGGACCCACAATGGGTGGACCGACGATCAGGCACCTGAACCCCCTGTCAGAGCCACCAAAGGCCGGGGTTGGGGTAGAGGACGACCACGCAGTGCAGCCCGAGCACCTGCGAGAGCTGCGTCAGAGGAGCCCCCAGCAGCTCCAGCTGGAGGGCCAGCATCGGAGATCCCTATTGCTACTCTAACCATCCAGGAAACTTTAGCTCAGTTCTTGAGCATGTTCAGCACTCTGGCTCAGGCTGGACTATTTCCGATAGCTCCCACTACATCTCAGGCTGGGGGAGGGGCACAGACTCCCTCAACCCGCACCCCTGAGCAGAGGGTCCAGGTTGATCAGGCCCCAAAGTATATTCCTATGCCCCCAGTGGCTCCGGTTCAGCATGAGATCAGGGCAGCTGCTTCTGGGGCAAAGCAGCTCAGACTTGAGAGGTACAGAAATACCACCCACCTACTTTCAGTAGACTATCTTCAGATGATGCTCTGGTTTTCTTGAGGAGTGTCATCGTATTCTCCACACTATGGGCATTGTGGAGACGAGTGGGGTTTCTTTCACCGCTTTCCAGTTTAGGGGAGAAGCATATCAGTGGTGGCATGCCTATGAGCTGAGTAGTCCGGACGAGGCAGCCTCACTCACTTGGACTCAGTTTTCAGAGAGGTTCTTGCATGAGTATGTTCCTCAGAGCCTCAAGGATGCTTGTCGAGCAGAGTTCGAGCAGTTGTGTCAAGGTTCTATGACTGTGTCGGAGTATGCAGTCCGTTTCAGTGGGTTAGCTCACCATGCACCGGCTCTGGTTGCTACAATCAGAGAGAGGGTTCGTCACTTCATTGAGGGACTCCACCCCAGTATTCGGACCAGTATGGCCAGGGAGTTGGAGATGGACAACACTTATCAGCAGGCAGTGAGCATTTCCAGGATAGTGGAGGGAATGTTTGCCCGGGGCAGAGAGGAGAGAGAGGCTAAGAGGTCTCGAGAGATTGGTCATTATTCTGGAGCTCGTGCACCAGCAGCATGCTATGGTAGGGGTTTTGTGAGTCGCCATGTTCATTCAGCTCTTCCAGCAGCCAGCGGTGTCCCATCTCCTCCTACACCTCATAAGCCCTATTATACATCACCAGTATCCAGTATGCCTCCTACTCGAGGTGCTATTACCGGCCAGTCCAGCAGGCCTATTCCGAGTCACAGGCCATTGCTTTAGATTCAGTCATCACAGGTATCGCCCCTATCTGTCAAAGGGATGCATCAGTATTATTTGACCCAGGCTCTACGAATTCATATGTGACTTCTTATTTTTCTCCACATTTGGGGATATCTCGGGATTCTTTGAGTTACCCTGTTTATGTATCTACTCTTGTGGGAAATTCTCTCGTTGTGGACCGCGTATATCGGTCATGTTTGATTACTCTTAGTGGTTTTGAGACCAGAGCAAATTTGTTATTACTCAGTATGGTAGATTTTGATGTTATCTTGGGCATGGATTGGTTGTCGCCTCATTATGCTATTGTTGATTGTCACGCTAAGACTGTGAAGCTGGCTATGCCAGGTTTGCCGAGATTAGAGTGGGGAGTTACCTTAGAGTATACTCCCCGCAGGGTCATTTCATTTCTTAAGGCTCAGCAAATGGTTGAGAAGGGGTGTGATGCGTATTTGGCCTGTGTGAGAGACATCAGTATTGATGCCCCTACAGTTGAGTCGGTTCCAGTAGTGAGGGACTTCCCAGATGTGTTTCCAGCTGATCTTCCAGGCATGCCGACCGATAGAGATATTGATTTTGGCATTGATTTGGTGCCGGGCACTCAGCCCATCTCTATTCCTCCATAGCGTATGGCTCCTCTTAAATTAAAGGAGTTGAAGGAGCAGTTGCAGGAGTTTCTTGATAAGGGATTCATTCGTCCCAGTGTGTCACCTTGGGGTGCTCCGGTCTTATTTGTAAAGAAGAAGGATGGTTCTATGCGTATGTGTATTGATTATCGGCAGTTGAACAAGGTTACAATGAAGAACATGTACCCATTGCCTCGTATTGATGACTTATTTGACCAATTACAGGGTACCAGGGTGTTTTCCAAGATTGACTTGCATTCTGGCTATCGTCAGTTGAAGATTCGGGAGCCGGACATCCCGAAAACTGCTTTCAGGACCAGATATAGTCACTATGAGTTTCTTGTCATATCATTTGGGCTGACTAATGCCCCAGCAACCTTTATGAATTTGATGTACAGTGTATTCCGGCCTTATCTTGATTACTTCATCATTGTGTTTATTGACGACATCCTGGTATATTCCCGGTCTCGGAAAGATCATGAGCAGCACCTAAGGACCGTGCTTCAGACTTTGAGAGAGAAGAAATTGTATGCAAAATTTTCTAAGTGTGAATTCTGGCTTGATTTAGTGATATTCTTGGGCCACATTGTGTCTTGTGATGGGATCAAGGTAGATCCGAAAAAGGTGGAGGCAGTGCAGAGTTGGCCCAGACCGTCATCAGCTACGGAGATCCGCAGCTTCCTTGGTTTGGCGGGGTTTTACCATCGCTTTGTGGGGGGATTTTCATCCATTGCAGCACCTATGACCATGCTGACCCAGAAGGGTGCTCCGTTTAGGTGGACCGAGGAGTGTCAGGACAGATTTCAGAAGCTCAAGACAACTTTGACTACAACCCCAGTATCAGTATTGCCTACAGGTTTGGGGTCTTACACTCTCTATTGTGATGCCTCGAGGATTGCCTTTGGAGCGGTATTGATGCAGGACGGTAGGGTGATTGCCTACGCGTCTTGATAGTTGAAGGTGCATGAGAAGAATTATCCAGTTCATGATCTCGAGTTAGCAGCTATTGTTCACGCCCTGAAGATTTGGTGTTATTATTTGTATGGTGTTCCCTGTGAGATTTACACTGATCAACGGAGTTTTCAGTACTTGTCATGGCAGAAGGACCTTAAATTGCATCAGCGGAGGTGGTTGGATCTACTTAAATACTATGATATCACTATATTATACCACCCGGGGAAGGCCAATGTAGTGGCCGACACCTTGAGTCGCCGGGAAAAGAGTTTGGGGAGTTTGGCTTATCTTCCGGCAGTTGAGAGGCCCATAGCCTTGGATGTTCAGGCCTTAGCCAACCAGTTCGTGAGATTGGATATTTCAGAGCCTAGCCGGGTATTAGCTTGTATGGTTGCTCGGTCTTCTCTTTATGACTGTATCAGGGAGCGCCAGTATGATGATCCTCATCTTCTAGTTCTTCAGGACAGGGTTCGGCGAGGTGATGCCAAAGATGTGACTATTAGTGATGACGGTGTGATGAGGATGCAGGGCCGGATCTGTGTGCCCAATGTGGATGGGCTTCGGGATATTCCAGTATCCATCATTTCAGACATAGGTACACAATTCACATCCCGGTTTTGGAGAGCCGTACAGCAGGAGTTGGGTACTAGGGTGGTGTTGAGCACAGCCTTTCACCCCAGACGGACGGGCAGTCCGAGCGCACGATTCAGATTCTTGAGGATATGTTCCATGCTTGTGTGATGGTGTTCGAAGGGTCATGGGACCAATACTTTCCACTTGCAGAGTTTGCTTAGAACAACAGTTTTCAGTTCAGCATTCAAATGGCACCGTATGAAGCTTTGTATGGTAGGCGGTGTCGGTCCCCTATGGGATGGTTTGAGCCCGACGAGGCCCGATTGTTGGGTACAAACTTGGTCCAGGATGAGCTGGATAAGGTGAAGGTGATTCAGGAGAGACTTTGCATAGCCCAGTCCAGACAAAAGAGTTATGCAGACCGTAAGGTTCGTGATTTGGAATTTATGGTTGGTGAGAGGGTCTTGCTTCGGGTATCACCTATGAAGGGCGTCATGAGGTTCGGGAAGAAGGGAAAGCTGAGCCCGAGGTTCATTGGTCCTTTTGAGATATTGTGGCGAGTTGGAGAGGTTGCTTATGAACTTTCCTTCCCTCACAGCCTAGCAGGAGTTCACTCGGTATTCCACGTGTCCATGCTCCAGAAGTATCATGGTGATCCGACTAATGTATTGGATTTCAGCTCAGTCCAGTTGGACAAAGATCTATATTATGTTGAGGATCCAGTAGCCATTTTGGGCAGGCAGGTCAAAAATCTCAGGTCAAAGAATATTGTTTGAGTAAAGGTCCAGTGGAGGGGTCAGCCGTTCGAGGAGGCAACTTGGGAGACCGAGCAGGATATGCGCAGCCAGTACCCTCATCTTTTCACAGTTTAGGTATGTCTTTATACTTGTTCGAGGACGAACGATTATTTTATGAGGGGGACGATGTAACGACCCGACCGATTGTTTTGTAATTAATAGCCTTGATCCCCTATTAACTGCTTTCCCCAAATCTTTTTATGCTATTGTGACTTGCCGTGATGACTGGTTTTGAGTTACGGAGTGTTTTGGGACACTTAGTCCCTAAATGAGAGCTTAAGCCTTAGGATTTGGACCGTAGTCGGAACTGTGTGCAGATTGTGTTTTGGAGGTTCGTAGCTCATTTAGGCTTGAAATGGCGAAAGTCAAATTTTAGTATTTTTGGGCAGGTAGTGGAATTTTTGATATCCGGGTTATTTTCCGATTCCGGAAGTTGGAGTAGGTCCGTAATGCTTTTATGACTTGTGCGCAAATTTTGAGGTCAATGGGACGTGATTTGGTAGGATTCGACATCGGTTGTAGAATTTTGAAGTTTCAAGTTCTTTAAGTTTGTATTAGAGGGTGATTCATGATTTTGGTGTTTTTCGACGTGGTTTGAAGGCTTGAATAAGTTTGCATGGCATTTTAGGATTGGTTAGTATGTTTGGTTAAGGTCCTGGGGGCCTCGGGTGTGTTTCGGATGCTTAACGGGTGAAAGCTTGAACTTAGAGGAATTTTTTATTTTTCCTAATTCTGGTGTTTTCACACCTGCGGTAGGGAGTCCGCAGGTGCGGCCTCACAGAAGCGAGACTTTCAGGCGCATATGCGAGAAAGTGGAGAGTTTCCCTGGGGTCGCAGGTGCGACGAAGTGTCGCATATGCGCTGCCCGCAAATGCGCAAGATGCGCAGAAGTGGAAGGGATATCCGCAGGCGCGCGCGCGCGCAGGTGCGGCCCTCTCATCGCAGGTGTTTAGGCAGAGGGGGAAAGTGAGTTGCACAGATGTGCACGTTTTCCACACAAGCGCACCCGTAGGTGCGGAAATATCTGGCAGTGATTAACACCGAAGGGCTTCGCGATTTTGTCATTTTTGGCTTTGCAAACACGGGTTAGGGTGATGTTTGAGAGAATTTTCGAGGAATTTCTTGAGGTTAGTTCCTTGTGGTTATTTTTGGTCAATAATCTTTCCTTTCCATGTATTTTCCCACCTAGTTAATATGTATTTAAGGTGGAAATTGGAAGTTGGAGGCGAGGGATTTGGAAGTTTGAATTGTGGAATGGAGGACCATTTGGTGTTGGATTTTAGTAAATTTGATATGGTTAGACTCGTGAGTTAATGAGCTTTCTAATTTCCCAATTTTTGTTGGGTTTCGAGACGTGGGACGGGTTTGAGCCAATTTCGGGTTTTGGCCTAATTTTTGTAGTTTTTCTTATGGGATTCATTCCATTAGCGCGTATTGATGGTATTGTACTGCTTTGAATAGATTCGGGCCATTTAGAGTCGGATACTCGTGGAAAGAACGTGATATCGAGTTGATTTGAGCGGTTCGAGGTAAGTGGCTTGCCTAACCTTGTGTTGGGGACTTCCCCTTAGGATATCTTGATATTATTTGGTGTGTGGGCGCCGTGTACGTGAGGTGACGAGTACGTACACAGGATATTATTGGAAAAATCCTGTTTAACCTTTTTAAAATCATAAATTGCTTCTCTTATTAAGTTGTACTAATATGTTTAATTGTGTAGTTTAGACTAGAAAAATATGCTTACGTGTTTTAACTTCCTAATTGACATTCTGTGCATCATGTTTAGCTAAATCCTTATTTGCCTTATCTGTGTCCAGTATAAACTGTATAACTCGATGTTATACCTGTCATTTCAATCTTGCGTTGCATATTTACTTTGGGACTACAGACGTATTTCGGGAAATCCCCCTGCACTGCATATTTACTTTGGGACTACGGACGTATTCCGGGAGATCCCCCAGTACTGCATATTTACTTTGGGATTACGGACGTATTCCGAGAGATTCTCCTGTACTGCATATTCATTTGAAACTATGGGACGGTATCCCGAGAGATTTCCCACTGTGTTGTCCTTGTTTTGAGCCGAGGGCTCCCTTAACTGTTAAAATTTTTTAGAATTTCTTTAACTGTGTTACCGTAAATTCTACTTATATCTTTTACTGTTTAATTTATTATATTTATTCCGGTAGGGCGTTGACCTGACCTCATCACTACTCGACTGAGGTTAGGCTTGGCACTTACTGGGGACCATTGTGGTGTACTCATGCCCTTCCCTGCACATGTTTTCGTGTGCAGATCCATGTACGAGCTATCAGCCTTGGGATTAGTGCGTGCTGCTGATCCTAGGAGACTTCAAGGTACTTCTGCTTGCGTCTGCAGATCTTCGGAGTCCCCTTCTACTCCCTCGCCTAAATACTTTCTTTATTATCCTCAGACTTTTGTATAGAGCTACATAGATTATAGCAGCTTGTGACTTAGTGATATTCCGGGTCTTGGGAAATTATTTTGTATATGCGGAGTGGTACTACTCTTGGCTATTTATAATATATTGTTTATCGTTAAAATGTTGTGTTTATTTATATTATTCGCACTATTAGGGTTACCTAGTCGTAAGGACTAGGTGCCATCACGACACCTTACGGAGGGATAATTTGGGGTCGTGACATTAATGTATACACAACAAAACGATATCACAATATATTGTAAGTCTCTCCTCCTCGCCTGCACGGAAACACCCTTCGTGCCATGAATATATGATAATATAAAAATAGTGACACGGCATCACGCTTCGTACTTTTATTCTCATCCTCGCCTGATAATATAAATAAAATGGCACGGCATCACCCTTCGTGCTTTTACACTCTCAATGGCACGACATCACCCTTCGTGTTTTACACTCTCAAATGGCATGGAATCACCCTTCATGCTTTACACTCTCCCTCAGATGATATTATAATTCAAATGGCACGGCATCACCCTTCGTGCTTTATACTCGCAAATGGCATGGCATCACCCTTCATGCTTTACACTCTTCCTTACCAAGCATATGTATATCATTAACAAGAAAGGTAGGAAGCATAAATAACATCAAAGAGAGTGTTTAAACCACAACAGAATACAACAATTCATATCACAATTTGCCACAGACCACAACCAAATTCCAAATATGTAACAGAATTAATAAATTTCTTAAAAAAAAGCCCAAGGCTCCACACAACGTATATAAAACCTTAAAACAATCAACAGAGGTGAAAAATACTCAGTATAGGGCAACGCCTTCATTAATCCTAATTCGTGATAATTATATTAACTCCTCAATTTAAACTTATTTAATAAATATTTGCAGATAAGGATTCCATCATTAATTTAATTACAAGAAAAATATTAAATCAACAAACGCAAGGAATTCACATAAAATCCAAGTGACAACAACACCAAATTATTTTATAAAATACAAAATTGACAAATAAAGAATGAGGCGTGATAATTCAAGAATTTACTAATGCCAACAATTATCCAATTTAATACATAAAAATGCCTAAAACTTTAAATCAATAAAAGTTGCACATATAAGCCCTAGTACGTACTCGTCACCTCGCGTACACGGCTTCCAGTAACATAATTTCCACATAAGACACAATGCCTAAGGGGTAATTTCCCAACTAAAGTTTAGGCAAGATACTTACCTTTTTGAAGTTATGTCGTTATTCCAAAATCTCCTTCTTGCTTGAATTGACCTCCGGACAGCTCAAATTTGTCCAAATTAATTGTACAATGTAACGACCAGACTTGTCGTTTTAAGAATTTGTCACAACCCAAAATCTCACATGTCGTGATGGCGCATATCTCAATACTAGGAAAGCCGAATATCTCAATAAAATACAAAGTCTGAGTGATAAACATCATTGTCTGAAGTATAGTACAATACAATAACTAAACAGGAAGGGAATCAAGTTTGCGGTCGTCAAGCAACTACCTTGATACTCTCAAATAGAAATAACTCTGAATTCTAGCAGATGTCGTATCCGGAAGCACCTGGATCTGCACACGAGGTGCAGAGTTTAGTATGAGTACAACTAACTCAATAAGTAACAAGACTAACCTCTGGGCTGAAAGAAATGATGAGCTTTGCAGGTACATTCCAGTAAAAATAATGGTACAGAAATGTACGCATGCTTTCAAGTTCAACAGTTAAACTCTATACAAGTGAAATAGATCTATACTGCATGATATGAGGCATATGGCATTTCAGTGAAAAGACCTCATATAAACACTGGTCACAAATTATCTGGTCACTTCGTACTATTTATGGCCAATCCAACCCAAGGGTGTTCCTACCCGTATATAAATACACATCGACTGGCACTCAGTCACTCAGTACAGTATAAGGCCAATCCAACCTTGAGATAATTTATCCCCCAAATATAAATAATACGATCAAGATCCATGTCCGGATAAACTCATTATAATACAAATAAGTAAGGCAAGTCCATGCCCTGGGAAAATCCATCCCAAATATATATATATATATATATATATATATATATATATATATATATATATCCATGCCCTGGGAAGTCCATCTTGAATATCGATGATCATCTACGCTCACTGGGATGTGTACAGACTCCGGAGGGGTTCCTTCAGCCCAGTCGTAATACAAAGCCAATATGTCCTACTGCAGGCGGGCAGTCCCGATCCATATAATAAAAAATCCTATAAGGCCTGTTGCAGGCGGGCAACCCCGATCCATAAAATAGTAAAGTCTATAAGGCCTTCTCATGCGGGCAACCCCGATCCATATAATAATAACGTATAAAGCCATTATGGCTTGCCGCGTCGCGTAGATCAACCCCATAAATATCCTCACAATGGACAATTATTACCAAGTGTGAAATATATATTTTTGAACAATTAATTCAATAACAACATGATCCCATGGGTCCCAAAATATTGGCACGTAGCCAAAACATGATCTTTAATAGGAGCCTCAGTTCAATTTCTCTAACACGTGGAGAATGTTCAGATAATAACATGATTCATTAATCTTAAAACTGCACAAGATTTATTCAAGACACAATTTATATGGTGCACATCCACATGCTCGTCACCTATCGTGTATGTCACCTCCAAACAATTTATATCATACCAAATTCGGAGATTCATACCCTCAGAACCAAGTTTAGAAGTGTTACTTACTTCAAACCGTGTAATCCTTTACTCCGGTATGACTTTGCCTCGTGAATTGGCCTCCAAATGCCTCGAATCTAGCCACAAATAATTCGTTTCAGTCAATAAAAATGATAGGAATTAATTCCAAAAGAAAATATAAATTTTCCATCAAAATCCAAAACTTCACCAAAATATCCCCCGTGGGGCCCACGAGTCTAACCATACTAATTTTTTCAAAATCTGACCTCAACTCGACCTCCAAATCTTCAAATCGTATTTTCAAATCCCTAATTTTAAACCCCCGATTTACACCTCAAAACACATGTAATCTAGTCGGATTATTCGATGATAATTCAATATTATGGAGTATAAATGATCAAAAGTGACTAACCTCAAGTTTTCCTTTAATTCTCTCTCAACATCGCCCCAAAAACCGCGCTTGAAGGTCCAAAAATGGCAATACTCGGAACCCCCTCTATTTTTATAATTCTGTCCAGGATTTTCGCATCCGCGGTGATTTCTTCGCAACTGCGGTCTTCGCACCTGCGGTGATTTCATCGTGCATGCAGTCGCAGTGATTTCTTCTCTCCTGCGGTCTTTTCACCTGCGATGATTTCTTCGCGTCTGCGGTCTTCGCACCCATGGCAAAACATTTTGCACCCGCGGTGCCTCTCCAGCCCATGCATTTTCCTCTTCCGTGACTAATTCCTCGAATCCGCGAGCTCGCACATGCGACCATTTTTCGCACAGGTGCGATCACACCAGCGGCCCAGCTGCTGCAGCTCTTCCTCCAAATCCAAATTTGATCTGTTAAGCATCCGCGGTGATTTCTTCATACCCGTGGTGAATTCATTGCGCCTGCGGTCTTTGCACCCACGATGATTTTTTCGCGCCTGCAGTCTTCGCACCCGCGGAACAAATTTTCGCACCCGTGGTGCCTGGCCAGCCCATGCATTTTTTGATTCCTTGACTAATTCCTCGCATCCGTGAGCTCGCACCTGCGGCCCTTTTTCGCGCCGGTGCGATCACACCAGTAGCCCAGCTTCTTCAGCTCCTCCTCAAAATCCAAATTCGATCCGTTAAGCATTCGAAACACACTCGGGGACCTCGAGACCCCGTCTGAACATACCAACAAGTTCCATAACATAACACGGACCTAATCGAGGCCTCAAATCATATCAAACAACATCAAAATGACGAGTCGCACCTCAAATCAAAATCTATGAACTTTGAACTTTCAAATTCTATATCTTGCGCCGAAACATACCAAATAAATTCGGAATGACTTCAAATTTTGCACACAAGTCATAAATGACATAACGAAGCTATTCAAATTTCCAGAATCATATTTTGACCTCGATATAAAAAAGTCAACCCCCGGTCAAACTTCCCAAAATTAATTTTTTGGCATTTCAAGCCTAATTCCACTACGGACCTCCAAATAATTTTCTGAACACGCTCCGAAGTCCGAAATCACCATACGGAGCTATTGGAATCATCAAAATTAAATTGCCAGGTCGTTTACTCATAAGTCAATATCTGGTCAACTATTTCAACTTAAGCTTCCAACATGAAAATTCATCCTTCCAAGCTAAATGTGAAATGCCTTAAAACCAAAACCAACAATTCACATAAGTCTGAATACCTTGTAGGAAGTTATTCAAGACTTCAAATAGTTGAAATGAGCGTAAATGCTCAATACGACCGGTCAGGTCGTTACAGAATTAATGCCCGTTCAGTGGCTTTAGGTCTCGAGAAACTTCATAATATGTATTATGACATGCGGGTGTAGTCGATTTTGATTTTCGGAAGAATCAAAATTAAATTAAAAGAACAATTCTTATTTAGAAGCTTAAATGGAAAGAGTTGACCGGAGAATTGACTTTAGAACAAACGACCCCATAATGGAATTTCGATAATGGCAATAGCTTCGTATGATGATTTCGGACATAGGTCATCATGACCCAATCCTAATATAGACCGTGATGGTGTCCAACACCATTGTTAGGCAAGCCAACATTTATACGATAGAAATAAGTTTGCCTGATATGAAGAGGATTGCAACATGACTTCATGTTGGGGATGTATCGTCGCACTTGTAGTTGATGTCAACGGGGAGTGAACAGACTTGTATATCTGGTGAACGAGCATGAGCTCAGGATGGTTTATTGGTTTTGTGGTAATAGTACTTGGTGCAACATTGTTGGACGAAGACAAAATAGAAATTTCCACATGTGGGATATCTCCTATGAGAATATTAGCGGTCGCGTGGTGTTGATGGAGCTTCTACGAGAAATTTTACTTGTTACCCGGTAAGAGGTCGAATAGGTAATTGTGACTGATGGTTCAGAATGTTCGGGGAAAGCTTAACAAAAGTATTTTGAGAATTTGGTAGTTAACGGCGCAGGATCATTGTAAATGAGGAGGAGGAATAGTTGTGGGCTCGATATTATGTTATGTTATCTTAAAGCTAAGTGGGAGAAGCCCACCATCTACAATTGGATTGCATGGTTGTCTATTTGTGAGGTTTTTGGTTATCGTTGTATTGGTGGGTAATTACAACTAAGGAAACAAAACATCAGTGGTAATTTGCACAAAGGATTTGGGGAATGTGTGCCATATTTGGCTTTATCGATTCATGTTCAAGCTTTGGGAAGACTCAGAGTCCATGCTTCGTGTTGATGTGATGTACAAAGAAGGTGATTCGGTTGGGTGCTTCTTTGAGATAGTGTTTAATTTCTTGCTGAGCCTTGGAGTTAATTATATTCGGGATCAGGTCGGAATGGGTGACTCTCAACAATGGTCCTAATGGATTCAAGGATTTCGAGTCCGTAGTATGGTTAAGTATTGAGCCTTCGCAGCAGATTATGAAAGGGGTTTGGAGTGTTCTACGTTATCTTTGGATTGTGGTGTAGCATTGGAGAAATGGAAGAAAATGACTTCGGATTCATAAAGGAATTATCACAATTGGTGTACCAGTTTAAGATGTAAATGTGCGCACAAGGAGGGTATGAGATGGTTCGTGGGTTTTGAGGCAATGTGGGATCATGAAATGGAGTCACCCGAGGCAAGCGCAGATTGAGTTCAATATAATTTGAATGGAGCTAATGTTATTTCTAAGGAAAGCCTAGAGTAGATTAGAAAAAGTCGGAGCAGTTAGCAATGGTTGAATTGGCATGATAGCGGCGGTGATCAGTTCTTTCAGCGTGTTAAGTTACACATGTAATTTGTGGCAGTGCGTGCGAGGCTTGACGGTCGCCTTTATTGAATTCAATTGGAGGCTTTCGTGTATTATGGAATGTTATGTGTGGATGGATCCCGAAAGAGTTATGGTAGTTTAGACCACTACTTGAGGATTTTATTTTTTGCGGTCATGGGAATTCATAAGTGTATTGCAATGATTCTCATGAAATAAGTAAGAAAAAAGGTTGTTATTTGATGGAATATTTGATCTATTAGTGGTTCGGGAGTTATGATGGAATTCTTGTACTCTAGCGTATTGGCATGCCAGGTGCAGTGAACGGTATGTCAATTTAAAATTGAGGATCGAGGTTGCGGTTCGGTGTTGACAAGAATGTCACAAGCTAGGACGAGCAAGTTCTGGGAAGGTATTTAAACATTGCAATTATTATGCATTATTAACTTTATTTCCGCATTTGTTTCTTGTTATTAATTAATTTAAAAATTGTTTTAAAATGGAAAATTATATTCTAAATTTTTATTGCCTAGAAAGTGAAATGTTAGTGCCATCATGGTCCTGAAGGTGGGAATTTCGGGTCGTGACAAGTTGGTATCAGAGCACTAGGTTACATAGGTCTCAAGAGTCACGGGCAAGCTTAGTAGAGTCTGAAGGATCGGTACGGAGACGTCTGTACTTATCTTTCAGAGGCTATGAAGTTTAGGAATAATATCACTTCTTTCTAATACTGTCATGCGATTTTATTCTATCATCGATGATTGAACCATTACATTCGTATTCTCTCGCAGATGGTGCGAACATGTAATACATCTACCGATAGGGACCAGATCCCCCGTGGCATCTATGGCCAGGGGCATAGGTCAAGGTCATGCTAGAGACCAAGGCAGAGGTAGAGCTCAGTCTATAGCTCTAGCAGCAACACATGTTGTAGAACCTCTACTGGATCTCTAGGAGGAGGTTCCAGTTCAAACTGTATCGATTGGACCAGTTCAGGTTTCGAAAAGATTCATAGCTACTCCAGTGCTTCAGGACACTCTAGTCTGGTTAGTGAGTCTTATGGAGGGCGTGGCCCAGAATGGTACATTTCCAGTGGCACCGGCCATCTCACAGGCTAGGGAGAAGAACAAACTCCCACTACTCCCGCTCCGGAGCAGATGGCACCCTAGACTCAGTCTCCAGCAGTCCCGCTTCTTGGGGTAGTTCAGCCAGTTGTTGCGGCACAGGCCGGTGATAGGCTCACCATGTCTTCTGAGGCCTTATTGAGATTGGATAAGTTTACTATGCTTTTTGCAGTTCACTTCAGTGATACACCTTCTTAGGACCCACAGGATTATCTTGACCGCTGCCATGAGGTGTTGCGGAACATGGGTATAGTTTAGACCAATGGGGTCGATTTTATTGTATTTTAGATGACGGGTTCCGCCAAGAGGTGGTGGAAATATTATACATTGACCATACTAGTTGGATCGCCTGCATTGACCTGGGAGCAGTTGTCATGGCCATTTCTAGACAAATTCCTCCTTATCACATTTAGAGATTATTACCGCAGGCAATTTGAGCGTTTACAGCAGGGCAGTATAATTGCTACTCAGTATGAGTCCCATTTTGTGGATTTAGCCCGTTATGCTCCCCTTTAACTACCTACTGAGGGAGAGAGAGACTGAGGAGGTTTATTGAGGGACTCACTCGCCCTATCAGGCTTCAGATGGCCAAGGAGACCGAAAGTGAGATTTCTTTTCAGGTGGCTGCTAACGTTGCAAGGAGGATCAAGATGGTTCTTGCACAGGAGAGAGGGCAGAGGTCTGATAAGAGGCCTCATCGGTTTGGTGGTTTCAGTGGTGCCTCGTCTGGAGGCAGGGGCAATTTTGGAAAGGGTCATCCTCCCAGACCGTTTCATTCAGTACTTCAAGCATCCCATGGTGCTTTAGGAAATCACGGTCCTAGTATGCCTTAATTTGGGCAGCCAACATTTAGTGCACATTCAGCTTATATTAGTGCACCACCACTCTAGAGTCATTACAGTGGTTATCCGGCCCGTTCGGGCCAGCTTTAACTTCAGCAGCCACTACAGCAGGATGGGTGTTATGAATGTGGGAACATTAGTCACATAAGGAGGTATTGCCCTAGGTTTTCGAGTAACAGTTCTCGGCAGGATTCTCGTGCCATCATACCGGCACTGGTGGCTTCACCGCCTGCTGATCAAGCTAGAGGTAGGGGTTAGGCAGCAAAAGGTGAAAGTTAGGTTGTTAGAGGTGGAGGACAGCCAGTTAGAGGTCATCCCAAGGGCGGGGTTCAAAGTGGTGGGGCCCAGCCCCGATTTAATGCTTTTCCAGCTAGGCCTGAGACCGAATCATCTGATGCAGTGATCATAGGTATTGTTCCAGTTTGCCAAAGAGATGCCTCAGTTCTATTTGATCCAGGATCTACTTATTACTATGTGTCCTCCTATTTTGCTTCATATTTGGTTGTGCCTCGTGATTCTATGAGTGCTTCTGTATGTGTGTCCACACCGGTAGGAGATTCTATTGTGGTAGAATATGTGTAGCGTTCA
Organism: Nicotiana tomentosiformis; assembly: GCF_000390325.3. Lineage (NCBI taxonomy): Eukaryota > Viridiplantae > Streptophyta > Magnoliopsida > Solanales > Solanaceae > Nicotiana > Nicotiana tomentosiformis. Next base: position 15,265,346 of record NC_090822.1, read on the forward strand.
TGTGTTGTTACTATTGGGAGTCTTGAGACTAGCATGGATCTTCCACTTCTTGATATGGTAGATTTTGATGTCATCTTATCATGGATTGCATGTCACCTTATCATGCTATATTGGATTGTCACGCCAAAATAGTGACCTTAGCCATGCCGGGGTTGCCTCACTTCGAGTGGAAAGGGACTCCTGGCCATTCTACCAGCAATGTTATCTCGTATATGAAGGCTCGGTGTATGGTCGAGAAGGGGTGTCTAGCTTATTTGGCTTATGTTCATGATTATAGTGCAGGGGTTCTTTCCATGGATGTCGTACCAGTTGTTCGTGAGCTTCCAGAGGTGTTTTCTGCAGACATGTCGGGGATGCCACCCAAAAGGGAGATTGATTTTTGTATTGATTTGGTTCCGGGCACTCAGGCCATTTCCATTCTGTCATACCGTATGGCCCATCCATAGTTGAAGGAATTGAAGGAGCAGTAGCAGGAAATGCTTGATAAGGGTGTCATTAGACCTAGTGTATCACCCTGGGGTGCACCTGCGTTGTTTGTGAAGAAGAATACTGGATCGATGAGGATGTGCATAGATTATTGGCAAGTAAACAAAGTCACCATCAAAAACAAGTATCCATTGCCGAGGATTGATGACTTATTTGATCAGCTTCAGGGTGTCAAGGTGTTTTCGAAGATTGATTTGAGATCTGGCTACCATCGTTTAAGGATTAGGGCATCTGATGTCCCTAAGACAGCTTTTCGGACCCGGTATGGGCATTACGAATTCCTAGTGATGTCATTCGGGCTGACAAATGCCCAAACAACAATTATGGATTTGATGAACCGAGTACTCAAACCTTACTTGGATTCTTTTGGGGTGGTATTCATTGATGATATCTTGATCTACTCTAACAATCGGGAGGAGCATGAGCACTTCGGATTGTGCTTCAGACATTGAAAAATAATCAATTATATGCAAAGTTTTCAAAATATGAATTTTCGTTAGACTTAGTTGCCTTCTTGGGCATGTTATATCGGCAGAACGTATAAAGGTGGATCCTAAGAAGATTTAGGTTGTTCAGAATTGGCCTACACCTACTTCACCGACAGAGATCCGGAGTTTCCTAGGTTTGGCGGGGTATTATCACCGGTTTGTGGATGGGTTTTCATCTATAACATCTCCATTTACCAAATTGACCCAGCAGTGTAATGACCTGGGCAGTCATTTTAAAATTTGTAGCCCCACTCCCCTATTTACTACTCATTTTGTGCTTTATAACTATTATGTAACTTGCTGGGGTAATTGGTTCGTGTCCGGAGAGGTTTTTTGAATGAATTGGAACACTTAGTTTCAAGTCTTAAAGCTTAAGTTCAAATGGTGACCGAATGTCGGCTTATATGCAAATGATCCCGGAATAGAATTTTGATGATTCCAACAGCTCTGTTTGGTGATTTGAGACTTAGGAGCGTGATCGAAATTTTTATTTGGAAGTTCGTAGTGAAATTAGGCTTGAAATGGCTAAAATAGGAATTTAAGTTTTGAAGTATAACCGGGGAGTTGACTTTTTGATATCGCGGTCAGAATCCAGTACTAAAATATTTCATAGCTCTGTTGTGTCATTTATGACTTGTGTGCAAAATTTGAGGTCAATCAGACTTGATTTGATAGGTTTCGACATTGAATGTAGAAGTTGGAAATTCTTAACTTTCAATAAGCTTGAATTGGCTTGTGAATTGTGATTTTAGCATTGTTTGATGTGATTGAGGTTTCCAATAAGTTTGTATGATGTTTTAGGACTTGTTGGTGTATTTGGTTGAGGTCCCAAGGGCCTCGGGTGAGTTTCGGATGGTTAACGGATCAAAAGTTAGACTTAAACAGCTGGTGCAATTTTTATTCTGCTGGAAATTCGGGGGTAGAAATCGAAGGCCTAGGACCGAAGGTCGAGGACGGAGTGCCGAGGGTCGAGGCCGAGAATCGAGGGCCATGATTGAGGCCGAGGATCGAGGGTCATGATCAAGGCCGAGGATCGAGGCCGAGGGTTGAGGATCGAGGCCGAGGACTAAAGGATGAGGGTCAGGGGTAATCTAGACAAAACTGTAAGTTATAAAGCAAGGGACTTCGTCCCAATTTCCATTTTTGACAAATTGGAGCTTGGGGACAGGCGATGTTTGGGAGATATTCAGAGAAACCATCAGGGTAAGTGTTCTTAACTCAATTATGGTTAGATTATCAGAATCCATCATTTGTTTTCACCATTTAATTAGTGTTGTAAGATTGAAATTTGGGAAAACTTTAGAAATCTCATAGAAACAAATTTTTGAGAATTCGGTGTCGATTCAGAGTCGTATTTGAGTGAAACCAGTATGGTTTGACTCGTAATTGAATGGGTTGTTAGATTTTGTGAGTTTCGACGAATTCCGAGACGTGGGCTCCATGGGCGATATTTGAGTTAATTTGGGATTTTTATTGACAAATATAGTATTTTCTTATGAAATTGATTCGTATAATTTTGGTTGATTGTATCAAATTATTTTGGCTAGATTCGAGCCATTCTGAGTTGATTATTCATGGAAAGGGCATTCTTACCGATTGATTGAGCTTGGTTCGAAGTAAGTGGCTTGCCTAATTGTGTGGGGGAAATCCCCTTAGGATTTGGTACTGTTTTGATATGTGAGCGTCGTGTACGTGGGGTGACGAGTACGTACACGGAGTAATTGTTGTAAAACCCCAATTTCTACTAAGTAATAACTTGGTTTCCTTCTTATTTGAGTCTTATCGACATGTGTAGTATCCCGTTACACTAAAATAGCATGCCTACTTGCTTTAATTGTTTATCTGAACTCCGTGTAGCATGTTTTAGTGAAATTCCTATTTTTCCTTGACTTGAACTTAGTCTCAATTGTAGTTTTCCCTGCTGTAACTGTTATTTCTATTGGTTGAGCTGCATATTTACTTTTTTGGACTACGGAAATGGTGTACCGAGATATCCCCCTATACCGAAAAGTTATTTTGGGACTATGAAACGGTATTCCGGGAGATCCCCCTGTCTTGCATATTTACTTTGGGACTACGGAACGGTATTCTGGGATACCCCCCTGCACATTTACGTTTGGGACTATGAGATAGTATCTCGAGATATCCCATGTTGTATTTATGTGTACTAAGTTGTTACCTTATATGAATTCTTTCCTATTAAATGTGAGTCTTTATTTTACAACGATATTTCATTCCTTCCTTGCTTTATTATTATATATACCAGTAGGGTACTGACCTGACCTCGTCACTACTCGACCAAGGTTAGGCTTGGCACTTACTGGGTACCGATTGTCAATAAGCCGAGATAGCTTTGGAGACTTCAAGGTTTATCTGTCACGTCTGCAGACCTCGGAGTCCCCTTCTACTCTTTCAAATGTCCATTATCTTCTGTATTATTCTTTTGTTAGACTCTGATGTAAAAAGACACTAGATTTTCCTTCTGTAGTTTGTGATTCATGATGTTTCGGGTTTTGGGATTATTTTGTATTTTTGAATAGTTGTTAATTGTACATGCCAAGCGGCATGGTACCCAATTATGTTGTTAAATTTATATTTTCATTTAATTATTTAGCAAATGTTTGGCTTACCTAGTCGTAGAGACTAGGTGTCATCACGACGTAATAAGGAGGGGAAATTGGGTCGTGACAAGTTGGTATCATAGTTACTGGTTCGTAGGTGCTATGAGTCACAAGCCGGTTTATTAGAGTCTCGCGGATCGGTACCGAGACGTATGTACTTATCTTCGGGAGGCGATGGAACAGTTAAGAAAATTTCAGTACTTATATTCCTTGTCGTGCGGAAATTGTTGAGTTTAAAAGTTCTAAACTTTTGTATTCTATTCTCTCGTAGATGGTGAGGACGCGTACAAGCAGATCTGATGACCAGGAACCCGCTCCCCCTACTAGAGATGCGAGAGGCCGGGGTCAGGGTAGAGGCCGATGACATCTATGTGGTGCAGCAAGAGCACCCGCACGAGCTGCTACAGAGGAGCCCCCAGTAGCTCCAGCTGGAGGGCAGACACCTGAGGTATATGTTTCTGTACCAGCGCCTTCGTGGAGACTCTAGCCCAATATTTGAGCATGTTCAGTACCTTAGCTCAAGCTGGATTGATTCCACTTGCTCCTGCCACATCTCAGGCCAGGGGAAGAGCACAGACTCCTGTTGCCAGTACTCCAGAGCAGCGGATTTAGGTCGACCAGGTTCCAGAAATTGTACCAATGCAGCTGGTAGCTCCAACTCAGCCCGAGGTTAGAGATACTACTTCTGAGGTGGAGTAGCTTAGACTTGAGAGGTACAAGAAGTAACACCCACCTACCTTCACCGGATTAGCTAGAAATGATGCTCAGGGTTTTCTGGAGGAGTGTCATCGTATTCTCTGTACTATGGGCATAGCGGAGATGAGTGCGGTTTCTTTTACCACCTTCCAACTTAGAGGAACAGCCTATCACTGGTGGCGTGCTTATGACTTGAGTAGTCCAGATAAGGCAGCTTCACTTACTTGGACTTAGTTCTCGAATATATTTTTGAGAGAGTATGTCCCTCAGAGCCTTAGGGACTCATGGCGCGCGGAGTTTGAGCAGATGCGCTATGGATCTATAACTGTGTCAGAGTATGCAGTATGTTTCAGTGATTTGGACCGACATGCACCGTCCTTAGTTGCCACAGTTCGAGAGAAGGTTCGACGGTTTATTGAGGGACTCCATCCCAGCATCCAGATTAGTATGGCCAGGGAGTTGGAGATAGATATTTCTTATCAGCATGTTGTGAGTATTGCCAGGAGATTGGAGGGCATGCTTTCCCGGGATAGAGAGGATAAGGAGGCCAAGAGGTCTCGAGAGACTGGTAATTATTTTGGAGCTTGTGTCCCAGCAGCTCGCCATGGTAGGGGTTATGTGATTCGCCTTGTTCATTCAGCTTTTCCAGCCGCCAGTGGAGTTCCAGCTCCTTCTAGGCCCCAGGAGCCTTATTATTCACCTCTAGTATCTAGTGTGCCTCATGCATGGGGTATTCCTAGCGGCCAGTCTAGCAGATCTGGCCCGAGCCAACCACATCAGCCACGCCCTCCTAAATCTTGAGTATGGCGACACTCGCCCCAGATTTCCCCAGATTTAGGAGGGGTGCACCTCCACAGACTTCTCATCCACAACGTGCTCCACCGGGTACTCAGGCAATGATTACAGCACCAGCTACCACCCCACCTACTCATCCTGCCCGAGGTGAAGGTTGGGGAGGTAGAGGTCTCCCAGGAAGAGGAGGCAGCTACTTTTGATTCTGTCATTACAGGTATTGTTCCAGGCTATCATAGAGATGTGTAGGTATTATTTGGCCCATGCTCTACATATTCATATGTGTCCTCTTATTTTGCCTTGTATTTGGGCATATCTCTGGATTCTTTGAGTTCCCCTATTTATGAGTCTACTCCTATGAGAGTTTCTCTTGTTGTGGACAACGTGTATTGGTCATGTTTGATTGCTCTTAGTGGTTTTGAGACCAGAGCCGATTTATTATTGCTCAACATGGTGGACTTTGATATTATTTTGGGCATGGACTAGTTGTCTCCCCATTATGCTATTCTTGATTGTCACTCTAGGACCGTGACGCTGGCTATGCCAAAAATTTGGCGATTAGAATGGAGAGGTACCTTAGAGTATACTCCCAGCAGAGTTATTTCATTTCTTAAAGCTCAACGAATGGTTGATAAAGGGTGTGACGCATATCTAACTTATGTGAGAGATTCCAGTATTGATACCCCTACAGTTGAGTCAGTTCCAGTAGTGAGGGACTTTCTAGATGTGTTTCCAGCTGATCTTTTGGGCATGCCGCCCGACAGAGATATTGATTTTGGCATTGATTTGTTGCCGGGCACTCAGCCCATCTCTATTCCTCCATATCGTATGGCTCCTCTTGAATTAAAGGAGTTGAAGGAGCAGTTACAAAAGTAGTTTGATAAGGGCTTCATTCGTCCCAGTGTATCACCTTGGGGTGTTTCAGACTTGTTTGTGAAGAAAAATGATGGTTCTATGCGTATGTGCATTGATTATCGCCAATTGAACAAAGTCACAGTGAAGAACCGGTATCCTTTGCCTCGTATTGATGACCTACTTGATGAGTTACAAGGTGCCAGAGTGTTTTCCAAGAATGACTTGCGTTCAGGTTATCATCCGATGAAGATTCGGGAGCCATATATCCCAAAACCTGCTTTCAGGACTAGATATGGTCACTATGATTTTTTTGTTATGTCTTTTGGGTTGAGCAATGCCCCGACAACTTTTATGCACTTGATGCACAGTGTGTTCTTGCCTTATCTTGAATCATTCATCATTGTGTTTATTGACGACATTTTGGTGTACTCCCGGACTCGAGAAGATGATGAGCAGCGCCTGAGGATTGCACTTCAGACCTTGAGAGAAAAGAAGTTATATGCAAATTTTTCAAAGTATGAGTTTTCACTAGACACAGTGTCATTCTTAGATCATATAGTATCGAGTGATGTTATCCTGGTGGATCCGAAGAAGATTGAAGTAGTGCAGAGTTGGCCCAGACCATTTTCAGCTACAGAGATCCGGATCTACCCTTTCGAAGGGAGGTTTTCTATTCTATTGTTCATGCGTTGAAGATTTGGCGGCATTATTTATACGGTGTTCCTTGTGAGATTTACACCGATCACCAGAGTTTGCAGCATCTATTCAAGTAGAAGGATCTTAATTTGCGTCAGAGGAGGTGGTTGGAGCTACTTAAGGATTGTGATATCACCATTGTGTACCACCCTGGGAAGGCCAATGTGGTGGCTGATGCTTTGATTCGCTGATCAGAGAGATTGAGGAGCTTAGCATATCTACCAGCAACAGAGAGGCCCATGGCGTTGGATATTCAGGCCTTAGCCATCCAGTTTGTGAGATTGGATATTTCTTAGCCGAGTCGAGTATTGGCTTGTGTGGTCTCTCGGTCTTCTCTTTATGACCGTATCAGGGAGCGTCAGTATGATGACCCCCATATGCTTGTCCTTAAGAACACGGTCCAGCACGATGATGCTAAGAAGGTCACTATTGGAGATGATGGTGCATTTAGGATGCAGGGCATGCTATATGCACCCAATGTAGATGGTTTGCGTGAGTGCATTCTCCAGGAGGCTCAGAGTTTGCTGTACTTTATTCATCCGGGTGTTGCGAAGATGGAGGAGAATGAAGAAGGACATAGTCAAGTATGTGGCTCGATGTCTGAATTGCCAGTAGGTAAATTATGAGCATCAACGACCAGGTGCATTACTTCAAACGTTAGAGATTCTGGAGTGGAAATGGGAGTGAATCACTATGGATTTTGTTATTGGATTCCTACGGACTCAGTGAAGGTTTGATGCAGTTTGGGTGATTGTGGATAGGCTGACCAAGTCAGCTTATTTCATTCCTGTGATGACTACCTATTCTTCTGAGCAGTTGGCTCGGATTTATGTCAACGAGATCGTCAAACTTCATGGCGTACCGGTATACATCATATCTGACCGGGGTATGCAATTTACATCACGGTTGTGGAGGGTTGTACAGCAGGAGTTAGGTACTTGGGTTGAGTTGAGCATATCATTTCACCCTCAGACGAACGGACAGTCCGAGCGCACTATTTAGATACTGGAGAACATGCTCTGCGCTTGTGTGATAGATTTTGGGGGTGCTTGGGATCAATTCTTACCACTTGCTGAGTTTGCTTACAATAACAGCTACCAGTCGAGCATTCAGATGGCTCCGTATGAGGCCTTGTATGGTAGGCATTGACGGTCTCAAGTGGATTGGTTCGAACTGGGTGAGGCTAGGCTATTGGGTACAGATTTGGTTCAGGATGCCTTGGAGAATGTTAAGGTGATTCAGGATAGACTTCACACAGTCCAGTCCATAAAAATAGGTATACAGACCGGAAGGTTCGCGATATTGCATTCATGGTTGGTGAGCGGGTCTTGCTCCGGGTTTCGCCTATGAAGGATGTTGTGAGGTTCGGAAAGAAGGCAAGTTGAGCCCTAGGTATATTGGGCCATTTGAGATTCTTGAGAGAGTTGGGGAGGTGGCTTACTAACTTGCCCTACCACCTAGTCTCTCCCCAATTCATCCAGTGTTCCATGTTTCCATGCTCCGGAAGTATCATGGCAATCTGTCTCGTGTGTTAGACTTCAGTTCAGTTCAGTTGGACAAGGATCTATCTTATGTTAAGGAACCAGTGGTTATTTTGGACATGTAGGTTCGAAAGCTGAGGTCAAAGGACATTGCTTCCGTGAAGGTTCAGTGGAGGGGTCATCCGGTCGAGTAGATGACTTGGGAGATCGAGCACGATATGCGCAGCCATTATCCTCATCTTTTAACTACTTCAGGTATGTCTCTATGCTCGTTCGAGGACGAACGATTGTTTTAAGAAGGGGAAGATGTAATGACTCGGCCAGTCCTTTAAAAGTTGTAGCCCTAGTCCCGTATTTACTGCTCATTCTGTGCTTTATAACTGTTATGTAACTTGCCGGGGTAATTGGTTTGGGTCCGGTGAGGTTTTTTGAATAAATTGGAACACTTAGTTCCATGTTTTAAAGCTTAAGTTCAAATGGTGACCGGATATCAACTTATGTGCAAACGACCCAGGAATAGAATTTTGATGATTCCAACAGCTCCGTATGGTGATTTTGGACTTCGGAGCGTGATCGAAATTTTTATTTGGAAGTCCGTAGTGAAATTAGGCTTGGAATGGCTAAAATAGGACTTTAACTTTTGAAGTATGACCGGGGAGTTGACTTTTTTATATCGCAATCGGAATCCAGTACTAAAAATGTTTATAGCTCCGTTGTGTCATTTATGACTTGTGTGCAAAATTTGAGGTCAATCGGACTTGATTTGATAGGTTTCGACATCGAATGTAGAAGTTGGAAATTCTTAAGTTTCATTAAGCTTGAATTGGTGTGTGAATTATGATTCTAGCACTGTTTGATGTGATTTGAGGTTTCCAATAAGTTCGTATGATGTTTTAGGACTTGTTGGTGTATTTGGTTGAGGTACCGAGGGCCTCGAATGAGTTTTGGATGGTTAACGGATCAAAAGTTTGACTTAAACAGTTGCTGCAATTGTTATTTTGCTGGATATTCGGGGCCAAAAATCGAAGGCTGAGGATCGAGGCCGAGGATCGAAGGCCGAGGACCGAAGGCCGAGGACCGAAGCCAAGGATCGAAGGCTGAGGATCCAGGCCGAGGGTCGAGGCCGAGGATCGAGGTCGAGGAACGAAGGCCGAGGGTCGAGGGTCGACGGCAGCCTGGACAGAACTGTAAGTTATAAAGCAGGGGACTTCATCCCCTTTTCCAATTTTGACAAATTGGATCTTGGGGAGAGGCGATTTAGGGAGATTATTAGAGAAAACATCGAGGTAAGTGTTCTTAACTAAATTATTATTAGATTATCTGAATCCATCATTTGTTTTCACCATTTAATTAGTGTTTTGAGATTGCAATTTGGGAAAATTTTAAAAATCTCATAGAAACGATTATTTGAGATTTCGGTGTCGATTCAGAGTCAGATTTGAGTGAAACTTGTATGGTTGGACTCGTAATTGAATGGGTTGTCGGATTTTTTGAGTTTCGCCGGATTCCGAGAAATGCAAATTTTGAGTTAATTTCGTATTTTTATTGAAAAATGTAGTATTTTCTTATGAAATTGATTCCTATAATTTTTGTTGACAGTATAGAATTATTTTGGCTAGATTCGTGCCATTCAGAATTCGATATTCATTGAAAAGGCGTTCTTTCCAATTGATTAAGCTTGGTTCGAGATAAGTGGCATGCCTAACTTTGTGTGGGGGAAATCCCCTTAGGATTTGGTATTGTTTTGATATGTGAGCGTCGTGTACGTGGGGTGACGAGTACGTACACGGGCTAATTGTTGTAAAAACCAGATTTCTACTAAGTAATAACTTGTTTTTCCTTCTTATTTGAGTCTTATCAATATGTGTAGTATCTTGTTCGACTAAAATAGCATGACTACTTGTCTTAATTGTTTATCTTAACTTCGTGCAGCATGTTTTATTGAAATTCCTTATTTTCCTTGACTTGAACTTAGTCTCAATTGTAGTTTTTCCTACTGTAACTGTTATTTCTGTTGGTTGAGCTGCATATTTACTTTGGGTCTACGGAACTGTAATCCAGGAGATCCCTTTATACTGGATATTTATTTTGGGACTACGGAACGGTATTCCGGGAGATCCCCTTGTCTTGCATATTTACTTTGGGACAACGAAACGGTATTCCGGGAGATTCCCCTACACATTTAGGTTTGGGACTACGAGACGGTATCTCGGGAGATCCCCTGTTGTATTTTTGTGTACTAAGTTGTTACCTTTTGTGAATTCTTTCTTGTTAATTTTCAGTCTTTATTTTACTGCGATATTTCATTCCTGCCTTGCTTTATTATTATATATACTAGTAGGGTCCTGACCTAACCATGTCACTACTCGATTGAGGTTAGGTTTGGCACTTACTAAGTATCATTTGTAGTGTACTCATGCTACTCTTTGTACATGTTGTTCGTGTGCAGATCTAGGTGCTCCTAATTAGCCGCACTGTCAGTAAGCCGAGATAGCTTTGGAGACTTCAAGGTATATCTGCTGCATCCGCAAACCTCAGAGTCCCCTTCTACTCTTTCACATGTCCTTTATCTTATGTATTTTAATTTTTTAGACTCTTATGTATAGACACACCATATTTTCCTTCTTTAGTTTGGGATTCACGATGTTCCGGGTTTTGGGATTACTTTGTATTTTTGAATAGTTGGTTAGTGTACGTGCCAAGCGGCATGTTACCTAATTATGTTGTTAAATTTATGTTTTTATTTCATTATTCCGCAACTGTTAGGCTTACCTAGTCGTAGAGACTAGGTGCCGTCACGACGTAATAAGGATGGAAACTGGATCGTGATAAGAAGGGTACCCCATTCAAATGGTCAGATGAGAGTGAGCTGAGCTTTCAGAAGTTCAAGATTGCGTTGAGTACGACGCCAATGTTGGTATTACCCACAAGTTCAGGATCATATACGATATATTGTGATGCATCTTGCATTGGGCTTGGTGCAGTATTGATGCAAGATGGTAGGGTGATTGAATATGCATCGCGGTAGTTGAAAGTTCACGAGAACCATTATCATGTTCATGACTTAGAATTGGCATCCATTGTACATGCACTGAAGATTTTGAGGCATTAGCTTTACGTTGTCTCGTGTGAGGTATTTACTGATCATCGTAGTTTACAATATCTGTTTAACCAAAAGGATCTCAATTTGAGACAGAGAAGATAGTTGGAGTTGTTGGAAGATTATGATATCACTATTTTGTATCACCCCGGAAAGGCCAATGTGGTGGCTGATGCATTGAGTAGGAAGGCTGTGAGTATAGGTAGTTGTAACGACCCGACCGGTCGTTTGAGCCCTAATGCTTCATTCAACGGTTCGAGGACTTGAGTATCTTCATTTTAGGTGCTATGAATCGTACGCGTGGTCGGAATTAAATTTCGGGAAGTATGGAGTTGATTTTGAAAGAAAATTCTAAATTTGGAATCTTAAATTTGGAAGAGTTGACCAAACTTTGACTTATGAGTAAACGACCTCGGAATCAGGAATTTCAGGTTCCAACAGGTTTGTATGATGATTTTTAACCTGGTCATATGTCCGGATCGAGTTTTGGGATTACCCGAGAGCGTTTCGACGCCTATTATGGAAGTTGGCATTTTTAGAAGGATTTCTCAAATCTGAGTTGAAATGCATTTCAATGTTATCAACGTCCGTTTGGGATTCCGACTTTGGAAATAGCTCCGTATGGTGATTCTGGTATTGGGATTGCGTCAGAATGTGGATTTGGCGGTCTGTAGGTCATTTCGGCGTCAATTGGCGAAAGTTAGAAATTTGGACAATTTTGAGAAGTTTGACCCGGGAGTGGGCTTTTTGATATCGGGGTCAGATTCTGATTCTGGAAGTTGGAGTAGGTCTGTAATGTTAATTATGACCTGTGTGCAAAATTTGATGTCAATCAGACGTGATTTGATAGGTTTCGGCATCGATTGAAAAAATTTGGAATTTCAAAGTTCATTTTGTTTGAATTGGAGGGTGATTCGTAGTTTCAATGTTGTTTGGCGTGATTTGAGGCCTCGCCTAAGTTCATAATGTGTTTTGGGACATATTGGTGTATTTGGTTAAGGTCCCGGGGGCCTCGGGTGGATTCCACGTGGTTAATAGATCGAATTTGGAATTTGAGGAAGAGTTAAAGCATGCTGGGCATCTGATATAATCGCACATGCATGAAGAGGGTCGCAGGTCCGAAGAATAGCTCGCAGAAGTGGAAGGGGCCAAGGCTGTTGAGAACCGCAGGAACGAAAAGGGTTGTGCATCTGCAATGGCACATATGCGAGGTCAATAGTCGCAGAAGTGGCAAGAGCCGCAACTGCGGAAGAATTCCGTAAAAGCGAGAGGCGCAGATGCGACCTCTTGTCCGCATCGGAAGTCACTGAACATAAATTTGAGTTTTCGCTATTTTTAGCCATTTTTGGATTTTGGAGCTCGGATTGGACAACTTTGGAGAGGAAATGATTCACACAACTTGGGGTAAGTGTTCTTGACTCCCTTGTAATTATAATTCTTGAATTAATCTTCATTTTTGGTATATGATTATCAAATCTTCAAGAGAAATCGAAGAAAATTTCTATAAATTCATAAAAAATGAATTTTCGAGTTTTGAATGTCGATTCGGAGTCAGATTTGAGTGAACTTAGTATGGTTGAACTCGTAATTGGATTGGTTGTCGGATTTTGTGAGTTTCGCCGGGTTCCGAGATATGGGCTCCACTGCCAACAGTTCGAGCAAAATTGGAAATTAGTTGCAATTGATTAACGATGGGTATTATAACACATTTTGATTAATTTGCACATTGTTTGGATAGTTTTGGGTCGACGAGCATCGATTTGAGGTATTAACGTGGCGTTGGTGCCGGCTATGGAGCTTCGGAGTGAGGTAAGTCTTTTGTCTAACCATGTAAGAGGAAATTTAGCCCATAGGTGATTTAAATTAATAATTGTTGCTAATTGTGGGGGCTACGTACGCACGAGGTGACGAGAGTCCGTGCGTAGTTACTAATATTGCTAAGTCTGGGTAGTTTAGGACTCAAATCATGAATTACTTATGATAATTGCATCTTTCAGTTAATTGAAATGTTGGATTTTTTGTTGTAAATTGTTAGAGGAAATAATAAGAGACCAAAATTTCACATACTTGAATTTTGTGGGAAAATCTTTAACTGTTAATTAATATTTGTACATCCTCTTGTATTAATCTTATAACATATATATTCTCATTCCGGAGGTATATAAGAAAATGTCCTCCTTTCTTATGGAGCGGACCGAACACCTTGGTAGTATAGATGCATTTATGGATCACGCCGCATGTCCCTCGACAGTGTACACGACACTATAGATCGGGTCGTACGACCTCGGCAGAAATCGTTCCTAATAATAATAATTACACGATACCTTGATAATTCATTGCAGCTTGTGAAGCTAATTGATAAATTGGAAATTATTGGAATTGAAAGAATTAATTATTTCAGCTTGTTAAGGACATTATTACTGTTCACATAAATCATGTTTATTTAAATATTTCCATGCTAATTTTATTGACCCATAGTGAATCTCAAAGTCGACCTCTTGTCACTACTTCTTCGAGATTAGACTTGATACTTACTGGGTACACGTGCTTTGCGTACTCATACTACACTTGCTGCACATTTTTATGCATGTACATATATGTCTAGCGGCCTTGTGGACGCAGAGGTGTGGTTAATGCGGGGACTTAGGTGAGATGAATTCTATATTACGATCCACAACCAGTAGAGTATCCTTCAGAGTATATTCCGGTTGGTGAGAGGTCGTTAGCTGCAGATGTACAGACTTTGGCTAATCCGTTCGTGAGGTTAGATGTTTCTGAGCCGAGTCGGATTCTAGCTTGCACAGTCGCTCAATCTTTTTTATATGAGCACATCAGAGAGCGGCAGTATGATGATCCTCTCTTACTTGTCCTTAAGGACACGGTGCGGCACGGCGATGCCAAATAGGTGGTTGTAGGGGAAGATGCAGTTCTACGGATGCAAGGTCGTATTTGTGTGCCAAATGTTGATGGGCTTCGTGAATTCATTCTTGAAAAGGCACACAGTTCCAGGTATTCTATTCATCCAGGTGCCACCAAAATGTATCAATATTTGCGGCAACATTATTGGTGGAGGAGAATGAAGAAGGATATAGTTGATTATGTAGCTCAGTGTCTAAATTGTCAACAAGTCAAGTACGAGCATCATAGACCTGGTGGTTTGCTTCAGAAGTTAGAGATTCGTGAGTGGAAGTGGGAGCGTATCACTATGGATTTTGTTGTTGGGATCCCACGGACTCAAAGAAACTTTGACGCAATTTGGGTCATTGTGGACAGGTTGACCAAGTCAGCACATTTCATTCCAGTGGCAGTTACCTATCCTTCATAGGGTTAGCTGAAATTTACATTCGTGAGATTGTCCGCCTTCATGGTGTGCCCGTGTTTATTATTTCAAATCGAGGTACACAGTTTACTTCACACTTCTGGAGGGCTGTACAGCGTGAGTTAGGCACGTGGGTTGAGTTGAGTACAGTATTTCATCGACAAACAGACGGTCAATCAGAGCGCACTATTCAGATATTGGAAGATATGATTCGCGCTTGTGTCATAGACTTTGGAGGTTATTGGGATCGGTTCTTGCCACTTGTAGAGTTTGCTTATAACAATAGCTACCGGTCAAGTATTCAGATGGCTCCATATGAGGCATAATACGGAAGGAGATGTCGTTCGCCAGTTGGATGGTTTGAACTGGGAGAGGCTCGGTTGTTAGGTACCGATTTGGTACAGGATGCCTTGGACAAAGTCAAAATTATTCAGGATCGACTTCGCACAACTCAGTCTAGACAAAAGAGTTATGCCGACCGTAAAGTTCGTGACATTGCATTCATAGTGGGTGTAATGACCCGATCGGTTATTTTGAGTATTACAGCCTTGTCCCAATTTACTGCTCAATTTATGCTTTACAGTTGTCTATATGGTAAAAACCAATTTCGGCCTTCGTATGACTGGTCGATATGGGAACATAATGGACCGAAGAGTGTCTTCATAATATCGGGATAAGATCCAAAGCCAGGTTACCGAGCTTTGAGTTTCAGGGACAGATCAATATCGAGCTCGAAGTCATTATCGAGCTAGAATCCAAATCGAACTATGATGCGAAGCGACGTTATCGATCTTAAGAGTCAAAGACCGACTAATACTAAGACCGAATCAATACCGAGCTCATAGACAAGAGTCGTTACAGCCGCACTAAGGGAGAGAATCTCAGTGAAAATTAGGGAAAATATGATTTATCATAAGTTCCCCACTATGTAGTTTTAATTATATATAAAGTAGGATCCCTCGACTATAAGAGGGATGGCTATTATTTCTGTTGGGAGGGATGATTGAAAGTCATTCATACGCTGTAAACTCAAATACTGTTGATACATTCCCATATGGAAAGATTATCCTTTTGAGCTTCATACATTATTTCAACTTGCTTATTCATAAATCATTTTCCTTTCAGCTTTACTTATTTTTCATTCTTTGTAGTCAATATTTGATATTTCTACTTCCCTTTACGATTTGTTTCAATTTATACCACGTATCCTTAGAACTACGTATAAATTCAACTTCACCCGTTTTTCGGGTAAACAATTTAGCGCCCACCGTAGGGCTAAGGATAGCAGTGATTATTTGATTCGAATCTCTGCAAAACACACCATTTTACGCTCGTTTTTGGAGGTGTCTTTGATTTATGATTAGAAACTACGAACTCCCAATTACTGGCCCTACATATCAACAACGAAGCTAGCCTTCAAGATAAAAATAACAACTTGATGACCGGGTAGGAAAGGTTGCTCGTCAATGCCGTTGGAGCTCGAATCAAGGTGACAATAGACGTTAATTTACATGTGGACATCGATGCAAACCAACATTCCGACCCTGAAAATAGCATTCTCGGTGGAACTCGATCTGCAGCTCAAAATACCCAAAACGTTGTGGAAAATAGAATTAGCTTGCGTATGATTTTCGAAATGTTGCAAGCTCAACAGGTAGCGATAGCATAGCTGTAGATCCAAACCTAGGTACCAAGCAGGTCGGATCCCAGTCCACCCCAAGAAATCACCCACAGAACGGAGCGAATTATACTAAGGTCAAATGAGCAAGAATCAGGGACTAATCCCAGAATTACTAAGACACTCGATAAACTCGCAAAACAAATCGAAGAAAACAATAAAAAGGTGGAAACATATAACTCCAGTGTCGATCAGATCTCGGGGGCACCACCACTGTTAAAAGGGTTGGATTCCAAACAGTTCGTGCAAAAGGCTTTTCCCCCGAGTGCAGCTCCAAAACTGATCCCCAAAAAATTCCGCATGACCGAGATTCCTAAATACAATGGAACGACCGACCCCAACGAACATGTCACCTCTTACACATGTGCCATCAAGGGTAACGATTTAGAAGATGATGAAATCGAATCTGTGCTGTTGAAAATATACAGGGAGACCCTTTCGAAGGGAGCGATGATTTGGTATCACAACCTGCCACAAATTCCATCGACTCATTTATAATGTTAGCAGATTCTTTAGTAAAGGCACACGCCGGGTCCATAAAGGTCGCAATGAGGAAATCGGACCTTTTCAAAGTATGACAAAGAGATAATGAAATGCTGGAGGAGTTTGTGTCCCGATTTCAAATGGAACGCATGGAGTTACCATCGGTCACAGATGATTGGGCCGTTCAAGCTTTCACCCAAGGGTTGAACGAACGGAGTTCGATAACATCACGTCAGTTGAAACAAAATTTGATCGAGTATCCAGCTGTAACTTGGGTAGATGTGCACAATCGATATCAATCAAAGATCAAGGTTGAGGACGACCAATTAAGAACCCTTTATGGTTCAGTACATCCAAATTGGTCGGCACTTAAAAACCATAGGGACATCGACGGGGAGCTAAGGTCGAACAGAGACTAATATCAACCATATACCGCATATCGAAGGAACAATGGTTCAGGACACAATTCTGCCCGGAATAATCGAAGAACTGATCGATGACAGAATTCTCGGGGACTTATGAGCAAAAGTAGTTTTGACAAGTATGTCGATCCAATATAGGCACCTTGGTTATCGGAATAGAAATTTAGCATCGATGCATCAGCCATTGTATCGGCAATCGGAATCATCAAAGATACTAGGTGGCCCAAACCCATACAAACCAATCCTTCCCAGAGAAAACCAAATTTGATGTGTAAGTATCATGGCACGCATGATCATAAGACCGAGAATTACAGAAAATTAAGGGAGGAGGTAGCCCGTCTATTTAATAAGGGCCACTTCGAGGGTTCCTCAGTGATCAAGCCAAGAATCATTTCAGAGAAAGGGACGCCAACAGGAAAAAATGAATAGGAGGAACCCCAACATGTCATTCATACGATCATCGGTGGGGTCGACATTCCACAAGGACCCATATTCAAATGCACTAAGGTATCAATCTGTCACGCCCCGAACCTAGGAGCGAGACAAGCACCCCGTGCCTCACCTAACCTGGCGTACCAAATTGCGACTAAGGGACTCTGAACACATAATGTCATACTTTGGCCATGGGGCCACCTTGCAAGACAATTTGCGAAGCAAAATATAAAACTGAATGGAAACTAGCACTAACTAAATATCAATATAAAGCTAGGCCGACAAGGCCGTCATAGCTACTACAGCTGACAAACCACCAATTTATACAAACCCAACATACTGCACTAACCAACAGGATATGCCTACAAGCCTCTACTGATAGATGTACTGTGATCGGAACAGGGCCCCGACCTACCCATAACATATATACAGATATACATAAGATGTACACAAAACTCTAGTCCTGGCAACTCCGAAAGACGTGGAGCTTACCGATCAGGCGGAACTCGGAAAACACCTACTGAGGAGGTCTACCCGTCTGTCTGTCTGAACCTGCACGCATGAAATGCAGCGCCCCCAAAAAAGGGACGTCAGTACGAAATAATGTACCGAGTATGTAAGGCAATAAAATAACTGAAATCTGAAACTGAACTGATAATATGATAACTGAAATTAACTGGGAGTCAAAGATGATCTGGAGATATACTTACCTGCTGATACTGACTCAACTCCTTCAATATAGTAAGTAAAATAATTGTACGGCCTTATAAGGCTCGATATATATAACTGCTCTGCCATAGTAGGCTCGCTTATAGGCGCTCGGCCATACTAGGCTATGTATCTCGACCATGCTGGGCTCGCTCATAGGCGCTCGGCCACAGTAGGCTCGGTATATAACTTTCCATCTGATCAGAGGTTGCCCAATAGGGGCCTGCCCATCGATTATAGCTCGATGGTAATGAAAATACTGTAATACTGTATATATAGGCTTGCTGCTCTCTTGACTGAAAGAAGACAATACTAAAATTGAATATAGAGTCTCGATAAGGAATAATATTGTAACTTATGAGACTAGAATAGTGTGAATAAATTCATGAATATGAACTTCTCTTTTTGTCTCATTACTAACACATGTAGCTACGAGATCATGCCAAAATGAAGGAAGGCTTAGCCTTAACATACCTTATCACAATCTTTTCAATCACCAAGTTGAACTCACCTCTTCGCACCTTAATCTACAAGAATGATAATAATACTATCATTAAGTTACGAAAGGTACAACTATCGCACAACGAACGACAAACCTATTTTGTATTAAAACGGGCAGCATCTCCCCTATAATATGCCCTTCCTCCAACTTCAAGATAACACCAACAATACAAGGACAGAACAATAACAACATATATACATCATTTTCCAGCCCTATATACACCATCAAATACTACAAAACAGCCCAACACACCCCAATCTCTTCGTACACAAAACGACCACCGTAGTAGTGTCAAACGACCCGAAAATATTATGACGAACGACCAGCCAACCACCCTACATTTATATGGTGTTTATAAACCCCCTTCCTCCTCCAAAACTCCACAAAATAGTAATAAAACACGCAGCCCAACAGCAACACAAAACAGTCCACAAAACAGTCCGCTACAAGTGAATAACTCGAACTCACGGCTTCCGATCACCGTCCCGTGAGTTCTTACAAGTATAGAACGACTTACCATGAATTTACAGTAGAAAAAATGGATGAAAGAGAGCAGTAAACTCACCTTATTTGTTGGATAACTCAGCTCCTATCTTGGTTCTTCAAACTCTAAGTTTTACCTCCAATTGGAACTTGAAAGGGAGAGAAAATCAATTAGGGTTTGTGGGAAATTTTTGGGAGGATTCTTTGCAGAGCTTATGTCTGGTTATTATGCTCTATTTTAAGTCTAATATATGAAGAAAATAGGCCCTTAAAAGGCCTCTTTGGACGACCCGAAATGGCCCATTTTTGGGCTTTCATTTAAGCAAGTAGGTGACACACCTACTTGTCACCTAGCAGCTTGCGCAGTATCGCAAAAATGCACATATCTCTCTACTCCGATGTCGTATTGACAAATGGTTTAATGCGTTGGAAAATAGACTCATAGATCTTTAATTTGATGGGTGGAACACACCATAACTCTAAGTATATTGGGAGAAAATTGCAGTTACATTTGACCCAAAGTTTCAGTAAAACTTATGAATGTAACTTGTGATGACTTTCATCGACTTTTGTTCCACAACTCGCTTGACTTAAAAACATAACACACGGATGTAATACGACTAATATAAATCATAACATAATCTCTTTATCATGTTAATCACCCTAGTCTCACCCCAAAGGTACATGTTATAACATTCCCAACTTGTCGACTTTCGATGAAACATTGTTTTATTTAATTGCTTTAGCTTCTGAACTGTCCAACCCTCTTTGTACTTGTTGTTCATGATCTTCAATATTTGTAACCTCAGAGGTAACATGATTAACTTACTTTATATACTTTTAAATATTATCTCATTTTTTTGTCCTACATTAGTTTACTTACGACGCATTTTTACATACGAAAATATAGGGTGTAACATCACTCCCCCCTTGGGAACATTCGTCCTCGAATGTTTACTCTTGGAGACTTTGGAAACTTTTTCCAGAGTATCCTTCGTACACTAGGTTAAAACCAACCTGCACGTAGCCAGAAACATACTATGCATGCCACACATGGCCAATCTTTATAAATAGCAGCAATTTGCCTCTGACATAATCCTGTCTCGTAGCCCTGCTACATCTGGAACACACAAATGACCCTTGTATCTGAGAACCCCATCTCCCTTGAGCTCTAACAATGGCTTCTTCTGCTGCGGAACTCGCTCTCTCAACTCGACCAACTCTGGGTCCTCGTACTGCCTTTCCTTGACTTCAGCTATGAGGGATGATTTTGCAGCGTTTTGGATTACAACTCCACCATCCTCAGAATCTACTAACCGAACCCCCAACGAAGCCAATTGATGAATATCTCTAGCTAATTGTCTTTTCTCGGGCTCTACATGTGCTAAGCTACCCATAGATCGGCGACTTAAGGCATCTGCTACAACATTAGCTTTCCCTGGATGGTAGAGAATGTTAACATCGTAATCTTTCAATAACTCAAGCCATCGCCTCTGTCGCAAATTCAACTCTTTCTGCTTGAAAATATATTGTAGGCTTTTATGATCAGTAAATATATCAACATGAACACCATATAAATAATGCCGCCATATCTTAAGTGCATGGACAACCGCAGCTAACTCGAGGTCGTGGGTCGGATAATTCCTCTCGTGCTTCCTCAACTGCCTTGAAGCATATGCAATTACCTTCCCATGTTGCATCAGGACACATCCTAACCCGACACCTGATGCATCACAATACACGGCATAACCCTCTAGACCCTCTAGAAGTGTTAGAACTGGAGCTGAGGTCAACTTGTTCTTAAGCTCTTGGAAACTCCGCTCACAAGCCTCTGTCCATTGAAACTTAGTTTCTTTCTGTGTCAACTTCGTCAATGGTGCCGAAAGGGAAGAAAAACCCTCTACGAACCTCCGATAGTATCCTGCTAAGCCTAGAAAGCTACGAACCTCTGTCGGAGTGGTAGGTCTAGGCCAAGATTTCACGGCCTCAATCTTCTGAGTGTCCACCTTTATCCCTTCATCTGATACAATATGCCCCAAGAATGCTACAGACTTCAACCAGAACTCACATTTAGAAAACTTAGCATACAACTTACGATCACGGAGGGTTTGGAGTACCGCTCACAGGTGGTCCGCATGCTCATCCTCTGAACGGGAATAAACCAGAATATCATCAATAAATACTATCACGAACAGATCTAAAAATGGCCGGAATAGGCTATTCATCAAGTCCATAAATACAGCGGGTGCATTAGTCAACCCGAAGGACATGACAAGGAACTCGAAGTGGCCATATCGGGTCCTGAAGGCTGTCTTCGGAATATCTTTTTCCCGAACTCTGACCTGGTGGTACCCCGACCTCAAATCAATCTTGGAAAAGCATCTAGCTCCCTGCAACTGATCAAACAAGTCATCGATCCTTGGAAGTGGATACTTATTCTTAATAGTTACCTTGTTCAACTGCCTATAATCGATACACATCCTCAGCGAGCCGTCTTTCTTCCGCACAAATAGTACCGGTGCACCCCAAGGTGAGGTACTGGGCCTAATGTAACCTTTCTCCAGCAAATCTTTTAACTGCTCCTTCAACTCCTTCAATTCGGCAGGTGCCATTCTATACGGAGGGACGGATATTGGTTGAGTTCCTGGAAGCAAATCGATGCTAAAATCAATCTCTCGCTCTGGAGGAATACCTGGAAGCTCATCTGGAAACACATCTGCATACTCTTTGACTATGGGAATAGACTGAAGTGTAGGTATCTCAGCATCTGCATCTCTAACTCGCACAATATGATAAATGCACCCTTTTGCGATCATTTTCCTCGCCTTCAGATAGGAAATAAACCTACCTCTGGGTGTTGGTGTATTACCTACCCATTCAAGGACTGGCTCACCCGGAAAATGAAATTTGGCTACCTTTGCTCGGCAATCAACTGTGGCATAGCAAGCTGCCAACCAGTCCATGCCCATGATAGCATCAAAGTCCATCATCTCTAGCTCAACTAGGTCAGCTGTGGTCTGACGACTACAAATTGTCACCGTACAACCTCGGTAAACCCGTCTAGCAATAATCGATTCTCCGACCGGTGTAGATACCGCAAAAGGATCACTTAGTATTTCAGGCACTATACCAAACTTCCTCGCGACAAATGGGGTAATATACGATAAAGTAGATCCTGGGTCTATCAAAGCATAAGCATCGTGAGAGAAAATGGTTAATATACCTGTCACAACGTCTGGTGAAGACTCCTGGTCCTGTCGACCCGCTAAAGCATAGATACGGTTCTGATTACCACTTGAACTGGAACCTCTACCTCTGCCTCGACCTCTACCAGCCGAAGACTGAGACTCACGCCTTGAAGGATGCACGGACATAGACGATCCTGTTGCTGAACTCGCTGGTTGTGCCATTCCCCCAGAATCTCTATTTGGGCAATCTCGCATCATATGCCCCGGACGCCCACATGTATAACAAGCATCAGAACCTGCTCGGCATTGACCCAAGTGTCCTCTACCACAGATGTCACACCGCGGAGGAAATGACCATGTCTGCGCAGAACCTCATTGTCGCTGCAAACCCGACGCCCGTGAGCTCTCACCTGGTCCTGACTGAGTATAGCGGTCATACCCGTAACCCTGTAACTGAGGTGGCGGAGGCCTAGGTGGCCGTCCGAAGTACTGGGTCCTATAACTACCCTGAGATTGCTCCTGAGACCTGGGAAATCTCATCCTCTTACGTTGCCCTTGCTCAGCCCTCTCTGTACCCTGCTGCCGACGCCTACCCATTTCTATATTCTGGGCGAATGCCTGAATCCGGGAGATATCCATACTATCCTGCAATGCAGCGGTGGCACATGCCTCGGTTAACTCTGGGGCTAACCCTGCTATAAACCTGTGAATCCTGTCCCGCATAGTAGAAACTATGGATGGTGCATATCTGGCCAATGAGTCAAAACGGAGACTATACTCTCGAACACTCATATTACCCTGCTTGAGGGCTAGAAACTGATCGACTCGAGCCTGTCGGATCTCCCGCGGTAAGTACTGGTCAAGGAAAGCATCTGAAACATTCTCCCAAATAGCTGGAGGTGTATCACGTCCCCTGGACCTCTCCCATCCCTCATACCAAAGGATGGCTATATCTCGGAGTCGAAAAGCTGCTAGCTCAACTGCCTCTTTCTCCGTGGCATGCATAACACGAAAGATCCTGTGAAGCTGATCTATGAAATCCTGCGGGTCCTCCCTCTGATCTGTCCCCGTGAACTCTGGGGGACTCAAAGCAATAAACTCTCGGACCCTTGAACTCCCAGACCCCTCAGAAGTTCCTGCACTAGCTGATGCCCTAGCATGTTGCTGGGTAGCTACCAACTGTGTCAACAAATGCACCGCACTCCTTAAGTCCTGATCTGATGGAAGTGGAGGGGGAACTGGATGTGCGGTTTCCCTAGGAATCTCCGTAGTTGGTGGAGGAGCCGGTAATGGCTGAGTAGGGGTCTCCCCTTGAGCCTCAGACTGGGCCCCATCTACTGGGGGTACCCTGTTGGTCCCCTCACCTACTACTGTATCTCTCCTCTGGCTAGCCGTAGTCTTCCTAGTCACCGTCATCTATGCATGCAAACACCAACACATAAGTTTAATTCAAATTTCCTATAACTCAGTTCTATAGCACGATTTAGATTTCAAAGAAGTGTAACCAACTCCTAAATGCCCTGTAGTTCCTTGCTTATATAATGTGGTGCACAACACATCTATAAACAAGACCCTACTAGACACGGCTTGTAGACTCCCTAGGACAGAACTGCTCTGATACCAAGTTTGTCACGCCCCGAACCTAGGAGCGAGACAAGCACCCCGTGCCTCACCTAACCTGGCGTACCAAATTGCGACTAAGGGACTCTGAACACATAATGTCATACTTTGGCCATGGGGCCACCTTGCAAGACAATTTGCGAAGCAAAATATAAAACTGAATGGAAACTAGCACTAACTAAATATCAATATAAAGCTAGGCCGACAAGGCCGTCATAGCTACTACAGCTGACAAACCACCAATTTATACAAACCCAACATACTGCACTAACCAACAGGATATGCCTACAAGCCTCTACTGATAGATGTACTGTGATCGGAACAGGGCCCCGACCTACCCATAACATATATACAGATATACATAAGATGTACACAAAACTCTAGTCCTGGCCAACTCCGAAAGACGTGGAGCTTACCGATCAGGCGGAACTCGGAAAACACCTACTGAGGAGGTCTACCCGTCTGTCTGTCTGAACCTGCATGCATGAAATGCAGCGCCCCCAAAAAAGGGACGTCAGTACGAAATAATGTACCGAGTATGTAAGGCAATAAAATAACTGAAATCTGAAACTGAACTGATAATATGATAACTGAAATTAACTGGGAGTCAAAGATGATCTGGAGATATACTTACCTGCTGATACTGACTCAACTCCTTCAATATAGTAAGTAAAATAATTGTACGGCCTTATAAGGCTCGGTATATATAACTGCTCTGCCATAGTAGGCTCGCTTATAGGCGCTCGGCCATACTAGGCTATGTATCTCGACCATGCTGGGCTCGCTCATAGGCGCTCGGCCACAGTAGGCTCGGTATATAACTTTCCATCTGATCAGAGGTTGCCCAATAGGGGCCTGCCCATCGATTATAGCTCGATGGTAATGAAAATACTGTAATACTGTATATATAGGCTTGCTGCTCTCTTGACTGAAAGAAGACAATACTAAAATTGAATATAGAGTCTCGATAAGGAATAATATTGTAACTTATGAGACTAGAATAGTGTGAATAAATTCATGAATATGAACTTCTCTTTTTGTCTCATTACTAACACATGTAGCTACGAGATCATGCCAAAATGAAGGAAGGCTTAGCCTTAACATACCTTATCACAATCTTTTCAATCACCAAGTTGAACTCACCTCTTCGCACCTTAATCTACAAGAATGATAATAATACTATCGTTAAGTTACGAAAGGTACAACTATCGCACAACGAACGACAAACCTATTTTGTATTAAAACGGGCAGCATCTCCCCTATAATATGCCCTTCCTCCAACTTCAAGATAACACCAACAATACAAGGACAGAACAATAACAACATATATACATCATTTTCCAGCCCTATATACACCATCAAATACTACAAAACAGCCCAACACACCCCAATCTCTTCGTACACAAAACGACCACCGTAGTAGTGTCAAACGACCCGAAAATGTTATGACGAACGACCAGCCAACCACCCTACATTTATATGGTGTTTATAAACCCCCTTCCTCCTCCAAAACTCCACAAAATAGTAATAAAACACGCAGCCCAACAGCAACACAAAACAGTCCACAAAACAGTCCGCTACAAGTGAATAACTCGAACTCACGGCTTCCGATCACCGTCCCGTGAGTTCTTACAAGTATAGAACGACTTACCATGAATTTACAGCAGAAAAAATGGATGAAAGAGAGCAGTAAACTCACCTTATTTGTTGGATAACACAGCTCCTATCTTGGTTCTTCAAACTCTAAGTTTTACCTCCAATTGGAACTTGAAAGGGAGAGAAAATCAATTAGGGTTTGTGGGAAATTTTTGGGAGGATTCTTTGCAGAGCTTATGTCTGGTTATTATGCTCTATTTTAAGTCTAATATATGAAGAAAATAGGCCCTTAAAAGGCCTCTTTGGACGACCCGAAATGGCCCATTTTTGGGCTTTCATTTAAGCAAGTAGGTGACACACCTACTTGTCACCTAGCAGCTTGCGCAGTATCGCAAAAATGCACATATCTCTCTACTCCGATGTCGTATTGACAAATGGTTTAATGCGTTGGAAAATAGACTCATAGATCTTTAATTTGATGTGTGGAACACACCATAACTCTAAGTATATTGGGAGAAAATTGCAGTTACATTTGACCCAAAGTTTCAGTAAAACTTATGAATGTAACTTGTGATGACTTTCATCGACTTTTGTTCCACAACTCGCTTGACTTAAAAACATAACACACGGATGTAATACGACTAATATAAATCATAACATAATCTCTTTATCATGTTAATCACCCTAGTCTCACCCCAAAGGTACATGTTATAACATTCCCAACTTGTCGACTTTCGATGAAACATTGTTTTATTTAATTGCTTTAGCTTCTGAACTGTCCAACCCTCTTTGTACTTGTTGTTCATGATCTTCAATATTTGTAACCTCAGAGGTAACATGATTAACTTACTTTATATACTTTTAAATATTATCTCATTTTTTTGTCCTACATTAGTTTACTTACGACGCATTTTTACATACGAAAATATAGGGTGTAACACAATCACTCGGGAAAACTGAACCCGAGATTATGTGCCCGAAGTCACTTTATCATTCAACAACAAAGAAGCAGAAGGCATTTCTCAGCCCCACAACGACACTCTGGTAATTTCTATCTTATTAAATAAAGTTCAAGTTAAGCGTGTTTTAGTGGATCCAGGTAAGTTAGCGAATATCATCTGATCGATGGTCGTGGATCAGCTAGGCCTACAATATCAAATCGTGCCCGCAGATCGGGTCATAAATGACTTCAATATGGCCAGTGAAACAACTAAATGGGAGATTATTCTACCGGTGAACATGGCTGGAACCATTCATGATACCAATATCCATGTAATTGAGGGCAACATAAGGTACAATGCCCTACTAGGAAGGCCTTGGATCCACAATATGAGGGCAGTCCATTCGACTCTCCACCAAGTGATGAAATTCCCAACGTCGGACGGTGTAAAAACAGTATACGGGGAGCAACATGCTGCAAATGATATGTTTACGGTCAATGAGATAGCACCAATATCGACACTATCAACCTCGGAAAGGTCGAGCATCAAAGGTAAATAGGAAGTCAAATAGAAATCACAGCCATCAGCTTCGACCGAATTGGGGAAACAGGAGATAGAATAAGAAGTGGAGGATTTTCTGACCCCTCGAACTTTTTGTGTTACCGAAGATTCTGGCGCCACCAAATCAACGGTAGAAGAGTTGGAACAGGTTATATTGATCGAGTACCTGCCGGAGCAAAAGGTATACCTGGGAATGGGATTAACCCCCGAACTCGGAAAAAAGCTTATTCAATTTCTTATTGATAACATAGATTGTTTTGCTTGGTCCCATTTAGACATGACAGGGATCCCTCCAGAGATAACAACGCATCGGCTAAGCCTGGACCCTAGATTCAAATCGGTGAAGAAAAAGAGAAGACCCCAGTCCGAGGTAAAGCACACATTCATAAAGGACGAGGTAACTAAACCTCTCAAAATAGGGTCTATTCGGGAGGTGAAATATCCCGAATGGTTAGCCAATGTAGTTGTAGTCCCTAAAAAGGGAACAAACTGAGAATGTGTGTAGATTATAAGGATTTAAACAAGACGTGCCCTAAAGATTCTTTTCCACTGCCTAACGTCGATCGCATGATCGATGCAACGGACGGCCACGAGATTCTCACTTTTCTCAATGCCTATTCCGGGTACAATCATCTAAATGAACTCGGAGGACCAAGAAAAGACTTCATTTATCACCAAGTATGGAACATATTGTTATAATGCAATGCCCTTCTGGCTAAAAAATGCAGGAGCTACATAACACAACTTAGTAAATAAAATATTCGAATAACAAATAGGTAAATCAATGGAAGTTTATATCGATGACATGCTAGTTAAGTCCCTGCGCACAGAGGACCATTTGTCTCATTTGCAGGAAACATTCGAGATTTTAAGGAAATACAACATGAAGCTCAACCCCGAGATATGTGCTTTCAGGATCAGTTCGGGAAAGTTCCTTAGGCCAATTCATTTCGAGGTCGTTGGATTGAAGCCATGAATTTTTCTCTGTACTCAAAAAGAAGAACGATTTAGCCTGGACCCCAGAATGCCAACAGGCATTAGAGGAATTGAAGCGATACCTATCAAGCCCACCACTGCTTCATACTCCAAAGGCAGATGAGAAAATTTACTTGTATTTGACAGTATCGGAAATCGAGGTAAGTGGTGTCCTAGTTCGAGAAGAACAAGGTACGCAATTTCCTATTTATTATGTAAGTCGAACCTTAGGAGAAGCAAAAACTAGATATCCACAATTAGAGAAATTGGCACTTGCACTAATAAGCGCCTCTAGAAAGTTAAGACCATACTTTCAATGTCACCCCATATGCGTATTAACCACTTACCCACTTCGTAATATTTTTCACAAGCCCGAACTATCGAGATGATTGGCCAAATGGGTCATCGAACTCAGTGGGTAGGATATCGAATATCAACCCCGAATGGCCATCTAATCCCAAATTTAAGCGGACTTCGTGGCCGATTTCACGCCAACTCTCGTACCTGAAGTTAAAAAGGAAGTTTCGTTAAAATCGGGTACACCATCGGGGGTATGGACCCTCTTCACACACGGTGCTATGAATGTAAAGGGGGTACGGGCTAGGCATCATTTTGAAACCATCCATGGGTAGCACTATTAGGCAATCTATCAAAACATCTAGGTTGACTAATAATGAGGCCGAGTACGAGGCCATAATTACAGGTCTTGAGCTAGCTAAAAGCTTGGGAGCAGAAGTCATTGAAGCCAAGTGTGACTCTTTACTGGTGGTGAACCAAGTAAACAAAACCTTCAAAGTTCGAGAGGATAGGATGCAAAGTTATTTGGACAAACTGCAGGTAACTTTGCACCGTTTCAAGGAATGGACCTTACAGCATGTACCTCGAGAACAAAACAGTGAGGTCTATGCACTTGCAAATTTGGGGTCATCGGTCGAGGAAGATAAGATCAGCTCGGAGACTGTCGTTCAACTCTCAAAATCCGTAATCGAAGAAGGTCATGCTGAGATAAACTCTACAAGATTAACCTGGGATTGGAGGAATAAATATATTGAATACCTAAAGAATAGAAAGCTCCCATCGGACCCTAAAGAGTCGAGGGCCGTACAAACCAAAGATGCTCGATTCGCATTGGCTGAAGATGGAACATTATACAGAAGGACATTATGTTGACCACTACAGTATGTTTATGACTAGGAAACTGTTACACCCTATATTTTCGTATGTAAAAATGCGTCGTAAGCAAACTAATGTAGGACAAAAAAATGAGATAATATTTAAAAGTATATAAAGTAAGTTAATCATGTTACCTCTGAGGTTACAAATATTGAAGATCATGAACAACAAGTACAAAGAGGGTTGGACAGTTCAGAAGCTAAAGCAATTAAATAAAACAATGTTTCATCGAAAGTCGACAAGTTGGGAATGTTATAACATGTACCTTTGGGGTGAGACTAGGGTGATTAACATGATAAAGAGATTATGTTATGATTTATATTAGTCGTATTACATCCGTGTGTTATGTTTTTAAGTCAAGCGAGTTGTGGAACAAAAGTCGATGAAAGTCATCACAAGTTACATTCATAAGTTTTACTGAAACTTTGGGTCACATGTAACTGCAATTTTCTCCCAATATACTTAGAGTTATGGTGTGTTCCACACATCAAATTAAAGATCTATGAGTCTATTTTCCAACGCATTAAACCATTTGTCAATACGACATCGGAGTAGAGAGATATGTGCATTTTTGTGATACTGCGCAAGCTGCTAGGTGACAAGTAGGTGTGTCACCTACTTGCTTAAATGAAAGCCCAAAAATGGGCCATTTCGGGTCGTCCAAAGAGGCCTTTTAAGGGCCTATTTTCTTCATATATTAGACTTAAAATAGAGCATAATAACCAGACATAAGCTCTGCAAAGAATCCTCCCAAAAATTTCCCACAAACCCTAATTGATTTTCTCTCCCTTTCAAGTTCCAATTGGAGGTAAAACTTAGAGTTTGAAGAACCAAGATAGGAGCTGAGTTATCCAACAAATAAGGTGAGTTTACTGCTATCTTTCATCCATTTTTTCTTCTGTAAATTCATGGTAAGTCGTTCTATACTTGTAAGAACTCACGGGATGGTGATCGAAAGCCATGAGTTCGAGTTATTCACTTGTAGCGGGCTGTTTTGTGGACTGTTTTGTGTTGCTGTTGGGCTGCGTGTTTTATTAATATTTTGTGGAGTTTTGGAGGAGGAAGGGGGTTTATAAACACCATATAAATGTAGGGTGGTTGGCTGGTCGTTCGTCATAATATTTTCGGGTCGTTTGACACTACTACGGTGGTCGTTTTGTGTACGAAGAGATTGGGGTGTGTTGGGCTGTTTTGTAGTATTTGATGGTGTATATAGGGCTGGAAAATGATGTATATATGTTGTTATTGTTCTGTCCTTGTATTGTTGGTGTTATCTTGAAGTTGGAGGAAGGGCATATTATAGGGGAGATGCTGCCCGTTTTAATACAAAATAGGTTTGTCGTTCGTTGTGCGATAGTTGTACCTTTCGTAACTTAACGATAGTATTATTATCATTCTTGTAGATTAAGGTGCGAAGAGGTGAGTTCAACTTGGTGATTGAAAAGATTGTGATAAGGTATGTTAAGGCTAAGCCTTCCTTCATTTTGGCATGATCTCGTAGCTACATGTGTTAGTAATGAGACAAAAAGAGAAGTTCATATTCATGAATTTATTCACACTATTCTAGTCTCATAAGTTACAATATTATTCCTTATCGAGACTCTATATTCAATTTTAGTATTGTCTTCTTTCAGTCAAGAGAGCAGCAAGCCTATATATACAGTATTACAGTATTTTCATTACCATCGAGCTATAATCGATGGGCAGGCCCCTATTGGGCAACCTCTGATCAGATGGAAAGTTATATACCGAGCCTACTATGGCCGAGCGCCTATGAGCGAGCCCAGCATGGTCGAGATACATAGCCTAGTATGGCCGAGCGCCTATAAGCGAGCCTACTATGGCAGAGCAGTTATATATACTGAGCCTTATAAGGCCGTACAATTATTTTACTTACTATATTGAAGGAGTTGAGTCAGTATCAGCAGGTAAGTATATCTCCAGATCATCTTTGACTCCCAGTTAATTTCAGTTATCATATTATCAGTTCAGTTTCAGATTTCAGTTATTTTATTGCCTTACATACTCGGTACATTATTTCGTACTGACGTCCCTTTTTTGGGGGCGCTGCATTTCATGCGTGCAGGTTCAGACAGACAGACGGGTAGACCTCCTCAGTAGGTGTTTTCCGAGTTCCGCCTGATCGGTAAGCTCCACGTCTTTCGGAGTTGCCAGGACTAGAGTTTTGTGTACATCTTATGTATATCTGTATATATGTTATGGGTAGGTCGGGGCCCTGTTCCGATCACAGTACATCTATCAGTAGAGGCTTGTAGGCATATCCTGTTGGTTAGTGCATTATGTTGGGTTTGTATAAATTGGTGGTTTGTCAGCTGTAGTAGCTATGACGGCCTTGTCGGCCTAGCTTTATATTGATATTTAGTTAGTGCTAGTTTCCATTCAGTTTTATATTTTGCTTCGCAAATTGTCTTGCAAGGTGGCCCCATGGCCAAAGTATGACATTATGTGTTCAGAGTCCCTTAGTCGCAATTTGGTACGCCAGGTTAGGTGAGGCACGGGGTGCTTGTCTCGCTCCTAGGTTCGGGGCGTGACAAACTTGGTATCAGAGCAGTTCTGTCCTAGGGAGTCTACAAGCCGTGTCTAGTAGGGTCTTGTTTATAGATGTGTTGTGCACCACATTATATAAGCAAGGAACTACAGGGCATTTAGGAGTTGGTTACACTTCTTTGAAATCTAAATCGTGCTATAGAACTGAGTTATAGGAAATTTGAATTAAACTTATGTGTTGGTGTTTGCATGCACAGATGACGGTGACTAGGAAGACTACGGCTAGCCAGAGGAGAGATACAGTAGTAGGTGAGGGGACCAACAGGGTACCCCCAGTAGATGGGGCCCAGTCTGAGGCTCAAGGGGAGACCCCTACTCAGCCATTACCGGCTCCTCCACCAACTACGGAGATTCCTAGGGAAACCGCACATCCAGTTCCCCCTCCACTTCCATCAGATCAGGACTTAAGGAGTGCGGTGCATTTGTTGACACAGTTGGTAGCTACCCAGCAACATGCTAGGGCATCAGCTAGTGCAGGAACTTCTGAGGGGTCTGGGAGTTCAAGGGTCCGAGAGTTTATTGCTTTGAGTCCCCCAGAGTTCACGGGGACAGATCAGAGGGAGGACCCGCAGGATTTCATAGATCAGCTTCACAGGATCTTTCGTGTTATGCATGCCACGGAGAAAGAGGCAGTTGAGCTAGCAGCTTTTCGACTCCGAGATATAGCCATCCTTTGGTATGAGGGATGGGAGAGGTCCAGGGGACGTGATACACCTCCAGCTATTTGGGAGAATTTTTCAGATGCTTTCCTTGACCAGTACTTACCGCGGGAGATCCGACAGGCTCGAGTCGATCAGTTTCTAGCCCTCAAGCAGGGTAATATGAGTGTTCGAGAGTATAGTCTCCGTTTTGACTCATTGGCCAGATATGCACCATCCATAGTTTCTACTATGCGGGACAGGATTCACAGGTTTATAGCAGGGTTAGCCCCAGAGTTAACCGAGGCATGTGCCACCGCTGCATTGCAGGATAGTATGGATATCTCCCGGATTCAGGCATTCGCCCAGAATATAGAAAGGGGTAGGCGTCGGCAGCAGGGTACAGAGAGGGCTGAGCAAGGGCAACATAAGAGGATGAGATTTCCCAGGTCTCAGGAGCAATCTCAGGGTAGTTATAGGACCCAGTACTTCGGACGGCCACCTAGGCCTCTGCCACCTCAGTTACAGGGTTACGGGTATGACCGCTATACTCAGTCAGGACCAGGTGAGAGCTCACGGGCGTCGGGTTTGTAGCGACAACGAGGTTCTGCGCAGACATGGTCATTTCCTCCGCGGTGTGACCTCTGTGGTAGAGGACACTTGGGTCAATGCCGAGCAGGTTCTGATGCTTGTTATACATGTGGGCGTCCGGGGCATATGATGCGAGATTGCCCAAATAGAGATTCTGGGGGAATGGCACAACCAGCGAGTTCAGCAACAGGATCGTCTATGTCCGTGCATCCTTCAAGGCGTGAGTCTCAGTCTTCGGCTGGTAGAGGTCGAGGCAGAGGTAGAGGTTCCAGTTCAAGTGGTAATCAGAACCGTATCTATGCTTTAGCGGGTCGACAGGACCAGGAGTCTTCACCAGACGTTGTGACAGGTATATTAACCATTTGCTCTCACGATGCTTATGCTTTGATAGACCCAGGATCTACTTTATCGTATATTACCCCATTTGTCGCGAGGAAGTTTGGTATAGTGCCTGAAATACTAAGTGATCCTTTTGCGGTATCTACACCGGTCGGAGAATCGATTATTGCTAGACGGGTTTACCGAGGTTGTACGGTGACAATTTGTAGTCGTCAGACCTCAGCTGACCTAGTTGAGCTAGAGATGATGGACTTTGATGCTATCATGGGCATGGACTGGTTGGCAGCTTGCTATGCCACAGTTGATTGCCGAGCAAAGGTAGCCAAATTTCATTTTCCGGGTGAGCCAGTCCTTGAATGGGTAGGTAATACACCAATACCCAGAGGTAGGTTTATTTCCTATCTGAAGGCGAGGAAAATGATCGCAAAAGGGTGCATTTATCATATTGTGCGAGTTAGAGATGCAGATGCTGAGATACCTACACTTCAGTCTATTCCCATAGTCAAAGAGTATGCAGATGTGTTTCCAGATGAGCTTCCAGGTATTCCTCCAGAGCGAGAGATTGATTTTAGCATCGATTTGCTTCCAGGAACTCAACCAATATCCGTCCCTCCGTATAGAATGGCACCTGCCGAATTGAAGGAGTTGAAGGAGCAGTTAAAAGATTTGCTGGAGAAAGGTTACATTAGGCCCAGTACCTCACCTTGGGGTGCACCGGTACTATTTGTGCGGAAGAAAGACGGCTCGCTGAGGATGTGTATCGATTATAGGCAGTTGAACAAGGTAACTATTAAGAATAAGTATCCACTTCCAAGGATCGATGACTTGTTTGATCAGTTGCAGGGAGCTAGATGCTTTTCCAAGATTGATTTGAGGTCGGGGTACCACCAGGTCAGAGTTCGGGAAAAAGATATTCCGAAGACAGCCTTCAGGACCCGATATGGCCACTTCGAGTTCCTTGTCATGTCCTTCGGGTTGACTAATGCACCCGCTGTATTTATGGACTTGATGAATAGCCTATTCCGGCCATTTTTAGATCTGTTCATGATAGTATTTATTGATGATATTCTGGTTTATTCCCGTTCAGAGGATGAGCATGCGGACCACCTGCGAGCGGTACTCCAAACCCTCCGTGATTGTAAGTTGTATGCTAAGTTTTCTAAATGTGAGTTCTGGTTGAAGTCTGTAGCATTCTTGGGGCATATTGTATCAGATGAAGGGATAAAGGTGGACACTCAGAAGATTGAGGCCGTGAAATCTTGGCCTAGACCTACCACTCCGACAGAGGTTCGTAGCTTTCTAGGCTTAGCAGGATACTATCGGAGGTTCGTAGAGGGTTTTTCTTCCCTTTCGGCACCATTGACGAAGTTGACACAGAAAGAAACTAAGTTTCAATGGATAGAGGCTTGTGAGCGGAGTTTCCAAGAGCTTAAGAACAAGTTGACCTCAGCTCCAGTTCTAACACTTCCAGAGGGTCTAGAGGGTTATGCCGTGTATTGTGATGCATCAGGTGTCGGGTTAGGATGTGTCCTGATGCAACATGGGAAGGTAATTGCATATGCTTCAAGGCAGTTGAGGAAGCACGAGAGGAATTATCCGACCCACGACCTCGAGTTAGCTGCGGTTGTCCATGCACTTAAGATATGGCGGCATTATTTATATGGTGTTCATGTTGATATATTTACTGATCATAAAAGCCTACAATATATTTTCAAGCAGAAAGAGTTGAATTTGCGACAGAGGCGATGGCTTGAGTTATTGAAAGATTACGATGTTAACATTCTCTACCATCCAGGGAAAGCTAATGTTGTAGCAGATGCCTTAAGTCGCCGATCTATGGGTAGCTTAGCACATGTAGAGCCCGAGAAAAGACAATTAGCTAGAGATATTCATCAATTGGCTTCGTTGGGGGTTCGGTTAGTAGATTCTGAGGATGGTGGAGTTGTAATCCAAAATACTGCAAAATCATCCCTCATAGCTGAAGTCAAGGAAAGGCAGTACGAGGACCCAGAGTTGGTCGAGTTGAGAGAGCGAGTTCCGCAGCAGAAGAAGCCATTGTTAGAGCTCAAGGGAGATGGGGTTCTCAGATACAAGGGTCGTTTGTGTGTTCCAGATGTAGCAGGGCTACGAGACAGGATTATGTCAGAGGCACATTATTCATGGTATTCCATCCACCCTGGATCGACGAAGATGTATCATGACATTAAGGATATGTACTGGTGGAATGATATGAAGAAGAACATTGCTGAGTTTGTCGCCCAATGTACTAGTTGCCAGCAAGTGAAGGTAGAACACCAGAAGCCCGGAGGGCTAATGCAGACTATAGAGATCCCGACATGGAAATGGGAGGCGATAAACATGGACTTTATCATGGGTTTACCTCGTTCTAATCGTAAGTTCGATTCTATATGGGTGATAGTCGATAGGCTCACGAAATCAGCTCACTTCCTACCGGTCAGATCTACATATACAGCAGAAGATTATGCAAAGTTATATATTAAGGAGATAGTGCGGCTACACGGAGTACCAGTTTCTATTATATCTGACCGTGGGGCTCAGTTTACAGCACATTTTTGGAGGTCATTTCAGAGAGGTCTAGGGACTCAGGTGAATCTCAGCACAGCTTTTCATCCACAGACTGATGGACAAGCCGAGCGCACAATTCAGACGCTCGAGGATATGTTACGAGTATGTGTGTTGGATTTTAAAAGAAGTTGGGATGAACATCTACCTCTTATCGAGTTTGCATATAATAACAGTTACCACTCCAGTATCCAGATGGCTCCGTACGAGGCTTTGTATGGG